>NC_135714.1:80019284-80646202 GCF_964656455.1 Halichoerus grypus | reverse complement strand
GAGCCTGATGTGGGGCTCGATCCCAGGACCCTGGGATCATGACCTGAGCTGAAGGCAGATGTTTAATCATCTGAGCCACCCAGGCATCCCAAGATTAACATTTAAATCAGTAGAGTTTAGGTCTTAATAGAAAAAGACTCACACTTCCCCAAGCAAGAAAGAATTCTGCCAGCGACTGCCACTGGATTCAAATTGCAATTCCTTCCAGAGTCTCCAGACTGCTGGCTTACCCTGCAGGTTTTGGACTTGCCAAGCCTCCAAATCATGTTAGTCAATTCCTTAAAATAAATCTCAATCTCTCTCTCATCTTTTCCCTCTCCCTCTCAATCTCAATCTTTACATCCTGTTGCTTTTGTTTCTCTGGAGAACCTATTACCTCCTGCTATAACTGAATTGTTAGATCAAGCGATGCCCCTGTGGCATGTTACCATTGGAAAATAAACCTAATAAAGCTGTATAAAACCATTTAGAGCTGTGGGTGAAAAGAGAGCATAATCCTTAATTATTAACAAGGACATCTACCTCTTCAGGATTATGAAGTATATTATTGTTAACCTTCTTTATGAAGATGAAGCCATTAATAGTGGTCAGAGCTGTGGTTTTGCTTGGATCTTCAAGCATGATGGTATGGGCAATGCTGAATATCCCTAGTCTTTCTTCAACTCATTGGTAATGAAGAGTAGGCAGATAAAGCACCATCTATTTCCTGGCAAGCCATTAAATACTAGGGATTGATTCCATATTAGTTTCCAGAGGTTGTTTTAACAGATTACCGTGAGCTCTTTATTTAATTTTATTTATTTTTTTAAAGATTTATTTACTTATTTGAGAGAGAGGGAGGGGCCAAAGGAGAGGGAGAGACAGGCTTAAGCAGACTCTGTGCTGAGGGCTGAGCCCGCCACGGGGCTTGATCTCATGACCCTGTGATCATGACCTGAGCCAAAACCAAGAGTCAGATGCTTAACAGAGTGCACCACCCAGGTGCCCCACCATGAGCTGTTTAAAACAACAGAAATCTTTTCTCTTACTGTTCTTGAGGCCAACAGGCCAAAACCAGTTTCACTAAGGTTAAATGAAGGTGTCAGTAGGCCATGCTCCCTCTGGAGGCCAGAGGAGACAATCCATTCCTTGCTTCTTCTGGTGGCTGCCTGCCTTCCTTGACTTGTGGCTGCATTCCTCCACCTCCAGGGCCTTCCTGGCCACATTAGTTTTCGTTTCTCTTTAGCTGCCTCTAATCTGGAACAGTTTTTAAATCTTCCCTTGACTATCATAACTTTGAGAATTTTGTAGATCATAGGCCAGTCATTTTATAGGATATCCTTCAATTTGGGTCTGTCTGATGCATCCCCATGAGTAGGTTTTGATTACGTATCTTTGGCAGGGCTGTCATGGAAGGGGGTACCATGGCTCCGGGCAGTCTGTCAGTGCACACGGTTTACTCTGCTTCATTACTCGTCATGGTAACGTGGATCACTTGATTACAAAGGAATTTGCTAGTCTTCTCCAGTGTAAATTTACTGTGTTTTCCTTAGTGATTAGTGAATATTTTGAGGGGTGGTACTTAGAGATTATGTAAATATTCTGTTCCACATCAAACCTTCAATTTCTCCATTTATCTATCTAAACATTTATGTTTTGGATTATCTATCTAAACATTTATATAATGGTTTCCTCTGTCATTTCATGTGTTCTAATTCATTACTCTCATTATTTATTTCGATGCTCTGACTCAGACTTAGCAGTGGGAGCCTCTTCAAACTGGCTTCTTCCTTTTTTGTTGTTGTTTTTGTTTTTAAGGTTTTATTTATTTATTTATTTGACAGAGAGAGAGAGAGAGCACAAGTAGGTCGAGCAGCCGGCAAAGGGAGAAGCAGGCTCCCCACTGGGCAGGGAGCCCAATGCAGGACTCAATCCCAGGAGCCTGGGATCATGACCTGAGCTGAAGGCAGACACCCAACTGACTGAGCCACCCAGGCACCCCTTCTGTTTCCTTTTGACATGGGCCCATCATTTTTTTTTTTTTTTTTTGAGCACTTCCTTAGTTATAGCTGAACAAGATGTTCTAGGCTCATCGTTTACTTTTTCTGTCTGAGCTCTGGAATCAGCTATTTTCCCAAGGGTCCCTGAATCCTTTAGTGAAGAATGATATTTATTTATTAAATATTTTATTTATTTGACAGAGAGAGATGCAGCGAGAGAGGGAACACAAGCAGGGGCAGTGGGAGAGAGAGAGAAGCAGGCTTCCCTCAGAGCAGGGAGCCCCATGCAGGGCTCCATCCCAGGACCCTGGGATCATGACCTGAGCCGAAGGCAGACGCTTAACGACTGAGCCACCCAGGCGCTCTTTATTTATTTATTTAGAGAGAGAGCACACATGTGTGAACGCAAGTAGAGGGAGGGGCAGAGGGGGAGAGAGAATCTCAAGCAGACTCTGTGCTGAGCACGGAGCCCGATGCAGGGCTTGATCTCACGGCCTGAGATCAGGACCTGAGCTGAAATCAAAAGTTGGACATTTAACCGACTGAGCCACCCAGATGCTCCTAGTAGAGAATGATATTTAGAATGAAGACCTGGGTGTTAGGTGTGGTCATTTCCACTGGAGAGTTGCTACTCCCACACCCTTTCAGGGAACAGTTAGGAAATTTATATATACACACACATTTATAATTATATTTGTTTATCTACATATATTGAAAACTATGTGTTCACGTTAATATCTTCAATTCTAATCCAACAATATAAGGTTCATTATAATTTTCTCCCTTCCCATATTTGTAACTCCCTTCTCTGATAAAGAGAAACCTGACTCCCATCATCCATAATATATTTACTTATTTGATCTTCTCACCCTGCTCATTCTCTGACACCCTGCTGTGGGCCACCATGTCTCTTCATGCCTTCACCAAACCCCTACATGCCATGGCCCCTCATAATGGCTTTTGGACTAAATTGTTCAGAAAGGAAAGGGAAGGGAAAGAGAACAATTCTGTTCAGCCAATTTTTATTGAATGTGTAATGCAGGCAAAGGATTATGCTGGGTGCTGTTTGGGATATAGAAAAAAACAAGATGCTTTGGAGTTTATAGATTTAGCTGACCCCTGGGCGAGGTTATACCGCAATAACAAATGACTCCCAAACCTCAGGGGCTTAAGACCACAATGGCTTATTTCTCACTCGTGTTTTATGTCCTTTGTGTCTCTGTTCTGTGTTATCTTTGTTTCAGGACCCAGGCTGAAGGAAAGAGCCATTTTGAGGATGTGCTGATCTGGGGATGATCTTGCAGTAGGGAAAGGATGAGAGGAAAGAATAAGATGGTGGTATGTGAGCCGCATCCAAATGAATAGATATACTGTCCCATCTTGGGCATGCTGGGTCTTAAAGCTTCTGAGGGGAAGCAGCCTATATCACTTGTGTTCATATCTCACCGGCCAGTGCATGAATGGAGTGAAGAGGCACAATCCTTCTAAGAAAGAGGAAGTGAATATTTGGGGAAAATAATGCATTAAACCACTTAGAGCTGTGAGAAAACAGACAGTATACACCTAACTAGCAGGCACGGTGTGAGAGAGGAGGATGCATAGTCCATTTAATCCTGCTTTGCAGTGAGACGGGTAGGAAAAATATGACAAACTGAAGGGTCTGGTCCATTTTGTGATCTTGAAGAGAGAAAGATTTCAGGTGAAAGTGAGAAATAGATAAAAGTGACAATAAGGATTCTTTCCTGGGTAGGACAAACAGAAGAAGGAAAACAGCTCATTCTTTAAGACCTGGAGAAGGAACATAATATAACATGTAACATTTCTGAGGAGGCAGATGTTTGGGTTAATAATTAAGATTTTCACCCACAGCCATACAGGGTTTTGTAGAGCTTTATCAGATTCATTTCCCAACAGCGGGATTCCATGGGGCTGTCTCTAGGACTAACAATTCATTTGTAACAAGGGAAGAAGAACGCACTATCACTGGACTGGATATATGGACAGAATGAAGATTATATTTTGAATTTTCCCCAGTCTAATGGTTGAAAATAGTATCTCCTTGTAGTTTCAGATTTCACTTATTATGAGTGAGGATGAGCATCTCAAGTTTTGTGTCCCTATTTCCATTTTATTGGGCTGTTTATATTAATACTCTATGCCTATTTTTCTATTGGGTTTTGGGTCTTTTTCTCATGATTTCTAGGAAAGGTTGAGAAGGATTTTGTTGGTCAGGGTTGAGATGAGGAATTCTGCCAGCACTGTGCCAGGTGTGAGGGATGGATGGGATGCAGTCCTTGGACCGAGTATCTCTTTCTAGATTACCACAAGTGAAAAGACTTACCTGTTTCAAGTATTTAGAAAATAGCCACGAGTTCAAGTGGTGGGGCTTAAGGTTCATGGTGTGCTTTGGCAGGAGCACAGTCCCATTCTGGGCAAAGAGAAGTTCTTAGTGTCTTAGGTTGGGCTCCCTAAAGGCAGACTCTGAGGTGGGAGTTCAAGTGATTTTTTTCTCTCAGGAGAAGACGAGTGAGAGAACCAGGACAGGTTAAAGGAGGAAAACTAAGCAAGAATGTGGTCTCCTTGGGAGATGACCTTCAGCCTGGCCCCATGGGGAAGCTCCAGGGCATGGACCGAGTCACAGAGATGATGAGCCCTTCCTAGAGAGAAGCAACTTGCCATTTACCCTCCGTGCCAGTAAGTGATTGGTGGGTGCGGGGTCGGGGGATGGGGGGAGAGCATAGCTTCCAGGTCAAGATGGCTTCAGTTTGGTGGAGGTTCTCTCAAGAAGGGAGCAGCTGTAAGTTGTTAGCAGCTACCCCTTACAGCAGCTGAAGGACAGGTGCACCCGTCTCTAAAAGGAATCTGGGCGGGGCACCAACAGCCTCCATTCCATTTAGTAGGAGCCGGAGTTTCCCCCAGAATCCTGCAGTATGTGCCAATGTACAGTTCCAACTGTGTACTTGAATGTCCCCTGAAAATGTCCCCAAATAGCAAGTGAAAAAGCTTTCAACAAAAGCTAATGGATATAGCCCAGAAACATAATTGTGCGATTCATGAATCAGTTTGACTTGTAGTTGCCTAGGATAATCATTTGTTATCTTGAGCAAGACACTCTGCTGGGACTCAAGTGTTAGTTTATGAACACTTTGATTATTCTGGCGTCCCAGCTGTAAAATGCCAGAAGCTTGACTCTTCAAACATATCACTTAGTTACAGGTGGTAATGCCTCCATGATTGTGGCAGAGGTTAGCCCAAGCAAATATTTATAGTTGACAATGAATGTGTGAGCAGGATGCTAATGAATGGATGTGCTGATTACTTTCCCCTGCCACCAACATTGGCTCGTGTTTGGTTTAACTGTCAAACTGACACTGTAGATTAGAGATGACAGAATGCTGGCAAAGATCCACGGTGGGGAAGAATATTAAGAAAATGAGCAAACTGTAACTTTTGATACTTCTATTTCCAAATACAAATTGTTTGTGGGTGTTAGCAGGAGGTTATGGCTTAATTATAGGCCTAAAAGAAAAGCAATTAGATTTACAAGTAGGTTTAGATTTTTGAAGTCTTTCATTTTAGCACAGGAAGCCAAGCTGATGACATTTTGTTGGATTCAGGTGGATATATTTGAATTTAGATGTATAGATAAAACAAACATTTTGCTCTTTCCAGTCCTTTCCTATTATAAATGTTAGTGTTGAGGTTTTTATTATAACATGTAATGTGTTTTTATATATACTTGCATATATTGGTTTGGCTTGTCAATAACATCATTCTATGTATTCATGGTGGTCTTGGCTGATGGTATTATCATCAGTCATGAAGGTGACCAGTCTTTTCAGCAGAGTTATGTTGGTGGCTTTACGTGTTGATATTTCTTGTGGTTGAACCTATCAGCTGCGGAGTATGCCTTTCAATGTCAGACGTTAGCTCTTGCTGACAGGGCTCCGAATGCTGAGGTGTGTGTGGGGGTGTGCCTTCCAGACAGGAGTGTTTCTTGTAGTTATGGCAGACAGACCGACCATGAGCTTGTGGGTGCCTTGGTGGGTACTTTGTCCTCCAGTGACCCACCAACATCTTGACCTGCTTATTCTGTGGGCTGTCTCGCTGTGTATCAGTGAGTCACAAAGCAGACCGTGAATGCCAGGGAAGCAGATGTGGTGACCAGTGTGCATGAAGCGTCTTGGAAAGAGTGACTCTGTGGACTCTTGTTTTTCCAGTGAATCTGCCATGGTCCCATTTGGGCCTCCTTCATCTCAGCCGTAGGACTTTTCTTTAAGGCACGTTAAAAGCTCCCACGTCAAGAGTGAGAAGAGGATAGAGGGAACCAGCAGGTGTGTCCACCGATGGGGTTAAGTGTGCTTTGGTCACAGCTTTTCCCAGAATAGCTGTACAGGGATGCATGTACCTTGCTGTTTTCTTTCTTTCTTTTTTTTTTTTTTAAGATTTTATTTACTTATTTGACAGAGAGGCAGCGAGAGAGGGAACACAAGCAGGGGGAGTGGGAGAGGGAAACAGACTCCCCAGCTGAGCAGGGAGCCCGATGCGGGGCTGGATCCCAGGACCCTGGGATCATGACCTGGGCCGAAAGCAGACGCTTAATGACTGAGCCACCCAGGTGCCCCACCTTGCTGTTTTCAATCTCTGACACGGCAGTGCAGCTTTGCTTGGAGATAAAGGGCGCTGCCTCCTCCTTCCATTGCAGTGTGACTTTCTCCAGGGTGTCAGAACAGCAGAGACAGGTGACAGCTCCCATTGTAGCAGCTCAAGGCTCATTTACTGAGAACTTTACTGTATTCCAGGCACTGTGCTAAGGAAAACGCGAAAGCTGTCTTATCAAGTCCTTCTACTCGCCCAGTGTGGTACTGAAGGTCCTAAGAGTGAGTACCTTTATTATTCCTTATTTTGCGGTCAAGAAAACTGAAGCGCGAGGAATTTAAATAGGTTTGTTGAGGTCACGCAGTTAGCAACAGAGGAGCTAGTCTTCCTACCCCAACTTTCCTGACATCAAAACCCATGGTCTTAAGCACTCAGTTACACTGCGTCCAGGGCTAGTGTTTGCAGGTCCAGCAACAGCTTGACTCTGTGCTGGGTGTACACCGCACAGGTCAGTTCCTGCTTTTACAGTTACCTAGACACCTGTCCTGGATAGGGAAGCACTTTAAAACTACGGCTTTGTAATAATTTTTAATCCTGGGGCGCCTGGGTGGCTCAGTCAGTTAAGCGTCTGCCTTTGGCTCAGGTCATGATACCAGGGTCCCGGGATCGAGCCCTACATTGGGTTCCCTGCTCAGTGGGGAGTCTGCTTCTCCCTCTGACCCTCCCCCGTCTTGTGGTCCCTTTCTCTCTCTCTTACTCTCTCTCAAATAAATGAATAAAATCTTTAAAAAATAATAATAATTTTTAATCCTAACCACTTGGACGGACATATTGATTCAGGTGTTTCTCTGATCGCTTTAACCAAAGGAAAGTGTTCTTGACTTGTCACCATTGTCGTTTGCTCTGTGAATTCAGGCTAATGCCGGATCCCATTGCCTCCTTTCCCGGCTCCTTGAATCGGCTCGTAAGCCTTGCCATGTAGTCCTAGACAAGGCTCAGGTCAGGCCTTCTTGTCCCCACACCTTTCCATAGGAGCCAGTGTCAAAATCCTTTGAGAACTGTTCTCTCCATCCGTCACTGCACACATGGTCTTCCACTGAGAGACTTGATGGTTATTCCGCACTGCGTGCAGGCCAAGGGCCATGGCTTTTGCTTTCCTTCTCCCGGTCACCAAAGAGCGTGTTCCTTTCCTTATGTCCATCGTCTGTCGTGCCCAGGCCCACTGCTCACCATTCCACCATTACTACCCTCTTCTGTCCATGGTTGTTGACTACCGCAGTGACCTTTAGCTGGTCTTTCAGCTTCTACTCTGATTCCCCTGTCTTAGTTATCTATTGCTCTACTAACAAATGATCCCAAAACATAATGACTGAAAAACAACAAGCATGTATTATTACCATTTCTGTGGCTCAGGAAACCAAGAGCAGCTTCGCTGGGTGCCCCGACTCAAAGATTCTTGTGAAGTTGCTGTCCACTTGTCATCTCAAGATCTGACTGGGACAGAAGGATCTACTTCCGAGATCACTCATGTGGCTGTCACAGGCTTCAGCTCCTCTGGACTGCAGGCCCTAGTTCCTTGTCACATCCTGTGGACCTCTCCATAAGGTGGCTCACAATATGGCAGCTGGCTTCCCCCAGAGTCAGTGACCTGAGAAAGAGAGAAGGGAGAGAAGAAATATAAGAGAATATTCAAGATTGAAGCCATGGCCTTGTTGTAGCCTAATCTCAAAAGTGACACACACATATTCTCTTCATTATAAGTGAGTCAGTAAGTGCAGCCTATACTCAAGGGGAATATAGAGGGGCAGGTACACCAGAAGGGGGGAATCAGCGGGGGCCATCTTAGAGCTGGCCTACCAGATCCCCTATCACCTACTCTCCATCCAGCAGCCAGAGATATCATTTTTTTTTAAAGATTTATTTATTTATTTTAGAGAGAGAACGAGTACACGTGGGCAGGGGGAGAGAGTCTCAAGCAGACTCCATGCTCAGTGTCGAGCCAGACACTGGGCCTTATCTCATGACCTTGAGATCACCACCTGAGCCAAAACCAAGAGTCCCATGCTTAACCGACTGTGCCACCCAGCACCCCCTAGGCATATAATTTAAAAAAAATTTTTTTTTGGAAATAATTAAAGATTCCAAAGGTGTGATTTTAAAATATAAATCAGGGGCTCCTGGGTGGTGCTTTCGGTTGAAACCTTTGAATAGCTTCCCAATGTCCAAAGCCCTTATCATGACCTACAGATTCCTTTGGGAATCTCAGCTATTTTTCTGACCGCTTTTCTTTCCTTCCACTCTCTCTTTGCCTCCTTCATCCTTCCTATGTAGACCTCCACTATTTCTGCCAAACCCACTCCTGTCTTGGGACCTTGAACTTGCTGTTCCCTCTGCATTGGACTCTCTTCCCTGGATAACTACAGGCTTCATTCAGATCTCTTTGGAGTTGGCCCCTCCTCTGAGACACCTCCCCTGGACGCTCTAACTAGAATGTACCCCTCGTTAGTTCCTACTCCTTTATTTGGTTTAATTTTTGTCTGTGTCATGTATCACTTACCTGATGAACTATTTTGTAATTCCTTGTATATTTCTGTATCATCTGGTAGAATATTAACCTCCTTGGAGGTAGGGACTTGGTTTTGTATTTGCCTGCATCCTCAGTGCCTAAGACAATGCCTTGGTGTAAATAGGTGACTTATAATATGTCCCCCTGGATTGAATCATGTGGAAGCAATAAACAAGATCCATATCTACCAAAATCCAAAGGAAAAATAAAACAGTTCTTATGACGTCCTTATTCTGTGCTCCACACGCCATGTTCTGCCCTGAGTAGCAGTTACAGTCCTTCCAGTTCACCAACAGCAACTAGGAATTTTTATCATCATGACGTTAGGATTCGAACACAATCCTCAGAACACACTGAAAACCCACCAAGAGCCCCAAAGCGACTGTATGGGAAATCCGTTTTCAGTCTCCTTTGCCTTTGAATGTGAACACAGCAGTCCTTCTCTTGGGAGCATGTGGTGAGGTGTGATGCAATTCATGGCTAAGAGTGCGCAGGTTGGAGAGCGTGGGGTGATTAAGGTGTCAGCTGGGGCAACAGGGAATTGAACGGTTTTGTAAGCATTTCTTGCAAGCACTGTGACTTCCGTCCAAGCCTCCTGGCAGTGACAGGGGAAAAACCCAAGGCTGAATGATTGATTCTGTTGTCCTTACTTCAATAATAAAATATCAAGGACATTTTAGTGGAAAGTTTCTGAGGTACCTTTTAGTATGTCAGGCTTTTATCCTGAACTCCATAACTTGTGAGAAGATGCTCGAGGCTAGCGGGGATGGTGGGATGGTGAAGAGGATGTGCGAGGTGATTTTTATCACAGTGTGGTGAGAAAAGAATTTCATTCTTTTTGTGTTAAAAGAGGAGCACTTGCTTTGTGCACATGGCAGCTGAGAACCTGACAGGACCATGAGAGGAGTCTCTGGCTGCTGGAGTTTTACGGGATTTTTCCTGCTTTAAAACACTAGAATCTCTTATATAATTCACAGACTATTTTTACTGAGTAGCACTTGAATGTGAGAAGAGTCCTCTCGAATAATTTCTGTGCAACAAATTTGGTGGCAGCATCTTTATTTTCTGTGTGGCATGGTAGATTTTCAAAGGCTTTTTTTTTTTTTTAAATAAAACTTTTTCCTCTCAAAGCCATGCACATTGGAAAACAGTTGCTTAATACTATCTGGAAATCAACTAAAATAGATAAGACTCATTTGTCCGAATCTGGATTTTCTCACCTTTAACATGGGGCTGATATGCCCGCTGTCTAGGGTTATCGAACATTAAATGAGACGATATAACCATAGCTCTCAGCTCAGAGTTTTACGAAGAGCAGCCCTTCCATGAATTGTTCTCATCCTTGTTATGATATTATTAGTTTAAGGAGAAGAAAGAAAAGGAAAGCATTCAACTCAGAGCCTTAACAGCAGTTCAAGGAAGTAGCTCCAAAAGACAAGACTAGCCAGAGAGCAAGCTGCTGCTGGTGATTTTGTATCAATTTGCACAACTCTCAGGTTTAAGCTGGTTAAGTACCAGTACCTTCCTTCTATTCTGAGTTAAACACGGTGTTCTTAACAACAATTAATTTGTATCCATTTTAATTTTTACTTTAAAAAAATAGGTTGTGGGACGCCTGGGTGGCTCAGTCAGTTAAGCATCTGCCTTCGGCTCAGGTCATGATCCCAGGGTCCTGGCATCGAGCCCCGCATTGGGCTCCCTGCTCTGCGGGGAGCCTGCTTCTCCCTCTCCCTCTGCCTGCAGCTCCCCCTGCTTGTGTGTTCTCTCCCCTCTCTCTCAAATAAATAAATAAAAATCTTAAAAATAAAATTAAAAAATAGGTTATGCATTGACTTATTTCAAAATTCAAATGGCACAAAGGATGTACAGTGATAAATCTGCCATTCTCCCTGCCACCAGCTCCCTCTTGGAGGTAACCAAGGTTAATAATTTGTTTCTTGTTTTAAGAGAGGGTGTGGGGTGGGGAGGGAGAGGGAGAGAGAGAGAATCTTAAGCAGGCTCCATGCCCAGTGTGGAGCTCAATGTGGAGCTTGATCTCATGACCCTGAGATCATGACCTGAGCCGAACTCTAGAGACGCTTAACCGACTGAGCCACCCAGGCGCCCCGAGGTTAATAATTTCTTAATAGTCTAGTTAAATACAAAGACTTGTATATATTTTCTCCTTCACACAAATTGAAGCACATAGTACTTGCTGTTCTGCATCTTCCTTTTTTCACTTAGCAAATTATGTCAACAATA
Source organism: Halichoerus grypus (assembly GCF_964656455.1). Classification (NCBI taxonomy): domain Eukaryota; kingdom Metazoa; phylum Chordata; class Mammalia; order Carnivora; family Phocidae; genus Halichoerus; species Halichoerus grypus. The sequence goes on along the minus strand of NC_135714.1, from coordinate 80,634,817 downwards.
ATCCTAATTTTTTAATGGTTGTATAGAATTCTTTGTAGGAAGGACCATAATTTGTAAGTCTCCTATTAATGAACAGCAGGTTGTTTCAGTCCTTCGCTACCACAGTGGCAGTGAATAATCCTGTGCCTGTTCTTTTTCACAAATGCAAGTATAGCTGAAGGGTAAAATCGAACAATTGCCAAGGGGGCCCCAGAGCAGTGGCGTCCATCCCCACTGTCGCCAGCAGTGCACAGGCGAGCCTGTGTCCCCCAGTCACCACCACGGGGTGACACCAAATGTTCTTCCGCTCTGATACGTTGATAAGTGAAGTTTTAATTTGCATTTCTCTCTCTTTTTTTTTAAGATTTTATTTATTTATTTGACAGAGAGAGAGAGAGAGAACAAGTAGGCAGAGAGGCAGGCAGAGGGAGAGGGAGAAGCAGGCTCTGCAGAGCAGGGAGCCCGATGCGGGACTCGATCCCAGGACCCTGGGATCATGACCTGAGCCGAAGGCAGCCGCCCAACCAACTGAGCCACCTAGGCGCCCTTAATTTGCATTTCTCTTGTTGATGTGGGAAACAAAGGCAGAAGAGAAACAATTACATTTCCTTACTACCTAAGCCCACTGACAAGTCCCTGAAACAGGCAGAGTGACATTCCTCTAGGGACTCAACTGCCTCGATGTTAATACTTGGCTAAGGGCAAAAGGCAACCTTAACCCAACCCCCAGGATCCTGTAAGTCTACTTGAACATATAAAAATTCCTTTGGAAATGTTCTTTATCTCTAACCCCCCCAAGATACGTGTTGGCAATCACCCCCCAAGCATATGGCCCACCGATATACATCTGAAGGGTCTCATGGCTCAGGTTTTACTAGACGGTAATACATGACCTTTTCCCAACAATAGCTAGCCCCCTCGAGGTCCTGGAAACCTTGCTTCCAAAATTCCTTAGAGACTTACAGTATCCCTAACCCCCTCCCAACTTGAAAGTATATAATGGGCCACTCCTCATGACCCCAGTGCAGCCCTTCCTGCCCCCGGGTCCTGTCCCCGTGCTTTCATGAAACCACCTTTTTGCACCAAAGACGTCTCAAGAATTCTTTCTTGGCCGTCGGCTGCAAACCTTAATGTCTTTCCTACATCATCACGAGTATTAATGAACACCTAAAAAAATATGCTTAAGAGCCTTTTCTGCAAACGGTTGGTTCCTCTCCTTTGCACATTTCTCTCTTGGGCTGTTGGTAAATGGGAGTATAAAAGATTGGAGTGTATTGGATAGTGGAAAGAAATAGGCCTTCAAGTTGGTGGATCAATACTCAAATTCTGGTTCAGTCTTTCACTGGTTATGCAAATGCTTTTGTGCTTCGGTTTCTTCATCTCTAAACTGGTAGTAACAGTGCCTCCTTCACCTTACGCTCCAGGAGTGTAGCCGGGGCGCTGAGGTGCAAGACCCCCTGGCTCCGGGGGTCCCAAACAGACCAGGTTTGGCTACTAGCTGCTGACAAAATCCAAAGGCAGAGAGAGCAGTGGTGGTAAAACAAGAAAGGAATGTAGTTCGGTGAGGCCAACACCGGGAAGACAGCGGACTAGAGTTTCAAAGGCTGTCTCCAAAAATACTTCCAAGTTTATATAAAGAAAATGTGGGACAAAGGTTAGTGGGTACATATAGGTGGGCAGTGAAGGTCAAGTCAATCACTGTCTTGGAGTCAATGGGGGGAGGTCGGGCACTTGCTGGCTCAGGGTAGTCCTTATTGCTTGAGGGGGTAGTTTCGTTCCCGTCACAGGATGCTTCGCCTGCAGGGTCTTTTGCCCCAGAAGCTGGAAAGAAGATCTTAATCAATTAGAAAGTTTGAGGTCAAATGGAGGTAGCTGGAGTCCTCTTTCCAGACGATTAAGAGATAATTTACATAACAGTACAATATTTAGCCCCTCCGTAGGGGGTGCAATAAGTTAAAAAATGTTTTTTTTTCGTCCTCCCATGATTTTATAAAGATTGCAACAAACATTTTTCCATGTTCCTAAGGAGCCACATATAATTTCTAAGAAAAAAGAAAAAGGAAAGAATGAAAGAAAAAAAGGCCTGGAGAGGAAGGAATAGAGGGTGGGACTGAGAAGCCATGTTTTCTTGGCTCAGGTATTTTGAATCCATTTTTATCTTGCTGCCCAGCATGCTTCTAAAGCCACTTCTTCCTCTTCTTCCTTCCCCTTCCTCAGGGAATACAGGCTAATTTTAATATTTGCATAAGCAAAACATAATTAGGGAAATAAATCTGCTGCGCCTGGGATGCACATTATGAATGACAAAGCAATAGGTAATAATGGCTTTACAAAGCCCTTTGCTGCTCAGCATTATTTGGGGGGTTCGCAGGGCTCTGCCCAAGACCTTAAAATGAGCTCTCCAGAGTGTTTGCTGAACTAACGTGGTGCACTTTTCTTTTTTGCTAGCAAAATAGCAGCAATGTCATCTTCTAGTCCCTTCTCTGGGCAGACGTGTGTTATTACTCTCTGGACCACCAGTGCCTAGCTCAGTGCCGAGCACGTAAACGAGGCTGAATCTGACTGAATCATGGTCTGAGACGTGTGCCTTTGAAATTCAACACAAATCACAGTTAAAACTCCAAAGAATTAAAACATCTCTGACTTTCAAAAAGGACATTGAGGCATTTTTCTGCTCTATAACCATTTAATATGCCAGAGTTATCTACAGAGCCGTGCTTTTCAACTTTTTTTTTCAGTTCACAAGATCCTATTTTTATTTCAAATTTCCTCTCTCTGACTCACCAAATGTGATATGCCATATATTCATATGAAATAAAAATAATTGTAAATCTGTTTTGTGAATTACTTAATATCTCATGGGAGAGATGGAAAGATGGTAAGGTGTTGTAAAGCCATGATGGAAAATTCATGCTCTGGAGATTCCAGGATGTGATCTTTTAATAGCCTCATAGAAAGCTGAATGCTGAGGATGACTTTCTCATATTTCTTCGCTTTCTAACCACTTAAAACTCAGTGGCTCTGCTCTCTATAGGCCTAGGGTGCAGTTCCTTAAGGAGTAAACATGGCTGGTGCTCAACGTGGATTTCTCCAAGCTAAGAATGAGACATTCTCACAAGCCCCACGTTCTCTTGCTGGAAGTCGGAGGGTCTGATCTCTGTAGCTGACGGCAGAGAAAGCACACAGATTACCGCCAGTCTGCGTTTTCGCTTCTGGCAACGTGTGGCCTTTACCTACAGAGAACCGCCTCCTCTGTGTGCGTGCTGGAAAAGCCATTTAAAGACTCCTCCTCCTTCGCCCAGTGTCTCCACCCACACCCTGCGGGGCATCTGGAGGCTCTTTTAGTGGCCGGCGCGCTCGCTCTCTGATGTCTGACTAGACTGCAGGGAGGAACACCCCAACACCTTCCTCTGTTTTAACACACAGCAGCCTCAGGAATATTTGTCAGACATGCCAGGAAGGTCAAATGTTTCTCCAACATTTCTGCAAGGCCTCTGGCCGGGAGGGGGACCCCGAAGTGCCAGGTGAGATTACAGAGAGTGCACGCTGCTCCAGGGGTTGGTGGTTCACTCCTTCGGCCCTTTCCCTCTCCTTAGTCCCTTCCCTATTTTGATCCCTTTTCCTTATCACTGATGTCTTCTTCAGGGAATGCACACAGAAGGAGCAAAGGCAGCGCATCTCGATTACATCGATGGCTTGCTAGTTGATTTGGTAAAGGAGGGTCGATTCCATAGGCAGACGCTCGTTCGTGGTTCAGCATCAAGATCCCCCTGCTCCTGACACCTGAAACCATGGGTCGTTGAAAGTCGCCAATGTGCAATCTTGGGAATTAAGGCCTCACGAAGAAACTTAGGCTTCTAGTCTTGAACTTAGCCTTCGGGATAGGAACCCGATAACTTAGCAGCAACTGTCACAAGGAAGAGCTTGCTGAGAGTGGCAGAGTGACTGAGCAGGGGCTCAGGAGGCCAGATGCTAACAGTGCAGACCTGGCTGGTTCGGCTCTGAGAACATTATCTGAAAGGTGCGAGAAGCTACGGGGACTTGGGTAAGGAATGAGGTAGTTCAGGCTGACAAACTGCTTCAGTCCCCACAGGCTCCCTTATTTCCCTCCTGCTAATTGTAGTTTGCACGTCAGCAACAACGGCCCCTCGCAATCACTGGGGATCATAAGTGCGTGTGCACACGTTAGACATGGAGTACTCGGGCCGTCCACAGCTACAATTATTGCCTGTGTGTGTGTAACTTGTTTGTTGAATGAGATGAATTCAGTAGGATATAATCAAGAAACAGCTCTCTTTTTCTCCTGCCACTGCCCATAAAGACCCTTGGTCAGACCTCTATTCGAAGCTTCTGGAATGCATCGAGGCCAGAGTTCTTTGGACTCTTGTCACCTTACTGAATTCTCTTATCATTCATAATAAATCGTTTAATAGTTTCTCTCATGCTTTCCAAATATTCCTTATATCAAATGAAAATAGTGGAGATTGAAATTTTTCCTTTCTAACTTTTACACTTAAAAAAAAAAGATTTTATGTATTTATTTGAGAGAGAGAGAGAGCACAAGTGGCGTGAGGGGCAGAGGGAGAAGCAGACTCCCCCAGAGCAGGAAGCCCCATGTGGGACTCGATCCCAGGACCCTGGATCATGACGTGAGCCAAAGACAGACGCTTAACTGACTGAGCCACCCAGGCGTCCCTAACTTTTATACTTTTAATTTCATTTTCTTTTCTAAGTCTGTTTTACTCCAGTAAATAAGAATAGTGATAGTGGGTATTCTTGTCTTGTGATTTTTATACACAACAAAGCACCCTAAAACTTAGTGGCTTCAAACAATAGACCTTTATTATTTCACACAATTTCTGTGGTCCAGGAACCCAGGAGAAGCTTCTAGTTCTGCCTTAGGATATATCATGAGGTTTTGGTCAGGAGGTTGGCCAGGGGGCGCCTGGGTGCCCAGTCGGTTAAGCGGCTGCCTTCGGCTCAGGTCATGATCCCGGCATCCCAGGATCCAGTCCCCAATCGGGTTCCCTACTCAGCGGGGAGGCTGCTTCTCCCTCTCCCTCTGCTCCTCCCCCCTCTGGTGCTCTCTCTCTCTCTCAAATAAATCAAATCTAAAAAAAAAGGAGACCGGCCAGGGCCGGGGTGGTCTGCAGCTTGCCTGGGGCTCCCGCACAGTCCCGGGAAGATAGAGCCGGTTGCTGGCCGGAGGTGTCAAGTCCTCACTACACGGACCTCGCCATAGGGCTGGGGTGTCCTTTCAAGGCCTGGCAGCTGGTTTCTCCCCCAGTGAGTGATCCAAGAGAAAGCCAAGGGGAGACAGTACTGTCTTTAAGTCACACTCTTATTTTCACGGGCTCCTACGTGCTGCAGATCAGTTCTGTTCATTGTGGTAGGGGGCTAAGCAGGGACATGAAGACAGGAGGCAAGAACTATTGGGGGTCATCAGGGAGGCAGGTTAGAATCTGTGCGTGGCCCCCAATGATTCATGTCCCCCACACATGCAAAATACTCTCACCCTTTCACAAGGTCCCCAAAGTTTTGGCCTCTTACAGCATCTGTTCCGAGGCCAGAATCTCACCACCTAAACCAGGTCCGGGGGGCAGATGAAGCTCTTCGGCCACAGTTCCTGCTGTGTATCGTTCCAAATACAGTTCAAGTGTAGCTCCCCTCAAACTGAGGGGCTATGAATTAGAGAGAAAATATTCCTGCCCCCTCCCGCTCCTGACATACGCTGGTGTGACAGGCACAGGATAATACAGTCGATAGTCCTGTTCAAAACAGGGAGAACAGGGGCCATTGCTTCCCAGCAATTCTGAAATCGCGTCAGGCAAGTGTTGGAAGTTCCTCAGTTAGGACTCAGGCCTGCTCTCTCCTGGGAGTGATTCTCCATGGCTCTTGGCTCTACCCTCTGATTTGTTCTTCCTGTTCCATTACAGGTAGCCCGTATTTGGCAGCTGAGAGAGAGTCTCAGCCTGCTTTCTGCCTATCAAAGTTTGGGAGTCTAAAATCCTCTTTTCATTTTGGATGGTTTCCATCTACTCTGTCCAACCTGTAGTATTTCTATTGATATTAATTAAAAAAAAAAAGATTTTGTAGGTCACTTGCAAAAGAGTTGTAAGTGGGGTTCATTTCATTAGACAAAAGCATTGCATCTCTTCAAGATAAGCCAATTTCTACCTCAGGTTTTTGTTGAAATTGCTGAGGGACAATACCCTTAAGTCTCTTAGAAGTCCTGGAGTTCTCTGAAGTGCTCCCTTAGATGTTTCTTAATCATTAAAATAGGATGTTACAAGTTACAGCCTCAGCTTCATCCTTAGACCATGTTTTCTTGGAAGAGCCCTGGATTTGGTCTTTGCCTGGAAGCCATTTTACAATGTTAGTATTTTCTGTCATCCAGAAAATTTCAGAAGCAGAATGTCTTAATTCCTCTTTGTTTCATAGTTCTTCCTTTGCCTTATCTCTTCTCTCATATATTGCTACAAGCAGCAAGAAGAAATCAAGTGCACTTTCAACACTCTGCCTAGAAATCTCCCTAGCTAGATCACTTAGTTCATTAGATGTATTTTCTTTTTTTTAATATTTTTTGCATGTGATAGTGTTGCTAAATTTTCTGTCATATCTAAGAAGAATCTCTTATCTTCTAGTTTCCAGTCACATTTTCCAGATTTTCCTCCAAGCTGTTACCAGCAGCGTCCTTGAAGGTCACCAGGCTTCTGCTAACAATTTCTTCAGTGCATTTTATGCTTTCACTTCTCAAAGTCTTTCCTTCTTGCTGTTGTGAAGCTGCTCCCATGTTTTAGGTTTTTTGATATGGTAGTGCCCCACTTCTGGCACCAAAATCATTATCATTATGCATCCATGTGCAACAAGTTACTCCAAAATTGAAATGTTTCAAAAGGTAAATAGTTACTAACTCGTGCCAATTTCTGTGGGTCAGGAACCCAGGAGCAGATTAGTTTGGTGGTTCCATTTCAAAGTCTCTCATGAGGTTACACTCAAGATGTCAGCCAGGGTTGCAATCATCTGAGAACTTGACTGAGTGGGAGGATCTACTTCTGTGGTGGCAAACTCAAATACCTGGCAAATTAGTGCTGGTTTTTGGTAGCGGGCCTCAATTTCTCTCTGTAGGAATGCTGGAGTCCTCATGACATGTCAGTTGGCTTTTCCTGTAGTGAATAATCCAAAAAAGAGCAAGGTGGAAGTTATAATGTCTTTTATCACATTTCTTTGGAAGTCACACTCTATTTCTGGAGAATCTTATTACTTACTAAGATCAGCTCTATTCATTGTGAGAGGGTACTGTGCAGGGTCATAAATAACAGGAGGCAATAAACATTGGGGGCCATCTTGGAGGCTGGCTACCATAATGACAGATAAATAATTATGGCAGATACCTAGAATAATGTGTTTGAAAGATCTTTAATAATAGATGAAAGAAAAGACTCAAAACTTTTACTTAATTCAGTATTATCCAAAAGTTAAAAATAAATTTCATGCTATTGTCTGGGTATGTCTATTCATGAGGAGATAGACCAGATGGAAAACAAAAATGTTAGCATTGCTTATTTCTAGGTGAGAAGATTATGGATTTTAAAGTTTTCTTAAATTCTTTTCATTTCCAAAATACAACAGTACAGTATAGGTGAATAATTTTACAATTAACAAACTTATTAATTTTGAGGGTACAATTAAAAAATTAATTTGAATTTGTGTTTATTTTCTTTAAGATGCAAACAATATTTCCCTTTGGTTTAAAAATTAAAAATTTGGGGGTGCCTGGGTGGCTCAGTCGTTAAGCGTCTGCCTTCGGCTCAGGTCATGATCCCTGGGTCCTGGGATCGAGTCCCACACCAGGCTCCCTGTTCAGCGGGAAGCCTGCTTCTCCCTCTCCCACTCCCCCTGCTTGTGTTCCCTCTCTCGCTGTGTCTCTGTCAAATAAATAAATAAATAAATAAATCTTTAAAAATAAATAAATAAATAAATATATATTAAAAATTTTATGCCCTCCAAAAAAACCTAACTAACTCCTAATTTGGCAATTGATGACTTATCTCATTAGAAGGTAATCATGCTGCCAAATTTTAAATTAATATTTGTACTACACAGATGGAATATGTGTGCATGCACACATGAGTGTGTTCAATGGGAAAAGGGGGAAAGACTCCTTTAAAGATCATTCCTTTGAGTTATTATTTAGAAAAATATTCTTTGGGCTATTTAATATTGAATATTAATTAACAAGTACAAACTTTTATATTTTCTCTATTATTTGAACACCTGCCCCCACAATTTCTCCTAAAAAGATGAAATTTAAAGATGAAATATAAAGCATTCCCATAAGATTGTTTGAAATAGAAAGGCAAAGCAAAGTTTAATCAAGCTGGATGTGAAACTTCCAAAAATATACCAGGCTTGAGATCCTTTGAAGCTCTTTCTGAAAATTAAGGCAAGTGTTATTTTCTTCCCTTTGAATGTGAGGACGTCCATGTTCATAAACTCCTTGTTTAATACATAGTTCAGGGTCCTAGAAGTCCTTCCTAACTACCTCTCTATCTACTCAGATCAGAGCCACTGTGGATGTTCAATTATGCAGTTCCATGGCACAAAGTTGCCCACGGAGGGCTGGTGGGCTGAAATTCCAGCTCACACATAGATGTGCAGGCATTAGCCATGACGGGAAACCTGCTTTTCCCCCCTTCCTATTTCACAAAATGTCTACAGATGAGCTAGAGTGAGTTCTACCACTCCTTTGTGTTATGAACCCTAGGAAAACAGGCATTTTGTCTGTCCTTGTGACTTTCCACTTGTTACTTTGTAATTATTGCTAAGGGGTGTCACTATTGTGCATTTTGCTTTCTCATGTCCTTGTAAGTTGAGGTCAAGGACCATGTCCTCTATTTCTTTTATTTATGTTTGGCTACTAACATAACAAATGGTAAACTTTAAGCATGGTAAATAGGCATTTAATTAAAACAAATGTTAGATATCAGAAATTAAGGCCTCTAAGATGTTTATGCCCTTGTACTTTGTGTTGTTGTTGTTATATATTTTTCATATACACAGATAAACCCCAAATAAATTTTTATTTTATTTTATTTTATTTTATTTTATTTATTTATTTATGGCCTCAGCTATCATGGTAGACTGTGGTTGGGTCTACTAAATGAGTTTTACCTACCAGCAGACTAGTTTTCATGATGATGATAGAGCGAGAGATGAGGTGGAAACGTGAGGATTTTCTGAAGCTCCTGCTTGCATCCATGTTGCTACAACCCTATTGACCAAAGCGAGTCACATAACGAAGCAGAAAGTCAGTGTGGAAGGTACTACCAAAGGAGCATGTAGGAAGGCATGAGAGATTGGTCCATTAGCGCAAACAATATACAACATTATCCTTGATTATCACTATTATTTTCATTTAATTCTGCAAATAACTTACCAGTAAGTTACAGTAATAACCTTCTTCCACATCCACTTACTTTTAGGGCATGTCAGTCATATTAGAGCAAAACAATCTAGGAATGGCAGAGAACAGACTGTTCACTCTATTTTTTTTTTTTTTTTTGGTCTTTTTTTTTTAAAGATTTTATTTATTTGAGAGGGAGAGAGAGTAAAAGAGTGAGAGAGAGAGCACGAGCAGGGGGAAGAGGGAGAAGCAGACTCCCCGCTGAGCAGGGAGCCCAATGCAGGGCTCGATCCCAGGACCCTGAGATCATGACCCGAGCTGAAGGCAGATGCTTACCCGACTGAGCCACCCAGGCGCCCCCACTCTATTTTTTTTTTTAATTGGGTCTCATAATAAGGGATACACATAGTAGCTTAGTGAAGGGTGAAGCAAGCATGTTTTGCTGTCTCTCCACCACCTCCCTTCTCCGTCTGACTCTCATTAGCAAGAGACCACTGCAGATAACAATTTAGTATTACTGGGATATTTTGGAGGATGTTTTCCTTCATTGTGTATCTATAACATTCCCATAACCACCATGCTACATAGTTTGTTTTGCAGGCAGTAGGGGATTGAGAGAATTTCAAGAATGAGAGCATGATAGGGGAATTATAAGAAATGTATATTGAAATATAGGGAGTAAGTAGAAATCAGAGAGAGATAAAAATGTTAAGGATTTGGTAACCAATTATAACAGGTTTGTGAACTCCTATGGAGTATGAAGCAAAATGGGGTTCAAATTTTTTAGTGTCCTTTTATTTTGTTTTCTTTTTCCCCATTGCTCACCATTTGAATAAACTGCTGGCAGAATCGGAGGGGACCTTTCTTTTTCTTTCAGCTGCTACTTGCCTTTCCATCTTATGTTCCTAAAGTGGAGTTCAGCACTACAGAAACAGATGGAAGGAAAGTTTCGGAAGAGATGAGATTTAAAAACCACAAACCTGTTAGGAAGCAACCTTGTTTCCTCATTCCCATGGAAACAAAAATTTGTTGGGAAATGCAGACCTGACAGAAATCCATGACTTTTCTGTTTCTGCTGCCCTCTGTCTGTATCCAAGGCAATGGGCTTCAAGTCCTGCTTCCATTCGATGAAGGGGACACACCCCACCACTTCTTTTCAATGCCTTTCTCCCCCCTCCCCATTCATTTACCCATCTTGATCTTATCCCACACCATGTTCATTTCCTTTTTGGTCACCTTAGCATCTTTGACTCTCCTTAGCATCAGAGAATGTTATAACTGGAAAGTCTACAGAAATCATCTAGCCCAAACCAATTACATAACGCATGGGAAAGCAGGAGCCTGGAGAAGGGATGTCGAGGTAAAGATAGGCTAGAGCTCAGACTTGCAGCTCCCAGGCCACGATGTTTCATGTCAACTTTGCTTTTTCCTTGCAGCATGTCCATTTCACCAAATAACAGATGTCTCACCAGCTCTTCAGGGCACTGACTCACGCTGGCGCTCCTTCCTGGTCCACACTCCGAGGCTCACGTGCCCCAACCCCTGTTTACTCCTTCAGCCACGATCAGCCCTTCTTGTGTCAACTCCAAGACCTGCCTACCACCCCACAGTGAAGTTCAGATGTGTTTGAACCCTACTTGGGCCCGAAGTCAGACATGAGTTATAATCCTCTGCAACATAGTGCATCATATTTCACTTGTTCGAAAATCTCATTACAAGAGTATCAGGCCTTCCTCTCAACAACCTTTTCTCTCATTTTGACTAAATGTTAGTGTCTTTCTATTTATGTGAAAATCTCCCCAGTTGCATTCAGCAAAGACATTTTCTCCTCCAGTTAAAAGTGTGACATAAATTGTTATAATTTAATTGAAACCTTCCGAGTATTCAAAGGTTGTGGTTAGTTTTTTAGTTTTTTGTGATCAGTTTTTAAGGTGGCCTTAAAATTTTTAAATTTATTTTTTAGGATGTTTCCTGTTATTCTCAGGGGAAAAAAAAACACTAAATATCTGATTTGATAATGAGACTGTGCCAAGTAGCTTGGAATTTCTCTACTTTAGGGGTTTAGAAGCTTGGCAGGGTTTTAACCCTATTTTGTTTAGGAAGAAACAATTTTCATCATAGAATTAACTCAGGAAACTTAGGGGATAGAGTAAAAGTGAATTTTTCACTCAGACTCTTTGTTTATACGAATATAAGCCCATATTCCAATGTTTGAGAAGTATAAGACTCTTAACATGATGGGATCTAGGATGATTTGGGGTCTTACAGAGCCTGAGTGACATCATTTCTGGAACCAGTGATCTTTCTAGAATTTTTTGGATATTAATATAGACAGGGCTGAATGTTTATTGATCTCAGGATGTAGCTAGTGGGTTATTTGGTCTTTACATATAAATCCTTGCTATCAGGTGATTCTTCTTACTTACCTTGTTCTCCTCAACATTCAGGCCCAAGCAAGCTCATTTTGGGTGAAACTAGCCTGTGATAGCTCTCAGCGCTCCAACCACATGCAGGAGCCCTGCGTGAGATCCAAAGTGATAAGAGGCCTGTGTCACCTCTCCACTTTGAATAGAGACTACATCGAAAGGGTTGGGGGAGAGCCAGAGCAGGATTATCCTGTATGCTAGAAAAAGCAGATTCTTTCATACACACAGCCCAGCAGGATTTATTTCTTTTAATTTCCAAGATTTCTAGAAGCATAAAACTCTGTACTACCCTTTCATCAAGATTAGATTCTATGCAATATGACAATCTGCTCTGATCAATGGCGAGCTTGTGAGGAGACATAACCTACAGATGCCATTTGGTGACTAAGGCAACTGAAAGAAGCAGGTTCTTTGTAATCAGCTTTTGGATCAAATATTGACCAACTTTATTCTTTCATTTACTTATTTGCTCATTTGTTCAACGAATGAATCATTCATTCAATAAACACTCAGTGAGTGCCTACTTTAGTGATCCTTAGTCAAAGGACCTCAGCTCTCTGCATCACAAACCCTTTATAAATGAGCTGCCAGATTTTGGCCAATGCATTCATTTTATTCTGATACAGATGAGAGCGTCTTATGATTACGGTGATGTCTGGTCCCTTATGTTGAGCAGGGCCCATAGGACAGTGTAGAGTGAGACACAACTGCAGCAAGGGCCAACAATTAACAACAGTAAAGTCAGTGCCTGAGAGAGACTGTTTCCTGTTCAGAGAAGATCTTTGACTTCAGGAGTATATAAAAGAGTGTGATCAGGGCTATAAACAATTTGTCTTCAACAGCAGTACTGTTCTGAAGGGTGATCAAATGAAGACTGCAATAACTGGAAGGTTTGTGGGTTTGTTTTTTTTTTTAAGATTTTATTTATTTATTTTGAGAGAGACAGAGAGAGCGTGAGTGAAAGGGAAGGTCAGAGGCAGAGGGAGAAGCAGACTCCCCACCGAGCAGGGAGCCCGATGCGGGGCTTGATCCCAGGACCCTGGGATCATGACCTGAGCTGAAGGCAGACACTTAACCGACTGAGCCACCCCGGTGCCCCTAATTGGAAGGTTTTATACATGCTATAAAAATCGTTATCTTTCAGGAGTGATTCCAGGAACTTACTGCTGGCTTCTTCAGCTCATAGTTTAAGTCGTATACAGATAATTATAACTGAGCAGTTGGCAAAATGCTGGGGGTGGGGAAACAGAAAAAGATTGTTTTTGACTGAGTCACAAAAGGGCAGGAAGGGAAGTGATCAAGGTGAACAAAGGCTGGTCCAGGTGGAGAAAGTAGCAGAGGGGTGGCAGACAGGTACTGTAAACAAGACCCCCCTTTTCCCCTATCTACTTATGTATTCTTGAAAATCATGACTATGGATTGATATTTTATTTTATTTTATTTTTAATTTTTTTTTTTTAAGCAAGAGAGAGAGCATGATCAGGGTGAGGGGCAGAGGAAGAGGGAGAGAGAGAGTCTTAAGCAGACTCCATGCCCAGCACAGAGCTCACGACCCTGAGATCATGACCTGAGCCTAAACCAAGAGTCAGACACTTAACCGACTGAGCCACCCAGGTGCCCCAATATATTATTTTTTAATAGTTTATTATTATACTTAATATTTTGGTGCTCTAATTATACCTGATTTGGCCAGTGGGACTCTTTTGAGCTGTCTCCCAAATTCTTGTAACATGCTCCCTTTAGGCCCCCCTTTCGTGAAAGAATACCATATATTTGGGTAGAGCACAGGGCCACCAGGTAGAGACTGTGCTCTCCAGCTCCCTTGCAGCTAGACCTGGCCATGTGACTAGGTCCCGGCCAATATGAGGGGAGCCAAAGTTATGTGTGCACCCACTGCGCCATCTCCTTCGGGACAAAGCCGCTACCCTGGGCTCTCTTTTTGTTAGACGTGAGGGTAAGCTCACTTCAGCCCTGTGGATGACTGCAATACCCCAGGAGATGGTGAAGTCACAAGGTGTTGGGAATGTGGGTCCTTGAATGACAGTGTGAAACCGTGCTGTCCTGCCGGCTCTGTGCCATTCACCTTTGGACTGCTTCAGGAGAAAAACTAATTTAAGGCCTTCTATTTTATTCTCTCTTTGTTACATCAACCTCACCCAAAGTCTTATACAGTGCTCAAAGATACAGCCATAAGAAGTAGCAGGATGTGTTCAGGGAACTCTTGTGACTAGAACATCAAGAAATGAGTTGGGGCGTGGTAGAAGGTGGGGCTGGAAAGGTTGGAAAGGCAAGAATCAATGCGGTTTTGTGTTCTTGGAAATTGTGGCCTGCTGTGGTTTCTCACAACAGAGGAATGATGGGTTGTGTACAGTCAAACTTGGTCTTTTTTTTTTCCCACTGTTTTTTTTTTTTTAATTCTTCATTTAAATTCAATTTAGATAATATGTAGTGTATTATTAGTTTCAGGGTAGAGGTCAGTGATTCATCAGTTGCGTAGAACACCCAGTGCTCATTACATCAAATGCCCTCCTTTTTTTATTATTATTATTATGTTATGTTAATCACCATACATTACATCATTAGTTTTTGAGGTAGTGTTCCATGATTCATTGTTTGCGTATAACACCCAGTGCTCCATTCAGTACGTGCCCTCTTTAATACCCATCACCAGGCTAACCCATCCCCCCACCCTCCTCCCCTCTAGAACCTTCAGTTTGTTTCTCAGAGTCCGTAGTCTCTCATGGTTCATCTCCCCCTCCGACCCCCCCCTTTATTTTTCCTTTCCTGCTATCTTCTTTTTTTTTTTTTTAAACATATAATGTATTATTTGTTTCAGAGGTACAGGTCTGTGATTCACCAGTCTTACACAATTCACAGCACTCACCATAGCACATACCCTCCCCAATGTCTATCACCCAGCCACCCCATCCCTCCCATCCCCCACCACTCCAGCAACCGTCAGTTTGTTTCCTGAGATTAAGAATTCCTCGTATCAGTGAGGTCATATGATACATGTCTTTCTCTGATTGACTTATTTCGCTCAGCATAACACCCTCCAGTTCCATCCACGTTGTTACAAATGGCAAGATTTCATTCCTTTTGATGGCTGCATAATATTCCATTATATATATATACCACATCTTCTTTATCCATTCATCTGTCGATGGACATCTTGGCTCTTTCCACAGTTTGGCTATTGTGGACATTGCTGCTCTAAACATCGGGGTGCACGTACCCCTTCGGATCCCTACATTTGTATCTTTGGGGTAAATACCGCATAGTGCAATTAGTCAGCCTTGGTCTTAAGAGGTCTGCAGTGAGGTCTCTCCCCTCCCCTCCCCTCCTCCCCTTCCCCAGAGTGAGTCCTGCCTCCAAAACAGCTAACTCCACTTCAATGCTGGCCTTTCACGGTCTTGGTCCTGAATCACTGGCCATGCATTGCCGTATGCCATGCCTCTGCTCTTCCTCCAAACCTCCCATCTTCTCATTTTGTCCTTTATCTTCTTCTAGTTGCTAGCTTCACCTTGTCCCTTGAACTTCCTTTGTGAACCAGTTGTCCTGTCAAAGTCTTGCCTTGTGCCCCCCCCACCCCCACCCCAGAGAACTCCACTGAATACAGCACAGATCCTGGATCACAGTTTGGTGGAGCTCTCCAGAAATTTACCATCTTTTTGTCAAATCCGGCAGGTATTCTACTTCTAGGAAAAATTAATGGGAGAATTTCTCAGTCTGTGTTGAATTTTACCGCTGTGTTGTTAACAAACTCTCCTGTACTTACTTCCTACTGGCTGTGGTTGACAATTTGGAAAATAACTTATGTAGAGGAAATAAGGACTTTCAGAAATCCCATTTCCAATAATCAAGAAAGCAGCACTTTTTTTTTCTAATTTTCTTATCAAACTCTTTAACCATGCCAGTTCCAAGAATTGTCTACATACCAATCAGAACTCTTTTGCTTGATGATGTTGAATGTCGGCTCTCTGTGCTTCTATAAAACTAAACATTCACTGCAGCCCCATATCACTGGTGGCTAAATCCATCTTCCCTTCCAGATTCACTTTCTACTCTTCGCTTCCCTGCTCTGTGCCCTGGGAGCCTGGCCTGTGTAGACTGCCTCTCCAGGTCCCTTTGCCTTCTGCTTGCCAGGTGGATTTGGCCACTGGGAGATCGTGGCGGGAGAGCAGAAGGTGCACAGAAAGTGTGGTCAGGGTGTTTGTTCTGCATGGCTCCCGCCCTGCTGGGTGGCTGGGGCTTGGCTGCAGAGTTGGGTGCAATCCTTTACCAAAGACCACAGAGCCTATCACATGGCCATACCAGGTATCCGTAGAGCTCTTCCCTCGGCTTCGGCTTCTAGTAACTGCCCCCTCCCTTCATTTTTTTTCTGACAGTCCTGGCTTCCCACTGTTACTTTCCATGGGAAGCAGTACCTTCCCTTGTTGGTTTCTCTAACTCTGTCCCCTACCTTTGTAGATAGTCCCTTTATCACATTGTCCTCAGTATCTAGTTTGGGTGTGCCATCTGTTTCCTCCTGGAAAGCTGTGCAGTGATTCAGCGGGAATTGTACAAAATGCATCAGTGCACAGACACTGAAAGGGGGCACTAGGTGTATTCACTTGGTCTAAATGACCTGATTCATTTGGTCTAAACGACCTCATTCTTCACCTCATATATTTTTTGTCATTTCTTCAGGTCAGAGAACTGGTTTGTCCAGCTTGACGTGGGCACGGCCCTAGAATGAATGCTTCTACAAGCAGAGGGAACAAATGTTCCGCACAGAGTGCTTTTTTTTCCCCCAAGGAACTTTGTCAGCCCTCCACCCCCCACCCGCCTTTTCCTCTCTATCTCCATCTTTGTCTCTATCTATCTATCTATCATCTATCTATCTCTCATCTGTGTGTGTACAGACACATACATATGTGTGTGTGAATACAGAATTCTTTCTTCTGAACCAATCCAAGGTAAATTACATTATGGCACTTTACCTTTAAATACGTCAGTGTGTATTTCCTAAGAATAGAATATGCTCTTACATAACCACAGTACAGTCATCAGCTTCATAACTTTACATTGATATAATATTTTTATCTACTCTGGCATCCATTTTCCAATTTTGTCAGTTGATCCAATAATGTTCTCCTCGGTGCCTCATTCACGCGGGATTCCGTCTGGGGTCGGGTATTGCATTTAGTGGCATGCTCTTTTAATTTCCTTTCATCTGAAACCCTTGCACAGCCTTTTGTATGACACTGACATTTTGAAAAAGAGAGTCCTACCCTCCCACACATGCACCTTTCTTTTTAAAAATAGAACAGTCCTCATTTGGTGTTTGTCTGATGTCTCTTCACGATGAGATTGGAGTTATGCTCTTCCAGCCATAAAGCCAAACAGGTAGTTGTGTCCTTGGCAGGGCACCATGTCGGGGGGCACACGATGTTCACTGGCGAAAGTGATTCTGATCTCTGCCGAATAATTGTTAGGTTTTTATTTTCTCCCCTGAACTAACTGGCAGTCTGTGGGGAGACACTTTAAGACATGTGAGTGTCCTGCTCCTCTTCAAAATCTCCCCCTGGATTCAGCATCCGTTGGTGTTTCTTACTGACCTAATTTTTACTCTCTGGTGCAAAATGAGGATTTTCCTCCCCAGCACTCCCTGAGCATCAGTCCTCTGGTCCTTAGTTTTCTACTGTAAGCAGAATAACCTTCTCCTCTATTTCCTCCGCTTATATATCTTAAAAATCATTGATACGGACTGATGTATTCCCATTTTTCAGTAGTTTACTCTTGTATTTATTATTGGGTGCTCCGGCTGTATGCTGTTGGGCCTGTGGGATACCTTTGAGTGGTCTCCCCAGTCCTTGTCGCTCACTCCATTGTGTTTCCCGTGCACTTCTTTACTTTCTGGCTTACTACTGTGTTCCAGGCTCATCTTACACCTACCTTGCCCTAGCCTTGGAACCAGCCATTTTTCTGAGCGGCCCTGGTCCCTCTTTGTGGGGAATATGGGAAAGCACTCTCTTGGCACTGACTGTACTCGGGGCTGCTTCTGGGGTGTCTCTGCTTCTTGGTGCTTTTAGGAGGCAGAACGAAGAAATATAAGCATTTACGTATTTATGTGCACTTATTCATACACATATACACACATAAAATACACACATGGCATATAGACATGTATATATGTACACACCTAACCTAACATTTTAGAAATCCTGAGTTTGCACAGTACCTCCAATTTCCATCCATTCTCTCAGAGTTCTTTCTTGCCTTGCCATTCTATTTTTGTATGACTCTTCTTGCATAGTGAGAACCCAACAAAATCAGCACATTTATTCTTTTGCTCAATCCTATGTTACATCTGAAATATTTTCCAAATTGGTTCACCCATACCACTCAATTTAATGAACCTACTGTATTAGTCAGGGTTCTCCAGAGAAACAGAACAAATAAGATGGGGGGGGGGGTGGGAGAGGGAGAGGGAGAGGGAAGTAGGGAAGGAGGGAGGGACTTATTTAAAGTAGTTGGCACACAAGATTGTGGAAACTGGCACATTCACAATATGCAGGGCAATCGAACAGGCCAGAGACTCGGAGAAGAGCTGATGTTGCAACTTGAATCAGAATTCCTTCCTCTTTGGAGGACTTCAGTCTTTTTCTCTTAAGGCCTTCATCTGATTGGGTGAGGCCCACCCATAGTAGAGAATTTCATTTGCTGTACTCAAGTCTACTGATTTTAAATGTTAATCACATAAGGGATGCCTGGGTGGCTCAGTTGGTTAAGCGGCTGCCTACGGCTCAGGTCATGATCCCAGGGTCCTGGGATCCGGCATTGGGCTCCTTGCTCAGCGGGGAACCTGTTTCCCCCTCTCCTGGGGCCCCTTCCCCCTGCTTGTGCTTGCTTTCTCTCTCTCTCTCTTTTTCAAATAAATAAAATCTTAAAAAAAAAAAATGTTAATCACATGTAAAAAATACCTTCACAGTGACATCTAGACTGATGTTGACCACATCTCTGGGTACTGTGGCCTAGCCAAGTTGACACATAAAATTAACCATCATATTTACTATAAGAAAAGGAAAACTGGGGCGCCTGGGTGGCTCAGTTGGTTAAGCGGCTGCCTTCAGCTCAGGTCATGATCCCAGGGTCCTGGGATCCAGCCCCACATCGGGCTCCCTGCTCAGTGGGAAGCCTGCTTCTCCCTCTCCCACTCCCCCTGCTTGTGCTCTCTCTCTCTCACTCCCTGTCTCTCCCTCTCTGTCAAATAAATAAATAAAATCTTAAAAAAAAAAAAAAAAGACAGGAATTGAGAGCAGCCCTATTTAAAGGGTGAGGGCAGAGTAGAATACCCCCCTCTGCTGGTCTTGCTTGCCCCAGGTCCCTGAGAGCTCTGCACAGCCCAGATTGAAAACTACTGCTTTAGCCCAAAGGAGTCCATGATGTGGGAACTGAAGGCAGTATCACTGGGGAAGGGATCCCTTTGGGGAGCAGGGGACAGGGAAGTGGTCTTTTGAGGTCCTCAACTCATACCTTATCTTTGCCTCCCCACTGTGAGACAGTTCTCCTCCACAGCTCTCTTTGCTTCTTTTTCCTCGCCGGACACACACCAAACAAGCTCTCTTCAAATCCTCCTCTCCCCCAACACTCATACACTTCCTCTTAGCCATATAAGGCAGAGAAATACTATTGAATTTTTTTTTTTTCTCTTTAAGTCCAGGGGATGGAGAGTCGCTGCTGATATGAGGGATTCCCTAGGAAATTTTGTTATCTGAAAGTACATGGTTATAGATAAGTGCTTCTCTCTTGGGTGAGGCAAAGTATTCCAGATAACCATGCCTCCCACAGCCCAGATCTCAAGCTTATCTGTTTTGTGTGACTGTGTTAGTTTTGTTTCAGAAACATTTTATTCCGCTGAGACAGTGGGGAGCAGCTGTTTGATCCTTGGCCGAAGATAACCCTGGAGAGGTTCTATCTTACATGCTGGGAATTCTGAGTGAAAGGGCCATTCACAGAATCCTTGAGCGAGGAAGGTCTCGGTTTCCACCTAAAGGACATCATCGGGTTCCCCGTACACACACGCATGCGCACTGGACAAGAGTCTTAAGTGCTCAGTGTGTGAGGGCAGCTGTCGGCCTGCACGGGGGGACGCGTGTGCTCTGCTCCACGTAGCCGCACGGTGACCGTCTGGCGCTTGCGGGCATAATCCAAGTTGTAGCTGCTCCGTGTCTTCGAGGCCTGAGATGACCTGTGGTGGGCAGCCTGTGCCAGGGCATTCCTCGGGGTCCTGGAGCGGCTGCGCACATGTCCACCTTTGTCACAGGCAGTGATCTGCTTGGAGAAAAAGAGCTGCAGGAATGGAGGAGAGCAGAGAGCTAAGGGAAGTTCCTCCAGCTGAGAAGATGAGCGGAAGGCTGACGCTAAAACTCATTTCCCCACTGCTGGTGTGTTCTTCCCAGGTGTGGGCCCCTCTTTTCACTGCCCTGAGTAGCACCAGGTAGATCGACGTGTGCAACCCAGATTCAGCATATCTCTTCCCTGATCAAAATTCTTCAGGATAAGGCCCAAACTTGCTTCTAATCCATGCTGTCCAGCCTGATTCTGGGAACCTTTCCAGACCCTTCTATACCCATAAACAGTATGTGTCTGTTTGTTCCCAAAACATAACCAGTTCCCTCACGGTATCATGACTTTGCATTATGCTTCCATTCCCTATCACATCCTTCTGCACTCTCTTCTGACAAATGCCTCTTCTTCAAGGCCCGGTCCAGACCTCTCCTCTTCTGCTACACCTTCCCTGGCTCCTTTCCCTAATTTCTTCTCTGTGTTCCATGGCACCCTGGGCATGATTCTCCCACAGCTATCATTATTCATTACTGCGTCTGCCTGGTTCCCCACGTACATGTGTATTTGTCACGTGACGCCCTGAGACTTGAAGCCTGTTGGCTTACCCGGGGCCACTTGGCCAAACCCTGTGCCCTGCTGTGTTCATAGCCTAGGCCCTACAGAATCGTCTCTCCTGCAGTTTGTGCTGACTCAGTGTCCTGCTGGGGACCTCCATGGCTCCTGACTCCCCACCTTGGCCTCCTTCCATGGCCTGGTACTTTCATCTTAATCTGTGGCTGGGCATCTTTCCTCCAGGACTAAGCACACATTTGAGTTCCCAATGGCACTTGCCCTTTAGTTGTGATTGCTTTTGGTTCCCAGGTAACAACTGTGTTCATTCCAATCTGGCCATAGCATCGGCTTCCTGTTCTGTTGGGGGCGGGGGCTGACCAGAAGCCAGGGACCACCACACTGTCAGCACTGAGGTATAGGAGAGCACCATAACTTTCTTTGTATGTGGACCTCAGCACAATGTCTGCCACATAGGAGGGAGTCACTGCCCACTGAATAGTGAATAAGTAAACCCTGATACTCTCACATGGTATCATTTGGCACAAAACTCTGTTAACAGTACTTACCTTAGGGGAATGATTATAGAGGGTTCAGGGGACAAGAGAGAAATTAAAATTTTTCATTCTGTAGAATGAAAATTTTTCTACTATTAGGATGATTTTTTAAATTTATTTTTGCAAGAGAGCGAGAGAGAGAGAGAGAGCATGAGCATGGGGAGGGGCAAAGGGAGATGCAGACTCCCCACTGAGCAGGGAGCCTGATGTGGGATTCAATCCCAGGACCCTGGGATCACAACCCGAGCCGAAGGCAGATTGCTTAACCGACTGAGCCACCCAGGAGCCCTCGGATGATTTTTTTTTAACAATTTATTTATTTATTTTAGATAGAGAGAGAGAGGGAGAGAGAGCATGCAAGTAGGGGGAGGGGCCAAGGGAGGGGGGTGGAGAGAGAAAAAGAAACAGACTCACTGCTGAGTGTGAAGCCCAACTGGAGCTCGATCTCACGACCCTGAGATCATGACCTGAGCCAAAAATCAAGAGTCGGATGCTTAACTGACTGAGCCACCCAGGTGCCCCAGGATGATTTTTTTTTTATCATAAATATGTTATAATGAATAATAACAGTAATAATAAGACATTCGGACAACCGTGTCATCAACACGGTGCCTATACTTCCTATATTAGTTGGCTAGGGCCGCCCTAACAAATACTGGGTGGCTTCAACAACAGAATGTATTTTCCCACAGTTCTGGCAGCCCGAAGTCTGGATGGGAGTCAGCAGGGTTGGTTTCCTGAGGCCCCTCTCCTTGGCTTGCAGATGGCTGTCTCCTCCCTGTGTCTTCACATGCTCTTCCCTCTCTACGCGGCTGTGCTCTAATCTCTTCTTATAAGCACAGCAATCATATTGGATAAGGGCTCACCCTTATCACCTCTTTAAAGACCCTTATTAACCAAACACAGTCACCTTCTGAGGAGCTGGGGGTTAGGATGTCAAGCTATGAAATTTGGGAGACCAGTAGGTATTAATCCCCACTAGTGTGCAGCAGGTGTGGGAGTTACATAAAACCATCCTCCTGCCTCTAGCCTGCCCTGTCTCGCCATCAAGAGCAACAGGACTCGCTACCTTCCTGCTCCCTGGAAGATCTTCCCATAGCTCTCCCACGTTCTGATACAATGGAGCCAAGCTGATGTTCATGCAGACACACACACAGTTCTCCATTCTGGCTGCATCCAGAATCACCTAGGATGACTTGCAAATTCTGATACTAGGCTCCCATCCTCAGAGATTGTGATGTGATGGATCTGGGAAACAGCTGGGACGTTAGTGTTTTTTGAGCTCCCCGGGAGACTCTGGTGTGCAGCCAAGGTTGAACATCATGGATATAGACCCTCTCAGGTGTCTGGAAGTGGGTGGAAATTCAAGACAAAGACGAGTGCTGCTATGCTCTCTCTGTTGCAGCTGATGATTTGAGGCAGGTGGAAGCCAAGATGGCACAGGATTTTGAGGCGGGATTCTAAGATCATTTCTGGAGTCGGTCAAAGCTGATTCTAGAGAGTAAATAGTGGAAATCCAGAAATTCACTTTATATTGCTAACACTTAGTAATAAAATCATAGATGCTTGATACAAATTTTTGAATAAGTAAACAAGGAGCTGAGTGAACACAGGAATGAATGAATGGTCACTGCCCAACTATGACATACTCTTTGCTAATTCCTTTATAATAGTGTCTTCTGGGTGTGAAGTCCTTGGGTAATTCTGGACAAACAATTTTTCTTTCCATCTCCCCTTTCTATATACCTAAAGACCACCATTATAACGTCATGAGACAGGTTCCCAGGCCATCAGTTATGTAACAGCTTTCCTTAATTTTAAAAGTTTTCCACAGGCATAGCCCTGGGTGTTGGGCAGCTTCCCAAGGTCAAGACGCATGGGCTCTGCAGTTTCTGCCCCTTCTACTTGCGGTTTCTTGAGCCTAAACTTTCCTTTGATTTCTGTCTACTCTGGGATGTTTTTCAGATGTTTTAAATTGTGTTTTCAATTTTGACCAGTTTTCATATGGATTTGCATGACAGCTTTACTTCTCCTCAACAAGTGAAGCAACTGATACCCAAACTTTTTGAGAAATCACAGCAACAAATCTTTTAATGAGCATATGTTCCAAGCCAAACACTGGACTGAACTCTTTCTGTGGATTATCTAATTCCATTCTGTGGATCCTAGTACTATTTTCATTTTACAAATGCAAAGACCAAGGTTCAGGTTTACCCAAGGTCACACACGATAGTTGTCAGAGCCAGGATTCAAACCCAGGCTGTGGCTTAAGCTCTCGGCCACCACAGCATACCCTTTATAAAGTAAAAAGAAAGAAACCACATAAAGTTATTTTATTAATTTAGTTTACAAACAACGGAGTCACAAGTTATTACTGATAGAGTTTCCAGACAATGGATTCACAAAGCCTTGGGAGCAGCCATTCACAGTACTTTTGGAATCTCCATTAGGATGCTGACCTGGGACTGAGCTATTGTGATGCAAGTTGATTTACCTACCACTGTACAAACACATTGGTGTGGCTCACCCTACACTCGATTTTTGTTAGCTTTACTCCCCGCAGGAATTACAGAGCTTGTAATTTTATAAATGATGAGATACCACTTCACCCCCAATAGAATGGCTAAAATGAAATATACTGATAATAATACCAAGTGTGGATGAGGATGTGGAGCAACTGGAACTCTCATGCATTGCTGGTGGGCATATAAAGGGCCTGTCAGAGAGCTGTTTGACTCTTGAAACCATGTTCATGTATAATTTTGATAAGTATCTATTGCTTTAATCCTCCATGTGAACATTCTATAAAAGAAAAACCAAATGATCATTTCAATATCTAATCTAAAAGGCATTAGATAAAACTGAACAAAAATCATTAAGAAAACTAATAGAAGAAAGAAGAAACTTGCTTAACCTGATACAGAGCTTCTACCAAAACTCACCAATAACATCATGTGTCATGAAAAATAAAAAGCATTTCATTACAAATCAGGAACAAAATAAAATATACACTATCATTATATCTATTTTATAATACAGTTTTATATTCATTTATATATAATTTATATATAATAAATTAATATTATATATAATTTACATGTAATATTAACTTATAATAAATTAGAGATCCTATGAGTACAGTAAGTTTAAAAAAAAGTGAAAAATATATAGGTTGCCAAGGAGGAAGCAAAACTGCCACTCTTCACAAATTATATGATAGTCTACATAGAAAGTCCAGGGGGACCTACAGTCTAATTATTAGAACTGACCAATGAGTTTGGCAAGGTTACTGGATATGAGTGCTTACAAAATCAATTGTGTTTCTACACACTAGCAACAAACATAAGAGATGTAATTAAGAAAGATACTGTTTTAAAGATTTTATTTATTTATTTGAGAGAGAGAGAAAGAGCGTGCGTGTGCGAGCGGGGGGAGGGGCAGAGGGAGAGGGAGAGAATCTCAAGCAGACTCCACTATGAGTGCAGGGCCCAATGTGGGGCTTGATCTCATGACCCTGAGATCATGACCTAAGCCTAAACCAGGAGTCGGGTGCTTAACTGAATGAGTGACCAGGCATCCCAAGAAAGATACTATTTTAATTTTATTTAATTTTATTTAATTTTATTTTATTTTAGAGATTTTATTTATTTGAGAGAGAGAGCATGAACGGGGAGGAGAGGGAGAAGTAGGTCCCCCGCTGAGCAAGGAACCTGATGCAGGACTCAGTCCCAGGACCCTGGGATCATGACCTGAGCCCAAGGCAGACGCTTAACCAACTGAGCTACCCAGGCGCCCTGAAAGATACTATTTTAAAAAGAAACAAAAATACTGCAGTACTTAAAAATCAGTCTTTCAAAAGATATGAAGAGGACTTTTAGAGAGAATTATAAAATGTTGTAAAAATTAAAGCCAGTGTAAGTAGAAACATATATCATGTTTTTGAAAGGGAATAGTCAATATCTTAAAGCTATCAAACATCCCCAAACTAGCAGAATAAATCTATGTGGCTCCAATAAAAAGTGAATATATTTCTACCTCTCCCTTTTACTGAAAGGTTAATTGTAAAATGTAAAAGGAAGCATAAAGGACTAAGAAGAGCTAAGAAAATTTTGGCAAAATAAAAGTTCAGGGGCTCACTTTTCTACATACTTTATTAAAAATCTATAGTAATACAGATGGGTGGTATTGATGACTATGTAAATAGATGAGTGGAATAGAATAGGGAGTCAAGGAACAGATTTATGAATATGTGAAAATTAGATATATGACAGAGGTGATTGTAAACCATGTTTTCTGAGTGCTCTCATGTTTAGCTTTTTTCTGTCTGTAACTTTAAGTGCAGTTTGAATGCAATAAGCCATGAGCCTCAAAGACACTGCATAAAGGAAAAACTCTCTTTTAATCTTCTACTCACATAGTCAGTTTTTCTGGCCACCAAATGTGTGTGGGGGGCGGGGAGGGGAGATATCCCCACACCAAGCAATTTGGTGTCCTACAAATTTAACTCAATTCTGACACTATCTACCTTGAGAACAGCAGATCCCACAGTTTAAGGGCTCAGCCCCACAAGACGGCACCCCCAACTTCAGACACCAATCCCAAGGGCAAGTGGTCACCTGGGCTATAAATCATCAGTAGAACGGTTCATGGAACTCTGGAAAGGTTTACTTACTAGATTACTGGTTTATTATAAAGGATATAACTCAGGAACGACCAGACAGAAGAGATGCATAGGGCAAGCTGTAGGGGAAGGGGCAAGGAGCTTCCATACCCTCTCCAGACACATTCCCAGCACCTCCTCAAGTTCACCAACCTGAGGCTCTCAGTACTTTAGAGATTTTTATGGAGGTTTCATTACATAGGCATGATTGATGAACTCATTGGCCATTGGTGATTGAACTCAATCTCCAGCCCTTCTCTCCTCCCTGGAGGTGGGGAGGTGGGGCTGAAAGTTCTAACCCTCTAATCATAGGGATGGTTCCCCTGACAACGAGCCCCATCTTTAGGGGCTTTGCAAAAGTCACTTCATTAACATAAACTCCGGTGTGGTTGGAAGGGGCTTATTAGGAAACACCTTTATTGTTCTTACCACTTGGGAAATTCCAAGGTTTTAGGAGCTCTGTGCCAGGAATGCAAGGAAGATCAAATATATATTTCTTATCATACATCACAATATTACAGGCTGCTTGCTTGAAAGTCAATCATCTGACTTTCTAGCACCTTCCAAAGACCCCCTCCCCCATCACCCACTATCAAGTCTTCTCTTGCCATTACATTTCACAGACAAGCTCAACTGACTTCGTTTCAAAATGTTGCTTATTATTATTTATAAACTTGTTTTCATTGTCTAGTTGAAATATTTTTCTCTCAAACTTACTTAGGTAACCTCAGTTACCTATGTATTATACCTCTTCACATTAGAAGTAGTAAAAATATTTTTATTCATTTAATAGCTTTTTCCCTAACAGAGAGCTTTCAGGAACAACCTTGCCCATGTGGAGCAAGGCAGAGAAGTATATGGCGGTCTTGGTCTTTTTCTCTAGATGGCAAGGAAGTCCTGTCACATTTGGAAGGCAGGAAACAAGATAAACAGAGGAAAGGAGAAAAACAAAAAGAATGGAAGAATCTGGGACAACAATAATAGAAGACTGATACCTTAAAATGATGAAGATAAAGCATGTTTTCATTATAGTTCTATTATCTGAAGGACCGCTGTGCTGACCAAGTCCTTACCTTTGTGTGTATTTATGGAAGAGAGTTGGTATTTTAGCATCACAGTGTCTAGGAATTGGGCTGACTCTATCAGCAGGGATTAGAGCAAAACATCTATAAGGAATGATCTTAGCTAAATCTTCCTTAGTTTAACGACAAGTGGTTTGCAGTAGAGTCCAAGCTGATTACTCCCTACTCGCCAACCTAATGTGGAAGACGCAGTCTTTAAAAATCTCTCTGGTTATTAAGAGGCATATGGTTAAGATTGTTAAGAGACACGCAAAACAACTACTCAACAGGTCAAAGTAGATAGTGACTAGTATTATAATAAGAGGTACTTGTACGACTGAGTTCTTACTACACACTAAGTACTCCACCTGTGTGGAATCCTCACCCCAGTGCCGTAAGCCCGATCCTGGTATTATCCCATTTTATGACGAAGGCCACTGGCGCCCCATTAAGTAATGGGCTCCCCTCACAGAGTTAGAAAGTGGCATGGATTCCACCCAGGCTTTCAGATTCCCCAAGACCTTAGAGCTGATTCTCGGGAAGAAAGAATGGATGGTCCCATGAACCCACCAGGTGTTTCTGGGGAGACATTCCCAGGGCTTGTATGAGAGAAAAGCAGGGCAACATCCTGCCTTTTCTAGAACGTGGCCATCCAGTCTTGCTTCATGGGAGACTGCTCGTTCTATTTAGACAAAGTTGTCTGCTTCTGTACGAGATGGCCATGCTCCTGATGACAGCAGCTGGTGCAGGGGAAGAGGGGAGGCGGGAGAATGGGGACATGGCTGGAGAAGCTCCAGCACTGCGACAGAAGGGCAGGTGCTTCCTCCGAGGGCACAGAGCCAACACCCTGTCACATCACGGGGACTAAGGATGTGCACCTGTGACCACCCCTCTCCTACAAACGGCCCCCTACTGTCCTATCAGAAGTGTAGACTGTGTGATGGCTTTATAATGCAGGAATTTCAGGTTGAACAGGATGCAGGGGAGGTCCCCTCCCACAGAAGGGACCTCTCAGTGCGCCCCTGGGGGCACTTCTCCTGCCCACCCAGACATCAGACTGTTGTGGCAAACAAAGGCAGAAGGAAATGTAGATAAAATTAAATGTCCTTATAACCTGCCGCCCATTGACAAATACTTGAGGCAGGCAGAATATCATATTCCTCCAGGAAGCTCCTAACTATCTTAATGTTAATGCCTTGCTAGAGGGAAAAAACGACCTGGGTTTGACAATAGCCGGGCCTCTGGTATCCTGTGTCTTCTTTAGCATATGAAAATCCTTTTGGAACGTACTTTATCTTTACTTCGCCCAACCCCAAAGTATATAATCAGTTGCCCCTCACAGTCCCTGGGCAGCAGCTCCTTCTGCCCACCGGTCCTGTCCCCGTGCTTTCATAAAACCACCATTTTGTACCCAAGACGCCTCAAGAATTCTTTCTTGGCTGTTGGCTCCGGACTCCACCAAACCTTATCAAAAACATTCAAAAAACTGCATCAAGACCTCCGGGGCCACCCAGCCCAGCAGCACCAGTCCCCAAGGAGAAGCACTCCATAAGTGCTTGTGATGTGACGAGCCTCTTGTTACAAAGGTCACTGGCTGACCGGCATGTTTGTCCTCCCCGGAGGACAATGGATCTGCCCAAGCCTTCCCTAGCACATCAGGTGACACACATCTATTTAAGAACATCTGACGAGAAAATAATACCACATTAAGTGTTATATTGCAGTTGTGAGATGTATCCCAATTTCAGAAAATTAAAATGTGAGAAAAGATGAGTCATAGAAATCAAAAGTTGACAAATATTTTTCTTTGCTGGAGTCCCTGCTGTGCTGTAAGAGAGACCGGGGACTATTTTCTGTGGCATCTTTTCTCTCTGTTCCCAATCATAAATCAGCCTCTGTCAGCATCTCATAGCCACTCCTATCTTATGTTTGTGTGGGAGTGGAGTTTGCTTGCCGGTAGGATGCTGGAAATTAGCGATGTCACCCAATTAAGGGAAACTGCTCACAGGGGCCCTTTGTGTCATTTTCGTCCCACTCCTGCTAAAGAAATTGGCCCTGAATCAAGATGATGACTCTTTTCCACATCTCAAAGAACAAACGCTCACAGGGCTCCTCTGAAAAGCCAGGGGATATATTTCCACTGCGGCAATCAGTCAGTCAAGCGCTCCGGGGTGGGAAGCATAGTCACTAAATGTTCCTTAGCTTCTCCCTATCACTCTGTGTAACTCCACAGAGCAGCCTCCTGAACAGGGGATTGATTCCTATTAGTCAGTCAGGAGAAGGGGAACAGAAGGGAGGGAGAACTTGAGGAAATGTAGTCAGTGTTGAAGTACATTCCCCTCCCTGCTCCTAAACTTTCCATTTTATTTTCTCTGCTTCCGAAGGAGTTCTGAATGGTTAGGGGATATCTGGTACAAGTAATAGACGGTACAATTCAAAATGGCCAAGATAAAGGAAAAACTCAACATAACAAGGATTTCCAAGGTAGGGTGGTTCTGGACTTGGTTAATTAGGAGGCCCAATGATGACACCAAGCATGTGGACTGCTTCCATCTTTCTCCTCAGCCATGTTCAGCATTTCAATTCTCCCCTTTCCCAAGAAAGCTGCAGGATCAGCAGGCATCACATCATGATGGAAGCAGAAAAGGGAACCATCTTTTCCTGTGTCCCTTTCAAAGAGCTGAGAATGTGGCCTAGAATCCCACCCTTCTAGAAGATCCTCTCTCATCTCATTTGCCAGAAGTGGATCACATGAATTATCAGTGAAACAGTCACTCTGGGAGGAATGGAGACTACTGTGCTGGGCTTAGATCTGTCAGGATTTATGAGATCTCTTGAGGAGAGGGGGAGACCTGAACAACATAGAGGCACAGGAAGGGGGACTACTGGTTACCAACCCGGCCTATCTGCTTCAAAGATCTACAGCCAGCGTGGCCCCCTGAAACTTAGGAAACTGGTCTGGTTCCTGAAAGGATCTGTTGAAAGTACTTCATTATGGAAATTTTGGCCTGCCCTTCTTCTGGTGAAATCTCCTGGTAAAGCTGGAGAGCGAAATTCTTGTCTCACGGAGTCGAAGAATGAATCTCGCAGACAAAGGAGAGTGAGTAAAGCGACAGAGTTTTATTAAGTGAGGATACAGAAGAAGCTCTCAGGAGTGAGAGGGGTCCCAACAGGGTTGCCACTGAGGGTGTTTAGGGTTGGTCTTTTATAGAAAGCTAACCAGGGAACTTAAATCCTTTTAACGTCTCTATTGATAGCACCATTGAGTAAGGACTAGTGATAACACCTTCAATGGCTTACTGCCTTTTTAGGGTCTGGTAATTCTTTGTTGGTCACAAGTAGCTATTATAACAAGACCCCACCTCTGACACCTAGGACATCATGGTCTGGTTTGCTTCCTTATCTCTGGTTTCCTTTCGTCTCCCGCATTTTTGAATTTTGTGAGCCTGACCCCATGGCCCCCTATCTATCTCTCCCTACCTAGGCCAGCCTGTCCCTTGCACACTGGGATTAAAGGAATTCCTATGGAGACCCAGAGGTGCTGTGGGATGACCAGACGTGCTATCCTACAGGGGCTGGTAGGGTGTCATCTCTAATTCTTCACTCTATTTTCATTTTTCTAAAACAGACCTAAGCATGTCAATGCTCAAACAACCCAGTGGCATTCCAACCTGTTTCCAAGCCATCTTTCTCCTCAGATCTCATTTCTTTTATGTACGAGGACTCAAGAACATCTTTTTCTTTTCAGTTCCTTTGTCTTTGCTGTGTCTTGAACACCCTTCTCTACTTGCCTGACTGGTAAACTCCTACACATCCTTCAAGACCCAAATCAAATGTCAAAACTCACTTCATTGCTTTAATTTCTCCTTCATTTGCATTTCCATAGTTATTGCTGTCATTGCTCTAAAATCATCCCATTGCTGTTACAGCCTCCTGACAGGTTTCCCTGCCTCTTCTTGCTCCCTCTGCTTTATTTTCCACACTACAGAATATTTCTAAGGCACTAATCTATTCATGTCACTCTTTTGCTAATATTCTTCATTAGCTACCCATAGTGGCCAGGATGAAGCTCTGTAACACAACTCATAAAAACCATGTTGATTGGGGTGTCTACCTCTTCCCTTCACATTAGGTGCTCTGCCACATGGAATGATCTGTGGTTTATGAGTGTGGTATGCTCTTTTTCACCTCCCAGATTTGTGCAAATCCTGTTACCTATGCCAGGAAGTCTTTCCTTCACCACGCCTTCAGGCTTCTGGTCCCGGCTGCCGGATTTGATGCCCCCAAGTCTTGGCGGGTGCTCTCTCATACATCTTTAAAGCCTCTTAAGTTCTCCCTACTGTGGCACTTAAACCTCTGAGGTTTCACAGATTCTCTGAAGTTCCTTGAAGACAAGGGGGCTGCTTTTGTACCTGGTTGTAACTCTGGCCAATCCAAAGGATTCAGGTGTTTGTAAAAGATGACACCTGAGTTGATTCTTGCGGATAAGTTGGAGCAAGGTAGGCCTTCAAGATACCCATTTTCTCAAACCTTTGCAGTCTTGGTTCAGTCTTAGCCACAGTGATTAAAGCTGCAAGCCTTCACTTTGGCATGAAACCATTATTTTAGAAAGTTTCTAAAACTTTCAGCATTTGTGGACCATTGACTTTGTCGACAAATCACGCAAATGTAAACATTTTCAAAAGATGCATCATAACCAGAGAAATTAAACTAAAGCCTAATGTTAACTTACTATTATTATTACTAATAATAGTTTCATATCAGTAAGAAGGGTTATACATGTTTACTATCTTTCACTGAGAGATCTGCAGATACTTTGAGCCATTGACCAGATTTTACATCTAGTTTATATTTCTCTTTGTTCTGTTGAACTGCAACATTCTAACTCTAGGACGAAAGGTTTGGGAGATAGTCAGCAAGTGTTTGGGATATCTTTCAAGTGCTTGTGGGAGAATTATGGTGAGACTTCTCACTAAGTGCTTTCTCCACTCCATCAGCGATCAGCTAGAAATCCAAGGTTGGATGTTTCACCTTGGGAGATAGTGATGGATGGATTATTAAATCCAATCTGAGTAAGTTCAGCTTCAGAAAGTATTTCTTCTTCTTCTTCTTTTTTTTTAGCATGTTCTTAAAATTTAAAAATATGTTCATTATGCAGGATCAGTTTATTTCTCCAGTGAGTGAAGAAAATCACCCAGGATTGGAAAATATTAAAACACTCAGCAATCAAATCATTTATATCATAATTCAGTCTTTTAAAGAAATATTGATAGCTTAGCCTAACATTAAAAATCATTCTATTTCTGCCCTGAAGTGATAGTTTTATGCTAGCTATTCAATATGTCAATAATATTATATATATAATATTAGAAGAAATCACTTGAAATGATAGAAATAGTCTTCATGAGGGTAACCATACATGTCTGGGACAGTCCCAGTTTATGTCTATTATCCCAATAGAATTATCAAAGGTGTCTCCTTTTATTCTCAAAAGTGTCCTTTTCTTTAAAAAGAGAGAGAGAGAGAAAGAGAGAGCATGCACAAGCAGGGGGAGTGGCAGGCAGAGGCAGAGGGAGAAGCAGGCTTGCCACCAAGTGGGGAACCCAAGGCAGGGCTCGATCCCAGGACCCTGAGAGCATGACCTGAGCTGAAGGCAGATGTTTAACTGACTGAGCCACCCAGGTGCCCCTCAAAAGTGTCCTTGATCAGACAATAAATCACACAAGCTCAGTAGTCCTTCATGGCATTAATGGTGTTATGTAATACAGAAATATTTCTATATATGGTCTCATGTGAGCACTTTTGAGTAAAATTAAGTCTCTACATATGGTCTCACATGAGGATTTTTCCCTATGGCAGCGTAGAAAAGTGAGAATTTTTAGTTACTGCCCATTTTTTTTCTCCCACACAGCATGCCAAACAGTTTTATTGCTAGTGGATGTAATGTGGTCATATTTATACTTCCATTATTTCCTTCAATCCCCAATCAAGATCAGGAGTCACAGCACTGAAAGCCAGTGAAGAATGTAGTAATGTGAGGGGCGCCTGGGTGGCTCAGTCAGTTAAGCGTCTGCCTTTGGCTTGGGTCATGATCCCAGGGTCCTGGGGGGGAAACCCCTCATGGAGCCCAGGTCGAGCCCCCTGTCGAGCCCCGCTCAGCAGGGAGTCTGCTTCGCCCTCTGCCCTTCCCCCTGCTCGTGCTTTCTCTCTCTCTCTCTCAAATAAATAAATAAAAATCTTAAAAAAATAAAAGTTCAAAAAAAGACTGTAGTAATATGGAAACAGGTATTCAAGAGCAAATTCTTTCACTCACATGAGAACACCCTTCCTGGTTGTCCCCAGCTGTCAACACGGACCCAGTGCACTTTTCCCAATCCATATCACTTTTCGTAAGGGAGTTTTCAATGAATGAGAATCTCTTCTTTATAGGAACATGCGATTTCAGTAATAAGTGCAACAAACACATCAAATACTTCTTCATAGATGGACAGCACATACGCCCAGTGTGGATTCATGCTCAGTGTATCAGTAGCTGCATCCAACTGAAAAGCACACACACACACATAGCATGAATGTGTGATAGCACTTCTACATCATATGTCATTGTCATTAGGTGGCATCCAGTGGTTCCATTTGATAAAGGAAATATGTCTATTTTTAATGTGGTCATATTTATACTATGTTTTCTCTCAAGCACTGGATTTTTGTACCTACAGAAGCTTTATAAACCTCTTAGCAAAAGTATGGCCTGGGTCTAATTTTGCAATGAAGAGTAAAATGATCAATAATGTCTTAGTAATTTTGGTCTCTGCTTTTAGTGACACAATAGGTTAGCTCCTTCCTGAGATGCATTGTTTAGGGCGTGTGTTGGAAAAACTTCATTAGTCTACTATAGAGATCACTCTTCTTTATTTGAAAATTATGGGAAAGTTCTGTTGGCTTCATATCACTGATAAAATTTCAAAACATGGTGTCAAGGAATAGGGATAAATAAATGAATTATTAGTCAAATAAAATTCAATTTAATTTTTTCATCACTGTATACTTCCTTTTTGTATTTTCTTCTTAGGCTGCACGTAGGAAATTATCTCATTTGCAGATCCCCTTGAACCAGAGTATATAAATTCACTTTCCATATTTTGCACTGCGTTTCTGATCACCACTCTTATGTTATAGAAATTATATATGCAAAATATACAATTTATATATTATATAAATAAAAACACTATACCATTTTTATGATTTCTTATATTTATGATACATTTTTATCATTATTTTTCACTTCAGAAAACCACTTTGAACCTCTGTTCCGTTTCTATCAGTTAAATAATAAAATGAATAGTAATGTTAGATATGAACTCATTCTTCTGATAAAGCATAGTTCAAGTTTTAAGAATGAATTGGTTATCAAAGCCTTACAAGGTGCTTGTCAGAATTTTCAGTGTGTAAGCTAAAAACAACTGTAATCCTAAACTAAAAGAATTCTCAAATAACATTTAAAAGACTTTTTCAATAGAGGGAATAAGCAAATCATGAAAAATAAGATGAGGTTCTATAAAATTATTTGGTAGCTCATCTCTTTGTTAGGAAGGGGGATGGTCTTTCTGATTTAGAATGAATACAAATAGATTTTTAAGTCTTCTGAATTTAGACTGGTATTGATCTAGGAGCCTAGGAAATTTTGGTGTATGATTGATACTGTATTAAATTTGAAGTGATTATCATCACCTTAATTGGATAAAAAAGTACTTTAAGAAATCATTTTACCATATCTACTTCTTTAAGTTATTCCAAGATGCTAAATTTTTGTGAAAAAAATAAACAGAATTTTTTGGATGGTAAATATATTTTTATTTTGGGATTTAGTCATTGGAATTTTATATGTTAAAGCCAATAAATTATTAGAAAAAAAAAGCTTCTATTTATAATCATGGTAAAGAATGTGAAGGCTTTAGGCTTAACCCATGAGGTAAAACAGTTTCCACTCTGGCAGAAGATAGGACATTCACAGACCTATAAGGTACAAATACCTAAGTAAATGCCTAATGGCATTTTGTTTTTGTTTACTGATTATAAATGATTGGTATTGATTTTCATAGCCATTGTTCATTCTAATATTTCTGAACCTTTAATGGCTAGTTTATTAGACTTTATTTGAAACTGTCTTAAAAATACCCTTTATGAATAAACTATTTCTGAATTAAAAAAAAAAGAATGAATTGGTTATTAGGACTATAGCAGCATTTCTGTGAAAAATCACAATCTTTTATTTCAAATTTGTGAAATGTACATTGAACCCAAGTCTCTTTGCTTTTCCCTCTGAACCAGCCGGGGATTAGCAGTGTTCTGAGAGCACATTTTTACGACAGTGCCGCAAAGGGTAGGTCGACTACTGGCCTATATATTGACCTCTGCTGGCCAGAAAGGCGTAAAAATTACAGGACTGAAAAGTTGTTCTCCTGAGTGTCATGCTAAAATATCACTTTAGCACAGAGAAAACCATGTTCTCAAGTGTGGAGACTGGATAAGTCAAGAAGGGAGGTTGTCCGAGTGTCCTTGGTTACAACGGTGGTGTTTCACAGACCTTGCAGCCTAGAAGCTCTCTCTCTGCATTGCGGGAATGGAGAAAGCTCTGCCCAGCAATGGTATTAGTCACCAGTAGCAACCAAGGAACAGATGAAGTACAGAACGCCGTGAGATTGGATTACAAAATAGTGAAGCTGCTTTTGCAAAGCTATACATGAACACCAATCTTGTTAAATTAATCTATCCATTTCTTCATTCACGTGTTGATCCTTCAATGTATATTATTGAAAGACC
Source organism: Halichoerus grypus (assembly GCF_964656455.1). Lineage (NCBI taxonomy): Eukaryota > Metazoa > Chordata > Mammalia > Carnivora > Phocidae > Halichoerus > Halichoerus grypus. Next base: position 80,599,028 of record NC_135714.1, on the reverse strand, counting down.
ATTTCTCTTGATTCAAACTTACTATAGTCTCTGCCTTTACTTTCCCCACCCCACCCTATTTACTCCCTTAAGTTTTTGCACCAGATTTTGAGTCTCAGTTTTTAATTGTTTTTTCCAAATTGAGGTATAACTTACATACTGTGTACATATAGATTTTAAATGTAGGTTTGAATTGTGTTGAGAAATTGATATCAAAGAAGCAGAAAGTTTCTATAATTTAAGTTTTGAATTACAGTTATTATAGTTTTAGTATGAAGAAGTGTTTTTTGAATTAACATCTACCTGACCATATTTTTACATCTCTTAAATTGTGTATTAGATGTGGGTGAAGAGAGAATTACTGAACTAGAAGACAGATTACCTAGAGTGTAGCATATATGCACAAAAATGGATAATATAAAAGAGAGATTATGAGATACTGAGGCTGTGTATCCAGAATACACAAAGAACTCTTTTTTTTTTTTTAAGATTGTATTTATTTATTTGAGAGAGAAAGAGAGCACAAGCAGGGGGAAAGGCAGAAGGAGAGGGAGAGGCAGGCTCCCCGCTGAGCTGGGAGCCCAATGTGGGGCTGGATCCCAGGATCCTGGGATCATGACCTGAGCTGAAGACAGATGCTTAACTGACTGAGCCACAGGCGCCCTGGAATATACAAAGAACTCTTAAAAGTCAGTAACAAGAAGACAAATAACTCAATGTAAAAATGGGCAAAGGATTTATTTTTGTTTTATTTTTTTTTTTAAAGATTTTATTTATTTGAGAGAGTGCAAGACAGAGAGAGAGAGAGAGCATGAGTGGGGTGAGGGGCAGAGGGAGAAGCAGACTCCCCGCTGAGAAGGGAGAATAGGCAAAGGATTTATTTTATTTTTATTTTTATTTTTTTTTAAATTTTATTATGTTATGTTAGTCACCATACAATACATCATTGGTTTCTGATGTGGTGATCCACGATCCATTGTTTTCGTATAACACCCAATGCTCCATGCAGTACGTGCCGTCCTTAATACCAATCACCAGGCTAACCAATCCCCCCTCCCCCCTCTCCCCTCCCCTCTAAAACCCTGTTTGTTTCTCAGAGTCCATAGTCTCTCATGGTTCATCTTTCCCTCCAATTCCCCCCCCAATTTTTCCCTTCCTTCTCCTAATGTCCTCCATGTTATTCCTTATGTTCCACAAATAAGTGAAACCATATGATAATTGACTTTCTCTGCTTGACTTATTTCACTTAGCATAATCTCCTCCAGTCCCATCCATGTTGATATAAAAGTTGGGTATTCATCCTTCCTGATGGCTGAGTAATATTCCATTGTATATATGGACCACATCTTCTTTATCCATTCATCTGTTGAAGGGCATCTCGGCTCTTTCCACAGTTTGGCTATTGCGGACATTGCTGCTATGAACATTGGGGTGCATATGGCCCTTCTTTTCACTACATCTGTGTCTTTGGGGTAAATACCCAGGAGTGCAATTGCTGGGTCATAGGGTAGCTCTATTTTTAAATTTTTGAGGCACCTCCACACTGTTTTCCAAAGTGGCTGTACCAACTTGCATTCCCACCAACAGTGTAAGAGGGTTCCCTTTCTCCACAACCTCTCCAACATTTCTTGTTTCTTTCCCTGTCCATTTTTGCCATTCTAACTGGTGTAAGGTGGTATCTCAATGTGGTTTTGATTTGGATTTCCCTGATGGCTAATGATGATGAACATTTTTACATGTCTGTTAGCCATTTGTATGTCTTCTTCAGAGAAGTGTCTTTTCATATCTTCTGCCTGCTTTTTGATTTGATTATTTGTTTTTTGGGTGTTGAGTTTGAGAAGTTCTTTATAGATTTTGGATACCAGCCCTTTATCTGTAGTGTCATTTGCAAATATCTCCTCCCATTCTGTGGGTTGCCTCTTGGTTTTGTTGACTGTTTCCTTTGCTGTGCAGAAGCTTTTTATCTAGATGAAGTCCCAAAAGTTCATTTTTGCTTTTGTTTCACTAGCTTTTGGAGATGTATCTTGAAAGAAGTTGCTGTGGGTGATGTCAAAGAGGTTACTGCCTATGTTCTCTTCTAGGATTGTGATGGATTCCTGTCTCACACTGAGGTCTTTCATCCACTTTGAGTTTATCTTTGTGAATGGTGTTAGAGAATGGTTGAGTTTCATTCTTCTGCATGTGGCTGTCCAATTTTCCCAGCCACCATTTATTGAAGAGACTGTCTTTTTTCCATTGCATGTTTTTTCCTGCTTTGTCAAAGATTATTTGACCATAGAGTTTAGGGTCCATATCTGGGTTCTCTATTCTGTTCCATTGGTCTGTATGTCTGTTTTTGTGCCAGTACCATGCTGTCTTGGTGATCACAGCTTTGTAATATAGCTTGAAATCGGGCAACGTGATGCCCCAGCTTTGTTTTTCTTTTTCAACATTTCCTTGGCGATTCGGGGTCTTTTCTGATTCCATACAAATTTTAGGATTGTTTGTTCCAGCATTTTGAAAAATGTCATTGGAATTTTGATCGGGATGGCATTGAAGGTATAGATTGCTCTGGGTAGCAGAGACATTTTAACAATGTTTATTCTTCCGATCCATGAGCATGGAATATTTTTCCATCTTTTGTGTCTTCTTCAATTTCTTTCATGAGTGTTTTGTAGTTCCTAGAGTGTAGATCCTTTACCTCTTTGGTTAGGTTTATTCTGAGGTATCCTATGGTTTTTGGTGCTATTGTAAATGGAATCGTTTCTCTAATTTCTCTTTCTACACTTGCGTTGTTAGTGTATAAGAAAACAACTGATTTCTGTGCATTGATTTTGTATCCTGCCACATTACTGAATTGCTGGATGACTTCTAGTAATTTGGGGGTGGAGTCTTTTGGGTTTTCCACATAAAGTATCATTATCATGTCATCTGCGAAAAGAGACAGTTTGACTTCTTCTTTGCCAATTTGAATACCTTTTATTTCTTTTTGTTGTCTGATTGCTGTTGCTAGGACTTCTAGTACTATGTTGAACAATAGTGGCGAGAGTGGGCATCCTTGACGTGTTCCTGATCTTAAGGGAAAGGCTCTCAGCTTTTCCCCATTGAGGATGATATTCGCTGTGGGTTTTTCAGAGATGGATTTTATGAACTTGAGGAATGTTCCCTCTATCCCTATACTCTGGAGAGTTTTAATCAGGAAAGGATGTTGTATTTTGTCAATTGCTTTTTCTGCATCAATTGAGAGGACCATATGTTTCTTCTCCCTCCTCTTATTAATGTGTTCTATCACATTGATTGATTTGTGAATGTTGAACCACCCTTGCATCCTGGGGATAAATCCCACTTGATCGTGGTGGATGATCCTTTTAATGTATTGTTGGATCCTATCAGCTAGGATTATATTGAGGATTTTGGAATCCATATTCATCAGGGATATCGGTCTGAAATTCTCCTTTTTGATGGGGTCTTTGCCTGGTTTGGGGATTAAGGTAATGCTGGCCTCATAGAATGAGTTTGGAAGTTTTCCTTCTGTTTCTATTTTTTGAAACAGCTTCAGTAGAATAGGTATTATTTCTTCTTTGAATGTTTGGTAGAATTCCCCAGGGAATCCATCAGGCCCTGGACTCTTGTTTTTGGGGAGGTTTTTGATCACTGCTTCAATCTCGTTACTGGTTATTGGCCTATTCAGGTTGTCAATTTCTTCCTGTTTCAATCTTGGCAGCTTATAGGTTTCCAGGAAGGCCTCCATTTCATCCAGATTGCTCAGTTTATTGGCATATAGTTGTTGATAATAATTTCTAATAATTGTTTCTATTTCCTTGGTGTTAGTTGTGATCTCTCCCCTTTCATTCATAATTTTATTAATTTGGGTCCTTTCTCTTTTCTTTTGGATAAGTCTGGCCAGTGGTTTATCAATCTTATTAATTCTTTCAAAGAACCAACTTCTATTTCCGTTGATCTGATCTACTGTGTTTCTGGTTTCTAATTCATTGATTTCTGCTCTAATTTTAACTATTTCTCTTCTAATGCGTGGCTTAGGCGTCATTTGTTGCTTTTTCTCTAGTTCTTTAAGGTGTAGAGTTAGTTGGTGAATTCGGGATTTTTCTATTTTTTTGAGTGAGGCTTGGATGGCTATGTATTTCCCACTTAGGACCGCCTTTGCAGTATCCCATAGGTTTTGGACCGATGTGTTTTCGTTCTCATTGATTTCCATGAATTGTTTAAGTTCTTCTTTGATTTCTTGGTTGACCCAAACATTCTTGAGCAGAGTGGTCTTTAGCTTCCAAGTGTTTGAATTTCTGCCAAATTTTATCTTGTGATTGAGTTCCAGTTTTAGAGCATTGTGGTCTGAGAATATGCAGGGAATAATCTCAATCTTTTGGTATCGGTTGAGACCTGATTTGTGACCCAGTATGTGGTCTATTCTGGAGAAAGTTCCATGTGCGCTCAAGAAGAATGAGTATTCTGTTGTTTTAGGGTGGAATGTTCTGTAAATATCTGTGAGGTCCATCTGGTCCAATGTATCATTCAAAGCTCTTGTTTCCTTGTGGATTTTCTGCTTAGATGATCTGTCCATTGCTGAGAGTGGAGTATTGAGGTCTCCTACAATTAACGTATTGTTATCAATATGACTCTTTATTTTGGTTAACAGTTGGCTTATATAGATGGCTGCTCCCATGTTGGGGGCATAGATATTTACAATTGTTAGATTTTCTCGTTGGATAGACCCTTTAAGAATGATATAGTGTCCTTCTGTGTCTCTTATTACAGACTTTAGTTTAAAATCTAATTTGTCTGATATAAAATTGCTACCCCAGCTTTCTTTTGAGGTCCGCTGGCATGGAAGATGGATCTCCATCCCTTCACTTTCAGTCTGGATGTATCTTTAGGTTCAAAATGAGTCTCTTATAGACAGCATATGGATGGGTCCTGTCTTTTTATCCAATCTGCAACCCTGTGCCGTTTTATGGGAGCGTTTAGGCCGTTCACGTTGAGAGTGATTATTGAAAGATATGAATTAATTGTCATCATGTTGCCTGTGAAGACATTGTTTTTATAGATTGTCCCTGTAAATTTCTGTTCTATATGACTCTTGGGGTCTTTCTCCTTTTATAGAACCCCCCCTTAATATTTCTTGCAGGGCCGGCTTAGTGGTCACATATTCTTTCAGTTTCTGCCGGTCGTGGAAGCTCTGCATCTCTCCGTCCATTCTAAATGAAAGCCTTGCCGGATAAAGTATTCTTGGCTGCATGTTCTTCTCATTTAGTACCCTGAATATGTCTTGCCAGGCCTTTCTGGCTTGCCAGGTCTCTGTGGATAGGTCTGACGTTATTCTGATGTTCCTCCCTCTGTGCGTAAGGACTCTCTTCCCCCTAACTGCCCTTAAGATGGTTTCCTTGGTTCTAAGATTTGCAAGTTTTACTATTACATGCCGGGGTGTTGGCCTGTTTTCCTTGACCTTAGGAGGGGTCCTCTCTGCCTCTAGGATTCGAATGTTTGTTTCATTCCCCAGATCAGGGAAGTTCTCAGCTACGATTTGCTCAAATACATCTTCTAGTCCTCTCTCTCTCTCTACTCCCTCCGGGATTCCAATTATTCTGACATTGGAACGCTTCATGGTGTCACTTATTTCTCTGATTCTATTTTCATGGATTCTGAGTTGTTTTTCCCTGGCCTCCTCTTTTCCCTTTTTATCTATTATATTGTCTTACAGGTCGCTTATTCTCTTCTCTGCCTCAGTTACCCTAGCTGTTAGGTTATCTAGATTGGATTGGATCTCATTGATAGTATTTTTAAGTTCTGCCAATTCACCTTTTATTTCTGCCCTTAGAGACTCTATGTTGCCATTAATTGATTTCTCCATTCTAGCCATTGTCTTCACAATTGCTAGCCTGAATTCCATCTCCGACATCTTGGTTATATCTGCATCCACTTGTAAATCTGCAGCATAAGTCATAATCTCTGAGTCTTTTCTGTTTTGGGGGTTCCTCCTCCTAGTCATTCTGTTGATGGGTGTTTGAGGGAATGTATAGAGTCCAAATTATTGACCAGAACCCAAGCAAGATGCACCTGTTTTCTTGGGACCTTAGGGTTGCTGGCCTCTTGTTTTCCCAGACTGTCTTCTGTGGGAGGGGCCTGCCGCACTGTTACTCAGGCAACCCTGTTTGGGTGGAGTTGCCCTGCCCCCTGTGGCGGGGGATGGGCTCAGTGGGAATCAGTTTTGGGGGCTTTTGTTCTCTGGCGGCTCTCCCTGGCGGCTTTCCGCATCTCTTCCACGAGTCAGAGCAGAACAGACCGTTTCCAACCCTCTGCCTCAGAGCAGAGAGACCTCAGTCTGTTCTTCAGTGAGCTCTCCAGGCCACACTGTCTCCGTTTCTGTCCGTGCTGCTATAAACTGCAGCGTCCTGGGTTGTGCGCCCCTCCGCAGCGCTCCCAGTCCTGCCTCCAGGTCGGGTCACGTCTCTGCCCTTTGTGCTTCTAAAACCGCCAGCCACCCCCAGTTCGCCCGCGCGACCCCGCCGTCCGGGTTTCCGCCCCAGGGGCTGCAGTTCGCGGGTACGACCCCGCTGCTGTGGGTTTCCCACCCTGGGGCTGCCCTAAAGTCCTTTCCCCGCCGCTACCGGTCTGCGAGTCTGCGAGTCTGTGCCTGTCCGCAGCGCGCGAGGCTGTCACTCACTGGCGGTGTAGGATCCCCACGGCCAGGCTCCCTCCCGCTTCCTTTTATCCTCTGATATCTGCCCATGGAATCACGGCTCCCCGCTTCGTACCTCAAAACCAACCGACTGCGATATTCTGTTTGTAGAGATCCAGATCTTCTTACATCTCAGGCTGGTTTCGTGGGTGCTCAGAGTGGTCTGGTAGATATCCAGCTCAATTCCGGGGACCAGTTGAAATAGGGTCCCCTACTCCTCCGCCATCTTCCCCCCACTCCTAGGCAAAGGATTTAAGTAGACATTCCTCAAAGAAAATATACAAGTGACTCATAAGTCACATGAAAAATGCTCAACCTAGTTGGTAGTAGGGAAGTGCAAACTAAAATCACACTAGGATATAACTTCCCACACACTAGCACAGCTATAAGAAGATGGAAAGAGCAAGTATTGGGAAGGATGCTGAGACCCTGGAATGCTCATGCCAAAGTGGTGTAGCCACTGTGAAAAAAAGTTGGGCAGTTTTTCAAAAAGTTAAACATAGAGTTACCATATGACCCGCCATATATAATCCTAGGTAAATATCCGAGAATAATGAAAATATATAAGTCCTCACAAAAACTTGTACGTGAATGTTTATAGCAGCATAATTGATGATAGGCCACAAATGGAAACAACCCAAATGTCCATCCCTGATGAATGGATAAATAAAATATAGTATATCCATACAATAGAATGTTATTCAGTCAGAAAAAGGCCTGAAGTACTCATACATGCTACAACATGGATAAACCTCAAGAATGGTATGCTAAATGAAAGAAGCCAGTCACAAAAGACCACATATTATATAATTTTATTTATATGAAACATCCAGAAGAGCAAAGCTATTTAAAAAGTAGATTAATGTTGCTTAGGGCTGTGCTGGAAGTGGGGAGTAAGGAGGAATGGGCAGTGACTGTGAATGAGTACAAGAATTCTTTTTGGGGTGAGACGTATGGTCTAAAATTAGATTGTGGTGACTGTTGTACAACTCTGGGAATATACTAAAAATCACTGAATTGTACATTTTCAATGGGTGACTCTTACATATCTCAATAAAGGTGTTAAAAATGTGATAGGCAAGGGGCACCTGGGTGGCTCAGGTCATGATCCCAGGGTCCTGGGATCGAAGCCCCACGTCAGGCTCCCTGCTCAGTGGGGAGCTACTTCTCCCTCTCCCTCTGACCCTCCCTAGTTCTCTCTCTCTCACTCTGCTGTCTCTCTCTCTCAAATAAATAAATTCTTTTTAAAAATGTGATAGACAAAACATTAGAAGAAATCAAGGAAAGGGTTTGGGTTTTTTTGCCCCAAAGTAAGAAAGGATATCTTAAACAAGATCCTCAAAGTACAAATCATAGAGGAAATGATTGAGAAAATTAACTGCCTTGATAAATCTAATTGCCTGAGAACTTGTGTTTATCAAAAGATACCATAAAGAAAGTAAGGAGACAAGCTACAATCTCAGGGAAGGTATTTGCAACATATGTTCTGTATACTAAGTCCATGGCAGGATTAAAACGTGTAACCACTTTTGAAAAGGAATCTGGTATTTACAGAAAATCTGATGGTGTGTTTTGCACCATTCTTCCTAGGCCCGGAATTGATTTTGTGTGTCCACATCTGGTCCCTGCCACTGAGTCACACCTGTGGTATGTGGCAGGATGGTGCCGGGGGTGTAGTAACCCACATGTTCCATCTAGGGGACTAAACTTGTGAAAGAAGCTTTTCTCCACCACGAAGTTCTCATGACAAGCTGAAGGCCATTGCCTGCAGCCCGAGCGTGCCTCTTGGAAGGCCGTTGGAGGACTCTAACAGGATGCTCACTGACAGCCCCAGCTCGGTGTGCTCTGGAATTTCTTATTAACAGTGTATCCTTGGGGTGCCTGGGTGGCTCAGTTGGTTAAGCGTGTGACTGTTGATCTCAGCTCAGGTCTTGATCTCAGGGTCGAGAGTTCAAGTCCTGAGTTGGGCTCCATGCTGGGTGTGAAGCCTACTTAAAAAAAAACAAAAACAATGTATCCTTTCAGCTTGTGGAAGCAAAATGATATTTGCATAAGATTTTTGTATTGGAGTGCTTATTTTCACTGAGCCTCTGCCATTTTTGATAGTTATACCATCTTATATTCCCCCTAGTACTATAAAACTCTTGCAATTGCTTCACATCCTTGCCAAGACTTGGCATTGTCCAAGCTTGACATTTGTGCCAATCTGAGAGAGTACTTAAACATATAATGCGCTGACTCCATCTTTGGTATATCTCCTTGATATATATCCACATCCCTTGGTATGTGTCCAGGAAACTTTGGACACGTGTACCAGGAGACCAGAATAGTCACAGCAGCACTGTTTGTGAAAGACAGCAAACCATCAACATGTCCAGTGAATGGAGAAAAGAAAATGCTTTTTCAATATCTATTCACACAACGGAATACAATATAGTAATGAAGACAGTTGAATGATGGCTACAAAATTCAACGTGGATTTATTTTATGTACATCGTGTTGATGAAAAAAGCCCATCACAGAAAAAATAACCCTTGCACAATTACCTGTGTGTAAAGGTAAAAAACTTGCAAACAGACTATTTCTTTCTAGACATATATGTGATAAAACTAAAGGTAAGCATGGGAACATGCAATCCCAATTTCAGGATAGCAGAATAATAATTACCTCTTGGTGGAGGGAAGGCAGTTTGATCATGAAGAGGCACACTGGGAGCATCTAAAGCCTTGGTTTTGTTTTATCTCTTAAGTTGGGTGTCATGGCTATTCATTTCTGTATGCTATTTATATATATATTAAACATATATTCTTAAAATGAATGCTTCCTTATAAAAATTTTAAATAATTTGTTAAAAATATATGACATGTTTATATAAAATGTAAAGTATCCATAGACTGTATATTTCTCTATGCATATGTAAATGTACTTACAAATATTAACTATTCAATAGCTTTAAGGATTATTAATGTGCAAAACAGGCGACCTGGTTAAAACTTAGAGATGGGTGACAATATGGTCTGGACACATGTTCTGTGTAACCTCCTGAGCTCTGCCCAATACAGTCCAGCACTCAAATGTCTTCATGTTAGATCAGTTAGCATCTTGGCCTTTTCTCTCTCCTTTGTCAAAGCCTTCCAGAATTGCACCTCTTAGCCCAACTTACAGACTTTGTTCTGTTTTTTTCAAGAGTCTCTTACACTTACCAATGCCCCAAACCCTGTCTTACTAGTTTAGCTTGGTGTGGTCCAGAGAGAACAGGAGAGAGAAACCCGCCACACTTGACTGTAGTAAGCATGTTGTTACATACTGACATTTAAACAGTCACATCAAAATATTCTGCTTCAATCGTATTTCAGGTAATAAATACAAACATGTATGTTCATTTTTTTAAAAGCTTTTAGTTATTTGACAGAGAGAGAGGGGGAGGGAGAGAGCACAAGCAGGGGGAGGGGCAGAGGCAGAAGCAGGCTTCCTACTGAGCAGGGAGCCCGACGCGGGGCTCCATCCCAGGACCCCGGGATCATGACCTGAGCCGAAGGCAGATGCTTAACTGACTGAGCCACTCAGGCACCCCATGTAAGTTCATTTTTACCACCTAGATCTGAGCATTGCTAGTTGTCAGTCTGATTAAAACCAGAAAGACATTCTGAAAGATCATCAATTCTATTCTTAAGTGGTTTCTCACTTGTTTGTGTATTATTACCCTATTAGGACAAAGAGCCCATATGCGCCCCAGGGGAAGAGCAGAGGGGACTTTGTAAAAGAAACAAAACCTCCCAAACATACACGTTCACATGGTTTTATCAAAATGTATATATTAGTGTGTGTGTGTGTGTGTGTGTGTGTATACATAAAATAACTTCTTTATTTATAATTTAATGATAGGAGATTAGTCTGGGTTGAAGTTTTAGAATTATACTTGGGAATAGTGAGCCTGGAAAAACAACCACTTAGAAGATGATCCTATGCACATATGATGACATATATACTATATACATTTTATATTTAAGTTATATTTAAATGTGTCTATTGAAAATTCAAGTTATTTGATGATAATAAGGTCTAGCATTTATTGAGCAACTATTTATAGGAACTGCTTTTAGTGCTTACATATACTAACTAATTTAATCCTCACAGTAATCATGAGACAGGTTCTATTATCATCCTCAACATCACTCACCTGAAATTTAACATGTTCAAAACTGATCTCCTGCCTACCCCTACCACATGCCTTCCTCATAGAATTACCCTTCTTAGTTCATGGAAATTTCATCCTTTCTCTTCACACTGAAAACCTGGAAGAAGTCATCCTTAATTTCTCTCTGTCTCTTTCTTTCTTGACCAACACATATGGTTGTGCAGGTTGTGCACTGCACAAGGTAAGGAGTTGCCGTTCATACTGTAGGCATCATGGATTGTGTACTAAGTACAATAATTTTCCAGCATCTGCCAATTCTAATAGAATAAGTACATTATAACAATTTTCTGAGAGATTGAAGGAAAATGTCATGATTATGGGCCACCAGTCTCTTGTCACCACCTATACTGAATTATTGCTATGGCCTTCCTGCTTCCACCCTTGTCCTCATTCAGCCATTGTCAGCACACTAGTCTGTGTGACCCTGGAAGTCAGGTCAAATCACGCACCTGCCTCCAGTGAGCTTTCACTCAGAGAAACATCAGAGTCCTTACTACAACAGCTTCATGAGCTCTGTCCCTGATACTGTTTTGTCTGTCCTTCTACTCTCCCCTCCCCCCCAACCCCTTGATTCTTTCTCGCTGGCCTCCTTACTGCACCGATGCACTCCCAGCTTCGCCACATCACTCTCCATTTGCTACTGCACACGCCCTTTCCTCTTTCATTCAACTGTCCTTGGTGTGGCCTTCCCTGGCCGCCCTATTTAGAATTGCGGTCCTGTCCCACCCTAGCCAGTCCCGGCTTCACCCACAGTCACAGCGCTTGTCACTGCAGGTTTTTGATACATTCAATTTATTCTGATACATTTTATTTTGGTAAGCGTAAACCCTGCACGGGCAGGGATCTTTGTTGTTTTTTTTTCTTTTTAAGATTTTCTTTATTTATTTGACAAAGAGAGAGAGAGGGAGAGCACAAGTAGGCAGAGAGGCAAGCAGAGGGTGAGGGAGAAGCAGGCTCCCCGCAGAGCAGGGAGCCTGATGTGGGGCTCGATCCCAGGACCCTGGGATCATGACCTGAGCCGAAGGCAGACGCTTAACGACTGAGCCACCCAGGCGCCCCAGGGATCTTTGTTTTGTTCATTGTGGATCCCAGGCAACAGTTCTTGGCCCAGAGAAAGCAATGAATTAATCAATACTTTGAATAAATACATCTTCATTTTACAGATTAGGAAATTGAGACTCCGGAATCATCAAGTTACTTTTTCAAGGCCAACAACCAGGAAGTGGTGAAAGCAGGGTGCAAAGTCAGGGACTTGAACTTCACACCCTGTGATCTCTAACCTCTGTGCTCTATGCTATATATCCAACAACATGATTCTTTAAAACTGATGATGATGATGACAATAGCTAATATTTTTAATGCTTGCTTGTGTTGTGCACTGTGCTTTACATGTATTATCTAATTTGATATCCAGGAAACATCTCATCCGAGTCAGATTGGAGTCCTTAAAGTTTTGGCAAATTAACTGCCATGCCATTCAGGTATAACTAAAGATGAACAGAGCCTTATTCCCACATCCCGAAGAGCAGCATAAATTTCCCTTCTCCCTGTGGGGAAGGCAGGAAACTAGCAACTTCAAATTTCACATGAACAAATTGGAAATTGTGTAGCTATGAGAGAGACCCCAGTGTAATCATCCTATTATGGTTGGCTTCTTTCACGCAATTTATTATTCATTTATTCCCTCATACATTCATTCACATTCAATTATAATTCACTCATTCAACAAACATTCACTGAATGATTGCCCTGTGATGTACTATGCCAAGTTCAAAGGCTACAAAGATAAAGACAACACATTCTCCAAGCTTGAGGGACTCACATTCTCGCAAGAGAGACGAATGTGAGCACAAGGAATGCCCCTGAAGGGGTAAGCGCCATACCAGAGGATCGGTAGGGAGTGGAGTGCTAAGGAAGCCCAGAGCAGGGAAGGCCTGACCAGCCCTGTCTGAGGTGTACTTCTCGGAGGAGGTGGCCCAGGATGAGGAGTTCACTGGGCAGGATTGGGGCGGGGGTAGGGGCTCCAGGCAGAGGAGGGGATTTGCAAAGGCACAAAGGCATGACTCGCGTGGGCACTCGGGGTCCTGCATGGAGCTCGGTATAACAGGAGCTGGAAAGGCATGTGGGGAAGAGGTGGGAGGAAGGAAAACAGGAGCCAGAGGGATTTTAAATAAGGTCATGATTAGATCAGATTTTCATCTTATGAAAATGCCTCAAGAGTCTGGATGGAAACCCAATTAAGGGGGCAAATCCAGACAGAAAGAGGCAGCAGATACCTGGCACTTTGAAGCTGCTACTTTGATGCAGGTGTTTTGGCTGGGGGATATTTTGAGGTGGCCTAAAAATAATTACATTTTCAGCTCTTAAAAATTACCAAGTGATGTGCAAAACAGCCGTCTCACCTCATTGCAGAACCTCGCCCCATGCCAACTCCTGAATCTGTGGAGGCTGGGAATGGGGTCAGAAGCAGGGCGAGAATTAGACAACATCTGGCAGGGGGGCCAGCAATCGTGCGCATCCTGCAGGCTCCTAGCTCAGGGAGAGCCATTAATATGCAAGAAGCACACTGCTCCTTCTCTGAGAGTTCCCTTGTATTTTGCAAGAGCTGGTTACTCCCCAGCAGTTATGATTGTAACAATGATTTGCTTTTAGTTAATGAGAATTATTGAGTGCTTTAACCAATATGTATTCTATTTTCCATTAGAGAAATCTTAAGAATAGAAACCTGTGCTTTTATGGGCTGCCATATAATGTTCAGTTTCTTTGGGGGTTTCATTTTATATGCTGGAAGGGAAGCTGGAGAGAGGGTATATTATGAGGACTATTTTAACTGTAATGAAAAATAAAGCCATTGTCTTAATTGAACTGGAGAGTCTGGAATATAGCTGACATCAGGCATAGCTGGATCTAGGGGCTCAGGGATATCACTCTGGCTCTCTTGTTTTGAGACAGGCTTTTTCCACATCTCAGGCTACATAGTCACTGACACCCCAACACTAATATCTGACCAACTGAGCAAACTCAGATAAAAGAGAATTTTTTTTTTTTAAAGATTTTATTTATTTTTTGACAGAGAGAGAGACAGCGAGAGAGGGAACACAAGCAGGGGCAGTGGGAGAGGGAGAAGCAGGCTTCCTGCGGAGTAGGGAGCCCGATGTGGGGCTCTATCCCAGGACCCTGGGATCATGACCTGAGCTGAAGGCAGACGCTTAACGACTGAGCCACCCAGGCGCCCCTAAAAGAGAATATTTTCAAGAGAGCTTTTGAAAAACTGTCCCAGGAAAAATTCTGATTGGCTCCTAAACTATGATCCAAGATATGCGGTATTCTTTTTTTTTTTTTTAAGATTTTATTTATTTATTTATTTATTTATTTATTTATTTATTTAGAGAGCATGAGTGGGTAGGGGCAGAAGGAGAGGGAGAGAATCTTAAGTAGACTCCGTGCTGAGCACAGAGCCCAGTGTGGGGCTTGATCTCACAACCCTGAGATCATGACCTGAGCGGAAACCAAGGGTTGGACACTCTGACTGAGCCACCCAGGTGCCCCAATATGCGGTATTCTAACTGACCAAGCTGGAGGCATGTGTCGTGTCTATCTGTAGAAGGTGAGGGTTGGGGAGCAGCAGTGTGGGGGTTCAACCCTACTGGAATCCCATAGGATGGATATTTCCCAGGTAGACGTGTTCTTTTTACCAGAGAAAAGAGGGAAATTATATGAGATATCCATTCTACATATAGCGACCATATAATTAATTGCCCAAGCTGGATAAATAATGATTATTCCAGGACAGCAAGCATAAATCGTAACTCTCCTAGGCCATTTAGGAAATATGTTCACCCTACCTATGTGGGGGAGGCTATTTGGGCACAACATAATCCTTTACCTTTTTACTCCAAATTGCACAGAAAATCCTTAATTACATTTCTAAGAGTTCTTTAGTGCTCTTATAATATATATACATTATGTTTAATAACATCAAACTCACTCATGGTTTGAGGGCTTTGGTATCTTTTTATAGCCTAACCCTGGTTTATAAGAATTTTTAAAAAATTTATTCATTTGAGAGAGAGGGAGAGAGAAAAAGAGAGAGAGAGTGTGAGAGCACAAGCAGGGGGAGGCACCCAGAGGGAGAAGCAGGCTCCCTGCTGAGCAGGGAGCCAGATGTGGGGCTGGATCCCAGGACCCTGCGATCATGACCTGAGCTGAAGGCGGATGTTCAACCAACTGAGCCACCCAGATGCCCCTATCAAAATTTAAAACACCTTTTCTGGGCGCTTGGGTGGCTCAGTTGTTAAGCGTCTGCCTTTGGCTCAGGTCATGCTCTCAGGGTCCTGGGATCGAGTCCCACTTCGGGCTCCTTGCTCAGCGGGGAGTCTGCTTCTCCCTCTGTGCTCCCCCTGCGTTCCCTCTCTCGCTGTGTCTCTCTCTGTCAAATAAATAAATAAAATCTTTAAAAAAATAAAATAAAATAAAAAATAAAACACCTTTTTCCCCTGATTATAATAGTCATCTTAAAAAAAAAAACTCATGAAAAAATAACATTAAATAATACAGATGTGATTAAAATATAAAGTAAAAGTCCCTGTAATTGGGCAGTCAGGGAGTGTGTGTCAGTATCTCTTAGTAATACAAAAACAGTAAGTTTTGACCAAGTTTTGACCCAGACACTTAGAGACAAATAGGAGGTTATCTGGGGAATCCACAGGTGAAAGAACTGAGGTAGTGGTTGAGACACTGGAAAGAAGGGGACTGTGTTGAGAAATGTATTTAAGAGCTGGCACCCAGGACTTGGTGATTGGACCAAAAGCGCAAGGGAGAGATTGATGTCCCCATTTCTGGATCAGGCAACTGCCTCGAATGGGTGCTCATCAGAGAAGCAAGAATATTAGAAGAAAAGGAGGACTAGAAGATGTAAACAAAAAATGGCTCCAAACCTCCTCTGGGTCTGATTTAATTTACAACCTCATTCTAGGAAGAAATGAATGCATTCCCTGACAAAATGCAAAAGCAATTTTCTGATAAACTTTAATGGAATTAACACTTAATCTGGGAACCAGTCATCATCCTCCACCTAGCTAACCATCAGTCAAGAATCTTGTGACCAACAATCAAACTTTCTTTTCTTCCTCCTCCCTTTTTAACAATGTCAATTTAACATTTTCTTTACCTACAAAATGCCCTGCCAAGACAGTCTTTGAAATGACCACAACAGACCTTTTCTTTTGTAGCAAGATTATGATGAAGTTTCAGCATACGCTTGTAACTGAGGTTTTCAGGGGAGGATAGTGTCTGCTTCATTTATAGATATTTTAAGACCTAGTTCTATGGAGGCTTTTGTAAGATTAAAACAACAATTTAAAAATATTTATTAAAGTAATACACATTCACAGAGAGTTTGGAAAATCCATAAAAGTAGAAAGCACAGGAATCTTATTTTTACATCGTCTTTATACATTCATTTTCCCCCCATTATTTGTAGTTCTGTCTATGAATTTTCTTTGTTTTTATGTATTTATTTATTTTTAAAGATTTTATTTTATTTTTTTAAAGATTTTATTTATTTATTTGAGAAAGAGAGAGAGATCCAGAGAGCGAGCATGAGCATGAGCAAGGGGAAGGGGCAGAGGGAGAAGTAGGTTCCTCGCTGAGCAGGGAGACTGACATGGGACTTGATCCCAGGACCCTGAGATCATGACCTGAGCCGATGGCAGACGCTTAACAGACTAAGCCACCCAGGCACCCCAAGATTTTATTTTTAAGGAATCTCTACACCCAACATGGGGCTCGAACTTACAACCCTGAGACCAAGGGTTGCATGCTCCACTTACTGAGCCAGCCAAGCGCCCCTCTTTCTGTGAATTTTCTTTCTAAAGCCTTTGTCCATTTTTCTATTGGTTTGTGGCCTTTTTAAAATTAGAGAGTGGGAACTTTTTATACATGAAGTATATTGCCACAAATCAATTGATCTTTCTAGGTGGGAGCTTGCTTTGTGCCTAGGACTTCTGCTTCCGGGTGGGTTCCCTAGGAGTTCCTCCCATTGACTTATTTTAATACTATCGAAAGCTAACTTCTCTTGAGCAGTTACTATGCATCAGGCCCTTGTTAACTTGGCCTCCTGAGAAGAACTGTTGCCTTTGGCTGCAGTCCCCAGGGGTGAGCACAGTGTCTGGCACGTGGCGGGGAATAAATACTTGATGAATCATGATAGCGGTGAGATTCTTGAATGATGACTGTTTGCCAGAAGTTACTAAGCATGCTGCATACATTGTTTCATTAAAATCCTCAAGTTCTATGAAGTAAGTGCAATTATTGCCACTATTTTACAGATGAGGGAACTGAGCATAAAGAAGTTAATAATTCATCTGAGATCCCACAGTTAGAGCTGAGATTAAAACCCAGTTCTGTGTTATGGTGGAGTTTAAGATAATTATGATGCTATCAACAGAATTATATCGAGAAGGGGAATTTCAGACTGAGGCATGGACACTTGACCCTGTGAATAATTCAACATTTATGTGGTCTAACATCACAAAATTTGCGCCCTAAAGTTATTTTGAATCAGTTTTTTTTTTTTAATGAAATTGAGAGCATTGCTTTATATAACTAGAAAAATCCCACATCATAAATTTCATGTTTCTCAAGGCTCCCAAATTATAACCAGGCAGAGTTTGGCAGGGAAAGGACCCAGTGGAGAGCAAAAAGACCCCACAGGTAATAAAATGAGCTAATGATCCAGACTCGCATTGTGAAACTACCCAGGAATACAAAAGGCAAAGTGAGCTTCATAGAATTATCTTTTACTTTGTCAAAGTTTCATTGTAGCTCAGATTGAAACCCTAGTCTCATGTTACATCCAGTCTTTGTAACACAAGTTAATTGAGACCATTTTCTACTCATACAATTTGAGTGCTGATGTGTAAAATCCTCTTCCTATATGTAGAGTCACACTCTGAATTGATTTGGCCTATTTAGCTTGAGTTCACGTCTCTACATAGAGGGCTGGCTACCTTCACGGTCACAAGAAGACAGCCTCCTCCGCAACCCACCTGCCACTTTCTCAGCTCACGCCGGGGCTGACTTGCTGGGGTCAAGCAGTTCGAGGCCTTACGCAGAGCCAGCTAACTACTCCTTTCCCCTGGGATACGAGGTTACCTCCATTTGCAGGGCATTGCAGCTGGGGCGGGGAGACAAGGGATGGGCCATGTGGACTGGACCTACAAACTTTAGTCAACAGAGGGAGCACGGTTTGGGCTACTGACCAGCAGCTGCATTTTGCCCATCTTCCTTTTAACCCACTTTCCGTATTGCCAGTCGGTTAGAATATATTCTGTGTGTTTTTATGGAAAGAACACAGGACTGTGAATCAGAAAACACGTGTCCTTATTCTATGTGATTTAGGACAAGGCATTTCAATTTCTGAACCTCAGTTTCAATTGTAAATGAGGGATAATAATATCTTTCTTATGGAATAATCACAACTATCAAATGAGATAATGTATTTGAAGACGCATCGCAAAACTCCATGTACCTTATGAATATTTTGTTATACATAATTTTATGCCAATTTTATAACCGAGGAGGCTGAAATTCATTGGGATTAAGGCCACACCTCTACTAAGAAGCAAAGCAAGGGTTTGAACCAAGTCTAATTCCAGAAACTCGTCTTTTTTTTTACATGCTGCCTCCTTAAACAAATTCAAGTTGTTACTGTGACTATAATTTTTTTTTTTCCAATGTATGCTGGAAAATGTTAGCCCTAATCTCAAGAGTCCCACACAACACTCCTCAGGACTCTGCCCCAGCTATCCCTGGTACCTAGCAAAGAGGAGAGTAGCCAGGTCTTCGATTGCACACAGATTTCTCATAGACCAGAAAAAGGGGCACAACATGAATGTGTATCCCAGTGGCACCAGCTGCTGTTACTCAGTGTGCTATTTTAACACTAAACAATTCAGAGTGAGAAAACATCCTGTGTTTATTCTTTGTTCATTGTTCTCTGGTGCCCTACAAATCACGGTCATATAACAATGTATCATTGCAAGTGGCTTTAGGTAATTCTTTTTACCAAGATGGTATAATAGAAAACCACAACCTCCTGACTGTAACAAACAAGCAAGAAAATGGGTGTTGTCTGTCAGATGAAGTTACTAATTAAAAATAATATCTGCTGGGGGGGGGGCGCCTGGGTGGCCCAGTGGGTTAAGGGTCTGCCTTCGGCTCGGGTTATGATCCTGGGGTCCTGCGATCGAGTCCCATGTCATGGTCCCCCCACTTAGCAGGGAGCCTGCTTCTCCCTCTCCCTCTGCTCCTCCCCCCTGCTCATGTTCTCTCTCTCTCTCTCTCAAATAAATGAATAAAATTAAATAAAAATAAAAATTATATCTGCTAGGAAAACCTAAACAAAACAAAACAAAACACTTCAAAAGGGGAGGAAAATAATGGAATCTTTTCCTGGTTTCTTGCCTGAGGAATCTCCTCTAAAAGTTGATGTATATCTTGAGTTTGGGTAATTACAGTTTCTTTACAAGTAATAAACGTTTCTTTGTTGATTTACAGTTTCTCATTCGGTATTTTTCTTGCGACTGGCTGTACAAATTCTATTAATTAACTGGCTCCACCATAATTCCTCAGTTGCCTCAGCATGGAAGGTTCTGTAGGCAGGCATACATTTTACCCGCGCAGCTTCTAAAATGTAGAAGCCGAAGGTAGTGCAATCGTTCACTGCTGTGCACGTGTCTTCATGAACCTCCTTTCTCGCTGGTGAAGGGCTCAGCTCTCCTTCTGGCCCAGCACTTGGCACATGGAACATATGATAATCATCCACACCTCCTGGAAAAAGGGGACCAGCGATAACAGAGCTTAGAGCAAAGAGTAGGGCACTGCGGTCACCTCAAGGATTTACCTTTGATTTCAAAGCTGTTTGAAATTTAGAGTCCCAAATACTTAATGGGGTCACTAGTGTACTTGTGGTCAATAGATTAGGGTTACTTTGCTTCTTTTTACTGCTATTAAAAATGATCTTTCTGGGACTCCTGCGTAGCTAAGTTGGTTAAGCGTCTGCCTTTGGCTCGGGTCATGGTCCCAGGGTCCTGGGATCAAGTCTCGAATCGGGCTCCTTGCTCAGGGGGGAGCCTGCTTCTCCCTCTCCCTGCTGCTCCCTCTGCTTGTGCTCTCTCTCTCTGACAGATAAATAAATAAAATCTTTAAAAAACAAAAACAAAAACAAAACGATCTTTCTCGTATGATATGCTCAGTACAGACAGAATTTCAGAGAACAACAGTAAAAAAGAATCAAAAGAAACAGAAAACCATAGTTTCACTCAGAGAAAACCTTTTGTTGTACATGTTTCATTACACACACAAGAGTGTATTGAGTGCTGTCATACCTCATACCTAATATTCAGCCTAAGCAATGGTTTGAACATTTATTCATGCCAACAAGTATTCTTCTGCAGAATGATTTTTTTTACAACTAGTGTCATAACCTAATTTTTAACAACTAGTGTTTTAGTCTGTAGAAATCTAAAAATTGATATAACTAATTCCCTCTTCTTAGGCATTTAGATTATTTCCAATTCCTCACTATTTTTAACATGATGTGATAATGATCTTTGTTTATTTCCTTACCATTAAACCAAAGAAGTGAAATTTCTGGGTCAAATTAGTATATCTTAAGGCTGTTGGTACATATTATCTAATTGTCATCCAGAAAGGATCCCATTTCCCTCCTACCAGTTGGATAAATGAGTGCCAACCTTGCCTTACTCTTGCCACTGTCATAATCTTCTTTCTTTTTTACTTCTTTTTAATATGAGTCAATGTGTTGGGTTTGAAAATGGTAGCTCACTGAGTTTTTTATAAAATTTTCTTATTTTTAAATGAATAGTGAGGCTGAACAGTTTTTTTCATATTTTTTTCATCCTTGGCCTTTTTTCACCTAATTGTTCTTTTATGTCCTTTGTCTATTTTCCTATTGGTGAATTCCTCCTTTTATTAATTTGAAAGACCAGTTATATTTTAACAATAACAACCATTGTTCTACATATGTAACAAAGATATTCCTAGCATATCATTTATCTTTTATTTTGTGTGTGCATGTTTAATCAACATTTTTAACATTTACATTGTGAATTTCTATTAATCTTTTCTTTTTTTCAAAAAGATTTTATTTATTTATTTATTTGAGACAGAGAGAGAAGCACAAACCGGGGGGAGGGACAGAGGGAGAAGCAGGCTCCCCACTGAGCAGGGAGCCCAATTCTGGACTCTATCCCAGGACCCCAGAAATATGACCTGAGCCAAAGGTAGATGCTTAACCAACTGAGCAACCCAGGCATCCCTCTATTAACCTTTTCTATGATATTTTTCCATCTTTGGTGTTTTGTTTACAATAGGGTTCCCTATTCAAAGACTGACTAGCCAGATCTGTTATGTTCTTATTTTTGGACATTTCATGCATTTGGAAGTTATTTTGGTTTATACTTTAAAGTATGGGTCTAACGTCCATTTTTTTTTTTTTTCAAATAGCCAAACGGTTTTCCCAAGATCATTATTGAACAATCCACTTTTATTGTATACTAAATACTTATGATTCTCAGGTCTGTTTCTGATGGGCCTTTGTTTTTAATGCAGAGGTGAAGTAGAGAAGATAAGCTCTCTAGGACACAGCAAGGGTTGGAGTCGCTGCCAAGTCTCTTTCTACAGAGCAAGGCCACAGACTCAAAATGAAGGGATGAAAGAGATAGGACTTAAAAATGTAGCTAATTATTTTCAAGTGTCTAAAAGATGCTGAGATGGAGTTTTCTTGCAATTTTTCTTTGATGTGATTGGTTTTTAAAATGTGATCCCAGTTTAATGATTACACATAAATGACACATATATTTTAAAATTCTTTTTCTGTACTGGTCCACACTAGCTTTCCTCATAAATAATATATTATCTTCTAGTAGAATCAGCTTGCATTTGGTTACAAATGCATTGCAGATAGCTAGATTAAAGCTGGCAAAACCAGTATTGAGATTTTTTTCTTTAGCTGAAAATAGGGGGACGATATCCCTTCTTCCTTCCATTAGGACCAGTGCTAAACTATCTTGTAACAGATAAGCTTTGCTTTAGTGACCCTTAGAGATGGTTCCATATCCTCTCTTGATATAACATATTCTAATATTTAATGATTTTCATTAATATAAAAATCTCTCATGCAGCAATTTAAGCCCACCCTTCCTCCCTCCCTTCCTTCCTTCCTTCCTCCCTCCCTTCCTTCCTTCCTTCCTTCCTCCCTTCCTCCCTCCCTCCCTCCGTCCCTCCTTCCCTTCCCTTCCTTTTGCCTCCTTCCTTCCTTCCTTCCTTCCTTCCTTCCTTCCTTCCTTCCTTCCTTCCTTCCTTCTCTAAGTTATTACTTAATGGTGACTTTCTTTGGGCCAATGTCCCTTACACTTCTCCAGATTGAATAATTCCAACCCCACACGCAAATCAAACCAAGATAGTCCCTCTTATATTTATTTGGTGCTCAAGAACATCTGAGCGGTTAGTGCCACTAATTGAGGACCAACCAAACACACACACACAAGCATCGGCATATGTACACTCCCTCATTTAAAAAATATTTAAGATTGACTCCAAAGTTTCCATTTTAATTTTGGCAAAATATCTTTCCTTTTGTCTAAATAAAGACCAACTGTATTATGCTGAATTCGCTTTTCATTTTAGTGAGGAATTGGAGCAAAGCCCAAGAGGATCCCTTCATTGCAGAGGGGCCCGGAGTTGGCTGCAGGGAGACAGAGGATCCCAAGACCATGTTTGGGCAAACAAGTGAAACATCCATGTTAATAGATAAAATAGATGCATAAATAATGAATTACAGCTGTAGAGCTAGGTGCTTGGGCAGTAGGCATGGCAAATGACATGGGGCAGAAGACATGACTTGAATGTGTTGTAAAGACACAGATTCAGTAGGATTTCTGGGCTATTCTCTAGGTTGAGGGACCTCAACCAAAGAACTGGGCACAGAGGAGGTCAGTCACATTTAAGCCCTCTGCAGAGCACCTTACCTCTGGCCCAGCTGCCATGAGAAAGAATTTTATTCCCTAGGCCCTTTCTCTTCCACCCCATCCCTCTGCCTATAGCTATCTGCCTTCCTGATTCCTACTGATGGGAGCTTCAGGTGCGGGGCCCAGAGACTTTGTGGAACCATCTGTGTCCAGGTGGGTCTTGGCCAGAATCAGATGACGCCTGGGGTAACGGCACTAGGGAGTTTAGTGACTTTGGACTCGTTACTTAGTAAAAATTGTCTGAATGACAACACAGATGTCCTGCTTCTTCTTTTATCCCTAAAGCACAGAATTGCTTTGAGATCCACCTACCTACCACCCATTCCCTAAGGGGTAGGTCTGGAACCACAGCACCCTCCAGTCACCTAGAATAATACTACCTGCACACTATGAACCAGTCAAATCTTCAGGACGGCAAACTCCTGAGGTCCAGGGGCTTGGCCAGATGTATTGGCTTCCTGGCAAGTTAACATGTTGGCACTCTTTCAAGCTAATATTTAAAAAAATACTCTAGACTTTTCCATTCAGTGTTTGAGACAGATGCCAAGTGCTCTGGCAGGTGGGGAGAGTAGGAGGACACGGGTGGCAGGACTCAGCACCCCCTCTATTGACCCAGCAATTCTGCTCTGGCCATACCTCACAAAGGAAAACAAAAGCTTAGTAATTAATTGCACTTATCTTTCTTAGAATGTAGTTAGTTGACCAACTACTTTTATTCAAAGATGCTTCTCAGAGGTTCTAATTCGCAGCCCAAGTGGCTATACAAGATCTTTATGCCTTTGAACCACATAGAGCACTTTCCCTAAGAGGAGTTTAGTGAGTACAATTTTCACCCTCTCATTACATTTCTAGTGTTTTGTTTTGAACACACACATACACGCACACACCCTCAACAGATTGGGACTCTTGGAAATTATCCTAGCAGCCCATGTCCCGATCTAATCCTGCATGGCTGGTACTTCACACGGCTCATTTATTGCCCTATTACTTTTTGAGTTAGTTCAGTGCGAACAAAACACAAGACTAGAACAACTTACTTCCTAACCAATTCAGAGCAATCTACAGAAAGCTGTATTCCAAGTTTTGTTCTCAAATTATATCAGACAGGTGGGAAGCATTTTTAGCAGGTGGCTTAGGCTCTGTGGGATTGTTTTTTGTTAAGGAAATAATGTCTTGTCATCAGCAAGTTGGGGGCCTGAGAAAAAGCCTTTGTTACTTTAACTTGGTAAAAGTGTTTGTCCAGCTGCTCTGGCCTCTCCTGGTGTGAGTGAGTCGGTGGGGAAAGGGAAAAGCAGTAGCCCTTGAAGGCAAGCCTAGGGATCCTTCTGGAAGGGATAAGCAGCGTCTGGACAGAAACAGAAAGAACAATGGGTATCCCAAGATTTCACTACCCAAAGTACCCATCTGCTAGTAGTGACAGCAAAAGAGTCCCCCAGTCAGCAGTTTGCTGCATGGTCTTCAGGGAAACAAGAAGGTTTGGGGTCCCGTCTTATCAAGAGAAGAACTCAATATTTAACTTAGCCAGATCTCCAAGTTTACTCGAAGGACAGATACCCCTATGGGCATCTAGGCAGACACTTATTCTGGAGGCTACTGTGTAGATTGTTTTTTGGGCTTTCTGGTTTAGGCCTTTTCTTTTCTTTCTTTTCTTTCTTTCTTTCTTTCTCTTTCTTTCTTTCTTTCTTTTTTTTTTTTTTAAAGATTTAGGCCTTAAAATAAACCAACATTGCAAGAAAAGGTCAGAATTATTTCAATAAGGTCAAGAATTCCTAGTTCAGGCAAGTTAGTTAGGGATCCTAAGCTGGTGATCAGCAGGGTGAATGGAATCAGTAATCGGCTTGGTTGGCAGGGTGATTTAATTTTTGAAAAAATTTGCAACCCCTGCACAAAGCAGTAATCATACTCCCTCTAACATTCAGGATCTGCGTTGAGGCTCACAAGTGTTTCCTGAGCACATGATGGGGCAGGCTTTCTGATAGATTTTTCATTCAGCCACTCACTCCTGCAAAGCCCAGTGGCCTCAAAATAAATCACGGAACTGAACAGCAAAGGGCCCTACCTTCTGAGTGTTTGAGCCTCTCCTCTCCCAAGTGTGGCTCTGAGCAAGATTAGGAGAATCTTGTGTTGGCAACAGATAAAGGGATCCAGGGAGGCAGGAGTGGGCCAAGGCCTTGTGGAAATTTACATAAGCCTGCTAGAAGTAGGGGCTCGGAGGCCCAGAAGGGGCAGGACGAAACCAGACCAAAAGAAAACATCTGTAATGGGCTGTGAGGGCAAGTGGGCTGCAGAGGTTGGAGCAGGCACCTCCCACCTACGGAACAATCCAGCAGCTGCCAAAGCAAACCTTTTTCCAGTTGGGATTTCTTGTATTGTCCTTCCTCCCTTCCCAGGGCTGTGGAGACTTTGAAGTAATCCTCAGTGTGAAAGCTAGGAGGGTGCTCACATTAAGAGGCCCTTTGAAAAAACCTGATGGAACAGAGCTAAGCCTGGCTTGGGAGCAGTTGCGAGGTGACTGGGATGAGGAAGCCAGGAAGGACTGTGGGGAGACCGGATGGAAGAGAGACGGGTGGCTTAAAATCTTAGCCATGGCGGGCCTTCTTAAAGCTACAAGGCCTATGGCCCAGCAGGTGGCTGCCTCCAGCCCTGTGTGCAGGAGCCCTACCTCAGTGTGGTCCTCGTTGCCCGTGGGCTTGTCGGGGAGGGAAGAATAGTTACAGGGACCCCAGTGACTGTGCCCTACACCACAAAGGATCCTCTGGAAAAAGATCCTTTGTTGATCTACCTTCATGAATAAGTAATACTGAGTTGAATGTTTAACAAATTGCCTTTATATATTAAAAAAAAAAAAAAAGGAAAGGGGAAAAAGCACAAAACCTAGTGAATAAGGAATAGGAACGTTACTTCCCTGGACCACTCTCCTGTCAGACTCAGACGTGGGGCTTGTATTTGCTCCACTGGGGACTTGTGAGAAACAGAATCGAGAGGTAAAGAGAAAAGCAAACTTAACTTTTGGGGGGCAAACGCTGAGGGCTCTGTTGTGCAAACAGGGTGTGAATAGACAGAGCGGGTACCTTATTGGACCTGCCACCAACCCCGATACAGAACTCTGAGGCCCGGTGGTCTGAAATGAACCATGGACAGAGGTTTGAGGGCTGTATGGGGAAGGCCAACAGGACAGTGGCATGGAAGATGTAAGCAGGAGAAGGCCAGGGACTGCCCCCCCCAAGTTTCTGATGACATCCAAGTAGCCTGGAAAGGGATCCAGAAGATTTTGCAGGGAAGAAGTTAATTGAGGGGTGGGGGGAGGGGGGAGCAAGTTGGCTCCAGGATTGCTCCGGTGCAATAGGAGGACCAAGCAGCAGCAGGTGTGGGGTAGGAGGCCCACGCCAGCGATGGGAGAAGGCTAGTGCTACCGTCTTGGAGGCATCATCAACTCCAAGGGGCTGAGGGGGGCAGCATGGGCCCCTACGTGGAGATGGGCTCAAACTGTTTCCAGGAGCGAGGTGCGCGTGTTGTGTGCGTCAAGAACAAGGCTGGCCCGGGGTTAGCTGGGGTGGGGGCTGGGGAAGCTGCTCTAGCGGGAGTCCAGAGCAGCCCCCTTTCCTCTGCTAATAACCCCACTCAGTATTCTGTATTAGCCCCCAGGAGTTTAGGAAAGGCATCAGAAAGGAGGGGAGGTAGAAAAACCGCCAGGAAGGGGAACTCCTGAATAGAACTGAATTTCAAGTTAAAAGATACTGACAAGTCACTGGCCAGGGCTGAAAAGACCCTGGAAGGTAGCGCTCAGAATGTGGCAGTGAGGGCTGGCTCCGCTCTAGGACCACCATCGGGCCCCCAGGGCAAGTGGACGAAGTACTTAAGTAAGAGAAAAGACAAATGAACTTGTCTAAACCTTCCTGTTTAGATAGCTCCAGTGCAATAGATCCTTGCATTAGGAAGTATCATTTAGCAGTAATGGTCGAGCGCCCCTTTTCTGGCTTCTCTTCAGATTCCAATTCCTTGATGCAAAGGTGTCCTCAGAGTAGTACAGCTTTGCAACAGCGGGAATGAGGACCAAGGGTCATGCTGCAACGTTAGACATTTTACTCTTCAATTTGTAGTATGTTGTATGTGGTTCTGGGAACCCCTGAAGTCCCACAGACTCTTTCCGGGTCTGTGGGGTCCCACTATTTTTTCCTAAAGCTACTAAGACGTTATTTACCTTTTTCATTCTCAAGCTTTCTCAGGGTACAGCAGGGTTTTCTGGAGTCCGCAAGAGGTAATGTCTGAGAGCTGATGGAATCTGCGATTATATATTCTTGTGTGTGTGTTTTTAAAAATATCCTATTTATTTATTTGCCAGAGAGAGAGAGCACAGGCAGGGGGAGCAGGCTCCCCGCTCAGCAGGGACCCGATGTGGGGCTCGATCCTAAGACCCCAGAACCATGACCCCAGCCGAAGGCAGACGCTCAACCTACTGAGCCACCCTGGCGTCCCTATTTTCTTGTGTTTGAAAAACTTCCCAGTATTAACTTAGGTTCCGGGGCTGCCCCCGAGCGCCCGTCGGTGGGTTCCCGAGTCCCCGCCGTTCCTCCGCCAGCATGCCCATGCTCCTGGTGAACATCAAGGCCCCCAGCGCCTCTCTGCAGTACGGGCTCCTTTCCGAGCTCACTGGGCAGATGGCGCAGGTCACCAGCAAGCCGGCCCAGCGCAGCGTGGTGCACGTGGTCGCCGACCAGCTCACGGCCTCCGGGTGCTCGAGGGAGCGCGTGCGCTCTGCAGTGGGCGCGGCACCCGCACGATCGGCGGCGCGCACAGCGGCTCCTGCAGCTCGCTGCTGTGTGGCCTGCAGGCCTAGCACTGCCACAGTGAGGACACCAATGTGGCCTGGAACAGCTCCAGCCTCGCCCGAGGGCCGGCTGTCCCCAGCACCTGCCTGAGCCCTGCCCGCCCCAGTTCAGTACCGCCCGCACTGCCCCCAGCGATCCCCACCTCCCGGTCGGGAGAAAGGAGTGGTTTGGTGTCTCAAAATAAAATAAAATAAAATAAAATAAAATACTTCTGAGTGTTAATTCTAACCTGTAAATATTGATAGATGTAACCCACATAAACGCAGTCTTTTGGGAGTCCTCAATAATTTTGAGTAGCTTAAAGGAGTCTTGAGACCGAAAAGTTGAAGAACCTGTGGTCTAGGTGTTGCAGGAATTCTCTGCCTTTGGTGCCCGCGGTTCTTGGTCTCTGGGCTTGGAAGAATGAAGAGGCAGACCACAGAAGAGTGTGGGCAGCAAAGCAGTTTATTCAGCAATAGTATAAAGCTCCCGGAGAGGGAGGGGCTGAGAGGGTTACCCCTGGAGTTTCTAAGTTTAGGGAGTTTTATGAGCTCTTTTTTGGAACTATCTTAAGCAGTCAGGGTGTGCTGGGTCTGCCAGTCAGGGCTTTGGTCTCATATCTGTCTACCTATTGGTTAATGTCTACAGGCTAATGGTCTTTTTTACTGACATCTGGGGGCTTATGTCTTAACTGCCCCTTGCCTGTGATAGTGACCGATGCCTTATGGCTAATTATCTTATTTTAGGACATTTTGCAGAAGTCATTTGTATCAGGCTGCGAAACAGAATGCTTAGTACAGTCCTGTCTAAGCTCAAAACTGGATGTCACTGCTATTTTATTTTAGCTGTCCTGACTCCATATTTTCTTGTTGCGGACCCTGGCCCCGACTACCTAACTGTCCAACTAACTCCGAACATAGGTACAGCAAGAATGAAAGTAATGATGCAGGCAGGCCAGGTCGGAGGACCCAGACGGTTCCCGCGGGAACAGCCAAGAGGCTCCTTGCCTATACACAGGATAGAAATCAAACTGGAGCTAGCGGGAGGTGAGTGCAGGGTTTATTGAAGATACAGAGAGACTGCAAGTACAGATAAAGCGTCTGGGAGACTAGGGAAAGAAAAGGAGAGAGTCTCTTCTTTGCTTGGAGTGTGGGATTTTTATTGAGGATTGTGGTTTGGTGTACGTGTCCTCTCAGGCATCCAGGAACCAGTTAGAACAAGGACAAAGGTTCAGGTGTCCTTCATAAGTCACTTATTCTTTGGAGTCAGAGGATCTAGGCATTGAGATGTCTAGAGCTCGTGGTCTAGAATAGGCACATGATGGCTTCCCAGGTCATTCTCACCCACTCCTTCCTTAGATGTTATCTATTATGCTAGAAGACTCTGAAGAAATCATGTCCCTTACAAAGAGGACATACATTATTTGTTCTATGAGGCATATGTAATCTGGGGGTATAGATCCCAGCAGGAAAAGGAGCAGAAAGCAGATTTTTTTTGAAGATTTTATTTATTTATTTGACAGAGAGAGACACAGCGAGAGAGAGAGAGAGAGAGAGGGAACACAAGCAGGGGGAGTGGGAGAGGGAGAAGCAGGCTTCCCTCGGAGCAGGGAGCCCGATGCGGGGCTCAGTCCCAGGACCCTGGGATCATGACCTGAGCTGAATGCAGATGCTTAACGACTGAGCCACCTAGGCAACCCGAGAAAGCAGATTTTTATGGAGTCCTTCAGTTTCCCTATCTCAGGAAGATACCAATTCTTACAACTTGATGGACATTTAGTACTAGGATTACAAAAAATTTTTTATATAAAAGTCTTTAATATGATTGGATTATATCTACAAAAAATTTCAAAATTCAGCTACATTTACATACATTTTTTAGATCGTTAGTCATTTGTTATAATCTGTATTTGCCTTTTAATTTAATATCTACTTTAAAATATCTTAGATGAAAAATAACTTTTTTAAAGTATAAATAAAAGTAATTTAAATTTTAAAAATTTGTATTAATCACTTCAAAACCAAAAATGTATGCAGACTGTGCACACTCTGAAAAAAATTACACTTTAATTCTATTACCCATCAATAGCACATGAGTTAGGTAAAAATCTTCTTTACAACAACAGATGAGGTGGTCACTGTTGTAGAAATAAGCATGAAATAAAGGCAAGAAAAATACATTTTATGGAATAAGTATGTAATGATTCATCAATTACAATTGTATTTTTCTTCTGTTACTCATATAAGCATAGCCAACTCATCATCAGAACACCTATCTATATACAATAATAATTAAATTCAGTGGTTTATAATTTGTCAACTTGCAGATACATAAAAACCATAACTTTATACCAAAATTTCAATTTTGTCCTTATGAGGGCATCCTTGCTATATGAGGGTATACCTATGAAGAGTAATAGTATGTTCTATTTCACATATGACGTGAGGACTTCCGTTTAATACTGTTCCCTGGACTTCACAGAAGTTAGGGCAGCCCGTGTGTTTTCAGCACCTCATTGGCATCTCTAATAACCCTCAGACACAGTTTTCCTATCTCTAAACTACAGAGAAGTCAACTGAACATTAGATTAAGACTTAACCGAAGGTGTTCAGCTCATCAGTGTGGGGCTTGCATTCTATCACAGGTCTGTCTGAATCAGAACGAGAGACACATGTATGGCAAACAAGAGTAGAATCTGGGACACCCCAGAGGATGAGATGTGTATCACAGATGGTGGGGGATTTTTTTGTTTTATTTTGTTTAAGCATTACTTTTTTTTCTGAGTATAAACTAATGTATGCATGCCGAAAAAATTAGAAATCAAATAAAGGAAATTGCAGAAAGAATAAAAACCTACATTACCTACAATCCCACCATCCTGACAGAGATACCTTAAAAATTGCAGAGAGGTGGGCATTTCTTTCCAGAGTTTTTTCTCTGCTTTTGTACACACACACACACACACACACACACACACATATACACACACACGTTTTAAAAAATGTGATTGTGTTGTAATTCTGTTTATAACCTGCCTTCTCCACTATTTTGTGGACATCTCTCCATTTGAAGAAATGTAGATTTACATAACTATTTAAGGATTGCATAGTATTCCATTTTTGTAGACTTGCCATCATTTACTTAACCCTCCCGTGTGATGGATGTTTGAACAGTTTCCAGTTTTCACTATGGCAAACAATGCTTTAATAGTCTTTGTGCACTCGTTTGATTATTTCTTCAGAAAAATTGCTGAAGACAAAGTTTGGGGATCAAAGGTAGCACCTTTTCAGTCTTTTGATCTATCCAATAAATTATATTTTGGAACCATTGTACAAATTTGTATTCCTATCAGCACTGCCTGAGTGCGTGTTTCCTCAAACCCTTACGAGCTCTGAATATTATCTTTCTCTTTAATCTTTGCCAATTTCACAGACCACTCTGATATCTCAGGATTGTTTTAATTTGTATTTCTTTGATTACTAGTGAAATTAAATATATTTTATTATGCCTTTTGGCTATTTTTACTTCTTATATGAGCTGCTTTATTATACTCATGTCCTTTGCGTATTTTTCAGTTGGGATGACTTGCTTTTTAAAATTGACTTTTTAAGCGTATTTCTTTCTTAGAGTTACTTTAGCCTTTAGCCTACTTTAAAGCTTTAGAGTTACTTTTAAAAGATGGGTTTCCCCCTGATAACCAAAGTAGTAGTGTGTGCTTATTATAGAAAAATTAAAACTTAGAAAATACAGAGAAAGAAAAGTAAAAATGGCCCATAAACCACCGTATTTTCTTCTTTTTTAAAATGTACAAAGTAAAAAGTGAATGTTTTTCCCTTCCTCTCCTCTTCCTACATTACAACTCTGTCAACCTTCAGTAGGCATCATTTTATTTTATTTATTTTATTTTACTTTATTTTGAGAGAGAGAGAGAGAGAGAGAATGCACATGTCGGGGGAGGGGCAGAGGGAGAGGGAGAGAGAGAATCTTAAGCAGGCTCCCACAACCCTGAGCTCATGACCCAAGCCAAAATCTAGAGCTGGACACTCAATGGACTGAGCTACCCAGGTGCCCCAGTAGGCACCCTTTTAAACAGAAGACTTATTTGCATATTAAAGATAAAGATAAGATGGCAATTTTCCCTTCAATTCTATCATCATCATCATCATTATGACCAGGAAGAAACTCTGTAATCATTTCTATTGACTTTTTTTCTATTATGTTCTCTGCTTTTCTTAGGCCATCTGCACTCCCAAGGATAGATAAATAAACATCTCTATGTTCTTTTGATAATTTTATGACATCATTTTTTTTTACAATTAACCCCTTAATTCATCTGGAATTTATTCCAGCATATGATGTGAAGTAGTGATCTTACATTCATTCATTAATTAATGTTGGCTCCATGCCCAATGTGGGGCTTCAACTCACAATCCTAGGATCAAGAGTTTCATGCTCTACCAACTGAGCCAGCCAGGCATCTCTGTAGTGATCTGACTTTATATTGGGTGAATGGTTATTCACATCATATACTGAATTGCCTATCCCTTTCAAACTGATTTCAAAAGTCCATGCATCATTTAATAATTTCTTTTACATGTTTTTGGACTTTGCATTTTGGCACCAGTTTTGCACATTTAAAGATATGGCAAGGCAATTATAATTTATTATTTTTTTTTTTAGAGTTTTTTGGGCTATTCTTACCAGTTCATTTTATTGGTAATTATGTTAAGCGTATTGATAAATCTGGGGATGCTTGACATCTTTTCAATAATAACTGTCCTCGTGTAGGACCACAGCATTTCTCTCCAGTAATTAAAATCTTTTATGTTCTATAATAGAGTGCATCTGGACATTTCTTGCTAAATTTTTTTCTGGGGGGTTTGTAATTTTTATTATTTAGGTCATTTTTTTTCGATCAAGATGTCTAACTGATGATTGTTGAAAAGTATCTTAGAGGAGTGAATTCAGGGACACTAGTCAAAGAAAGTTAAACAGAGCCAGGGTACTGTCACAAGGGGACATAAACACACCTTGTCTATGACGCATCCTGTTATTAAGGAAAGGTAAATGCAAACTCACAGGAAAAATGAAATTTATATCCTTCTAACTTGGTTTATAAGCTTTCAAAGGAACAATTTTCTTCTGTGTTCTCTAGAGCGTAATATAATTTGAAAAAAGTGTCAAGTCTTTTTCAGTGTCCGAGGATGTATTTTTCAGCAATTCCTTTTCATGATGATAAGAAAGGACTTTACATCCCCATCTACTTTAGCCTGGCAGACCCCTCCCCCAGGCTGTTGTGTGCACAATATTCCTGAAGGCAGGGTTATTTCTTTTGTCTCACCTATCCTATGGGTCATTCCAAACTTGAGTTATTCTTCAGAGAGTAATGAAATTAGCAAAAGTAGGATTGTATTTATCTAACAAAAAGTGGAAAATACACACCATTTTGGTGAGTTTTCTCTTCTATTTGATTTCAGGGTGGTATCATTTAAAATTTCCATGGACCAAAGTTAACCACCAATATTTCTGAAAACAAGTCACAGGCAGGAGAATATATTTAAAGTTTATGTAACCCAAACACAAATTATAAAAAGACCACTATATATAAGAAGGCACTCATACAAAACAGTAGGAAAAGAAATGAGCAGTTATAAAAATGGGTAGAAAATTTGTTAAGGCAATTCACAAAAGAGTATACCTGAATGGCCAATAAACATCTGAAGAGATAAGATTATTTACCAATAATCCTGTAAAATCAAAACAATGAGCTACCATTTCACACATCTTGTTTATGAAAAAAAAAAAGTATGCTAATACCATGTGTTAGGATAAAATAGGAGTTCTGATGGTTGAGTGGTGGTGGTATAAATCAGTTCAGCAAGTTCAGAGAACAATTTGACCCTATCTAATAAAGTTTTAAGATAGTCATACCTCATGATCCGGCAATTCCATTTCAAAGAATATTCCCAAGAGAAACTTGCATGGGTCCTCAAGGAGACATATATAAGGATGTTCAGTGCAGCATTATTTATAACACTGAAAAATTGGAAACAACTCGTATGTACATTAATTGGGCATACATTGCATATAAGGTTTTTTTCCAGAACAGAATACTAATGGACTACATCTATGTTTAGATATTGATGACTAAATCTCAAACACACAATAATGGATAATAATGTTGCAGAATAATTTCTACAGTTTGATTCCAATCAATATTATGTATTGTTTATGAATACATATCTCTGTAGTAAAACTAGAAAGACACAGATGGAAACGACACACACCAACTCATGATGCTGGTTGACTCCAGTGAAATAGGGAGCCAACTGGAATCAGAGTGAAAAAGAGACTTCAACTCTCTCTAAAGCTTTCTTTCTTAAAAAAAAAAAAAAAATGGATTCAAGCATGAAAATATAGAAACACTTGCTGAATATTGGTAGTGGAAATAAGGATATTCATTATTATTTTCTGTACTTTTCTATATGTTAAAATAGCTCATATTTAAAAAATAGGTGGAAATAACCTACTTCTGTAATAGAAAGCTAGCCAGCCCATTTCCATGGTGATGACACCTCCCTGACTTCATCCTCTGTGACAGACAAAACATAGCCTTCCCATTGCTACTCTACCCTGGGCATCTATATGTATGACAAGTTCCTGACATACTTCTTTTCAAGTCTGTGATTTTGTAAGTTCAGAAAATCCTCTCTACCAATTCAGGGGAATTACAAGGCTCTGAGGAACCTCTCATGCCAATGCGTCACAAGAAATGACTGTGAAGTTTGATTTTTCATTGTCTAAAAACTGGACTTCATTAGAAACCATATGCTAATTTTCTGTTAGACTCCAGGAAGAAAAGGCTAGTCTTACCTTAAAAAACTAATAAACGTCCTTTTATTAGGCATTAAGAACTACACAGTTCTCTTTCTAGACTCCCTTTATGCCTGGGCTTTTAGCAGGCTAGAGCTATGTAATGATCAGTTGAATCTACCATCTTATTCTAGATCCTTATTCTAGATAATTGCCTTTCCATTTCCCCTATATAGTTTTTGATTTTTATTTCTGATTTATTTAACTGCTGCATTTGCATGTGTTCATAAGTGTTCTTAGAGCCATCTAAAAGGAAATGCATTTTAAAGTAATAAGCAAGTCAATTGATGGATAGATGGATGGACTGATTTACGAACCATAGATTATATTAATTTACCCCGAGAAGCATGACTGCCAAATAGACCAGCATATTTTGTCAGCTGCTCAATATATTTGCTTGCCAGGATGAAAGTCTACTTAAAAAAATTCCCAGCAAGATTTCTCAGTGAGGGCAAAGTCAGTCTTTCCCACGTTAATTCACGCTTTTGTGGCTGCCAGATTACTTTTCCCAAAATACAACCCTGGTCTTATTATGTATCGAAAACCTTCAGAAGTTCCCAGTGGTCCTTGGAATTAAATAGATGTTCCTCATCTTATACAATGCCCACCAAAAAATCTTACTTCTATGTCTTCTGTTCCTTACATATACCCTCGGTCTCAGCCAAAGTGGAAAACCAGTAGTTTTCTGAGCACCCTCCACCTACCCATGTTCATCCTTTTTGAATACTGCTTCTTCCACCTATATATCTCCCCCACCATAGAATCTTGCTTATACTGAGGCTCCTGGGTGGCTCAGTTGGTTGAACGTCTGGTTCTTGATCTCAGTTCAGGTCTTGATCTCACAGTTTTTGAGCCCCACATGGGGCTCTGCACTGGGCGTGGAGACTATTTAAAAAAAAAAAAAAAAAGAAAAGGAAAGAAAGGGAAAAGAAAAAAAAAAGAATCTTACTTATAATTGGATGTCCATCTCTGGACTCATCTGGTGATAGTAACAGCAGATATTCATATGTTAACTTATTTGATCCTCATACAACCCTATATATGTATTATTAGGTATTATTAGCTTATTTTCTAGATCAGAAAAACTGAGGCACAAAGAAGTAAGTCACTTTCCCAAAGGCACATAACTCATGAGAGATGGAGCTGGGATTCAAACCTGGCAAGGAGTTGGGATTCAGCCTGGATCAAGAATCCATGATCCCATTGATGAAATTCAGGACACAATACCCCCAAATATGGCACCTTGGCACATTGAGTATTTCAAGCTGAGGAAATTTGAGAAATGGCAGGTGTAGGAAGGACTTTCTTACCTTCTCTCAAAGCAGATCGTAAGACCGTCATGGGAGAGGTACCTTCCCTACACCTGGAGGAAAGGAACATCCTTATCTCCGAAGACAGATTCATGACAGAAGAATCTGAATGAACATCCCAAACCTGGCCCTCTTTCAGTGCTCTCTGCCTCAGGGAGTGTTACCGTGATCTACGTCTCTGCCTACCTCGCCAGACCTATCTTCACCTCACTCTCAGTGCTCCACCTCCATATCTTCTTTCAGTTCCTCAAAGTCCTTCTCCACCCTTGCCTCAGTGCCTTTGCACACACTCTTCCCTCTGCCTGGAGTTCACCCAGGTAATCATTACTCAGCCGCCTCATCAGGCTCAAACTTGACTTCCTCAGGAGAGCTTCTCTGATCCCGTAGGCCAGATCATGGGCCTCTGCCTTTGCTCTTAGAGCTCTCTGTGTCTTTCCTTCATAGCACAGTGCAGTTTGCAGTCCCGTGCTCTATGTCCCACATTACAACTGGCTCACATGGCCCAGTCCCAGCACAAGGTCACTCTCAGAGACATGAACTCAAGGTGAATAATTAAAAACAATTCAGTGTGTTACTAAAATCAGCCAGAGAATATCAAGGGGATCCAGTTAATGATCCACACTCCACTTTAGAACATCCATCTTGCCCTTCCTCTGGCTCTCAATCACACTTTGTGTTACAGCCCCAAGAATCTTCTCTCCCGCTGCCGCCGGTATGCGCTCTGGGGTCACATCACTGATTTTGAACTCTGGCTGCACCACTTGTGAAGTCTGTAACCTCCTGCAGGTTACTTAACTTCTTTATGCCTCAGATTTCATATTTGTAAAGTAGGGATACAGTCAGTATTTCTCCCAGTGTTCGGGGAAGAATTATAAGCAATTATGTTAGCAAGGTGCATTGAACTGCTCCTGAAATATAATAAGGTCGTCAATAAAAGTCCTAAAAAGCAATAGTTTAAACATTTTAATTTTATTTTTTAATAAATTATTTCTATCTTCTTTCTTTCTTTCTTTCTTTTTTGCACAAATTGCTTGTCCTTAATTCTAAAGTCTAGTTGCTCTTTCCCCATTAATTAGATTTGGCATCACGACAGCTCAGGAACTCAGCTGACAAAGAAAGAATTCTTGTTGGCATGGAGCAGAGGAGGGAGTGAGATGGGAGAAGCTTAGAAGACAAAAGCAGAATTCTCTTTGATGGTTGAAAGAGTGAAGGAAATTACAAATATTGTAATTAACAACTTTCCCTTTATTTTCCATCCATCACACTTCTATGATTGATTATTATATAGCATCCCGCATTGGGCTAGGCTCTAGGAGAGCAGAATCTGTTTCTTCCACTCACCATTGTATGCACAGTTCCTGGAACACAGCAGGTGCTCAGATGTCTGCGAATGAATACATGAGGGAGGGCATGATGATTAAGCAGACCATGCTGATCAAGCACTTGAGACAGTGCCTGGCACATCACTCGTTCTTGGTATTCTTCCTCTATTATTATTCTTCCTTTAACATCCATTTTCTTCTCTCCTGTACCAGTTTTATACCTAATCTATTTCCGAAGCTCATCGTCAGGGCCCCTTCTCAGGACGCCTTCCCAGAACGCCCCTTGTGGAGGAGGGGTGTCCCTCAGGCGCTCCCACAGCATGCTGTGCTGCTCCCTAATATAGGATTAGCCAGTAACATATGTCTCTCTTCACCGGAGTGTAAACTCCCAGGGGGCAGTGACCATGTCGTCTTTGACCTGCAGTCTCCAGTGCCTGGCACATTGCTGGAAACATAGCAGGTGTTCAATAGACGTGAAATGAATATTATTAAATCACAGTTTCTCTTAGAGCTGATTCAACACGATTTCCACGAATCCCTTTATGAAACTTGGGAAACGCTGGTTTCGTTAGTAATATTCGCACATCATCTCTTGGAGTTGCATCACTTCAGCGTATGGCTAATATCATTCATTCGATGATAGTTTCAGAAAGAAAGACAGTATATTCTGGTGATCCTGTTCCCAAGTGTGGGAAATCTGGTCTCCCCTCTGCTCTGACTAACCCTTTTAACCTGGCTTTCGAGAGTTCAAATACATGGAAACACAGAGTTGAAAGGCTTTTCCTTCTCCAGCGAGTGGCCTAAACTACCCATAGCTAATGGTTGTTGAACATAATTTTCAAAGCACTCTAGTGACGGTAATGACAGAGCCTAATCACCTTTGCAGCTGAGTTCTGCCTTAGGTCAAAGAAACTCTCTTGCTGCATTCTAATCCAATTTTGTCTGGTTTTCATCTCTATAGAGATGGAGAAAAGCCAGCTAGCATCCTCCTCCAAATAAACCGTCCTGTTCTCAAAGAAAGTTACTAAATCATTCCTTGCCTGCAATTTTCAAGGCGAAGCCAGTTCAAAGTTTTTAATTTTTTTCTCGCAGGTCTTTTTTTCCATCATTTTAATGGTTTCTGTTGCTTCTCTTTGGATCTTTGCCAACTCCTCTGCAGCTCTCCAGAAATTTAGAAACCAAAACTTGATTCGACACTAAAAAGGGTCTGACCACTGTTAAATATAGGAAAAAATTGTAGGTTCTCAGCTTTTGTATGTCATACTCTGTCGTACATGTCAGGGCAGGAGAATGCCATTAATCCAGACACCACTAAAGCATCATTTGTGATATTCTAAAAGAAGGTTGAGCAAGGATTTACCACTTAAAAAATACCTTTTGCTTTACAAATAATGTAAAGGGAAGTACAGGAAGATATTTAAAATGCTCACAACAATGTATTATTTCAAGCATTCATTAACTGAAAAATAATCAACATCACACATTATAAGCTGTTTTTAACTCTTTACCAGGCCAATTTACCTAAGGAACTTTTTAAGGCATTGGTTTGGTAAAGCAGATTATATTTCTGTGAGTATTTGCAAATGATGCTGCGTTTTGACACTGAAATATATTTTTGTACCTTAGAGCTTGTATTAATTCAATTGCCTTCCAAATTTCTTATAATTTGTGAAGATTTCTCTAAAGTGAAACAATGTCATGTTTATAAAATCTTCAAATCACTTATTTTTCTGATTTTCACCCTCTTTTTTTCTTTTGGATCTTTATTTGTGGAAGATTGTTCCCCAGAGTAGACTTTCACACTCTCAGGTCCCCTGTTTTACCTGGAGATATGAATCTAGTGTAAAAGGGTAGTTAGCATGTGCTGGGATCTCTCCGAAGAGAAAGTTGGGTGTGAGGATATCCTCGGTATACATTTTCATTGTTTTCAACTGCTGCCCATCCCCTTGTGGACTTTTTCAGCTCCCAGGTGGATAAGAAATGGGTTCAGAGACAACCAGCCTCTGTAAGATCGCTAAATCTTGCCACTGATTTCTAAGTTTCCGACTCAATTTCTTTTGTTCTTCCAAGGACAACTCCCAAGGACTACTCCCTATTACTTAATCCCCTCCTATTCTTTTTAAAACATTTCTAAATATCATATTGTGAAGGCTTTGTTTGGGTTCATGAAATAATTTCTTTAGCTGTGTTTTTCCTTAAGTCACTTAGATTCTGTTTAGTTTAGATTCTCTTTTAGTTCCTGTAAAAGCAGAGTCCCACCCAAGGATTTGGGTTCGGTGTCCTTTTGGGGAGGTTATCCCAAAGAGCGGGAGGGAGGGAAAAAGGAGGGTGAGACAGGGAAGGAGGAAAAGTCAATAGGAGTGTGTATTATCAAGTGTGGATTCAATTTCTGAGACTTAAGGATCTCTGAGGAGCATACAGAATTCCTCCTGAGATTGTGTCCTGAAGGACAGGAGGCCAGCGCATTTGTCCATCAGCACAGAGCACAGACCCCTTATCTTATCAAACCTTCCATATCATGAACTGGTACGATTTATAAGAGCCCTTGGAATAAGTGGGCCACTTGACAGGAATACATGCTCCATGATGGGTCTCCCCATGAACCTCTAACTGCACTGGAAATTGAAATTTGGGGAGCAACTTTTAATCTCTTTGGAATTAAAAAAAAAATTCAGCTTTGATATGAATCTACACCAATTTGAGGGTACTTTCACCAACAATGTTATGGAAATAAATCTCTTTTGCCTCCTCTCCCAGTGTTGGCATAAGAAGCAAGAATCAGACAGAAACGAAAGATGGTATTCAGAGAGACTCTGGGGAGAGAACACAAGAGCAAGCTCCACACAGCAGGTCAGTCTGAGACCCAGGGAACTCACAGGGGTTCCACCGGGTGACCTGGGTGTGCTCTGGCTTCCATGCAACTGGGGCACTGTATTTATTTGAGAAGAAACATTTTATTCCAGCCACATGATGAGAATATTTTTCATTAGAAAAGGTGTTAGGTGTATTTGTATAATTAGAGTAAATTGACCCGTCAGGAGTAGTGGTTTAGAGTGTTGTGTGTAAAGAGGGCTGGTCAGTGTCTCAATTTATTCTTAGACAGTATTTCTCAAATCTTCTTGGTCATGACCCCCAGTAAGGCAAACATTTTACGTGATGACTCAGTAGACACACATATAAATATACAACTGAAACAAAATTCCCACAAGATAATAATTCTTAGTGTGTACTCTGATATTTTCTGTTCTGTTCTTTTCTATTCTACTCTTCTATCCAATTCTACTTGTTCTATTCCATTTTTTTTTAAATGCTACTCTAGACTCATTAAATTGTTTATGTGACCTACCAGCAGATCACAAACTGCAGTTGGAAAAACTCTGCTCTAGGGCATCATAGCTTTGGGCTCACAATTCCTCAACTGATTTGTTTCCTTTCATGTCATAAATCAATGTACATATAATTTGTTTCCTACTATAACTGTGGGATGGTTTCCTATCCAGCCCTTTTCCTCCCACCATATCTTTTTCCACTAGCCAAGAGTGTTACAATGTAGGATATATTGTTTTGGACACATTGGAACTAGTTCTAAATTCTTTGCTACTTCATTCTAAAAAGGATAAGCTGTAAAACCTACAAAAGAGGGTCTTGGCTCAGGATGCTTTAGGTTGTATGCAGCAGAAATCCTGCCTCAAGCTGTCTTCAATAATACAGCAATGTAATATCTCATTGGGAGGAAGTTCAGAGCGAGGCTTGGTTGACTCAGTGACTCACTGGTGTCACTGAGGATGCTGGTTTTTCCATCTCTCAGCTCTGCCCATCTCCAGGCTTCATCTGTAGGCTGGTATCAAGATGGTGTAGCTGTTCCAGGCATCACATGGGGGAGCAACTACATCCAGAGCAAAGAGAGGGTGACCCTCTTCCTGTTGTTCTTTTATGGAGAAGCTCCCAGGAGCTGTCTTGTCATTTCCCATTGGCTGTAATGTAGATATTGCCTATCCTGAAACCAATGACTGGCAAGGAAGATGCAATTACCCTTAAATCAATTTATAGAGCAGATGGAGAGGTCTGCACAATGAAGTGAAATCCCTCAAGTTTCTTTGATTCTTCCCTTTGTCCCATCTCCGTATCTAATTTCTCACCAAATCTTGATGATTCTACTTCTAAATACATCCAGAATCAGACCACTTTCCCCCATCACCGTTGCTACTACCCTGGTCCAAGCTGCCATCTTTCCTGCCTGGATATTGCATAGCCTCCAAATTGCTTTCCCTTCTCCCTCTCTTCATGCTCCTCTTCATTCACTTCTCAACACAGGGTAACCTTGTCAAAACAGCAGGTCCTGTCAGGTCGCTCCTCTGCCCGGAACTCCTCAGCAATCTAAGAATGCCTGTGAGGCTTTGTACACAGAGCCAGCATGGAGGAATGGATGAGACAGACATTCAGAAGGGGCTTACCTTCTATGGGGGGTCGGGATACACACGAGCCAGTGAAATCACAAAATATGTAGTATGGTGGATGGTGGCAAGTGTTGAAGATAAAGAATGAAGTAGGTCCCTGGCATCATGAGGTTTGTATTCTAATATACTCTAATATACTGGTATAGAATAGGCCCCTGATATGTGATAGCTACGTTAGTTACTGTTTCATTTGAAACTGGCAGAAACCTGGTTCATAGCAAATTGAGCAAATGATGACAAATGCAAAAGCAGGCCTAGCTTCAGGCACAGCTACATTCAGAGGCTCAAAAAACATCCCCAGGGGCCAGTCCCTCCCGACTTTTCCACCAAGCTTTTCATCATATTGGTTTCATTCTCTGGCACATTGTCACCAAATGAGAGCAATGGATGGGCACCATGGCTCCAACTAACATCCTACTATGGTAGCAACCTGGTGGGAAGAGTCTAGCACAAAAGTGCTAGCCACATTTCAAACCACATTTTGAAAAACATGGCAACGTGGCCCTCAATAAATTATTAATCTGAATGTCAGTTTCCTTTTCTGTAAATTGGGGGTATTGATAATAATCCCTAGTTCACAGATAACTGTAAGACAAGTTTGCTTGATGTATCTAAAGGCATCTTGCCTGGTATTTGGCTGAAAGTACACACTTAACTACATACTCATCATTAATTTGTTTTCAGATGTGGGTGATTTAATCACAATCACTGCTTAGGGAGCTATCAGAAATCAACAACTTTTATCAATGCTTAAAATTAGCACTTTGTCATATATTATCCTGACCTGTGACTGTTTCTTGAGAACAGTTTCTTTAGTTATATTGCAAAGTCTTCCTCGTGAAGTAAGGTAGATGAGTTTGGAGTCTGAAAAGCCTGGGTTCAAATCCTGCTCTGCCACTTAACTATGTGGGATTTTGTGGAACTGAGTTACCTTCTATGACACCCAATTGAGTGATTTGTAAAATGTAGATAGTGACGCCTATCTCACTGGGGTTGCAGGAGGGATGAAATGGGGTGGTACTATTTCCCTAGCACCATGATGGGTTCAATACATAGTAGCTAGCAGCCTAGGATAGTGTCCCCCATCACAGCGACTATTCAGTAAATGCACACTTGGGATTAGATGCATGTTCTAGACGCGCAGGCTTGGTGGCCCGTGCCTGAACTCTTGGGGCAGCTCTGCTTCCACAGGTGTTCCTGCAAAGTCATTCT
The DNA here is from genome assembly GCF_964656455.1 of Halichoerus grypus. Classification (NCBI taxonomy): domain Eukaryota; kingdom Metazoa; phylum Chordata; class Mammalia; order Carnivora; family Phocidae; genus Halichoerus; species Halichoerus grypus. The sequence goes on along the minus strand of NC_135714.1, from coordinate 80,556,143 downwards.
TAAGAATTTCCTTGGACACCCAGTTCTGAATAGTCAGGATTTCAAGATACTTCTTTGGTTTAATAACTATCCAAGAGGATGTAATTTTACCCTAGTTTTTCTTAAGCTAAATTCTATTCCACATTAATAATTACCCTTCTCTGTCATTCCCCTCATATACTGCACATAATTATCTTTTTTCTCAAGTAAGCCTGCTTCAGAAGGGGCTCTGGGGTCGAGAGGCATAGGGGACTGGTGTACTTGTGTCCTGACTTCTCCTAAGCTTTTGGTTTAGGAGAAAGCATGAAAGGGTAGCTCTGAAAAGGGGAAGAAAGTGACAAGGCGACATTTAAGACAATATGTAACATGTGTGTGGAAGGTGCTGGCGTCACCAGGTAGACAAGAAGCACATTTGGGCACCAACGGGTGATATTGGCATCTTCTCCATTTGCTAGGTTTCCCCTTTTGTTAATTTTGTTTTACTCAAAAAATATTTGTCAAGGGGCGCCTGGGTGGCTCAGTTGATTGAGCATCTGGCTTCGGCTCAGGTCATGATCTCAGGGTCCTGGGATCGAGCCCCGCATTGGGCTCCGTGCTCAGCGGGGAGCCTGCTTCTCCCTTTCCTTCTTCTCCTCTCACCTCGCCCCCCACTCATGCTCTCTTTCTCTCTCAAATACATTTTTTAAAAATCTTAAAAAATATATTTGTCAAGCTCATATTATATGCCAAGCTGTGTGCTCGATGTGGGGCAAGGTACAGCCTCTGCCCCGATGAAAAAATAGTGTTCTTAGAGAGCTGACAAGCAGCTGTGGAAAGAACATTCTAGTGGGAGAGGCCTGGAGTAGAAATGCTGGGCATGGTTGGGGGTCAGTGAACACAGCCATAGTCTGGCTGGAGCCCACAGACGGTAGAAAAGGGGTATATGAGAGAACACGTTGGACAGTAGGATGGGACCATATCATGTGTTCAGCAGGTGGGACTTTCATAGCATAGATCCTACCAGAGGGGTATCAAAAACCATCTATTACCCTGCTGTGCCATCCTGGCCATTGCCAGGGTGACGTTGAGCTAGAAAGCAAAGCAGCTCTTCAAGGGCATCTTCAAGGGCTGCCAGTTTACCATCTGCTGGGCTCCCTTCCTCTTGTGATTTACTTGGAATTTAAGAGGAATACATATCCTGAAATGCCTGAACCAAATGTTTTGAGCCTACTTTGGAGATAAATGACTATCTGATCATCTGAATTTGGAAGCAATCAATGAATAGGAACAACATGGAAGGTGCGTACTCTGACCAGGATAAGAAAGAGCTCATCAACCAGACGTTCATTGCTTGGATGGCACAGAGATCTTTGCCGACGCAGCTATGCCTCAGTGGGGCCGCTACTGACTTATTTGTGACAGACTTTATCAAAACAGATGTTTTTAACAATGAGAGCACAAAATAAACACAACTACCCAGCTTCCTTGTCTTTAGGGTAATAAAGAATTGTGTCCATTTTACTAATGAAGACACTAAGGTTCAGAGATGTTAATTGACTTTTCCAAGGTCAAACAACTCCCATGGGCATGAAGCAGCTCCCAAAGCCACATCTCTAATACGGCTCTGTTCTAAAAGGAAGTGTGAATGACGTACAATGAGATTTTCAAAACCTAGTTGACCAATAGACTTCATAAATAATGTCAACTATAAATATTTTAGTATTTCTTTTAATATATTTGCACTCAGCTCAGGGAATAATAATCTAAACAGAGACGCTATTTAGATTTCATTCATTCATAATCACCCATTGCATAGGGACCACAGGGCTAGAATTCTTCAATGAAGAATAAACAGTAGATGCTTTCTCTTCTACTTGTATGCACACTAATAATATAATCTTACAATGAGTTCTGTGGTTCATCAAGGTAATAAAACCTATCCATTTTGACATTGAACTGTCCATTATCCAATACAGAGCAATTTTCTTATTAAGACAATTTTTAAAGCAGTTTTAGGCTCATAGCAGAATTAAGAGGAAGGTACAGAAATTTCCCATATACCCTCCTGCCCCTACACATGCATAACTTCTGTTATAAATATCCCCCACCAGAGGGGTACATTTGTTACAGCTGGTGAAACTACACTGACACATCATTATCACCCAAGGTCCACGGTTTGCATTAGGGTTCACTCTTGGTGTGGTACATTCTATGGGTTTGGACAAATGTACAATGACATGTACCCAGCATTGTGGTATCACCCAGAGTAATTTCACTGCCCTAAAAATCCTCTATGCTCCACCTATTCATCCCTCTCCACTCCCAACTCCTGGGAACCAAAGATCTTTTTACTGTTTCCTTTTCCAGTTCGCCTTTTCCAGAATGTCATAGAGTGGGAATGATATAGTATGTAGCTGTGATACTGTGATTTATAATAAGAAACATGTATTTGGAATTCCTCCAGTTTCTGGCACAGAGATCTTAAAACCCTTGGAATTTCCTAAGTGATGGGAGCTATAAAGGTGTCTTTTGTTATGTTAATGAGGTGACTTTTGGACGTCACCTAAGGATGGGGGCTGGTTGCCAGGAGAACCAACTCTGTGGTTAGAGAGTTGGAATTTTCAGTCCCACTCCCCATGGGAGGGGAGATGAAGTTCAATCCCCAATGACCAATGATTTAATCAATTATGCCTAAGGAAGGAAACGTCCATAAAAACCCAGAAGGATGGGGTTTGGAGAGTTTCCAGGTTGGTGAATGTGTGAAGGTGCTGGAAGAGTGGCAAATTCTGAGGGCGTGAAAACTTCGAGCCCCCTTTACCCACACCTTGCCCGATGCATCTTTTCTGTCTAGATGTTCCCAAATTATATCCTTTTATAATAAACCAGTAATCTAGGAAGGAAAATGTTTCTCTGAGTTCTGTGAGCTGCTCTTGCCAATGAACAGATCCCAGGAAGGGAGTGTTGGAAGCTCTCATCCAGCCGGTTGGCCAAAAGCACAGGGGACAAGTTAGACTTGCAGGTGGCATCTGAAGTGTGTGTGTGGTGGGGAGAGCAGTCTTGTAGGACTGAGCCCTTAACCTGTGGGATCGGATGCCATCTTTAGATAGATAGTGTCAGAACTGAGTTGAATGGTAAGACATCCAGCTGGTATCGGGGAATTGCTTGTTGGTGTGGAGAACACCCCCCACCCCCACATTGGAATTGGTACCAGAACCTGGAGTAGCCTTTTCAGATTGGCTTCTTTCACTTAGTAGCATGCACTTAAGTTTCCTTCATGTCTTTTCATGGCTTGATAGTTTTCTTTCTTATTAGCACTGAATAGTAGTCCATTGTCTGGATGTACCACAGTATATTTATCCGTTTGCCTAGTGAAGGACATCTTGGTTGCTTCCAAGTTTGGACAATTATGAAGAGATGTGCAGGTTTTTGTGTGGACAGAGTTTTCAATTCCTTTGAGTGAATACCAAGGAGCAGGGTTACCGGATCATGTGGTGAGAGCATGTTTGGCTGTGTAAGAAATTGCCAAACTGTTTCCCAAAGTGACATTGCTATTTTGCATCCCCACCGGCAACGAATCAGAGTTCTTGCTGGTCCACATCCTTGCCTATATTTGGTGTTGTCAGTGTTCCAGATTTTGACCATACTAACAGGTATGCAAAGCAAGTTTTAATGTAAGGGAAACCAAATTCCTTGATACATCTATATCCCTGATGGATTAGTGGCAAAAAGATATACTTAGGAATCTGAGTGGTAAGGATCCCAGCTTCAACACTTTCCAGCCATGTAGCTGTGGGCAAATTATTGAACCTCTCCATTTCTTCTTATATAAACAGGTTATGGTAATGGAAGTCTTACGGCAGTTTGAAAATATCATATAAAACAACACATGTAAAGCACTCATCAGTGTGTGGTCACATAGCACGCACTTAATGAGTACATGGTTTCTCCTCCCCCCTGTAAAACATGAGGTTCAGGTCACCTCTCTCTATGATGATAGCACATCTCTTTTATCTCCCCACTGTTGTCAATTACTAATATGACTAGATTTGATCGTCTGATTTTTCAGGATATAGTTTTAACTTATTTTATAGAATAATGGTGAACTTTATCTAAACCACTTGCCTTTTATTTTACTAGTAGCTACACAGCACATAAGCTATAACTTAAAGCAACATAGAACTTAATATTAGACACTCAGTGTATGTAGTATTCTTTTAAGAGAGTGATCAAATCCTCCAATTTGAAGAAATTTCTAGATTATCAAAAAAAATCTCTCAAGTAAACACGTACTGTCCTGACAGTTTATAGATTCCCGCTTAGATCACCTATCCCAGAACATGCCAGAACTCAGATTTTTAGGTTTCTGTTCCTGAATATGATGTTCTTCAAAGGGAGGTTATGAAATTGTGTCACATAAGGAACGTACTACATACACAAGTTAATCTCACATGCAGAATGCTTTCCGTACAAGAACCACCAGAAATCTACGAGAAAAGATGACAAAACTTTCATAATTATAACAAACAGTTGGAACCAGCAACATTGGGGCACAGAAAGGGGAGGCAAGGAAGGAAACAGAACTTAGAGAATTGGTTCAAACCTCAGCCAAAGGAATTAGGAAACTGGACACTTGATGGTACGAGCAAGATTTGCCTTTGTTTATTTCTCGAATAAAGTAAAGGAAACCATGAACAGTGGGAAAATTCCTTCTACCTCCCCAAAGGGAAGCAGAAGGGGCTTACGAAGGCTGTCACCAGCTTTACAAATAAGAAACTGAAACACTTACAGCCAATTTTCCTGCCAGCAAAATGCAGCCTCTTTCTAAATGTAGCTAATGATGGGCACATCAAACTAGGACAACTTAATTTTAATTCCGGGACACACACATCAAAGGCTTCGTTTTCCTCATCCTGCTTTTCTGTTACTGCCATAAATGATGTAAATAGTACATTCTCTTCTTTGGGAAGAATAATGGGAGTGGTTTGTTTTTTAATCTTCTGTTTGTGTTGATAAACTTGACCATGGAGAAATCTGCCAAATGTATAATAATATGTAAACAATTCCACAGGCACCTCGAGGCTGCAAATTCCTTGAGGATCAGGGCTGTTCTTGTGCTATTTTCATATCTTTCAGTCTCTGGCTTGTGCATATGGGCGAGGTATCTGTGGAAGTTGGCATTCGAAGAAGTATTAGGTAGGGGTTTCCTAGAGGCCTGGGGCAGTCCTGGTCCTGATGGTCACAGACAGTTGTGTCCACCGGGTGAAGCAGCCAAATTAAGAGGTGGAGTCAGAGGAAGATGCCCCCCCCCCATACATGTGCCCCACCTGCAAATTTCAGGCAGAAGGTGGTAACAGATCCCTCAAGGAAATCCTTTCCTGAATGTTGGCACCCTTGGTATGATAATATCCTATATGTATTAAGCATTTAAATTGGTTTCTTTTTTTTTTTTTTTTAAGATTTTATTTATTTATTTGAGAGAGAGAGAGAGAGAGCAGGAACACAAGCAGGGGGAGTGGGAGAGGGAGAAGCAGGCTTCCTGCCGAGTAGGGAGCCCGATGTGGGACTCGATCCCAGGACCCTGGGATCATGACCTGAGCCGAAGGCAGACGCTTAACGACTGAGCCACCCAGGCGCCCTAAATTGGTTTCTGTTGATTTTTTTGCCTTGGTCCAATATGTGGTTAGCTATGGATCCTGGGATCATCATGGTGGCAGAGGGACACGTCCTGTCTTCCTCACCCCTCAAAACATCCATCTTTGGGCTCTTTCCTCTCCTTCCACCCCCTCCTCTTCTTCTTTTTCTTTCTCCTTTCCCTCCTCCTCCTGCTCCTTTATCAAACTGAGCATTACCATTCACTGTTTTTCACCTAAGATGTGACTTCATAATTGTACACTGTCATAATACTTGGACTTCAGGGTGGTTTCGACAGATCAATAGATCAATGTCAGTCAGAACAACTGGGAGAAATTAGTCATTAAATATGGCTTTATAACCACCCCTGGTGGCAAAAAGAATAAATTATGCCATAATACCACTAGCTAGCATTTTTTGAGCACCTAGTATGTGCCAGAGAGACAGTGTGATAAGTATTCTGTATATATTATTTTATACAGTTTCTCACAGCAACCTGATGAAGTAGATACAGTTATTCCCATGTCACAAATGGGAAAACTATAACTTAGCAAGACAGCTGAGGTCAACTGCCCAGTGTTACACAGCTAATAAGTGATGAAGCCAGGTTTAAATCCAAGAATTTTGATTCTTGAACTTAGACTCTTAGTTACTATTGCTATTCTGCATTAGATCCTTGGTGTGTGTCGGGGGGTACCATTCTTGTTTTATTCCCCTGAACTTTCAATATTTTGTGTTTATTTTTCAAAGTACCATCTTGTGAACTTCTAGGAGTCTACAAAGTTGTCTCAAAGTCTCTTAATTATAAAAAATGTTTGTTTGAGGATGCAATTTTAAGAATCTTTTTAACAATTTTCTTTAACTGTCTTATTTTATTTAACTAAGTCTTTATACTTTAATACTCTGCTTCAGCTTCTAAATGTCCCATAAACTGTGATGATCGTTAGGACAAAAGCAGGAAGAAAACTCATGATCTTAAAATTGTTTTCTTTGTAACATGTGATGAATCAGACTTGCAAAGTTCGTAGCACAAAAGCTCTTGATGAATGTTAATTCTGTGGAAGCTGGCCATACCACCCTCTTTAAAACAAAATTTTCTTTAGATGTTCTATTTGTGGCAGATTTTTCCGGATTTAGACTAATTTTCTCCTTCCCTACTGGTGCGTGAGTAAGAGCTTTATTAAGTCATAAATTCCATGACAGTGCCATATCTATCACTGGGAGACCTTAAGCAAGTCATTTAATACTTTGAGCCTGAGTGCTTTCACTTTTAGAATGAGGTGTGGTATAATGAAGATTCCAGTGACTACTCCCTTCCCTTAACCCTCAGTAATGGCGGCCTGCCTCGGTTAACCCTATCCTCACCCTGACTGATAAAGAAGATATGGATTTTAGTAAACTCTAAAGTTTCTTCTAATTCTAAAGTAAGGGTTATCCTTTTATGATATGTCTTAGAAAGATTTTCTCATCTGGGAAAAGAGATTTTCTCTTTGGAAATGCTTAGTTAGTAGAATGTACTCTGACAAGAGCCAGCATACGTAAGTAAGAGGATACTGGACCGTGAGCCAGGAGATGGGGAGTACTACTAAACAACTTTCTCTCTCTCTCTCTCTCTTTCTTTCTTTCTAATTATGGTAATACACATACCATAAAGTGTACCATCGTAACTATGTTGAAGTGTACTGCTCAGCGGCATTAAATACTTTCACGCTGTTGTGCAGCCATCACCACCGTCCATCCACAGAACTCTTTTCATCTTGCAAAACTGAAATCCTGTGGCCATTAAACAATAACTCCCTATTGTTGCCCCCAAGTCCAGCTCCTGGGGACAACTGTCCAACTATTCTAGGTACCTCAGATAAGTGGAACCACACAGTATTTGTCTTTTTCTGATGGTCTTATTTCATGTGGCATAATTTCCTCAAAATCCATCTATGTTGTAGCATGTTTCAGAATTTCCTTCTTTTTAAGTCTGAATAATATTCCGTTTTATGTATATACCACATTTTGTTTATCCATTCATCTGTCTGTGGACACTTAGGTTTCTTCCCCTTTTTGGCTATTCCAAATAATGATGCTATAAATATGGATGGATGTCCAAATATCTCTTTAAGTCTCTGCTTTCAACTCTTTTGGATATATACCCAGAAGTGGAATTGTTGGATTATATGGTAATTCTATTTATAATATTTAGACGAACTGTTGTATTGTTTGCCAGAGCAGCTATACCATTTTATTTCCCACCACCCAGCAGGGCACAAGGGTTCCAATTTCTCCACATCCTCACAAACACTTGTTATATTCTCTGTGTTGTTGTTGTTTTTTTAATAATAACTATTCTATAGGTATACAACTGGGAACAAATATTTATTTAACCATTCACCGTTTTAGGTGTTGGGATTACCACAAACAGACCCTACTCTAATGGAGCTTCTAATTTTAGGGGAAAGAGCAGACAGAAATAAACAAATGAAATAAAATACTTGCAAATCATGATAAATGCTATGAAGGAAACAAGGAGATGAGGCAGATAATAATGAGACCTACTTCAAAAACCTTTTATGAAGAAGGAACATTTGAATGAGGTATGTAGGTGGTAGCTTAGTGGAAGGGAAGAATATAGAAAAGAGCAAACAGGGGCAAAGGATGTGTGAAGAACTTGAGTCTAAGAAGACCTTGGGGTGTTCAAGTTGAGGAGGGCACGACAGCGTGACTAGAAGAGTGCAGCAGGAGGACACGACTATGGTGAAAGGCAGGGGCTGTGTTGTTCAGGTCCTTAGGAGCCATCTTTCAGATGTGGGATTTTGTTCAATGTTCAGTAGGAGACCATTGAAGTTTAATGCGGGAGAATCGCTTTCTCTGAACTTTGGACTAAACACTGACTTCTAAGCCTCTGGTTCCTAGGTGTCTTCCCAAGAGCCTTTGCAGCCTCAGGGCTGTGAAGAAGATGTTCTTGGGCTCCTGGAAACCATAGGCATGGTGGTTCAGAACTCATGTTCTGGGGCCAGGCATACTTGGATTCAAATCCCAGCTCTACCACCTACTAACAGTGTGACTTCGAGCAGCTTGCTTAAGCCCTCAGAGCCTGTTTCTTCATCAGGAAAATGAGAATAATTGTACTTGTCTCATAAAATTGTTTAAGGATAAAATGAAAAAATGTTTATGGATCCCTTACCACAGTGACTGCTACACATGAAACACTAATAAACATTAGCTATTATAATTATTATAATCTTATATTCATTCATTCAACAAGCTTTATTTATTTATTATTATTAGTTTTTAAATAGCTAGACCTCTGAAGGTCCTGGAAAACTTGCTTCCGAATTCCTTAGAGACTAAGGGTATCTCGCTTTTTAAAATATGTTATTTATTTATTTGAGAGAGAGAGAGAGAGTGCATGAGAAGGGGAGAGAGGTAGAGGGAGAGGGAGAAGCAGGCTTCCCATTGAGCAGAGATCCTGATGCGGGACTCCAACCCAGGACCCTGGAATCATGACCTGAGCCAAAGGCAGATGCTTAACTGACCGAGCCACCCAGGTGCCCTCATTCAACAAGCTTTAATTAGAGCCTATTATGTCCCTGGCTCTATGCCAGGTAGAGAGGGGTGAAAAGATGAGACCACTGTCCTGGTTTTCAGAAAGCAGCAACAGCTCAAATTTTAATGGTGCTAGGTGCAGTAGAGGATGTATTATAAATGCACAAAGAAGGTGCACTCAACCAGGACTGGGGATGGGGAGTTAGAGAAGGTACCCAAAGCAAATGATAACTGAGTCAAGTATCAAAGGATGAGCCAGGCCGGGGGTGGGGGGGAATGTTGTTCATCTAGACAGAGAGGACCACATGAGCAAAAGCATGGAGACAAGAAGCAACAGCGAGGCAAGAGGAAAAGAAGTTGCAGTTCAGGGGATACTGCATAACAAGTGTTGGGATAGGGGCTGAGGACAGCTAGACGGGGACTGGATCACAGAGGCAAAGGACTTGGGGTATATCCTGTAGGCAATGGTGAGCCAATGGAAGATTTCTAGAGTGGAATGCCCTGTCCAGATTTGAGTTTTGGATAGTTCATTCTGTTGCATATATAGAAGATGGATGCAATTGGGAAAAGAAAGAAGAAAGGAGAACAGGTAGGAGGCAATTGCAATAAACCAGGCAAGAAAGAGATGGTGTGAGTCTGAATTAGGACATTGAACATAAAGTGGAGAAGATGAGGCAGATTTTAAAAATATATTAAGAGGCTAAATTGGCATAACATGATGAGTTATTGGATGTGAAAGTGGTAAGGGATGGATATGAGTCCAGGATGACTAGAAGCTATTAACTTGGGTACCTAAGTGGATGGCAGACATGGAAACTGGAGGAGAGCTTCCCGTGGATACCATGACGCATAGCTTTCAAGACAGAAGCCATCATCCCCTCAGCCTCCAGAAGTAATGGCAGCTGAGGGCTCCCAGCCAAGTCCTCTCTGGCCCAAGGGAGCTACTTTGCTTAAGGTTATGGCCCCTTGCCAGGGGCAGCCCATGTTCAATCATTGGTTAACTTAAAGACACAAAAGCTAAGCTCCCTTTTCTCCATTCAGGAAAACCCTGAAGGGCCATTCCAGCCCCAGAGCTCTCTGAAGATCAGCTGAGGCCTCTGTTGTGTCCACCTCTGTTGTGTCCACGTCACATCTGAACTTCTCTCTGTGTCTAATCCTGTTGCCCCACTGGCTTCCAGGTGCTGTTCCCTAGAGCACTCCCCAGGAAATTTCTGGCACACAGACAGCTGTTTCAGTGACTGTTTCTCAAGGGACCAGACCTTTGACAGAAGGAAGATACTCAGTTTCAGATGAGTTGAGCTTGGTATGTCTGTAAGACCTCCAGGCAGAGATATCTAGCAGGCTTTTGGTCAGCGAAGCCTGAAGCTCCAGACAGAGCCCTGCAGTAGAGTTATGGCAGCACGCAGCTGGTATAACCCCTCAGGTGCAATTCCCAAATTAAAGGGAAAAAAATCCAAAAACCAAAAGTCTTTCAAAAATTCATTTAGTGGCAAAATCTGACCTGATCTGTGCTCTTCTGACACCAAAAGCTGACCTGAACATACATGAGAACTATTTATAACCACCTTAATAGTCCTACTTAGTGTGAATATTTCTGTGTTTTGCTACAGAGATATTCATGTATTTGACTACAAGGTGCTGTCCCAGACTCTGCTGGGACCAGTGTATAATTTCCAGTACATGCTCCTTATTACCTTACCCAATTCTGAAAAATTCTGGATTCTGAAGCTGTTTGGTCTCAAGGGTTTCAGATAGGGGACTGCTGACTTCTAAGTAGAAGCATGAAAGAGGATAAGATCTCCTAGGAAAAAAGTATACACCAAAAGCAAGCAACAGATGGGCAATGGTAGTATTTCAGTCTAGCCAAGGGAAGGGTGAGCAACAAAAAAGAGAGAAAAGAAATGTTCCTAAGGTGTGGTTAATTAGGAGAGGGCAGAGTCATGGAACGAGGAGGACAGAGCTTTGAGAAAGAGGAGAGCTATCAGTGGACTCAAGTGCAGCAGGGGTCTAAGGGCCAGGAACTAAGATTCATCCCCCACAATTGGCAATTGGTGGTTGACCATGGCAAGCAGTTTCAAGAGAGTGGCAGGGGCTCAAATGCAGTGGATTGTGGAATGAATGGGAAGTGAGAAGAGGAATTATACAGCTGCCAGAGGGGCAAGGGCGTGTTAGTTTAGCTGGAAGAAAGCACTGGGTGTGTGTGTAGGAAGGCAGGGTGGAACAGAGAGTGAGGGAGAGGTTGAGAGATAGTCAGATAAGATGGAGGAGGAGGCAGGAGGACCTCAGGTGGGGCTGAGGCAGAGTGGAGAAGGGGAGGATGAGGGGTGGTCTAGAACTCAAGGAGAGACTCCTTACCTTCTAGGTTGGAAGAAAGGAATGAGAAAGGGATTTGATGTAGACAAATGGGTGGGTAGGAAGCCCAGAGTTGAGGTTGGTCATCTCTGATGACTTCCATTTGTTATTGAAATAGACTAGATCATCTGCTGGAAGTAAAAGGATGCAAATTGGAAGGGATCTTGAGGAGAAAGGTGAAAGTTTGGTGTAGGGAGGGTATCAACCAACAAGATCAGAAGGATGAGAAATTGGTGGTCTAAAGTTAGAGGACACATACCGGCATTCATTGACACAGTGGTGTGATTATTTTCCCCCAGCCTTCAGCTCTATGCTGAAGATGATGTTAATTAAACAACAAACTATCTATAAAACCATTAGAGGTTGTCAAAGAATATTTAATGACAAGGATAAATGTGTAAGCGATGCTGCAGGAGATATGGTTGATATCTTCCTCAGAACCCTGCGGCATTCATCTCTGTTCAGATCTCCGTTCCTGAAAGGCTGCTTCCTGTGGTCACGTGAATCTCTCTGCCAGAGACTTTCCTCTGACCAAGGAACATGCTAGGAGTCAGGGCTAAAGGAATGCCCATCAATTCCTAGGAAAATTCTTACTCACTCCCCAAATTCCCAGCCCAACAAATTACTGACAGGAAGTGGATGGTTAAATACTTCAGCTTCCTCAGCCTTCCTTGGGGACAATTTTGAGATGTTTTCTACACTGTTTCCAAGAGTTCCCCAGCAAAACTCAGCTCCTTTGCTACACAATGCCAGTTGGATTAATTATATACAATCTTTTGACTTTCTTCCTGTGATGATTTTTAAAAGGCCCCAAATTCTTTGGCATTCCTCCCATTAAGTGGTAAGGTCTATGTCCCCTTCCCTTGAGGGCTTGTGACAGCCTTGACTAAAAGAATATGGCAGAATCGACACCATGATTTCCAAGGCTAGACCACAAAAGGCCCTCAGCTTCTGTCTGGTTCTCTTGGACTCTCACTACTGGGGAACCCAGACACCAGGTAAGAAGTCTGACTACTCTGAGGCAGCTGTGCTGGACAGTCCACATGCAGATGCTCTGGTCAACAGCCCCGACTGAGCTCCTGGCAGACCCTCAGAATCAAGGGCCAGCTGTGGGAATGGGCCACCCAAAACATCAGACCAGCAGGGCCTTCAGATGCCTGCAGGCTCAGAGCTGAGCCCCCCCGAATTCCTGATGCACAAAATTGTCTGCAAAATAAAATGGTTGTTGTTTTATACCATTCAGGAGTAACTTGTTACACAGTGATTGGAACATTTCCCTTCCCTGTATCTCTTCCTCACATCCTTACTGGTATTTCCTGGGGTCACTTTGAAAATGAAGTATGTGCTCTTAAATCTGTATCTCAGAATGTGTTCCTGGAGAACTCAAACCAAGAAAAACCATGTTGCAAAAATAATAATTATGACATAACCACAACCATGAAAAGAGCACTGGAGAGAAAAAGAAGAAATATATAAAAACTTAACCAGGTTAATTTCTAAGTGGGAAGATTGAGGTTGATTTTTATTTTTAATATTCTTTTGGTGTAGTCTATAAAAGTTATAAAATATGTATGTCTTTCTTTTAATAGAAAAAAACTTATAGAAAACATGGGAAAATGAGTAATGTATTATTAAATTTTTTTCTATGAAAATTAAAATGTAACAGTTTTTACAGTTGAAGTAAGATTGTATTCTGAAGTGTTTATGGCATAACTCATCCTTAGGTTAATGAGCCTACACACATGCCTTGGACACAGTGATTCTAGAATCGTGTGACCCACACTCACCTGGGGCATCCTCTCTGACCACCGCAAACAAATCCTTAATCCAATAAAAATTCAGCCATCTCCTCTCTAGAATTTGACTAGGAAGTGCAGCGCTCATGGCGGCATGGGCAGAGGCCCAGTAGTGTCAGGAGCAGAGCCGGCCTGTCTCGGGCTAAGGCCACATTCAAGTTGAAGTTGTATGGGAGAGCAGAAGCCGTGGGAAGGAGAGGGTGCTGATGTGCTGTGTGGAGAACGGGGCAGAGGCAAAGAGGAACAACGAAGAAAACCTCTCTGTGTCTTTCTGTGTGTGTGTGCATGCGTGCACACACATGAGTGTAGGGACAGAGACAGAAAGGCGACTTTCCAGTTCCCATGAGGTTTGGCAATATTTCCCATACTATATTTCCCTGGGATTCTCTCCTGTCGCTTCAAAATCCTCTTGTACTTGACCTTGTTTGAGTAGTTTCTGTTCTCTGTAACCAGTAGAATCTGATCTGAGCAAGTTCATTTCCCAAGACCAAAAAGCTAAAATAATATGCATGCTGACATTAACATTGTCTTAGTTTGGGTTGCTTTAACACAAATACTACCGACAGGGTGGTTTCAACAACAAGCGTATGTTTCTCATAACTCTGGAGGCTGGGAAGTCCAAGCTCAAGGCGCTAGCGAAGTTAATGCCTGCTGAAGGCCTTTTTCCTGGTTCATAGCTGTCTTCTCACGATGTCTTCATATGGTGGAAGGAGCAAGAGAGCTCTCTGGGGTCTTTTTATAAGCTCACTAATCCCATTCATGAGGGCTCCACCTTCATGACCCAATCATACCCAGAGACCCCACCTCCTAATACATAACATATGATTTTGGGGAGGGGACACAAACATCTAGTCTGTAACAAATATTAACACTAATTACCTAATAGGGAAAGTATTATTCAGGTGGCGCCTGGGTGGCTCAGTCGTTAAGCGTCTGCCTTCAGTTCAGGTCATGATCCCGGGGTCCTGCGATCGAGCCCCGCATCGGGCTCCCTGCTCAGCGGGAAGCCTGCTTCTCCCTCTCCCACTCCCCCTGCTTATGTTCCCTCTCTCTCTGTGTCTCTCTCTGTCAAATACATAAACAAAATCTTAAAAAAAAAAAAGAAAGAAAGAAAGAAAGTATTATTCATATTCCCACTACATATTTGAGGTGGCTGAGACATAGGCAAAGTCCACAGTCCCATGGTGGACAAATACAGGGCAGGATTCCTGAGTGGGCAGACCAGAGCCCAAGCCTTTCACTTCTGTGCCATTCCATCCCGCATCCCTGCAATTCTGTCTTGGGGGCCTGAGGCTGTGGCTCTTTGTTAATGACTCATCATATGCTGAAGAGGTCAAATGTCAAGGTTGCCCAAGCTGTTCAGTGGGTTGGAGGCTGCCTTAGGATAGTAACATGTGCATAGTGCACCGTGTGTGGTAATGGGCCCATCACGCTCCCTCCCCACACCTACACTCCTCAGCAGCGCGTATTCATTTTCTACCCATTTTCTACCCATGATTTGACTGGCAAACACAAGATTGCTCAAGAATATTGAGAAGAGGGAACTACACGTACACCTATTTTACCTTTGGTAAAATACCAAAGGATGAGAGAAAGGCAAGGAGAGCTAAGGGTGGGACACTGTGGTGGCTACGACGGCATCACCAGGGGAAGCCTCAGGAGGGCTCAGGTGAGTTTTTAGCCCCAGTATAAGAGGGGTAGGAAGGAGGAACCAGTGCTTTCACCAATAGTCTCTCATTTCACCCTTGCCACAACCTGTGAAGTGAATACCCTTAAACTTATTTTAGAGATGGGGAAAATGAGGCTCAGAGAGGGTGAGTGATTTGGCGAAGGACACACAGTGAGTAATGGCAGAGCTAAGATTCTAAATCCTGTGCAGTTTCCATTTCAGGATACTGTCTCCTCTGTCTGGTCTACTCTTGATTTGATTTTACTTTACTTCTTAACTCTCAGATTAACAGCATATGAGCTAAGGTAGCAAATCTGACCCAAATAGTAGTTTGTTTTTACTATGAACCTCAGACTGTGCCTTAAAGTGACCGGTTGTCTCACTCGCTACCATAAAAGTCTCACACGATCAGCTTCTTACATAGGCACGTGTGTTTTGAACTGAGCTGCTACAAATTTTTCAGTTTGTAAATTGAGAGCCAAGGTTAACTGAATCGGATGTTAGCAGGTTTCCATGCCCATTACTAGCCTCACAGACAGACACCCCAAAGAAGAAAGGACATAATAGGCAAGGAGGTCGATCAACTCATATCTGATAGTAACAATTCCGTAACTCGCTGGAATAGTTCATCTTTTTTCAGGGTATCCATAATGCTTTCCCTGGTTGCTAATTTTTTTTTTTTTTTTGCAAATAACAAAAATAGAATCTCAAAAATATGTAACATGAAAGGGTGAGGATGGAAATTTCTCTCCAAGATTTATAATGAGGAGATAGGTACTCCACATAAATAATGAGTCCAGAGTTTTTAGAGTGAAATGAGGTCATTTGTAAAAGATATGTCATTTCATACTTCAGCAGCTCTCTGGGCCTTTAAAAATGCAGTGCACAGCCACAAGTCAACGCTTTACAGGACCGTATATCTTTTAATCCAGCCTGAAAGTCAGCCCTGAAAGCAGTGCATTTAACAGGGGACATCAGTGGCTCACGAACGTTCGGGAAAAGAAGAGAACCTGCTGACATGAATGTTCAGGAAAAAGAGAGAATGCAAAAAGAGCCTTTCTGACTTTTTTATTTTTTTGCACACAGTGACAATGAAGGGGAAAGACAGGCCCGAGGAACAATAGGGGAGGGGAGTCACCAGCTCCTCAGAATAGGGTTTCTCCGCTTCTATGGCCCCGATCTGCTTTCAGACGGAAGAACTTCTGAGATTCTCCGGTATCCACAGCAGGCCCAAGCCACTTAAGTATGACTTTTAAGAGCCATGTTTTGGACCCTGTCCGTCATGGTCCTCACCCCTGAATCCTCAAGACCTTAATGCTACTGAGCAGTTTCTTAGGAATGGGAATTACACGGAGTAAGTGTGGAATGTGAGGAAGCATGACTTAGCCCCAGAGGGCCTTACACTAAAATCCCCACCGTACCGCTGACCAGCTGTGTGGTGACGGGTATGTCACCTGAACTTGCTGAGCCTCAGCATCCTCATCCACAAAGTTCATTAGAGAATGCTGTCCTAATGAAGGGTTCCCTCCTCATCTTGAATGTTGACAGAAAAGTTTCCTTGAAGAATTGTGAGGACTTGAACTCATGGCAGGGAGTTTCTAGAAGACCATAGGAGGGCTTGAGACATCAACTCTTCTATTGTGAGAAGTTGATATGTTTTTGAGGGTCATTCCTGGTTGCCACTCAGTGGCCAGGGTCAGAGCCAACACCAGAGCATTTGTAGCAGATCTGGAGCTTGGATATCTCCTGCTTCCCAAGGAGGTTGCAACCTGCTCTGAAACCTTCGTGCCATTGAGCTTTAGAATTTGGCCTTGCATGAAATGTGGCAAGCTCTGTCTGGCTGCACAAGGTGAGCTACTCAAGAGTTGCATCCCTTGACCCAGGGGATCAGGTACAAAGTCCAGCCAGTCCAGGGGCCCAGGTATAAATTATTGGTTCCAAAATTTCCTTTGTCCATATGTTCTCAGGAACTCAGTCCATCCATCAATATAGCTACTCTGAGCCAGGTGCTGGGCGTGGGGTTGGGGAACAGCAAGGGCAAGGTAGAGTGACCCTGTCCCCTTAGGGCCCATTATCTAATGGTTTGTGTGTGGGGGGTACAAGGTGGGCGTTGGGGGTTACTGATAAATAGGCTTTAAAGAGGCTGTTTAGGCACACGGACCTTGAGTCAGCCTGCTTGAGTTCACATGCTTCCATTTTCTCATCTGTAAACTGGAATAACCTGATTGAATTGTGGGAAGATTAAATGAGCTGATATATATACAACTCACTTAGAATAGTGCCTGGTATGTGGTAAATGCTATGTAGATGATTACAACAGTGTTGAGTCTTACCAAAGGGGATGTCGGTGTAGTCTAAGGATCAGGGAGTGGTGCGGGGGAGTGTCATTTGAGCTGTGACCTGAAGGATGAGTAGAAGAGGGAGAACTGAATGGTCTCTGTCCAGGTAGCAGGACAGCCAAGTGGTTTGGGAAAAGAAGAGAACTCCACATAAATAAGGGGCAATAATGGAATCAGTTTCGTTGGTGTCATTTGATAGAAACCGTGTTGTGAATTGAGTGCTTTCTCT
This sequence comes from Halichoerus grypus, assembly GCF_964656455.1. Classification (NCBI taxonomy): domain Eukaryota; kingdom Metazoa; phylum Chordata; class Mammalia; order Carnivora; family Phocidae; genus Halichoerus; species Halichoerus grypus. The sequence continues at coordinate 80,538,632 of NC_135714.1, read as the reverse complement.
GTGCAGACACCTTCAGAGATGGCCATGTCTTTGTACCTCCCTCAAGGAGCTCAATGCCCAGTAAAAGAAGAATGGCCAGTAAGAAAGCAAGCACAGTTGAGTAATTGAAGCACTCTCACTACTTGAGAGTAGCATGAATTGCAGGCTGTAAGGGCACCAAGAAAGGAGCAATGACTTGGGGTGTGATTTAATAATGGTTTCACAGACAAGGTGATAGTGACGGAGGAGGTGGCTGTCACCAAGCAGGGAAGGCAGAGAAGGGCATTCGTGCGGGCTAAGGCAAAAGCACAGAGATAGGACATACAGACTCCTCTGAGGATTAGTGAGGAGCTGGGGGTGACTGGAGCATGTAGTTCCAGGCAGTTGTGAGGGGGGGTGTGGGAGAGATGGGGCTGGAGTGCAAGGCTGGCGTGGTCATGGAGGGCTGTGGAAGCCAAGCCAAAAGGTTTGGATTTTATCCTGGAGAGAGCTTAGAAAGAGCACTCTCTCTACAATGTGGAGAGATGAATTGGAGACTAGCGAGACAGGAAGCAAAGAGAGGAATCAGAAGACTGTTGCCAAAGCTCAAGCAAGACAATGGAAGGTACTGAACCATGATAAGGGAGTGCAGAGTGGAGAAGGGAATGAAAGTCAGAAGTATAACCTACAGGACTTTGTAACTGGGTGGATTAAGGGGTGACACTAGGTCCTGATGGGGTGACTGAGTGAATGGTGGATTACTCCAAGTGTAGAGCCGGTTCTCAGTGACCAGGGGTGGGCTGGACAGGCACAGACCAGAGAGAACGTATACCTTCTCTGTTGCTATGTAACACATTACCCTAAAACTTGCTGTCTTAAAACAACAAATATATACTTTCTCTCTCTCTCTCTATGTATATATATATATTGTAGGCCAGGAATCCAGGTACGGCTTTGCTGGGTCCTCTGGCTCAGGGCTCCTCACAAAACAACAGTCAAGATGTCTGCTGTGTCTGTGATCTCATCTTAAGGCTCAACTGGGGGAAGATCCTGATATGGCTGTTGGAAGGCCTCACGTCCTTCTTGGCTTTTGGCTGGAGGCATCAATTCCTTGCCACAAGGGCCTCTCCTTAGGGCAGCTCTCAACGTGGCAGCCAGCTTCTTTCCACAGCAAACGAAAAAGAAAGAGAACAAGATGGAAGTCAGTCTTTTTGTACCCTAATCTCAGAAGTGGCATCCTATCATTGTTGCTGTACTCACTCATTACAAGTGAGCCACCAGGTCGAGCCCACACACAGGGGAGGAGATTTCACAAGGGCTTGCATCCAGCGGGTGAAGGAGCATCGGCTGTCATGTTAGAGGCTGCACTATTGTATTTGCCTTGTGGGAATACCACCCAGTATTGCTGGTGCCTGATTTATCAAGAAAAGTTGGAAAGTCAAACCTTTATGTGAAATCTCCCAATTTTTAAATACTGGCCATTAATTTTTAAAAATTTTTAATGCTATCAGTCAAGTAAAACATTATCTCTCAAGTGTGACCCAGGGGACACCATTATGAAGCCTCCTTTATAGGAACCACAACAGAAGGAGCAGGATTGGAAGGGAAGGGAGCGTTTAGGATGTTTTCCATGTCCTTTTTTTTTTTTTTAAGATTTTATTTATTTATTCATGAGAGACAGAGAGAGAGAGAGAGAGGCAGAGGGAGAAGCAGGCTCCCAAGGAGCAGGGAACCCGATGCGGGACTCGATCCCAGGACCCTGAGATCATGACCTGAGCCAAAGGCAGACGCTTAACCATCTGAGCCACCCAGGCGCCCTTCCATGTCCTTTTATTTGGAAAACCAACTCATTGATAAAATGGTGGGAGCTCAAAAAAATAAAAAATATTTTAAAAAATAAAGTGAAATGGTGGGAGCTCGAGAAGTACAAATGTCAATCATTTGACCCAGATAACTGTATTCGTATAAATTCTACAGTCATATTGATAAAAATGACTTGTTTTCACTAGAGGCAAGGCTTTGATCTCTGATCTGACAGCTGCATGTCTATATAAAATGAGACACTTTGACATCCACAGCTCTGATCTCAATTGGACAGGTGGTTTCCCGCACACTAATGGAACAGAAAGACAATTGAGCATTATTAGATAGGAGAGAATGTCCTCACACACAGGAAAACAGCTTTTTCCTTTGAAAAAAACATGATAAAGAACAGAAAATGACTGACAGAATCAGAGCTTCCCAAATGTCAGAAGAGCTGTTTCAGCTACACTCTGGCCTCTGTTGGGGAAGATTAGGATAGTTTTTAGACAAATATTGAACATACCTTAGATGTTAGCTACTTCAGGGAGGAATTTGCTGGCAAAAGAAGGCTGCTCTTGGAGCCTGGCAGAAAGCTAAGATGCAGCGGAGACGTTTTGTGTTCAAACAAAGCAAATTCCATGGTTAAGCCTCGTTTATACACACTCGCTGAAAAGTGAGTAAGCAGGGAAAAGTTAGTAAGTAAATCAGTAAGCTGGAAAATGTTAGTGTAGAACTTTCCTTGCTCCTTCATTTGGCAAATACTTAGGGAGTACACATATAAGCTAGATGCTGGGGGTACTGTGGGGAAGGTAGCCAAGGTCATTTTGCCCCAGTGCTTTATAGACTAGAGGACAAGACAGGTATTTATCTAACAATGAGAATAAACTCTGATGCATGTTGTGTCCGAGGAAGTTCAAGTGCTATGGGAGCCTCATCCCAAGGTGACCTAACTCAAGCCAGTGACATGGGGAAAATACCCAGTGATCCAAAAGATGAGTAAGAGTTTGCCAGTTGGTGGGGGTGGGGGGCAGTGTGAGACATACTTTGGGCTGTTTATTATTTAAGTTGTAATGTAAGAACTATTTTTCACATATTTCCTATGCAGCATTCGATTTTCCCTTCACCATCCAAATTATTATAGTACATGTGAGAAAAGTCAGCTCCCATTTGTAGTAGAAGCACAAAGTAGAAAAGAAGCATTTCTTAGAATACTAATAATAATGGGCTCTTGTGCCCCAAATGCAAATCTGATGTTTACATTTCACTTCTTTTGTCACAGAGAAGAAACTATCTAAAACCAAATGATGACAGCAGCTGGCTGGCGAGGCTGTGGAGAGACCTCATACAATTGCTGCTATTGGGATGCAAAATGGCAGTTCCGTGAAAGGGGACAGTCACCATCTGATCCAGCAGTTCCACCCTTAGGTATGTACATGAGAGAAATGAAAACATAAGTCCACACAAGAAACTTACACGTGAATGTTTACTCAGAGTATTCATAATGGCCAAAAGCTAGAAAGAACCCCAATGTCCCTCGCTGGATGAATGGATCAGCACATGTGGTCTATCTGTGCAATGGAATATTATTTGGCCATGAAAAGGAATGACACGCTGACACAGGCTACAGTGTGCATGAACCTGGAAAACACTACGCCAAGGGAGGTAAGCCAGACACAAAACACCCCAGTATATGATTTCATTTATATGAAAGGTCTAGAATAGGCAAATCTATAGAGACTGAAAGTAGGTAAGTGGTTGCTGAGGGCTGGAGGAGGAATAGGAAGACAGGGGGCAGGGGGCAGAGCTCCTGGGGGGCAAAGCTTCCTTCTGATGCAATGAAAATGTTCTAAAATCGACTGTGCGGATGGTTGCACATACCTGTGAATACACTAAAAACCACGGAATTGTATTCTTTAGATGGGTGACTTTTATAGTGTGTGAATTTTATCTCAATAAAGTTGTTATAAATAAAAGGAAAGCGAAAAGAGCACAAGCCAGGCACCTTCCCCTCTGGGTGTTGGAGCCAGCCAACACGGGCCCATGTGGGGTTCGGCTCACGGAGCCGACGCCCAGGCCTGCTCTTCCCGGGTGAAGGTTCTTTGGCCCCTGCTTCTTTTCCTTCTATTTATTTTTTTCTTCTTCCTCAATAAACACCAGGAAGACTTAAATGTCATTTTTTCCCCTTCTTTTCAAATCTTCCTCCACTAGCCTCTGGTAACGTATTAGAGGGGCAGTAACTTTAATTTGGTTTGGAATTGTGATGTCTTACCCTTCTGTACTATAACCCAATAACCTCGTTTTCAAATTTTTACCACTGTTATTAACCATCCCCACGTATTTACATTTCAGCCTTTTCCCCATGGCTTTAACCTTGCTAGCTCTCCATTATTAATCTACAGGATTCAGCTCCATGGAATGGCTGATAACTCATCAGCAAGCCATGATTACATTAGCTCTCCTCTCCAGAGCTCCAGAGAAGGGATTGAGGTCAGACATGACTGATCTGATGATCCCAACTGAGCCACTGACAGCAAACATTTTAGATGTCAGAAAAGCTGTTTGGTAAAAATTAATACTGGAGTTCATACATAGACATGATCTAAGGGTGTTAAGTAAAAAAAAAAAAATTAATTTACAAAACCATACAATTATTTAGCCAGCTATCCTGTCCCCCTATTTAACACAATAAAATTAAAATTTTTACATCTGGCTTGTTCAACAATCTTGGCAAGTAACTGCAAGTTAGAGAATCCAAATGTCATAAATGTTTGGTTTTTTAACGTATCCCATTTGTGGCCACAGATTTACCTTTCTACTAATGTAATACGTTGCTTAATATTAAATTGTTTGCATTCTATAAACACACACGAGATTGGTGGTGGGAAGTCAGCCAAGAGTAAATGAGGAGTTCGTGGGAAAATCTACTTACTTTCAAAATTGTGCTGGAGCTAATTTGCAAAGAGAATAACCCACATGTGGATTATTGAGGGTTAGCTGTGTAATCCCCAAAGAGCAAAACACTGGGTAATGATTCCTATTGAGAGAGATTTACTGCCAGTTTCTGGGTTTCAGGGATTTTACATACATTATCTCAAATTCCTACAATAAATTTACAGGGTAGATATTATAACCACGTTTTCTAGATGAGGAAACTGAGGCCGACGGAGCCAAGACTCCACAGGCCTGGGCTCACCTACCGCACAGTGCCGTCTCATTTGTTCATGCATTCCTTTACCCAGCCATCATTGTAGCGTACAAAGAACAGCCTTGGTTGTGGCACCCTATCGGCGGGGAACAATTCACCAAACAACTCAAAGGAACAACAAGTGAGAGGTTCTGTGTCTTGGTTGTAAATAGTCTTAATGACAAAGCTTAAAAAGGAAGGATTACATAGCAGAGGCCAACATTTATCTAAAAAACAACCATTTTCCCAAATCAAAGATCTCTAGTCAATAGGGCGACAGCCTGGCCAGATGCTCTTGGTCGGACCTCTAACGCAGCTGTGACGGACATCTCTCTCTCCACGCTCGATGGGCTGCCTTAGATGTTCGTCTAAAAAGAGTCCATTTCCTTTGATTTGTAAAGTTCAAAGGAACCTTGTGAGACCAGAGTTTACTTACTTGCAAGTTGAATAATGGCACATAGGTAAAAGAATTTGGGGTTGACTGGTAAGCTGTGGTCCCCACCCAAAAGGCAAATATTTGGGCCAAATCAGGAAAGCACAAAATGACAAAGTAGCAATGAAGGGAAATGGACTGCGCAGGAATCTGGAAATGGACTTTGATGCCCTTTGGCTTTATTGTATAATCAGCAGTTTAAATCAAGCCAAGACAAATAGTAGCCAAAGTAGTAATATTTTATCTTTTGGTCTCATGTGCAGGCTAGATAGCCACTCAACTCCTACAAAATACAACCCTCAAAGTTCTTTATTTTTTTAAAATTTTTTATTTGAGTAGAGTTGACACACGATGTTACGTTGGTTTCAGGTGTACAACACAGCGATTCAGCTTCTCTGTGCTTTATGCTCTGCTCTCCACAAGTGTAGCTACCGTCTGTCACCATACAACGCTATTAGAGTAGCAACAGTATACTCAAGCATATTTCCTGTGGGGCACCTTTTATTGTGGTGACGTATTCATTCCATGAGTGGAAGCCTGTATCTCCCGCTCCCCTTCACCCATTTTCCCCATCCCCTTACCCCCCTCCCCTCTGGCAACTATCCATTTGTTCTCTGTATTTATGGATCGGATTGTGCTTTTTCTTGGTTGACTTGTGCTGTTTTTTAGATCCTATGTATGAGTGAAATCATTTGTCTTTCTCAGTCTGACCTACTTCACTTAGCGTGATACTCTCTAGGTCCATCCATGTGATCGCAAATGGTTAAACAGGTGGGCGCAATCTAATCACGTGAGCCCTGAAAAGTAAAGAATCTTTGCTAGTTCTGGATGGAAAGCAAGGTGCCCATGGAAGAACTGTGGCAATGCTGGCCTAAAAGATGGGGGAACATGACGATGAGCCAGGGAAATGTGGGCAGCCCCTATAATCTGGAAAAGCCAAGGAAACGAATTCTTCCCTAGAAGCTCCAGAAAGGGAAACAACTTTGCTGCCATCGTAATTTTAGCCCAGTGGGGCCCCTATGGGACTTCTGACCTACAGAACTGTGGAGATAACACATCTGTGCTATTGAAAGCCACAAGTTAGTGCTCGTTTGTTCCAACAGCAGGAGAAAATGAATACGGGAGAGAACAAATCAAGGCAGTTAGAGAACCTGACTCCTTTGTCAGCACATCCTTCCACCCCGTAGCTCCATGGTTAAACCTGGAGCAGGGGGGCACCTGGGTGGCTCAGTCGTTAAGCGTCTGCCTTCGGCTCAGGTCATGATCCCAGGGTCCTGGGATCGAGCCCCGCAGCAGGCTCCCTGCTCCGCGGGAAGCCTGCTTCTCCTTCTCCCACTCCCCTTGCTTGTGTTCCCTCTTTCACTGTGTCTCTCTCTGTCAAATAAATAAATAAAATCTTTAAAAAAAACAAAAACAAAAAAACCTGGAGCAGGATATTTCTTGGTTAGGAAGAACATCTAAGTAATCTCTAGCTTCTTAGACCAAAGTCAAAACCTGTTAAAGTCCTTGTTACCTCTATTGATTTATTAGATTGTTTCTTTGTTTTTATACTCACTGAAAAAATAGATTGCATGTTAATGTCTTTGAAATTTATTTCCTTGTGCCTTTCCTTTATCTGAAGATCTATAGTGCAATTTAATTATTAATCAAAAGAGCACTCCTTTTATTATAAAGAAACCTACCAACTAGCCAAGGGCTATTCTTACCTTAACACTGATGCAGTTGCGGGGCGCCTGGGTGGCTCAGTCGTTAAGCGTCTGCCTTCGGCTCAGGTCATGATCCCAGGGTCCTGGGTTCGAGCCCCGCATCAGGCTCCTCGCTCAGGCGGGAAGCCTGCTTCTCCCTCCCCCACTCCCCTGCCCCTGCTTGTGTTCCCTCTCTGGCTGTTTCTCTCTGTCAAATAAATAAATAAAATCTTTAAAAAAAAAAACAAAAAACACTGATGCAGTTGGGACCGAAGAACACAAACCAAACAGAATTCAGTGGGCCCACAAACTAATATTATCATTATCATTATTATGACAAATACAGACTTAGCCATTTTCCAATTTATTACCGCTATTGCTAAAAAACAAACCTTGTGTACTTTCCATTATAAACATGTTAAAATAATGTGGTCTGAGGCCCACATGAAAATAAGATACAAAGTAATAGCTCAAATTAACTTTCAGTAGATAGATAGGACCTTATAGCACAGACCTTTCTGGATTGAACAAAACCAAGTTCTCTGACTCCCTCAGTTAAATAAATCAGGTTGACATTATCTTGTCTTTGAAGAGCATCACCTATCCTTTATAGTAGATATAAAAGAGAAAAGGCTTATATTTTGCTTTCATAGCTTATTATTTCCGTGCACACTACCACTTGCAACTCTTGTAACGGTTCTTCTCTCATTTGCCCACTCTCTCTCCATTTTATCACAGTCCACCATTGCCCCAGAAAGAGAGTCTAAATTTTATTCCCTGCTGCCAAAGTACAAATGATCAAAAATTAAATATCTAAAGAACATAACTGTAATGAAGCTTAGATCATTCATTTTGCACTGTGAAAGGCAGGTTTACCGTGAAGCAAGCGAAACTTAAGCTTCAAGGCCTCTCTCATGGAGGGGTCTCCTCCTGGATGGGCATCTTCTAGGGCTCAGGGAAGGATCTGAACACATTCACACAGTTCTATATTTTTGTGAACTTGGCAAAAGCAAAATACTTTCCTTGTAATTGGTTAAGCCACTCTCTTTCCACTTTGACTTCCCATCTATTACCCCACTGTCAATGGTGTTACTGTGGACACCACTATTTCGGGGATCTGGTTAAAGGAGGTTGAGTTGGGGGCACATTAAGTTTTGATTGAGTGTGATATATCTGTGAGGGCCACAGTCACTTCCTTATATAGTTAAGCTATTACTGACCGATCCAGTACAGAAATGACTCCTGGGTGTTCTTCCTGCTCTTGAGCCAGTTTATCAGCCATTATGACTTCAAAGACCAGGGTCAGAGGTCATGTCAGGATAAGACTGTCCTGCAACACCTAGCACTGGAAGTATGTGGGAAGTAGAGAGAAACAAGGTTTGCAGTGATTAGAGCCAGAAGAAAATCTGTGGGAAATTCCTCCAAGCATTAGATGTATAAAATCATAAGTAGAGGATTCAGTTATCTTCAATGCCTCATCAAGGCAGAAATTCTCTCCTGTCAGGGATATACTTGATGATACATCATATACAATTATAAACTCCAAATACATTTTTATGGAAATCATCTAAAATAGATTTTAGTAGAATTCCCATGTCTCTGGCTCACAATCCTGTGGCAGCGAGTACATCTGTGTGTGAAGTTACATGTTTTATGCATCCCATCTATCAATAATGAAACACAAATTTTGACCAACCATGCTAGAGGAAGACAACTAATTTTCTTTTCTCTCTGTAGAAAGCCATGTTACAAAACTGATGTGGTGTGAAGAGGTGATCAAAGAATATGCAGCCAAAATATGTAAGAAAAAAAAGCATCCTAAAGTGATGTGAGATAAAAAAAAAAAAAAGAATGCTATATGTTTTTGTATTTAGGGGCATTTGTAGTACATCATCTCTCTAATATTTATCATTTGTTTTCATTTCTTTTTATTCTTTTTAAAATACTAACTTTTATTCCTAATTTTGTATTTATAATTTTACTCTTAGAGAAGATTAAATAAACTTCAAGCCCCACAAAACCTAGATCCACTCCTGCATCCAGTTCTCATCGTTGATGACCCAACTCTGGCAATCTGTGGAGACCTTTCTTGTTCACTGAAGGCCTTTGGTTTGTTTGACTATCTTTTATATCTAAACCCATTGGGAAAATAAGAGAAAACAAACTAACAAAGCACTGTGATACTTCTGAGAGTGAGGTTTGCATCCTGAGCACAAGTGTCAAATAAACATGAATGACCACCCAAGTCTCTTTCTCAATCTCTGCTTTCAGGGGAACCCAAAGTAAGAAACAGGCCTGTGTTAGTTTGCTCGGGCTGGCATAACAAAGTACCACAGGATAGGTGATTTAAACAAGAGAAATACATTGTTGCACAATTCCTGAGGCTTGATGTCTGACATCAATGTGTCGGCAGGATAGCTCCCCCTGAGCGCTGTGAGGGGCAATCTGTTCCTTACCTCTCTCCTAGCTCCTGCTGGTTTGCTGCATAACCCCAATCTCTACCTCATGTTCGCATGGTGTTCTTGCTGTGTGTGTCTTTGTATCTGAATTTTCCCTTTTTATAAGGACACCAGTTACGCTGGATTAGGGTCCTCCTAATGACCTCATCTTTACTAATTAAGTCTGCAAAACATGCTCCTTCCAAATAAGATCACATTTTGAGGTAGTGGGGGTAAGGACTTTAACAGGTTATTTTAGGGGAACACAATTCAATCCATGCCTTAATTTTTTTTTTTTTGGTACTTCTTCATTATACAAACAAGCAACGATAACGCCCAGTGCTGATGAGAATATAGTAAAGCGGTCATTCCTATATATTGACATTGGGAATGTTAATTAGAACATTAGAAACAAATCTAAGCTAATACTAGAATGTAAACTCTATAAGGTCAGGACCTTATCTGTCTTCCTCTCCACAGCAACTTCAGGTACAAAAATAGAGCTTAGCACATAATGAGCATTCAACACATGTCTCCTTGTTTCAAATGAATGCATGATCTTGAAATGCCTACCATAAAAGGCTATAGTTTGGTGATGGTTAGAATACCCAGACAGAAGTGTTGCTAAAAACCAGAATCTTGACTGAATAGATGGAGAGGGGCTGCCCAGCCTGAAAATCTATCCAAAAGAATAATTTAGATCTTTATAAAAATAATAAAATTTCTTGAATATGATAGAATTCATACAATTGAACAGAAACTATAATTATACTTAACTGTATAGAAAGCATGTGTGTATTATATAGTCAGTAAACCCCAAACAAGGTTTACAATTCCTTTTCCACCAGGGAATTGGTAAAAACCCTTACCCTAGCTAAATCTTTTCCACCTTTCAAATTTCATTTACAATTTCAAGTCTCATAGAAACCAAAGCAGGATTCTCTGATGCTCTGAGTTAGGTTAGGTCCTCCCGTCATTTACCCACAGATTTCAAAACTTTTTTTTTGGTTAGTACTTATCACATTTGAACTTAAATAACAATTTGTGTTATTATTGTTTCAGTCCTAGCTTTGCTACTATTTTATGTTCTGTGAAAGCAGAGCTTTGTCTTTTTCACTAAGGTAACCTTCAATATTTGCTCAGTGCCTGGCATGTATTTGCTGCCCAATAAATATATAGCGAATCAACTAATAAATTAGTGAATGAGTGAATAAATGATATGCATGAAATGTCACTAAGTGAGCAGTCTCTAGTCTGGTCTAGATTCCTCTCCTTTAGGTGTCATCTGAATTCTGTTGATGCTCTTCAGCTGCTTTTTTTTTTTTTTTTTTTAAGATTTTGTTTATTTGACAGAGAGAGAGCAAGAACAGCAGAGGCAGAGGGAGAAGCAGGCTCCCCGCAGAGCAGGACCTCGGGATCATGACCTGAGCCGAAGGCAGACGCTTAACCAACTGAGCCACCCAGGCTTCAGCTTCTTTTTCTATACCAGCATTTGCAGGAACGTCATTTTCTTTTTCTTTTTTTCTTTTTTTTTTAAGGAATGTCATTTTCTTTTATTGTGACCCTCATTTCTCAGCAGAAGCCTATTTTTGCTTTGAGTTTGCCCAAGATAATAGTCTTTATCAATTTCATCACAAAGGAGACTTTGTTTTCCTTCCCTAAGCTCTGCAAAGATGCCTACTGCTGCTTATTTCTTATCAGAGGGGCCTCCCTTTTATTTGCCCGACCGTGGAGTTTTCTGGTCCTTTACTCTGGGTTCCCTGGGTTCCTGGGTCAGCAGACTCTCTGTTCTGCCCATATTGTAGGGATGGCAACTAAATTCTTCTCCTTTTGGTGGACAGAGTAACTTACTGATTGGGGTCAGAGCTACAAAGAGATCCCCACTGGACAGAAATACGCACACGGTGAAGCTTCTTTTGTAACATTAAGAATTATTTCTGGCTGTCACAAGGAAAGCTGGTTTCTAATTTAACTGTTTCAAGTCCACTCTCTCTGCAAAGCATTTACATTATTTTTATTTAAAGACCACTATAAATAATCATATTATTTATTTATTTAAATAACAATTTTTCTCCAGATAAGGATTATTTCTTTAAGATAGTCTGTAAATAGAGATGCTGGGTCACCCATTGAGTATGGACCCCCCCCTTTTTTTTTAAGGATCTTGATACAAATTCAAATAAATGTATAGCGTCAGGATAAATGAAGACCCTCCTTACTGAACTCTACCTGACTGTATATTATGATTTTTATTTTTAATTTTTTAAAAAAAATTGTATTTATTTATTTGAGTGAGAGAGAGCACAAGCAGGGGGAGCTGTAGAGGGAAAGGGAGAAGCGGGCTCCTGGCTCAGCGGGGCTCCATCCCAGGAGCCTGGGATCATGACCTGAGCTGAAGGCAGATGCTGAACCAACTGAGCCACTCAGGCGTCCCTATTATGATTTTTTAAAAACAAATCTTTAGTAATAGTATTGCTGAAAAATTATAAGTTTGTTGTGTTATTTCTTTGATTATTATTAAGAACCAACATGCTTGCATATGAGCTAGCCAGCTGGATTTTCTCTTTCAGGTAATGATCTCTTTTATGAGTATTCTATTGACCAGTTATCACTGGGACCCTATAGCTTTTCATATCAGTTTGCATGAGCTCTTTTGCAGAAAATATATTAACTTTGATATTTTATTGAAAACATTTTTCCATTTTAATATTTACCTCATGGCTTTTTATGCATAGAATTTTCATTTTTGTAGATTCAAATCTGCTAATCTTTTGCTTTATAATTTCTTCTGTTATTTCTAAGCTTAGGAAATCATCCCCCTTATAGAAGTTTTATAAATAGATGTCTGTATTTTCTTTAAATGTTTCTATTATTGGAATTTTAAATACTTAATATTTTAGTCAACCTAGAATTTATTTTGGTGTGTGGAATGAAGTAAGAAATCAATTTAGTTTTCATTTTTCTAGACACTTGTCCCAATACCATTTATTAAATAATTCATCACTGCCCAATGGTTTAATATGCTTTCTTATGGCATAATGGATAGTTACATAAATAGTATCAATCTGTGAGTATCAAAAGCAAAATTTCTGGGATGCCTTGGTGGCTCAGTTGGTTAAGTGTCCAACTCTTGATCTCAGCTTTGGTCTTGATCTCAGGGTCGTGAGTTGGGCTCCACAGAACCTACTTAAAAAAATTTTTTTTTGCAATATTTCCTAGGCAAAATCTTCTCAAGCATGGGCTATATTTTGTTACCTTGCTACAAGGGCACCAGCAAGGTGGCTGAAACAAGTATGCCGGTATAAAGATGGAAGGGTTATACAGATTATATATAGGGGTTCATTTTCATTGACAAGGTCATAAAATATCATGTCTATATCAGTTGTTATAAAAGAAGTATGTGGTGGGATGGCCCAATATCCTAGGTGTGCATTAAAATTCCTGGTATGTTTTAGATTATTTTATTAGTTAATAAAAACAAATTACTGATTTTTTTTTTTTTAAGATTTTATTTATTCATTTGAGACACAGAGATACAGAGAGAGAGAGAGAAAGCATGAGCAGGGAGAGAGGCAGAGGGAGAGGGAGAAGCAGGCTCCTCGCTGAGCTAGGAGCCCGATGTGGGGCTCGATCCCAGGACCCTGGGATCATGACCTGAGCTGAAGGCAGATGCTTAACCATCTGAGCCACCCAGGCACCCCAAATTACTGATATTTTGATGGGAGTTATATTAAACTACTTATTTGGCTTCTGAAACTCTAAACTCTGCAAGTTTCTCCCCTATTTTACTAGCTGCCTCCTTTCAGTTTCCTCTGCTGGATTTTCTTCCTTGTCCCAAAGTCTAAATGTTGGCAACCCCTAGACGTCTCTCTGTGTACATCGTCTCCACAGATGACTTCATCCAACCCGCTGGCTTTATGGACCACCTACCTGCTGATGGCCCAAGAAGTACGCCTGAGTCTCAGATTCATAACAACTGCCTGTTCATCATCTCCACTTGGAGTCTGATAGACATTTCAAACTTAATATATTCAAAACACAGCTCTTGATTTCAGTCCCCAACTCCTGCTTCTTTCCCCATCTCTGCCATCTCAGTAATTAACATTATGATCCAACCAGTTGCTTCAAGACAAAACCTAGGGGCCAACCTTGATCCCTCTCTTTCTCTCACCCCTCTTACTTAACCCATCAGCAAACCTTTTGTCTATCTCCAAATAGATCTGGAATCTACTTCTGATTCCCCTGCTCCTACTGACCCCAGCACAAGTCCATTTTTTTTCCCAGGCTGAATTCAATAGCCATCTAACTGCTCTTACTATTTCCCCCTCATTTCTACCCTATGTATTCTCAGCACTGAGACCAGACAAAATTTTTTAAAAATATAATTAAATCACATCCTCATCTGATAAAAATTTTCCAGTGGCTACCATCAGATTTTGGACAAAATCCAGAGCTTATATGACCCACAAGGCCCTAGATGATCTGTTCCATATTACCTCTGTAATCCCCTACCAGTCTTCACTTCGCTTGCTCTGTTTCAACAACATCGGGTTACTAATTGTTCCTGGTAGACATCAGGCATGGTTTCATGTCTGGTCTTTGCATTTGCTATTCCCTCTGCAAGAAACACTATTCCTTCAGACAGCCAAATGGCTCTCTACTACCCTTTATTCAACTCTCTGTTCATGTGTTACTTCCTCAAAGGTCTTTCCTGACCACTCTCTTCTAAACAACATTCTCCTCCTTTCATTCTTTCTTAGCCCTGTTTTATTTTTATTCAATGCACATATTATTATCTGACATTATGTTATAGTAAGGCTTTATTTGATGTGTCAGCTCCATAAAAATCTGAACACACGTGGGTAGAGTCTTTGTGTTATTTACTCCTTGTATGGTTATCCCCAGGACCTAAAATTTTGCTGGGCATATAATAAATGCTTGATAAATACTTGCTGAGTGTTTTTATTAAAACCATATTATTTTGAAAACATTTAAATATTTAGAACAATGTCTTTGTGCTCAGGAACACAATATATTTTTCCATTTTTTCAAGCTCTAATAAATATATCACAATAAAATTTTGCTCTTTTCTTTGAAGAGATGAAAGATATTATGCATTAAGGCTATTTCTAAGCATTTTATATTTTTTTGTTGTTACTGTGTATGGGCTCTCCGTACTAATTTTTTCTCACAAACATCTCAAATCTTTTTTAGAACTACATATAAATATGGGCTCCTGGGTGACTCAGTGGGTTAAGTGGCTGCCTTCAGCTCAGGTCATGATCACAGGGTCCTCAGATTCAGATCTGAGCCCTGAGTCAGGCTACCTGCTCAGCAGGGAGTCTGCTTCTCCCTCTCCCTCTGCCCCTCCCCCTTTTGTGCTCTCCTCTTGTGCTCCTCCCACCCCATCCCATTTGTGCTCTCCCTGCTTACACTCTTGCTCTCTCTCAAATAAATAAAATCTTTAAAAAAAAAGAACTACATATAATTATGAATTTTAAAAGTTTCCGACTGATTATTTCAATTATATTGGAGTGCTTTTAATTCCTGTTTATCTTACATTCTCTGTGTTTAATCAATTTTTAAATTATTTCTTTGGACTTAGAGTTGTATAATGACTTCATCTCAAAATAAACATCATTCTATGTCTTCATTATTAATAATATACTTTTAATTTTGTATCATGTCTTATTGCATTGGTTATAACTTTCAGAAAAATATTAAATAATATTCCTTCTTTTGTACATATTTTTAATGGGGATATCACTAATGTTTTACTTTTAAATATAATGCTGGGGGCACCTGGGTGGCTCAGTTGTTAGGCATCTGCCTTCAGCCTGGGTCGTGGTCCCAGGGTCCTGGGATCGAGCCCCACATCCGGCTCCCTGCTCAGCGGGGAGTCTGCTTCTCCTTCTCCCACTCCCCCTGCTTGTGTTCCCTCTCTCGCTGTCTCTCTCTCTGTCAAATTAAAAACAAAAGCAAAATATACCTATATATAATGCTGGCTATTGGTTTTAATCTTATACTTGTTCTTATATTAAGAAAATATTTTTTCTATCTCTACTCTTAAAATAACGCTATTAGGGATTGGTGTTGAATCTTATCAAATGCATTATACATAGAAGGATTATATTTTTGTGTATTTGACATAATGATTTGATGTATTATATTAATAGCTCTCCTATTATATAATGATTTCTACCCTCCTGACTATGGCTTTTTCCATTGTTGCATAATGTAACTAGATATTTGTTTTGCAAAGTTGTAGGCATTTTATATCTCTCACTATGTATTGCTGGATATTTTAATTCAGGGTTTTCTTGCTGTCCTTTCTCTCCCTTTCCTGTCTACCTGCCATTTCACTATTACTGCCAAGCTTTATTATTATTGACCAACAGATAATAGGGAAAACGCCATTACTTCTCTGCTTCAGAGTCTTGTCTCAAAAATATCTCACCATCTTCTTAATGAGTAAAAAGGACTAGGTGGCAAATATCCAAAGAGGAAGGTTCCCATCAAGCTGGGTTAGCAGGACATCACCTTCCATTATAGATAAAAGCTCAGGGAGCCTCCATTCAACATTTATTAATGGGAACCACCATTTGTTGAGAGCCTTTTTTGTGTGTGTCGGACACCTTAGATGCATTAACTCATTCACATGTCACATTAATCCTAGGAACTGGATATTAATATTCCCATTTTACAGATTGGGAAACTAAAGCAGAAGAAGGGTCAAATAATTTGAACCATCTCAAACAGCTGTTGGGGGGCAAAGCTGGAATTTAAATACAGGGCTTTCTGGTTTCAAAGTCCACTCTCAATACAGCTCCAAGGCCCACAGGGCAGGGCTCGGAAGAGGCCACAGCTTCGTACAGGGGATAAGATATAGCCGTAGATAACCACACCACAAGACAGGAGATAATGATCACTATGAAAGAGCATCCGGCACAGAGTTCTTCATTATGCTTCAGATTCACCTGGAGAATTCCTGAGAGCCTTTAGGAAGGAGGTGGCATAGAATGGGGAGGAGGGTGTTGTAGAATGTGAGAGCCCTCAGGGCACATAATTAGGAAAGCCTAGGACATGTTTACAAAAGAAAGAACAATGCTCTTTGGTTGGTGGATTGTGTTCCTGCCGCTGTGTAATCCAAGATCAGGCTGGAAACTTAGACTGGGTTTCTACTGTCGAACTTAAAAGATAGATGAAGGGGTTTTTTTGTTTTTGTTTTTGTTTTTGTTTTTTTTTGGAAGGGTAGGCTGTGGGGTTAGTTGTTTGTAGTTATTTAAACAAGGGGTTAGTGAAGTCAGATTAGTATAGGTCAAAGAGGGTAAAGATGGGAGAATGAGACCCCTGTAAGTGGCTATAAACAACATGGACAAGAAATAAAGGGATCCTGATTTGCAGCGTGGCAGTAGGAATGGAAAGCTGGGACGTGCTTTAAAATCAGCTACAGGAGTAGGTTTGTTAAGTTTGTGCAGATAGGACGCTGGCTGCACAGGGAGTGGCAGACTCTTAGATGCCTTTGGGTCCCTGAGAGCTTGAGACACTGGACGGACTTTGCCCCTCACAGATGGAGTGATACTGGAGGCAAGGCTGGCTGGTGGACGAAAAGCTGAGGAGACACCCAGATGCAAGGCGGTTGTTTCTAGAGAGTTTGATTTCGAGTCATCTGCCGAAAAATGATAACTGACTTTGGGGAGGTTGTTCATGTCTTTCATGAGAACAGTCTTAGGAAAGGTAGGAGAACTGAAGCGAAGCAGAGATTCTCAATCCTAGTTACACATCAAAGTCACCTGTGGATCCTTACACACACACACACACACAGACACACACACACACACACACACAGACACACACACACACACACACAGACATGAACGCACGCGCACATGTACGCAAAACAAAACTGGAATAGCTGAAAAAGCTCCATCCTCACATCTGTTGACTCAGAATCCTCAAACGTGAAGCCCAATGGTTGCACAAGGCGATTCTGTCGGGCAGCCAGAGCTGAGAACCACTGGGGCAGGGCTAGAAGTTTGCCATGAGAAGGGAGGAAGAAAGAATGAGGTAGCTCTCTTTCCTAATCTAGAGGAGACATGCATCCTCAGGATTTCCCTTTAAATTTCCTCTTTCACATCCCTCAAGTGTCTCTTCATTTTGCAGATTCTATCAATATCTAGTTAATACTTTGAGACCTTCTAGTCGCTTTAGCAGGTATTTATCCCTCTTATTGAACGTTAAAGAATCAAAGGGTGTGAGAACTGAAAGGAAGCCATTGTTTTTGGTCAGGGGGTTGCAAACTTTCTTTAGTAGGGGGATACGCTGCAGAAAATGAAATCCTGTATGAAACCCCAACATGTAAACCGATAAAAGTAATAGCTTTTGGAATAGCCTGGAACCCACTTACTCTCCCACTTGCCCGCAGCAGGGACTTAGGAGAGTTCTTCCACATCAAGATGTCTGTCCCACACATTCAGTGTCACTTCTGCCCTTCCCAGTAAGGCAGCTAAGGTTTTCTGTTAGCCAAGTAATTGAGCGAGCGTGGCAGATGAGTTAGGGTAGATCTCCTATGTCCTTATACAGTTTTCCTTCCTTTTCAGGGTGTTGCCTCCCTGGCTAACATCTCCCTAAAGGCCATTCCAACAAAGAAAAGCATGCAGGGAGTCAAATTACCCAGAGCAGCTTTGGTACAAGGTTAAGTGAGGGAAGAGGCTGCACCTCCCGACTGCCCTGAATTGTGTGGTTTATCTACAGGGATCTCATTTATCCGCGCTGCTCCAGTTTCAGCTCTCTGGTGATTCCGAGTGGCCTGTGCAATCGTTATCTGGCTAACTCAGGGAGATAAAAAGCCTTGTTACTTTTAAAGGGAAAGTTTCAGTGATTGAAATTTTATCAGCAGGATGAGCATGGACAAATGTTTTTTCTTATACATATCTGAGGAAAAAAGAATGAGACCTAAGGAATTGTAATTGAAAATGAGAATTGTTAAGTGTCTTTCCCATATTTTATGTGACTGTTAAAAGAGGCTGCTTTGGGGGCATATTTGGCATCTAATATACTTCTAATTATCCTAAAGCCATTTCCTGGCTGCCACCCAGCTCCTGGGGAAATGTTTGTCGCCATGGAAGGAGCTACAACTTCTAAAGGGCTAAGATACATTTCCGACCTGAGGAGAGTTAACTTTGAAATCTTGTATCTTTTATTTATTTATTTTTTTAAAGATTTTTATTTATTTGACAGAGAGAGAGTGAGCACAAGTAGGGGGAACATCAGACAGAGGGAGAGGGAGAAGCAGACTCCCCGCCAAGCGGGGAGCCGGATGCGGGGCTCAATCCCAGGACCCTGGGATCATGACCTGAGCCGAATGCAGACACTTAACCGACTGAGCCACCCAGGCGCCCCGAATTCCTGTATCTTTTAAAATGTATTCAGAAACTTGAAGGATTCTTCCCAAACAATTGCCATCTAGGAGATTTAACTGCTCTACTCATTCAGGCTATTTATTTGTACAATGTGTCTTTGCTGAGTTGAGTTGCTAATATTTGGTTGTATACTCTTGCCTTTAGATGGGATCAGGAAAAGCCAGTCCATTTCTCCATTAGTATGCAGGAACATATTCAATCACAGAAGATCGAATTCGTCTTTTAAAGGAGACCTGGAGCACGATTTTCTTTTTCTTAATGCCATGTGATTCTGCAGGCTACAATGTAACTCCCAACTTCTTTCCTTCAAGTCTCAGAAAGAGAGTGGTTGTTGTCTCTAAATTATCTCCCAGCTCCCTGCAAGAATATGCATATCTTTCATTTCTGGCATCATTGCAAATTTTCTTTATCAATATTGGAAGGAAGGGCCTGGGCTTTGTGTCCATGGGGGAGACTGTGTTCTAACTACATCCATCTTTAATTTATGGTTAAGTCAGCAGCAAAACTGCCAGGATAGAATCTTGTCCCCAGCTGTGGGAACCTCATGTAGATAAGTACAATTCACAGGCACCCTACTTCGTATGGCCACCCATCATAGGTGCTTATCTTAGTACCTAGCTGTATCTCAGAGCCCACCTCACATGTATTCACATAGTAGTACTGAAAAATAAATTGGAAGTTCAATAAATGAATAATTCAGCTAACACAGTCAGTTTTTAATATCTGAAAAATTCATGCTGTTTACATTTTCTCCCTCGGTCTCCCTCCTTCTTCCTTTGATTTATATCAGCAGCCAAAGCAGCTGTGGATTGAAATACATATGTAGTAATTTCTGGATCCCAGGGATCCAGATCCCTTTGCTCCTCCTCCTCCCTCTCACCTCTTCCTTTGGCCACGCCTCATCCTCTCCAACTTCTGGGGCCTCAGGGACTGTGGCTGGTCATTTAGCCCTACTGTGTGGAGAAGATGCTCACCCCAGCTTTGCATATTGTCCTGGAGGCTGTGGTTAAACATATATAATCATGATAATGACAGCATGCCTTGGATTTACAAAGACTTCTCAATGTACAAAGGACACCCACCTTCGTTATCCCTGAGGATGATGAGGCTTGAACCCATACAGAGCAACACAAGCCCTGCACCAACTCCCCACCCCCAACTAGGAGACTCAAGAAGAATGTACTGAATGTACTGAACTCAGTATTTTCCAAAATTCCCCGGTGAAGAGCATCACCTGGGCACTTGTTAAAAATTCAGATTCCTGGACCCCAACTAGATCTCCTAAATATGATTGTCTATGGAAATGGCCTGGACATCTGTGTCTAGATCAACAGCCCTAGAAGATTCTTATCACCAGGCAGAGCTAGAGAATACTGCTGTAGAAAGACTTCTATTGTTCTCAATGGCTCCGAGCTAGTAGTCCTGGGAGGACCCAATGACCAAGGTGCTGGGCATTTATATGGTGGCAGGTTTATAGTGCCAGAGGTATATCAATAGCAAGGTGCTGGAGATTCCACTGGGGCTACATTCTTGGTCCTGGAATGGTGGTCCAGATGGTGGTGAATCCTGGGGGACTGATGAGTTAAGAGAAAGGGACAGGTGTCTCTTAGTAACAGCGACTGACCCTGTCTTAACTGTCTTCGCCCTGACCTGGTGTTTGGTCTGACCTAGGTTTGCAGTTTGGCTGTGTTTTTTCTCCCAGGGTGGTCGCCTGGTCCATTAGTGTAACAGCAAACAGGGTTGTCCCTCTATTTCCCGGAACATCTTCCCTGTTCCAGACAGGGTCTTGGAGAGAAGAAGGTAGTGATGGGCCAGTGGGAGCAGGTAGAAACTGAAGTTTACAAGTTGTCTCTGGGGTTATAAAGGCAGCAAGGTGCTGGAATCCAACATACAGTACTCTGGTTAATCCTAATTCATCATACCGAGGGATCATAGTTCCTGTTCTGTACCTCAAATTTTAGTTTTCCATGGTGATATTAGGTATTTGTAGAGCACATTCGAACATAAAATTTTAGATATTCAAGAATTTTATGCTTTTTTTTAATCTTTAGAGGATAAACAATCATTGACTTGAAATAAAACAAAAGTTAGCTTTTAGTTATATATCATTGCTGTGTATTTTCTGCCTAATAACTTAATTATGTCACTCTGAAATTGATGAATTTGAAGAAACACAGAAAATTACATTGGCTATGGCTGTGAATCCAGTGATGTGAAGAGGCTGGATTTATGTATGTTAATTTGATTCATATGCAAGTCAAAACACGCATATTTTTAATCAGCAGATGGTTTAATATGCTTTCCACACTTGTAAAAAATGAAAAGTACTGCAAGCTATTTTTTGCCTTGTCATTCATTCTGTCAACAGTATTTATTGTGAACCTAGTGAATGTGGTGCATTTGGGTACACGGCAGAGTTACAGAGTGGAAAATATGCCTCTTTTGTCAGAGAAGAGAGGATAAACTTGAACACAGATTTTTCTCATTTTATGCTTTGAGGAGTATCTCTAAGATTTTATGTGTCATTTGAACTTTATGGCTCAAGTTAGATCTCCTATGTATTAGAATTTCAGAGCTGCTTTATAGCTATTTTTGTTTGACCTTCCATAGCCATTTTTACTACAGTTATTAAGTCATTCATTTACTTATTCAGGAAATAGTATTATGCAGCTAGTATGTGTAGCCAGGCAACATGCTGCAAAGGAATCTGATCCTGCCTCCAAGAAGTCTATAGTCTAATAGAAAAGGGAGCTGATAGGGCACCTGGTTGGCTCAGTCGGTTAAGCTTCTGACTCTAGATTTCGGCTCAGGTCATGATCTCAGGGTTGGGAGATGGAGCCCCGAGTGGGGCTCTATGCTCAGTGGGGAGTCTACTTGAGATTCTCTCTCCCTCTCCCTCTGCCTCTCCTTCCCACCCCATTCATGCCCACTCTTTCTCTCCCTTAAAAAAAAAAAGAGAAGAAAGGAAAAGAAAAAAGAAAAGATAGCTAAACTACTGAAATGAAAACTCAGGTTGTCAGCTTAGAAGGTAGCTGCGTTCTCAACCACACGTCCCCAACTCACCTCACATGTGTTGGATTCTCACGGGAGGCTTGAGAGGTGCCAGAGTTCCCCTGGAAGGAAAAAATACAGGTGGCTGGGATTGTGCACCAGAGAGGGACCCCAGTTTCCTGATACTTCTTTCCGGAGAGTGTTTCTGCTCTCAAGTTTACTTGCCAAGGTCCTTGTTTAAATGAATGCTTGGATAAATCCCTCTATAAAATAGATACTTTTACATGCAATTGTCTTTTAATTTATTTTTACACTTCTATTAGATTTCCTAAAGTGAGGACACACACAACTCATAGCCTTAGAATGCATATATTGGACATTTAATTTTGATCATATTTAGACTTCTGAGAGCAACTTATCCTTTCAATATTTTGAACTATTCCTCAGTTTATTTAAGAGTAGACTTTTTGGTTGTGGTAAAATATACATAACATAGAGGTTACCATTCTAACCATTTTTAAATGTACAGTTCAGTGGCATTAAGTTTTCATAAGTCCATGCAACCATCACCACTTTCCATTTCCAGAACTTTTTCATCATCCCAAACAGAAACTCTACCTATTAAGCAATAACTCCCCACTCCCCTGTCCTTCAATTCTGGTAACCTCTACTCTACTTCCTGTCTCCGGGAGTTTGCCCATTCTAGGTACTTCGTATAAGTGGAATCATGAAATATATGCTCTTTTGTGTCTGGCTTATTTCACTTAGCATAGTATTTTCAAGGTTCATCCATGTTGTAGCATGTATCAGAATGTTATTCCTTTTTAAGGCTGAATAATATTCCAATGAATGTCTATACCACATTTGTTTATCCACTTATTTGTTGATGGACACTTGGTTTATTTTTACCTTTTGGCTATTGGGTTGCTATGAGCATTGTTATACATGTACCTGTTTGGGTCCCTGCTTTCAATTCTTTTGGATACACACACACACACACACACACACACACACGCACACGCACCTCTAGGAGTAGAATTGCTGAATCATACAGTAATTCTGTTTTGAGGAACTGGCAAAGTGTTTCCCCCAGCAGCCTGTACTGTGTGGTTAGTATGACTTTAAAAACTTATTCTTTCAGATTCTTGACCTCATTCAAATAAATTATTCAGATATAGGACATTCAGTCTTAATTAACATAACTAGTTTTTGCTCCTAGCAATTTTATCTTAGTGCTACTACTAAGTGCTACTACAAATAGTACTACTACTACAGAAAAGAAAGAAAAAGAAAAGAAAAAAATAGATCTGGAAGAGGCTTGTATTCATGGTCTTTACGCATATTGAGCTTTGTTGGAATTATGGCACTTAATCCACTCTGACCTGAGTTTTTTTTTTTTTTTTAAGATTTTATTTATTTATTTGACACAGAGAGAGAGAGAGAGCAGGAGAGAGAGAGAGAGGGAGAACCAGGCTCCCCACTGAGCAGGGAGCCTGACATGGGGCTTGATCCCAGGACCCCGGGATCATGACCTGAGCCACAGGCAGACCCTTAACTGACTGAGCCATCCAGGTGCCCTTGACCTGAGTTCTTACCTCTGTCTATTTCTTCCAGGTGTACTTTTATGGCAGGTGCCATGAACACAGGTGCTTTAGCAGGAGATGTGCTCAATAAATATTTGTGGTTGAATCAATTGATTCTGCATAATAAAACCTAAATAGATATCTGATGAATCTGCTAGTATCTATTTCCTGTTTCTGAACATTAAGTTCAATGTTCCACCCATTATAAATTCACTGGAAAGGGGTGTCTCACAGAAGCAAAAGTTTTAGAAGTGAAAAAAACCTGCATGGCGAAAGAGGCAATTACTGGATATGCATGCCTAGCATTAAATGGGGACAGATTTCATAAGGAGTTGAATTATGCTTAATTGCAAAGTAATTTGATCTGGTGATGGATGGAAGGGTGGGGTTGGTTTATGTGATAGAAATGGCCTTTTTTTTAAAATAAAATTTATAATTTTATTTTATTTATTTTTATTTATTTTATTATGTTCAATTAGCCAACATATAGTACATCATTAGTTTTTTTTAAATTTTATTTTATTATGTTATGTTAATCACCATACATGACATCATTAATTTTTGATGTAGTGTTCCATGATTCATTGTTTGCATGTAACACCCAGTGCTCCATTCAGTATGTGCCCTCTTTAATAGCCATCACCAGGCTAACCCATCCCTCCACCCCCCTCCCCTCTAGAACCCTCAGTTTGTTTCTCAGAGTCCATAGTCTCTCATGGTTCGTCTCCCCCTCCGATTGTGAAGATGTCAATGCTACTTAGAGCAATGTACACATTTAATGCAATCCCTATCAAAATACCATCAACTTTTTTCAAAGAAATGGAACAAATAATCCTAAAATTTGTATGGAAATGGCTTTTTGAGATCCTTTGGAGTTGGGAATGACTTAGGAATGTAAGGGAACATGCAGGCATGTTTGCCTTGTAAGAATGGAAACAGATACGTGGTAGAAAAGGAAAACACTCAAGGGCTAGAGCTATGGGGCAATGAGGTTAGAATCTTGACTGATAACCACAGCCTGGAAATTGAGATGGCCTTGCCTCTGTTCTGAGAGAGGATTTCTTGGCACTATTTTTGGGCACTGGAA
Source organism: Halichoerus grypus (assembly GCF_964656455.1). Lineage (NCBI taxonomy): Eukaryota > Metazoa > Chordata > Mammalia > Carnivora > Phocidae > Halichoerus > Halichoerus grypus. Next base: position 80,514,048 of record NC_135714.1, on the reverse strand, counting down.
ATGGAAGGTATAATAGGTTTGCATTTTTTTCTCTGCAGAATGAGATCAATCACATAAAAATATTTGTTAATGAAGAAAATATATCAAAATATTGACAATAGTTTTCCTTGGAACTGTTGTCATGGGTGATTCTTTAAAAATGTTTTCTAAATATTGTGTAATGAGAATATGCTATTTTTGAAATCAGAAGTTGACGTTTTTCTCTAAAAAGTTGTTTTTAAGAGTTCACATAGCATTCTTAAAGACTTTTTTGGTCTAAGCCATAGAAACGAGCATTGACGAATTTAATCAGAAAGAAAACTTACTGGAAAGAAATAAACTAGGTATGGCAGCAGAGGGAGGGTGGAAGAACCAGGAGGATCCCGAAGGTCTGAAGAGCTACCTGGGTTCATGTCATTGAACTCCAGGTGGTTCAGCATTACAAAGAGTAGCTTCCTCATATTTGCTCCCGCCTAAGGTGAAGGAAGGGCCTGGCACCTGGGACCTTGATTCACAGGCTTAGCGAAAGCAGGAGGAAATCGAGGTAGTATTTGCAAAAGGAAGTAGAATCAAATCCATGCCTGTTCTGTCCTATTTTGTAAAAGATAGAATCTTACTGTATGAGCAGTTATTAACTGATTTTAAAAAGTGAAACAATTGTGTTCTACATATACTTGTTTAATCATATTTTTGATACAAAAATACTTTCTTTTTCCATCTTCCTGGGGCTCTGAAAGCTAATCTTCTTTAATGGTATGTGTGGGTATAGGGCTAGAGGGGCACGGGGCTGGTCCTGGTCACAGAAATTGTTGTTCAGAAAAATATAACATTTTAATTTAATGTAACATTTTCAACTAAAAACAGAAGGCGCAATAGTTAATCCATTAAATATAATGAGAATACGTTTTAATTTTATATTATGGCTCATTAAAAAAATATTTTAAGTTGACCTCATTTCACAGTGGATTTGAGGTGGGATGGCCCATTATCTAATCAAGGTTCTTTGATTTGCAAATGTAAGGAGCCCATTTCAAAGGAGCTAAAGCCAAAATGGGATGAGATAGAAGGATTCTGTCGAAAAAATCTCATAAACCTCAAGGACAAGGTCCACTTGAAGAACTCCAGAAGCAGAAAAGCCTTTAGCGGGGCTGGAAGCCTTTCAGAGGAAAAAATGCACCACCAATCCTGCGGTCCAGGCTGTCAGAGACTGCCGCTCTTTCTCTCAGCATTTATGCTTCCTTCCTCTTTCTGCAGACAGACGAGAGAGAGAGAGAGAGAGAGAGAGAGAGAGAGAGAGAGAGAGAGTTTGGCTTCCTCCCTCCAACTCTACTAAAAACCTCACCACCATTTCAGCCACATGAAGGGATCCTTTTGTTACTGAATCCCCTCGAAGGAGGCAGACTCTCAGGCCGGCCAGGCTGGGTCTACACAGTTCTGTCCACTGTGAAGTACAAACATGGCGGGCGGTGGGGAAGTGCTTTGTGGTTGAGAAAGGCTGAGAGAGAGGAGTGGGTGTAAGCTGGGCAGACAGTGCACTAAAGGTGTGCCCTGTATTATTTAAGAGAGACAGGAACAGTTGGGGAAGAGAGGAGAGGGGAGGGAAAAACAGAAAATGAATGTTACTGAGGGAAACATGGAAAGGCTGGAGAGGATTCAAGAAGAGAGAATCAAAGGGCGGGAGAGAAGCTCAGAGGAGAGTACTTTCAGCTGCCTGAAACTGAAAACCCTCTCAGAGTGCCGAAACCAAGCAAGTCTCTTCTATGACAGGAAGTCCTGAGCTAGGCTTAAGTCAGCCATGCAGCAATGTCATGAAGGCCTAGGTTCTCTCTGGTTTTTCTCACTCTGCCATCCTTGTGCGGTTTTTACTGTCAGGCTATATGTGATCCAGGTGTCGTATCCAAACACAATTAAATTCAAGGCCAAAAAGACACTGTCTGTTAGATGTGAGGAACCCCTCAGCAGATTCTCCTCCTGTCTCCTTGGCCAGAATTTTGTCACAGCCCATTTCTGAACCAAACCCTGGCAAGAGCCAAGTTTGGCTTAGAAGGTCAAGACATCCCTTGGAGCCTGGCGGGGGCCTGGTCTCCCTAGAGCGTATGGATGTTAAAAGAGGGGGGACACTGGAACACTGCTCAGGTTCTGAGAGGAAGGAGGCAATGGGGGAGGGGAGGTAACCAGCAGTGCCGGCTGCATAGAAGGAAAAGAAAGAACTAGAGTAGCAGAGAGACAGATAGTACGAGAGAGAGAGAGAGGAGGGAGGCAGAAAGGTGGGCAGGAAGAGTAAAACAGACAAGCTCATTAAATCTGGTGTCTTAAATCTGGTAAAATGCTGTTGTCATATCTTGCTGTTCAGCTAGGCAACTGTTAGAAGAACATGCTTTACCTGTTCTCATTGCCATTTGAAAGGCTGGTTAACTTTTCAGTAATTAAACTTATTAACCATTTTTTAACTTCAGAATTGTAGAGGAGATGGCCATAGCAGTGTCCGGGGAGAAAATTATTGTCCTTTTTTCTTAAGATAGATCAACATTTATTGAGACTTAAAGAAGTTGTGATGAAATAAATACAATGATTACTTAGTTTAGTCTTTATTTATAATTTTATCTTTGTAATTGTAAAGGCAATATAACCACATTAAAAAAGGTTGGAAACCAGAAACATGAAAACAAAATCCCACAACCACACAACACACCACAATCCCACAACCACAACTGTTATTTGGGAGAATTAACTCCTAACTTATCTCATATAATTACATAAAATTTCATAAAGTGATTTATTTTTCGAAAGTTATATCATGTACATGGTACACATTTCAAAAACAAACAAAAGGGTGTATTAAAAATATAAAGCAAGTCTCTTTCCCATTACATCTTTTGGTTTTCCAGTCTGCTCCCCAATCCCATTCCTAACCTCTATTAGCAGTTTCTTTTATTTTCTTCAGTAGATAACCTACCCATTAACAAGGAAGTATATGTATATACAAATCTTCCAGTCTCCTTTGCCAACATGCTTTTTCTTTCTTTCTTTTTTACAAAATGGTAACCTACTGCGCATGCTGTTCTGCATCTTTCTTTTTTCATGTAACATTACTTTGAGATAATTCCATATACAGTGCCCTTGAAATTTAACTTTATAATGTATTCACATTGCCACATACTCTTTATAATCATCATCCCTAATGGTTGTAAAAGGTTTGAATAAATGATTCATCCATTTGTTTAAAAAATATTTATCAAGCACCTGCCACATTAGCAAGGCGATAGTGATTCTAAGATTAAAAGGAGATGGGCCACACCCTTGATGGAGTCACAGTAGAGTGGAGGAGACAGGCAGGAAAACAAGTAATCACAGGTAGTTTCCCAGTGCAAATGCAAGAATTTAGGTAGGAGGTGTTGAGGGAACAAAAGAAGGAACCTAGAAAATGCTGGAGGGTCGAAACAGGTGATGGGGATTAAGAGCACACTTATCGTGATGAGCACTGAGTCACGTATAGAACTGTTGAATCACTATCTTGTACACCTGAAACTAATATAACACTGTATGTTCACTATACTGGAGTTAAAAAAAAGTGTCAAGGATAAGTAAGAGGAGTCAGCTCCAGACAAAGGGCGGCGACAGCAACGACATGTTGTACAGGCAGAGAAACATGTGGCGATACTGTGGTCCGGGTCCAGGGGACTACAGGGACACGGGTATGGATAGTCCCTACTCCAGGATCTTTAAGCTGTGGCCAAATCTTCAATAAAAATAATAGTATGATGTACAAATGGCAGTACGTAACTTTTTCCGTGTTTTGGAGTATTTCTTTGGCTAGATTCCCGGAAGGGGGACTGCTGAGTCAAAATGTATGTGCACCCTGACATGGGACACAGAGCCAAAATGCTTTCTGAATGGATGGTATCCCTTCATAACGACACCTGCAATGAACCAGGAAGCCAGTGCTCCTTATCTTTATACCTGTATCATTAATTTGTTTTAATATCTATTTCTTTGGTTACTGGTCAGGTCAGTCATATCCATATCACTTCCTTCTATTGCTTCTACATTGAGAAATACTTCTAGCTAGAGGTTTAACAAATACTGTTGTCTTCTGTCACTGTGTGTAATTCATAAATCCTCCTAGAACTTACTTTTGACATATGAAATGAGAATTCAACTAGTCCCTCCCCACCTCCCCCATTACTGATGAGTTATCTGAACTTTCCTTTGTCTGTTGATTTTTATTTCAAAGATAAATCCTGCTTAGGGATCAACTCAGTCATCAATTGGATCTAATTTCCAGTCCTTTTCTGAATTGTGTCACCTCTGCTTAAGACCTATCTTTCCTCTGACATATCCAAGAATCTGCAGGAACTGTTCTATTTATAATATAGAAAGAGTTACAATATCACAGGAACAGGCTTAGGTAAAGCTTGTCGGGGCTTTCCTGTTGGTAGGTTATCTGCTGCGCAAGGCAGACCTTACCTTCGAAGCCTACTAGATTGGTGGTTAGTGTGCTGTGTGCTTTGGGCGGGTTGAGGGCACTTTTGAGGGAGGGAGGGTTCTGTCATCCAAAGGGCCAAAGTCTTTGTTAGCCAGTTTCACAGTCCTGTGGTATTGAATGGAGAGGATCTCCTGACTCTCCCACTTCTGTGGGTCCCCTGTGACCTCAATATAGCCTCCATCCCTCTCAAGGCCAGGCCTATCTCAATGGGTGGTGGTTTATTGCGAGAAAAAGTAACCTCTCGCCCCTCCAAAGCTGGATTATAGGTTGTCAACTAGCTAAACTATTCTTGAGAAAAGTGAGAGATGGGTAATCCGAGAAACCCTATGCAAAAGGTTCTCAAACCTAAGGGTACTAAGTATCACCTGGGGAGCTTAGGAAACACGAAGATTTCTGTGTCCAGTACCAGGTTACAGGGGTGGTGCTGGAAAATTTTCCTGATCTCAACTCTCTTTCTAGCTTTCTGAAGCCTGGGAAAAAACCCCCAAGACCTCCCAAAAGACATTTACACAGAGTTCTGAGCTGTTCATTCTTCTTCCACGAACGACTGGTACCTGCTCGCCGGCCCCTGTGAAAGCGCTCCAGGAGGAGCTCGGGTAGGCAACCAAATGGGCGCACCTTCTCAGGTAGCGCTCTAAAACCGTTTCCAGCCACTCGTTCCATCCTCCCCCAGAGGTCAAAGCTTAATGGTTTATGATCTATAGTACTAATTCCGATTTCCCAAAAGGCTTCCTAGAACTTCTTCTGAATTGCTTCTTAGAGTTAGGAACCAGTCAAGGTCTTCGGACTATTCTGTCTTGGTGGGGGGGGGGGCGGGGGGAGCATTTGCTGTCCGAGTTTGTTATTGCAGCAGACCCTGGGGCGAGGATCGTATCCGGGCCGGGACGCCTTTGAGCCATCTCTCCTTCCTTGTCCGCATTTCTGGGATGAAGCTAATTTTTCCCGCAGGTGGGGAGGTGGGGTTGCAGCCACACTTGGATTCCGGAGACGTTCCTTTGCAACCCTCCCAATCGGCTCCCCCCATTTCCCGTCTCCTGTTTCTCCCCCTTCCTCAACACCCTACCTTCCCCCTTTGCTCCCAGCAAAGTCTACGACCCCTTTCCGCTCCCGCTCAGTGGCACCGCGTCTTCTCTTGCAACACTATCCGGTGGTGGTGGAGGGGGCGTGAGCTCGGTTGCACCCGGAAGGGGGCTCGTCCGCGGGCGGGGGGCTCGCGGGATCCGCACTCACCCAGCCCTCTCTCCCCGGAGCGACCCTTTCCCCCGCGTCCCTCCAGATGCTGTCTGCCGCAGCGGGTGGTGGAGAAGGACCCGCTGCTCATCAATCCCGGTCACTCCGGCCGGCTGCTCCCAATCCGCGTGCTCCCCGGGCGGTCTTCCTCTTCCCTTCCGCCTGTCATCCTCCTCACCTACCCTGCTGCAGCGCTCGGGGGTCGGCGGCGCTCGGGGCTGGTCGGAGAAAGGGCGGGGAGAAAGGGAGCGGGAGGAGCGGAGAGCGGTGGCAGGAGGAGGCGGTGCGGCTACGTGGTACCGCGGCCGCCCGGGAGCGCCCGAGCCCATGCGCGCGCGCGCCTCGCCGGGGCTCGGGCGGCGGGCGGCGGGCGACGGGCGGAGCTGCGGGCGGAGCTGCGGGCGGAGGAGCCTCGCGCCGAGCGGGCGGAGCGAGCGGCGGGCGGAGCGAGGGGTGGGAGGGCGCGCGCGAGCCGGCGGGCGGGCGAGCGAGTAGCGTCTCCACCAGCATCTGCCGCGGCCGCGTTTGCCCGAAGCTCGGAGACCGACGGACGGACAGATCTCCTGGCGGACAGACGAGGGCTCTCGCCTTGGGCTCGGGGCCAGCTTCGGCGAGGCTCGGGGCTTGCAGCGCGCGGCTTCTGCGCCCGCTCACGGCCACCCCGGCTCCGGCGGCCTCGACGCGCCAGGGGGCTGGAGGTGCGGGAGCCGCTCTCCACCGGTCGGTGCCCGCGCGGCTCAGCCCCGGCCGCCGCGCCGCGGCCCGGAGCTGCGTCCCCGATCCCCTGCTCCCCTCCGGGCTGCTCTGAGCAACGGTGCTCCGGGGCTCCAAACTCGGGCTGCCGGGGCAAGTGTCTTCATGAACCCAGAGGATGTCCGGGAAGCACTACAAGGGTCCTGAAGTCAGTTGTTGCATCAAATATTTCATATTTGGCTTCAATGTCATATTTTGGGTAAGTTGGAGCGCTTCTGGTATTTCAACTATTGTGGCCGATCGATGCGCGACGATTTCCCCCCACGTTGCTTGCTGCTTTTACTTTTCGCAGCCCCTCGGGCGCTTGCCCGAGCTTGGAGAGGCATTTGCCTTCCGCCTTTCCAGGTTGCGCGTTGGAGAGATAAACATTTAATCCTTTCTAGGAGTGGGAAGAGCTAAAAGAAAAACCGAGCCGGAATGGGGGCACCCAGGCCTTGGGGTGGCTTTTTAAGGGACGAATAGCAGGGATGCAGATGAAAGAAAGGGCTCGGCAGTTTGAGAAATGAGCAACCACACGAATTAGATTTGCTCCCGGTGGGATATGGATGTTGGGCAGAGCGTGGTGTCATAATAGGGAAGGCTAATCGGGCAGAGCCGACCCTGAGGTCCACCTTCTAACAAGGATCTGATTGGACGAGGGCTTGGCTCCGTGTTGCCGCGGCTGGTCTGTGCCATGCTCAGCGTGTATCTTCTTGCACCATCTCGGGCTTTGTGTAGGATGCAGATGCGGTGGTATATGGTTCTGTAATGTACACGTAAATAACGCTTCCTGCGAGCTCTTCCCCTTCAGCTGGAAGGCGCTCCTTTTGCATAATGGACTGGCCAGTGGGCGTGTGGGGTGGAGGGTTTTATTTTCATGTATATATTATTGTCAGGATAATAACAAGTCACCATCAACATGTTTCAATGTGTTCGTGCCTCACATCCTCCTTTTCTAAGGAGTGACACAGAGTGGGCCGTTTTGGGGAAACCTTGGAGCAATGCAAAGAGAATGTGTGAGACATGTTTTATTGAGGGTACGGAGAGAGCAAATTCTTCAACGCAAGATTCAAACCACGCTCTGGCTTTGCTGGCACCACAATGTGCTGGGCACCTATTGTAATTAGGCTGGGATGCCTACTCTTTTGTTTTGTTTGGATTCTTTTCCTTGATCTCACAAACGTGTTCAGCAACCAGACAAAGAGTTCACTAGGGCAAGGGGAAAACATTCGTTCAAAGACTGTGTTATTCCTAGCCCCCATCCCATCCCATCTCCTTTCTTAATGGGCATCCCCCCCCCCCCCGTGGAAAGTAAAGATGGTGGCTGTCTGGGGGGTGTTCTCCAAGTTGCTATTCAGTGTAGGTTCATATATGAGATAAACAATCATCCAACGGTGGGATCAGTAATAATCCACAGCAGCGGGAACACAGGGTGTGTTTATTATGATTCTCCTTTAATTTTAGCCATTTCCTGCAAACCTATACATCTATGAGAATAGTTATCAATACAGCTTTTCATTTGTTTTTTCCTATACACATTTTATCAAGCTATTTTAATTTTTTCCCCTGTTTTCTGTTCAAGTATCTTGCGTTGGTTTGCATGTTTTGCAAAGGGAAATGGAAAGGTTTGGAGACTACTTTCTGTCTCAGCATGTCATCTGTCCTCAAAACTCATAAAGAGAATGGGGGGGAGCAGAGAACATGAATCAGTACTGTATCTAGTCATTCACAGACAGGGTTCTTTTTGTGGTTTTTGTTTTTTTTTTTTGCCAGAGACTGTACCTGATTCCTGTGCGTGGTCACCCCCTCCCTGCAGTCAAACATTGCTACAATTATAGGAAGAAGAAATTATTTTCTTTCTTTGCTTCTCTTTTTTCCCCTTTGCTGGAAATGTTGAAAAGTGATGGGTAGTCACATTTCTGAGTGAGGTATTTTGATTTTATTGGAACTTGAAACTTTGTGACTTTGAGAGTCGGGGACTACTGAACTGGGACTGGACCTTGGTGAGGTGGTGAGTCCAGGCCTCTTGATTCTACTTGAACACTTGCAAAAGTTGCACATTTCAGCTACCAGGCAACAAAAAGCACCCAGGGGCTTTCTATGCACTTTCATAGCAGGAGGTGGAAAAGAAATAAAGGGATTTGGGCCTGTTTCCCTGACAGTTTGGTGTAATTTTGTACAGTGTACAGAGGTAAATTTAGTATTTTCTGTGGATTAGGTTGTGGCAAAACCATTAGAATTGTGGAGAGCGTTAAAGAATTGTGGAATGCTTGCAAAGAGAGTTCTGGAATAGAGCTGCATCTTGTCTGATTTTGAAGGTCTTCATCTCTTGGGGGAAGTTTTATGGGAAGCCTGAAAGGAGACCTAGGCTGTGGAACTAAACAAGCTGCCCCAGGCAGAATTGTTAAGTAGAAGCCTTCGTTCCAAGGCCCTTCTCTTACTCTGCTTTCTACGCGCCTTCTCCCTCCTTTCTATGCCTAATGTTTTCCACCCTGATGCCCCCCATACCTTTCCTGTCCTGCTGTATGCTTCAAAATTACCCCATATTTAAACCTCCCAGTTTATCAGTACCATGGTTTTTAGTCCTGATCAGCAGGAAGGTAACCATAACATTCTATTAAAGTAATTCAGACTAAGGTGTTAGTGACTGAAGAGCTGGGGTCAGTAACTTGGCAGCCTGCTTCTATAAAGTTGCACGTCTCTGCCCAGTACAGAGTCACCATCCTGCAAGTTCTTGCCAGAAACAGCAGACTCAATGCTACTCTTACACAGGTATGAAGAAGAGATTGATAACAGAGAGTGTGGTTTCCTAATCTTTCATTGTCACACTGTGAGATGCTAGAAGAAATTTGAAATACACTGAGGACCCTTGGAGGTATAGTTTTAGCAAAATAAAATTGAACATATGGTAGCACCAGCACTGCGAGTTTGGTTCTCTAGCAAATGAGTAGTTTGACGCGTTGCTAGTCAGTTAACTGCCCTGGGCCTCAGTTTCTCAGCTTTTAAAATGAAGGAGTTGGATGACTTGTAAGGTTCTTTCTAGTTCTGACAGAGGAAATGTCTGTTGAGTTCCAATAGGCTAGGGAAGAAAAATACAAGAGATAGGCACTATGTATAATGAAAATAGCATATATTGGGACACTTGTTAAATTACAGACTTTTTCTTTACTGAGACTTGTCTGAAGATCAGTTTTCTTCATTTTTTTCCCTCAAAGATCCTTTCATAAAACAGACACACATCTTTCCCTAATTTCTTCTTGGCTTGTTCACTTATTGGTATAGTATGCATTCTTCCCTGTCCCCACTGTGAATCTCAAATGTGGTCCTGTGAGTCATTAAATATAGTTTTATTATTAGAGTTACTGTTTCGTGTGTAAAATATGAATCCTTTTATATAACAGTTGTAATGATATTCTGAGTAACAAAGTCAACATCTTGTACAGATTCCTTTCTCATTAGTTATCACAGGGTGGTGGTGGGGAAAATCTCATTTTCCCTATTTAATATTGGAAGAACTCAAGCTAGAAGGGAATTGATTTTATTGAGGCTGTCACCATATTGGGACATTTCTTGGAAAACCCCTAGGCTGCTTTGAGGTGGGTGAGGGAGGAGAAAGGGAGTTTTGTTTTAAAGTCACTTCTTTTGGGTCCTGAACCCCCACATCATATCACCCACCATTACTAGATGTTTTGCCCCGGACTCTTTTGGACTTTGGTTCTAATTCTTAACTGTTTGTAGGCCAGTAAAGTGATCTGATTCTGGTGTTGATCTGTTACTATATAACAATCAACCCTAACACTTAGTGGTTTAAAACAAAACTTTCTTATTATATCTCACAGTTAGGAGATTTGACCAGGCTTATCTGGGCAATTGCACTTGGGGTCTCTTGGACGGTGAGATGTGGCTGGAGCTGGAGTTGTCTGGGGTAGGATGCCCAAGATGGCGTACTCAACGTGACTGGCAGTTGATGCTTGCTTAGAGCTCAGCCAGGGTTGTTGGTTGGAGCCACCTACATGTGGCTTCTTCTTGTCTCTGAGACTGGTAGAAGGTAACAACCAGTTAAGGCTACACCCAGAACTGGCCCAGTGTCACTTCCATGTGTTTTACTTATTAAAGCACACATAGAGCCTACTGTTTTGAGGGGGGTGAAGAAAGAAATTCCACCTTTTGATGGACAGATGTCAAAGTACTATGGGTTGTGGTCATCTTTGAAATATACATTCTGCTGCACTGAGCCATAATTTCTTGTTTATAAGGAAGGATAACATTATCTAATGGAATTGTAGTTTCAGTGGTTTAGTGAGATAACATATTACTCAGTACGTGTCTCAATAATTAACAAATGGTGAGTATTGTTGTTATTGCCTCTAGACTACTTCTATCCTGTATTATAGAACTTCTAGAATACTTTAGCCAGGTAATGATAATACCCTTAAGATCTGCCAAGGAGATGAGGCAAGAGGATACAGTAAATTTAATTGTCACTTATTAGAAAAAAGCCCCATGGATCGTTGGAAACCTTGAATGACTTGGGAAAACCAAGAATGATTTGGGAAAACCCAACTCATTTTTCTCTTCTCCTCCCAGTACAACGATTAGAACAGTCTTGGATACTTGAGGCCAAATTTCTCTTTGATGTGCTTTCAAATATTACATTGTGTCTTTAAGGGGAGGTTTATCTTGCAGAATGGCAGAATGTTGTATCTAATTTGTTTCCACAGGGCTCAAATTCAGTGAGGAGAGAGATTTAGGGAACCTTGGGGGGTGGGGGGCATCAAGTAGGAAGCCTTATCTTATGATTCACTATAAATTGTAAGATGCTCTGGAATGACGATACATCAGCAGTTTATAAGTCATAATTTTTGTTTTAATTTGCTAGACATCTGTTAGCTTCGATGGCAACCATATGGGAGTCTAAATTGCCTTTTGAATTACAGGGAGATGGTAGGAAGAGAGCTAAATATGGTTATGAAAGTGTCATATGGGAAAAGTGTAAGAAAGGTGTAGAGACCTCAGTGGGGAGAATAACTGAATACTGAACTTGCTTGGTCTGGCTGCTCACACTTGGGTCAGTGAGAAGACACTGAAGTATTCACATTTGATGATATGCCAGAAGACTGAAATGAAGCCAAGGGGGAAAGTTGGAAAACCCAATGATGTTCCACCTACCATCAAATTGCCAAGGTGAGCTCACTTAGATGGATCACTCTGTCTTAATGTGTCCACAATAATAGTTAGTCCCTGGCAAAAGGTGAAAGCAACCTGTATTTTAACAAAGCTTTATAATTATGATCTCTTTCTTCTAAGCATCTCAAAGCGTCTTAGAAGCATATTATGACATCTTTGTGACAGATGAAAAAATTGGAGCACAGAGATGTGGGGTTACTTTTGAGCTGTTGAAGAACATGTCAGGGTTCACTTTTGGAATATTAAGTCTCCTCTAGTAAGGATAGCCCTAGCTTCTCCTTTGAAACTTATTTTAGAAGATGCTTTTAATTTTAAAATAAAACATCAAGTAAGTCACTTACATCTGTTCATAATTGAAAAGTGATAAAGTTTTTGCATATGCCTCAATTAACACCACCCACTAGCACAAAGAGTTAGGATGAAAATGTTAAAGAATATGATCGTATAATAAACTTTGTGTGGTCTATTGAAAATTCATAAATGAAAATTGGATTATTAAAGACAATTAAAGACAATGGAGTATTGAAGACACATACTTCTTTCCATATGTAACACTGATGATTGTCTTACATTTCTAACTTCTGAATCATTATACTTCACTCAATTATAAGAGCCTCAACTGTAGGGACTATCTCTCCATCATTTTCATAAGCCCAGGGTCTAGCACACTGTCTGAAACATAGTAGGTGTTTGTTGAATGAATGAATTACGAAATCATTGGAAAGTACCTAGGCATCTTCTCCTCTAACTTCCTATTCAGTGAAACATTTTCTCTGTGACATCCTGCCAACCCATTTAAGCATGGCTCTGTTTTTGGATCACGTTTCATTTGTCCTCCAAGTAGATATAATCTGTTTCCCAGTAACTTCCATCCTCCTAATTTACTGTTGTTGATTTTTAATTTTTATTTTGAAACAATCTCAAACACAGAAAAATTGCATGTGGTATAATTTGTTTTTATCCTGAATCACTTGAGATAAAGTTGCCAGGATGATGGCTATCACGCTAACACTTCAGTGTATATCTCCTGGAAACTAGGATATTCTCCTAGATAGCTACCGTACAGCCATCAAAGCCAGGAAATTACCACTGATACGTTACCATCGCCTAATCCTTAGACCTCTTTCAAGTTTCCCAGTTGTTCCAATCATGTCTTATAAAGCAAAGAATCCAGTAGAGAACACACATTATATTTAGTTATCTCCTTCAGTCTTTCTCTGTCAGGATCCTGATACATTTGAAGATTATAAACCAATCATTTTGTATAATGTTCCTCAATTTGGGTTTGTCTTCCATTTTCTCATTCATAGATTCAGGCTGTGCATCTTTGGGAGGAAAATCACAAAAATGGTGCTATGTTTGTCTCATTGCATCCCATCAGATGGCACTGATTTCTGTTTGTCCTATTCCTGATGATGGTCACTTGTTTAAAGTGTTGTTTGCCAAGCTGCTCCGCCATAAAGTTACTCTTTATCCTTTTGCAATTTGTACATATTGTGTGACAGGTTACTTTGAAACAATGTAAATAGCCCAGTCTTCATCAAATTTTCAATCTAATTATCAGTAAGAACTTACTGTTTCCTCCCCCCCCCCCCCCAGTGTGTTTTAGTTAAACTGTTGCTCTTCTTACTTGGATGTTGTAGTTGGTCCCAGGTCCGGCAGTCAGTGATGGTCTTTTCATGCTGCCTCCTGTGCCCATTAACTCCCATCATTCTTTGAGTACTTCTTTGCTTTCTGGTGGAACAAGATGTTCCAAGCTCATCTTGCAATTTACTGGTGTGATCTCTTGTATCAGCCATTTCTCCAAGGAGCCCTGGTTCCTTTGAGTGGCGAATGGTATTTAGAAGCCAAGATCTGATTGCTAAGTGTGCCCATGGCTATGAGGGTATCACGACCCCTGGGAACTCTCAGTGGACAGAAATATGGAATATATATCTGTGTGTGTGTATATATATATATATATATATATATATATATACACACACACACATATACATACATTACATATGCATTTCTATATTTATTTATATTTTGAGACCATGAGTTCAGTGATGCCTCAAATCCATCTTTGATACCACAGGGTTTATTCTAGGTTTTTTTCTTTTCTCTATTTATAAATACCTTCTTTGACAGTGAGATTCCTGGCTCCCATTATTCTTAACAATTTACTTATTTGATAAATTCTCCTCATATGTAGCCAGTCTTCCACAGCTGCTCCTGTCCCTCACATGGTTGCTGTCCTTACCTGCTGATGTTGCAACACGAATGCCATAACCCCGCACCCCAATACAAACACCCTTCTCACTCTGATCGGGCTCTGATACCCTGCTCTGGGCTTCCACATCCCTTCCCATACCTGTCCTTGCACAAAGGCCTACCTTGCTTGGTCCCTACTAATGGCTTTAGGATAGAATTTTTCAGGAAGGAGAAGGAGAAGGCCTTAGGTAACAAAACAAGACTTATCTCCCTTCTCTGTAGCCCTTCATTATTTAAAAAAGGGTATTATGTCATTCCTAAACCTTCTGTTTTTCATCTTTAAAAGCTCTTAGTTCCTTCATGTATTCTTCATGTATGATTTCCAGGTTGTTCTTTGCCCTGGTCGTGATACTCTGCCTGTGGTCCCATTTGTACCCACTTCCATTAATGTAGCAACCAGAACGGAACACATTCTTCACACACCCTTCCACCCATCCAGAGAGCAGTGGGCTGTTACCCTTGAACTTCCTCTTAAGTCTCTAGGCCATGCTGAACCTAGAGGTAGAAGACTCTGCTACTGCCTGGATTTGTCTTTGAGCAGGTTACTCTCACAGATTATTTCTTCAGCTGCTTATCTAAAGTATGGGGAAATAATTCCAACATCTCACAGAGTTGTTATCCAGTATTAAATGAGAGCATGCATGTGCTTTGTAAAAGGTAAATCTTTCAATACAAATAGCAGTTATTAACCTAAGCTAAACTGCACAGGCTTCTCCAGGCAGCCAGAGAACATTGCTGGCTCAAAGTGAATTTCTAGTGAAATGAAACCTTCACTTCTTTTTAGGTGAACTTCTGTTAAACCCATCTCCCTAGGCTAAGTGCAAATCAGAAGCCCTAACCCTCCAGTTAATTATTTGAATTTAGATTTAGTACTATTTATTTATCCCATTTACATGTCTTATTCTGGCCCAGTGGTTTTTAAATTGGGCTACCAGCAGCCCCAGGCTTCCTTGAGGTGTGCCCGGGGCCTGACTGGGAGGATCTGTGACCTCTCATCCCTCCTGAGGACTCAGCCATTAGGTTTAGGATATCATGGGATATCATGAAGGATTTGGCTTGAAAAAAGGGGTCCGCTGCTCAAACAAACTATTGAAAACCACTGTTCTAGCCTTCAGGTGTTTTTGAATCTTGATGGTCAAGGCATATTTTAACAAAATTATTCCTGTTATGGGTCCTTCTCCTTTGTGTGAATCTCTTCATGCCCAGGAAGTCCCTCTCACTAACTAGAGTGACTTCTTTAAGATTCATTGATATTTCACCCCTTTATAGATGTAGCAGCATAATTCGTAAGTTGTTAGGAAATTTTAGTCTTCCCACCAGGGTATCTGATTCAGTAGGTCCTGGATGGGGCCCTGGTATAGTGTGTGTGTGTGTGTTTTTTGTTGTTGTTTTGTTTTTTGCTTTTGTTTTTGTTTTGTGTTTTTAAATCCCTGCAGGTGATTCTGATGCTCAGCTGACTTTGAGAAGCTCTGGTTTGTTGTTCTTGGCAAGATGTGGCATCTCTACCCATTGTTGTCTGGAGGGGACACTTGGGGGAGTTGGGAGTGGGTGATGTAGAGCTATGACCAAAGAGTGACTGATTTCACCAGCACATGAAGCTAGTGTTCGTTGCTGATGGGAAAAATATAATGTGGCCTATTTTATCCTTCATGGAATTTTTTATTAATCCAAAAATGCCAGTTTATTTTTAAATCTGAAAGTCCTAAAAACAAAATGAGAAAATCTCTGCCTACAGAACCTCTTGTGCTACAATTAGTATGCTAAAAATTAGCATTGTATAGGGAGAGAAGCTAGTTATTTACTCAACAGGAACAATGAAGGAATAGACATTCTGTTCTTTTGCCCTTGCTGTCCTGCCCACTTCAGGGCAGGGGATTGGGTCTAACCACAGATGCCAGATAGTGACCTGTCCTCCCCTTCAGAAATCAGCCTCCCTGGCCAGCCTCCCTTTCCTGGGGCTCTTCCTTCCAGCCTCCCTTTCCTGGGGCTTTCTCCTGTGTCCCCGGCCCTGAGTGCCCTCATGTGGGGGTGGGGGAAAGGGGAGTTGCTTCCTGTAGCTTTGTGGCAGGTGCGTTGACTTGAGCGCGGTCACACTGCGGCAGGGAGATTTCTTCTCCCATATCCAAATGTGCAGCACTATCCCAAAAAGCTCACAGTACAGCAACACAGGATACCCAAACCTGGTATTTGTCAGTTTACTCTAGAAGGAAAAGGTTGAATGTAGAATATTCAGAGTGTGCATAATGAATTGTCCATTATTTTCTTGACTTCTTTTTCCCTACCCCCTCTAAAAAATTACGTATTTGAGGGGCGCCTGGGTGGCTCAGTCATTAAGCGTCTGCTTTCAGCTCAGGTCGTGATCCCGGGGTCCTGGGATCGAGCCCCACATTGGGCTCCCTGCTCCGCGGGGAAGCCTGCTTCTCCCCTCCTTCTCCCCCTGCTTGTGTTCCCTCTCTCGCTATGTCTCTCTCTGTCAAATAAATAAATAAAATCTTTAAAAAAAAAAAAATTACGTATTTGATTATGACTGGGCTCCTAAAGTGGAAGTCTTTTGAAAGAACTAAAGTTTGGAAATAAATTCTAAATTATTTCTCTGAAATGTTTTACTGGGGCATAGTTTATCACACCACTCCTAAAAAGTAAAATAAAATGAAATAAATAAATAAAGGACCCAGATTGGCGTGCAAACTCTGATTAGCAAGGTATAATTTTTTTAAAAGATTTACTTATTTATTTTAGAGAGAGAGACAGCACAAGTGGGAGGGGCAAAGGGACATGGGGATATAGAGAGAGAGAATCTCAAGCAGACTCCATGCTGAGCGTGGAGCCCAGTGTGGGGCTCCATCCCAGGACTCTGAGATCACCACCTGAGCCAAAACCAAGAATCGGACGCATAACCAACTGCACCACCCAGGCGCCCTGCAAGGTATAATTTTTAAGTAATATATTTAGCAACCTCAATAACAAAGTAGTATTTGGAAGTGGATGGCAAAACACTTTGGCTCCCCTCACTGAAAAGGCAAAGTGATGTTCTATACCTTTTCCAGCTACTATTTACTATTTAGATAACTATTATAAGAGATAGGGCTCTTTTTACTTGTTGAAAATATTTTTCTAAGTTATACTTGGCACTAAGTCTTGAATTTCTAAAAATCTGGAGGGAACAGCTGGTGCTCTAATAAATATTCAGGCCAGCTATTTTAATGCTTTGTACTTCATTAAGTAGTCCTAATAAAAGGGGAATACTTGACTTAAGCATTTCTCAAAGTATAATGTTTTGCTTCCAACAAAAATTTCCCCCAGCTGTTAATATTTCCCCCCAAGCAGCCTTAAAACGTAATTCTGCCAAGTAAGTAGTTCTAATCACTGTTGAAGCATTTAATGCCACAAGTTCGTTCTCCTGTTTTGAGGTATAGTCAGTCCTGTGAAAATGGCCCAGCCCTCTGATGAAGACTCCATCAGTTAATTTAGAAATTTAGAATTTAGAAAAAGTCTTTATATGTGTCGTATTAGAGAGTGATGATGAAGGTGCATCCTGACGTGGGCGTTGTAGTGCTCTGGTGCGAAGTGGGCGGAAGAGTCTGGTGTTAAGGAGCTTGGACTTCCAAGTGTGTCTGATTTTTAGCCAACTCTCTTCCCAGGCTTGTGACCTTAGGTTATTTTAGTGACCTTGCAGTTCAGTGTCCTCCTCATCTGCAAAATGGCATTCTTAGTCGTAGTATTAATTAATGCTATTAATAGAAGTATAACATCTCTCTTGGAGTCATGAGGATTAGAGGAGTTAAGGTGTATGAACTGCTTGGAATACTCCGTAGGTATTAGCAATTATTCCTCTATTTTCCTCAACACCCATAATTTTTTTTTTTGGTTGTTTTTTTTCTTAACTTCTTTCAGAACCATTAAAGTAATCTTACACGGTAATATATATTTTTTGTTCTCTGTAATGTTCTGCCTACATAAGCGCATTCTCAAAATAACTAAAGGGAAAAAAGATCTAACAATATTCACAGTGTTCTTTTCATTGTAATGAATGGCATGTAATTCTTATCATGGATACCA
Organism: Halichoerus grypus; assembly: GCF_964656455.1. Lineage (NCBI taxonomy): Eukaryota > Metazoa > Chordata > Mammalia > Carnivora > Phocidae > Halichoerus > Halichoerus grypus. Next base: position 80,496,119 of record NC_135714.1, on the reverse strand, counting down.
GACCATGAATTTGCATCTATTGTTTGTTGTTAATTTTCTCCTTTTTCTTTACCCATTTAGATTCCCTTTTCATTTTCTTGGCAAAACCGTACGGTCTCGTCTTAGTGTTTTGTGCTGGGAAGTTGAGTTTCTGATGTTGAGCTCTGGTGTTAGGCCTAACACCTGGCAGAAATCAAAACATTTTATTAACATCTGTTGAATCTGGATATTGTGGAAATATCTAGATGGCTGTAACTATATATTTTTTGCACTTATGGTATCAGAAGTCTGGCATATTTTGGTCATTGTTTTACTCTGTATTTCAGACAAATTCTGTAGATTGTGGAGGTGTCCTTAGAATTGATGCAAAAGTAGAATTTTGGCCTCAACTATCTGGTCATTGATTAAATAAATAGGCCACCCATCCTGGTGAACGGGTGACCCGTGGCTTCTTCTTTGGGGCAGTAGTGATGGGAGGCGCCGGGAGCTGTGTTCTTTTGCCTCCGGTGGTTTCACTGGACACAGAAGACCCAGGCTGTCCTAATTTCTGAGCATAATCTTCTCTCTAATTGGGCTCAACTCTGGGAGAAAAGGCCAGGGCATGCTAATTTAGTAGGTGCAAGGAGCCTTGTCACTCATTCTTATGCGGAAGGTGTGCAGAAATCCCCCAGCCCTGGAAGGGGGAGGAGGAGGGATGAAAGGGAGGGTGAGTAGAATTTTCACTGTAGTTTTCACTGGTAGAAAAGAATGATCTGTTCAGCATGACAGGATGTCATAGGAGCACATTTAAGGTAATTTTAGCCTACCTACAACATGCTCAACACTATTGATTTAGATTCTCTCATTGACCTCACAATCTATGGATGATTTGTGACTTCCCATTGGCAATCACTGAAGTTATCCTCTTTGTCCTTCTGACCTGGGCTAGCCAGTTTCTGTGAGGCCTGGAGGATGGCCACCTGGTAATCTAAACAGCGAACCCCGAAGTTCAGTCATTTGCAAGCTGCCTGCGTGGTTTTGGACAAACTCTTGTGTCACCTTAGAGTTTCTCAAATTTTAATGTGCGTACAAGTCACATGGGGAATCTTGTTTAAAATGCAGATACTGGGGGCACCTGGGGTGGCTCAGTCGGTTAAGCCTCTGACTCTTGGTGTGGCTCAGGTCATGATCTCAGGGTCCTGAGATGGAGCCCCTGCGCCCTGCATCTGGCTCGGGGCTCAGCCCTGAGTATGCTTGTCCCTCTCCCTCCACCTCTGCCTCTCCCCGGGCTCACTGGCACAGGCGTGCTTTCTCTCTCTCTTATGAGTGAATTAATGAATGCATGCATGCAGATTCTGATTCAGTAGGCGTGAGAGAGGCCAAAGATCTGGCACTTGAACAAGCTCACAGGTGAGGCCACTGTGGCTGGTCCACTGATCTCATTTTGAGCTGCAAGGATCTAGACCATTGTAAACTGATTCTTTTCTCTTAAATTGTTTCCATTTTTAAACCTTAAATACATTTATTAAAAAAAACTTGAAAAATATCACTATTCAAATACATACAATGACAATAATATGGCTTATTAACTTCTGGGTAGCGATTGGTGCCTGCTGGCAGGCCTGAGTCAGAAGCTTAGTTTCCTTTGTTACTGGGGAGGTTAACAAGTGTGCAAAGTGCTCGACATCCTGGCATCAAATGGAGACTTTGTCCTTGACTAGACCAGAGGATTAAAAGAGAGTTGAAAAGGAAATGACTTTCAGATTCAAGATGATTTAATGCGGTATTCTAAAATTGTCTCCTCTGGCACCCCAGGTCACCAGGGAATCTCACTTTGGGGAGCACTGCTTTTAAGTAATTCGAAGGAAGGCATGCATTTATAAGCTAAAACCTATTAGTGAGATGGATGAATCTCTAGAGGCAGAACAGTTGGGGAGATGTGTGGAAAGTTTTGCTTACTCCAGGTTCTGTTTCCTGTCAGGGAAAAAAGAGAGCTAACCGCACCCCCCACCGCCCCGCCCAATTTCTGGAAAATTGCTGAGTCTGGGCCCAGTGAGTAGTTACATCTTAGGTAGGAAAAGGCAAATGCGTTGGGAAATTGGATCTCAGGCTAATAGGAAGTTACGTTAAAAACTGAGGAAATCTGTCTCAGTGGGTACCTTTGGCAGACTTCCTTCAAGTTACTATTGATTATGTTCAATTTGGAATGAGTCCATTTTTAAGAAAAGGGCACTTTCTTTATACTTTTCTACAGTAAAAACAATACAGCAACATTAATATACATTTTTTGAAGGAAAAGAAGTTTACCACGATCCCAGTAATACTTTCTTTTGGTTCAATTATATTAAAAATGGAGACTCTTAGTCAAATACTCTGAGAGCAGTGAACAAACACCCCAAAACAAACAAACAAACAAAAAACATTTTAGAGGTTCAGCTGTACTCACAAGGATTTGAATTTAGCAAACCTCAGTTACTTTGTAAAGAAAAAACATGTGCTTTTCCATCAATAGCTTTTAAGCATTTCTTCTGACTTTACCTGCATTTCCCCCCTCAGGATAACATTTAGAATAAGTGTTTCAACATACAGTACAAATATCTTGTGAATAAACATCAATTCCACAGAACCAAAAAAAAAAAAAAAATCAATAGATCTGCTTTAGGCATTTGAGAAACCCTGTACTTTTAAATGAAAGAGTTACAGTGTTAAATAACCGAGGAAACAAAAACCCCCAAAACCACGCTCTTAGCTTTAAATGTTTTTCAACATGACCTTTATGTAGACAGAAAAATATAGCTGAAAACTTTCTGGGCAGCAGTTTTATTGTTGGTGCCCTGCTTATCTGAAGATGTGCAGCAACTGCCCATATGGCAGTCATGTGAGAAACGCTACCTAGTATTTTTTTTTTTTTGATCTCATAACTGGAATCCTAAGGAAAATAGCGTTTATTTGGTACCAGTTCTTTTAGATTTGTCTAATGGTTTGGGAAAGAATAAATTGAATGAAGAGATGGCTAGATGATATAATTATATGTGGCATTTTCATTTTTTTCCTGAGTCTGCAAGATTTAATAATCCCTAATGTTCTTACTGTATGCTTTGAGAGTTTTAAAGTTGCTCTCCAGTGAGGATTTGAAACAACTGCATAAAAGTTTGAAAATCGTGTTTTACTCTTTTTTTAAGATACAGATCAATATTTCAAAAATGAAAGGATGGGTGTCACTGAAAAGAGCATAGAAATATTTTATATTTTGTGAAATACATGTATTCCATTTAAATATTGATATATTTGGATTTTTAAAATATCAGTGTATAGCAATATACATCGATATATATCCTTCATGAATATGAATATTACCAATATATATCCTTCATGAATAATAAATATTGATCTATATCCTTGGATTTTCTTTTTGTAAGTAGGTATATGCTTTCTTTGGAAAAAGAAAAGCTACTTACATGACCAAATGACTTCCAATTTTATTTACGGTAAAAGACTAAAGTTTCTTTTATGATGGAATAGCATAAATATGCAAACTAAATGAAAATTTTTTAAGTGAAAAATAAAAACCAGAGATCAGTTTTAAGTCTCTATGACATAAAAAGAAAAGAAGGTTGTGATTATGTTTTTGGTTCTTAGATGAAGACTAGAAAATGAACTCTTTGAACTATGAAATTACTACATCTTCATTGGAGGCACCAGCAGATCATGAATTATTGCAAAGAATCTTTCAAAATGCAGTTTTTTAATTGTGAGCTTTCGATTGAATATCCCCTACCTTGCCCCCCTTCTCTCTGTGAATTTAATTTCAGAATTGAGAAGATAGGGCTTTTTGCTTTCAGTGAAGGTGAATGAATCTCTTTCTCACTCCTTAAAAAGGTTAACCTGCTGATGACAAAACAAAGTTGGAGTTATTTTCAGCAGGAACGGCTGTGTAAATACTAATTCAGTGTCCTTTGGTGGGTCTTTTAGCACCCACATACTGGAAGTAAACCTTCATTGGTCTTTTGCAGTCCTAATTATATCATCTTAGCACATCTATGTTGTGAGGGACCTTAAAACTCATTTAGGCCTCTAGTTTTTACCTCCTTCCCCCACCTTTTTCCCCCTCCTAATAGTAGAATCCTTTTTTTTTTTTTTCCTTCCCCAGCCAAGATTTTCAGCAGAGCCCCTAGGTTATAAAACAGGCAACAGCTGTGGTCCCCGGAGCCTAGCGTCTCGATGGGCTCGGCCAGCCTCCGCCGAGTTGCTGGGAGAGTGTGTGCAGAGGGGACAAGGAGAGTCCTTGCGGATTTTGCGTCTTGCTGAGGATGGTGGGGAAGGCATCTGTTTTGAATTTATGAATTCACCTAGGACGAAGTCCACGTTGGCTTGTGCTATCCGTAGGCTGTGCGCACGCAGAGCTGCCCTTTTCCAAGTGCTAGTGCTTTGACTCCGTTTGGTTCTTCTAAACCGTTTTGGCGCAGTCATTCTGATTAATATCAACCTTGTTTATGTTAAGTAAGTATTCAGGTTATTTATTATGTATTACTCTTATGCTTTGGAATGAGCAGGCTCAAAAAGTTGGCTTCATATGGATTCCATATGTGGCTTTTAAGTTAGCAGAAACACAAAGCCTTTCAGTTAATTTGCACATAAAGTTGCATATTGAATAGATTAAGCTTGATGGTATAGGTATTATTTGAAATTCTTTGTCATCTCTAATATTGTTCATTTTTCATTTAAATAAGCTCTTAGGTGTTCGAAGGTTCTGTGGTGAGTACCTTAATCTATGAATTCATATAGGTCCTATTTGGGTTTTTTGTCATACTGAATGCAGATACCCATGGAATTTATTTTGTTTTCCATGATTAGCTCCAGATAGTCCCACATGATCTAAAAAACGGGAAATTAATTCTTTATTTCTATAATTTAACTTTTTTCTCCCCCACCCCCATGCTAGGCAGAGAATACTGCCTTGTCAGGTGGTGGTGAAGAGACCGAGTGGGTTCAAATACTGGCCTTGACACTTACGAGCTGGGTGACTGTGAACGTTGACTCCATCACTCTGAACTGTTCCTTTTGGACCAAAAAAAAAAAAAAAATCTAATTGTAAAGGTTCACTGAGATGATGCAGGCACCCCTGAGAGGGGCGAGCACTCAGTGAACGCTGGCTTTGTCATCAAGTGGGGAATAGAGGACAACTCAGGACAGGTGCAGGCTTTTGGTTCATTATCCCCTGGGAGAGGTGTTGGTGGTGTCCAGGAGCCTCAACTGCTCCTGTTAGGGAAGTGCACTCTGTGCAATAGAACTTCTCACTCATGGCAAGGTTTTCTTAGTTTGCTTTTGTCCTTCACCCACTGGGGGAGATTGTACCTCTATGCTTTCCTTTGGCAACTGGATCTCTCTGAGAGTTTCTAGCAAGGACAGCTGCTCCATTCCCATCTCTCCTGGACCCTAATTTCCTTTCCTGTTTAGCTGCAGCTGTCCAGCATGCCTACTCCTGGCATGACCTGATCAGCCCTCTGTTTCTATATCACAAAAGCCAGCATAGCATTTGTCATGTCCTGCCTAGAGGGTCATTTTGAGGCCACAGACCTGTTTTTTTTTTTTTTTTTGGTAGTATGTGTAGAACATTACAGTTCCAATAAAAGAACATATATAGATGTTATAGGCATGTAAAAGGCATAACATTTTTTATGCCTAGAAAAATATCTAATGTAGCTATCCAGTAATTATTAATTGAAAAAATCTAAAGTAATTTTCATTAGGAACAAGATAAGCCTCTATCTGGGCCCTCTGCAAAGATTTGTTATGTACAAGTAGATATGTTTATGAACCTGTTTATTATATAACTTATTCTGATGGCAATTATAAATTTTTAATTGAATTTATATTGACGTACTTACAAATTTTTGTTACAAATGGTGTTTATGGGCGGTTGGACCTTAAGGAATTTGGTTTTTTAAATTGCGTTTTTCACTGTATGGGATGTAAAAAGTCTAAGTCTGGCAAGAAGAAAGTTGCCTTCCTTCCCAAAGTTAGTGCCTTTCAGAGCGTGAACATTTGCCAAATGGAATTTCGTCTCGCTGTTTTTCATTTTCTGAACATCATAAGGGATTTTTCTTCAACTGTAGGGATGAAGATTTCTAGAATTAAAGTTTTGCCCAGATTGAGACCAGCTTCTGTTCTGTCCATTATGTATTTCTTGTGCATTTTTAAACATAGATATGTTTCCAAAGGTGGAAGAGGTGAAAAAAAGCAGGAAGAGAGGCAAAGGTGATGTTGGGCCACTGTCTGTGTGCTTGGGGGGCTTCCCAGACTGCTATTGGACTAAGACATTAAATTGGGGGGGGTGTTCAAAGTTCCTTTCCAGTGAGGGGCCTATGCTGCTGCTTTTGTAATCCATGCCATGAGTGTAGCGGGGGTTGCTGTGGAGACTCTGGGACCATGAGCCCCATAGACACCGTCATCTACAGTTAGGGACATACACAGGTTGTTGGGAGACACTCTTCCACACGTTTCTCATGCTTCTACACGTCTTGCTGGGGGGGGTGTGCCAAGAATGCTCTTTATCTGGGCCATTTCTTCGAGTGGTGTTTGCAGCGAGCAGTCTTGAAGGATGAGGTAACGTCTCTCTCTGGAACAAAGAGCAGTCTCACTTACTGCTTATTATAAAGCAGCAGGTTCCCTAAAGCACAGGTTCCTCAGCTGTGATGCAGACTGACGGCAGCATGTGCAGCTTCCATCTGGGCCCCTCAGCACCCCCCACCTTGGACTTGGGGGTGAGGAGAACGGACACAAACCTGATGCTCATGCTCTCTGCTGTGCTGTAACAGTCCTTTGTCTCTGACCCAGGTGTCTTGTGTGTTCTGCCAGCTTCCAAGAGACAGCTGGTTAATTTCCTTCTGAGTAGGGTAAAAGCAAATAAGGCCAGACACAGGTGTATTGTGCAGTAGTTGAATACTTATCCAGTTAAATATATTCAGCTGTGTCCCGTTTAGAAACTCATCACTCGGGCCTCACCTACAAATAGTGTGGTTAGGAAGGTGGTGGTGCGTGGCTCCCCAGAGCTTCTCCTGAGACCCGGCGAGGGCTTCTTGCGTACTTCATATCTATGCCACTGGCCTGTGTGTCTCCAGGGAACCAAGGGAGACCGAGGAATCTGTGCCAAGAATTGTATCCTGAGTCAGGTAAGATGTCAAACTGACATAGGCAAGAAGTTGATCTTGAGAGTACAGAGCAGCATAACCCAGGAGTATTGGGGTGGGGGGAGGAGAGCACACAACCTCAGGAGCCTAGGACGTCTGGTCCTGAAAGAAGAGAGAGACACATGGGGAAGTCCAGGTCAAGGCCGCGGGCCAGAGCGAAGAAGGTGCAGGCAGAGCTCATCTCAGAAACATCCTGGCTCTGCTGAATTGGACTGGGGAAGAAAATTTCTGTTTGCTTGTGATATTTGCTGAATGAATTGTTTTTTGAGCAGTTAACCAACCTATTGGAAAGTAACCCCGAGATCACCTCTATGCTGGTTTAGACAATTTATAGAGAATGTTTATAATTAGCAGTCATGCAGCTGATGAAAGGTAAGTAATGAATATTTGTTTAGAACAATGTTTTTTTCTTGTAAAATATCTGTAAAAGTATATTTACTTGTTATCTGCAATATATATTTGTTCTTTCCCCCATGGAAAGAATAATTTGTCTATTTGGTAATTAGGCCTGATATTAAGATTCTACATGGGGAAAGGACTCTCAGGGCTCAAAGAGGAGATAAGATATTGAAACCCCTCTCCTATTGTTTCCAGTGTGAATCTTTTTTTTTTTTTCTTTTTAAGATTTTATTTATCTGACAGAGAGACACAGAGAGGGAACACAAGCAGGGGGAGTGAGAGAGGGAGAAGCAGGCTTCCTGCCGAGCAGGGAGCCTGATGTGGGGCTCCATCCCAGGACCCTGGGATCATGACCTGAGCCGAAGGCAGACGCTTAACAACTGAGCCATCCAGGCGCCTCTCCAGTGTGAATCTTATTGGCATTTAATCAACCAAATCCTAAGTATTTTCATTCGTTTAATGATATGTGAAAATTATTAACTACAGCCATCAAAGTGAGATCCACGATGACTGCCGAAATGTAAGGATTCATGGATTAAGTAAAAAATGCATGGATCAGGAAGTGGATTTTAATGGGGAGATATCTGTGGAAATGCCCCTCCCCCCTTCCCCGAAGACTGCCATATAGAGCTACACAGGTTGTGCACTGCACAGCTCCCTGGGATGTGCACGGTGTTCCCCAGAGTTGTGCAATGTAGAATTTTGTGTGCATTGGGCAGTCATCTAAAGGTTTAACTGAGTGGCATATAAAGTGGGTGATCCTTTTAAGTTAAATGGGTTCAGACATTTCTGCTTAGTGTGATAAGTACCACCTGTGCCTTTCAGTCCTTGAAGAATCTGGTTGGTGATGATGTTGGGAGTGCGGGGCATGGGGGCTTCTCCTGGGGAGTTGGGAGCTCCCTGCCAAGGAGAGGGTTCCTCAGTCTGACAGGGTGTCTTGGGATCTTGTGGACTGGGCTAAAATACCTCAGACCAGGGTCCACCCTCCAACTGGTCCTCATTGGGCCCAGGGAGACCAGAAGAGCTGCAGTTGCTGAATCTCCGTAACTGGACTCTTGAAACCAAGTAAACCATTTGTTTGCTTATGTTAATATGTGAGTAAGCTTGATCACTCATGTTCAAAATAATTAACCTCGTTCGTGAAGTAATAGCCTGTACTTACACTGGATTCAAAATGAAGAGGCTGCCAACCAACTTTTTTCTGTTTCTTAATATAGTTACTTTCTTTAAATTATGTGTGTGTGTACACACAGTGTTTGCTAGTTTAAATGCACAGATTAATAAAGGAAATAAAAACCAAGTATTAACACAAATTTTTTCACTGTTCTAGATGCAGTTTCATAAAAAACACTTGGGAGTGGAACTCTCCCCACTGCAGAAAGAGACACTGCTGTTGCCTTCTGCGACAGCCTGGTTCTGTTCTGCCACTCGAGCTTGGGGACCCTATCGCACAAGGAGAACGTCTAGTACCCTTATAGCTAGGTGGAGGCACCAGCCCCAAATGTGTTCCTTACTCCCTACCCAGGTGAGCTGACAACCTCCAGGAAAGACTAGAGCACTTATCTGTCCCTCCCTCAAGCCTTTCCCCTAGCAGAAGTCACTGTTTTCTATGAAGGGGTTTTAAATCGTGGAAGGCCGTGGGACTTGGCATCATCAGGCAAGGATTTGAATCCCCCTTCAATTATTCTCTAGCTTTGTTGCTCTGACTCATTTTAAGCTGCTTGAGGCTTTGTTTCCTCCTCAGTAAAGTGAGTATGTTGAGAAACAGTTCTCCATAGAGGTCCCACGTTTCTTGTGCACATCTCGTGAGCTGAGGCACTGACTCCCTTTGTTCTGGGCTATCTTTTTAAGGATGTTTGTATAGTGAAAAGCCTTGGAAATTAAGTGCCCATGGGAAAAAAAAAATACCTGGGTTCCCTAAGTTCAGGGGCCCTCTTGTCCCGTTCACCGGGGGAGCCCTCTCTGCACTGTCCTGTGGGAAGTGCTCAAGTGCAGATACTGTGGCCGCTGCCTCTGCTGTGAGTAATAAACCATCCTTTGTCTCTGACCCAGGAGTTCTAGGTCTCCTGCCAGCACCCAGGAAACTGTGGTAGGCTCGCTTCTTAGCTTCTAGGGAGGTGAAAATCGTGGACCGTGCGCTACTGCAAGTCTTAACCAATGTATGCTTGTATGATCTGCTGCTTCTCTCCAACAGCTGTCCCTGCCTTGGTTCAGGTCGTTACTGTTTCCCGTGTGCAATATCGTAGTCCCCCTTTCCTTCCCCAGCACTGCATTCCCCCCATTCTGCTGCAGGGAGATTTCTTGAGTGGCAAATCTGATTGTGTCACACTGCTCTGCTTTAAATACTTAATTGGCTCTTAATTAGGATAGGATTAAAGCCAAGCTCCATCATAGGGACCTTGCCTAGGTCTCCCCTCCCACATTCATATTCTGTTCTCCAGCCATACCTGTATGGAGCAGAGGGGTCGATCTACTTGATGATCATTATTAACTATTCAGGTTCCCAAAATTCGGCTCACCCCGCGCTGTGACGCAGTATGCTGCGTATGCGGGTGTCTCCTGGTCCGCTTCCCATCCCCCTGTGGGAATTGGGGCTTGGGGACAAGTGAATCGTAAACTGGAGTTTCCTGACTGTAACTTTGCACTTACCTCTGCTTTAAATGACCTTTTTACCATTTCTGTCCACTTCCCAAGGTGTAGCATCTAGCACAGAAAGCTGTAAAGAATAAAGAGGTCATGAGTGCAAAGCACTTATCTCAGGGTCTGATTAGCTGCTTCTGGTGCTGCTCTAATTGTTCTTATAAGAGTTGGTGCCACGGGCGCCTAGGTGGCTCAGTTGGTTAAGCATCCCACTCTTGATTTTTTTGGCTCAGGTCATGATCTCGTGGTGGTGGGATTGAGCCCCAAGTTGGGCTCCGTGCTTAGCAGGGAGTCGCCTTGAGATTCTCTCTCCCTCTTCCTTTGCCCTTGCCCCACCAGTGCGCGCACTCGCGTTCAAGTAATCTTTAAAAAAAAAAAAAAAAGGTGGTGCCAGAAGTATAGTATTTGGGAATTCTGCTAAACTGCCTCTACCCCCACCCCATCATCTAGGTGCACCCCATTTATCTGTTTAATCCTTTAGCATATATTCTGTATAGATCTTCGGAAATATTTAAAAAATCATCAGAAATACACCAAAATCTATTATAATACTGAAAAGAAGGCATTTATATCTTCTGGCCAGTTGGATGGCGTTTATAGAGGGGGGCTATAGAGTGCTCTTAGCTAAAGAGTACCGGCCTGACACTCAGCCTTCTTCAGTTTAAGTGGCTCTGGGCAATCTGTTTTGTAGTCTCTTTTCCCGTTTTAACACCCTATTTTCCACCTGATGGTCTTTGATTCACAGCAAATTGTTTTCTAAAGGATAAATCAAAGGTGGGTTTAAATGGTTAAAATACAAGCTGGCTGTTGTGAGTTTTACCAGCTGTCAGATCCTGTTCACTGTACTCTGTCTAGCTAGGTCTACCATTTGAACCATTTTAAGCAACGACGAGAAGATGGACAGTAATCACTAACCCTCCCTCGTGCGGGCATTATGGTGTTGGCGTTGCACCTCTATCGGCTGCTTGCCCCAGTGGGCTTCTCTGGTGCTGATTCGGTTGGGGAGCCCTTCCCCGCTGGTTTGTGAGGGCCTTGTGAGACAGGACCTGAATAATGGGGTTTCATCCCGGGTCTTGACAGGGCCTGGCTCCCAGAAGGCATTCCATAAATTGTTTTGAATGCATGAATGACTAAATAAGAAAATGTGAGTGTGCTTAGTTAACTGTAAACCACTAGCCAAATGTGAACGAATCCTCCCCGCCCTGCCCCTTCTCTGATGTGGAAAGATGTGCTGGTGCAGGAGTGGGGGGTTGGCACTGGCAGTTTGGGGTGATGGAAGGTGCTTATTACTATACTTGGCTTTCTCTCTGCCTGGGCCCTGTGTTCTCTTGCACCTCCCTCTCTGAAGGGTTAGCAAGCTAGGTTGGGGAGGAAGTCCTAAGCAGCTTACTGTCCTGACTTCTGGGCTCTGTTTTAGTTCAGACCTAGAGGGCTTTCCGAAGAATGGGCATCTTTTGTCTCTTCTCTCACCCGGTCCAGCTAGGGTTTATAATCCCTTTTATCCTTTAATTCTCTCCACCTCTATTTGGGTGTTCATCTGAAGAGCCTTATCTCTAACACCATTTTGCTTATCTAGGGTCCTCTTTCTTCCCAGAGCCACAGATTCCTCCTTTGTGTTTCCTGGATATTTTCTGGGACCACTTTTTGAGTGAGTTGGGGTATGTCTGGTAAAGTTAAGGGGGTGGTAACTATATATATTTGAAAATTGGGACAAGCATCCAATAATGGATTTTTTTCGCATTTGTGGACTTCTTTATATCAAACACTTTTAGCATACACTTTAAACCACATTTAATGAATTGGTTTTATTTCAAATAATAAAATTACTCGAAGGAAAAAGTACATATATATGCATGTCAGTTGACAGTATTTGAATATTTGAAATGGAAATTTCTAGAAAATCTGAGGACATGGCATTCTTAGGTAGCGAAACTTGATAATAACTATAATCCAGACTTTGGCCCCAGTTTTCCTTTTTGGCTTATGTAGGACAAAGCAAAAGGTCCTGTGTACCTATCTCTGTATTTATTTATATTTGTTTATTTAAAGATTTTATTTATTTGAGAACGAATGAGTGGCAGAGGGAGAGGGAGAAGCAGGCTCCCCGCCGAACAGGGAGACCAGTGCGGGGCTCGATCTTGACCTGAGCCAAAGGCAGATGCTTAACCGGCTAAGTCACCCAGGGGCCCCTGTACCTGTCTTTTTAGAGATAGCGCTATGGAGGGGCTTTGTCACTCCCTACCACTTGAGCTTTTGTGACAAATCTTGATACTTGAGTGGTATTTGCCTGCATGTGGATCAGGGTCACTGAAGAAAGTCAAAACCCTGTAAACTGGAGGGTATGATACAAATATAAGTTGTTAGTAATTTTTACTGTGATTGAGCATTTTTACTTAAGTGCACAAGAATTCTTGGCTTGACGTGGAAGAGGCTGGACCCTGTTCTGTTTCTTATGTGGGGTATATTTCATGAAAATCCAGTCTTTAGGGTTGGTGGTATGGGGTGGCATAGCCATTGTAATCCAAATGATGCCTTTCAATTTATTGATCAGATTATCTCACAGGGTGACTACTAATAATTTTTTTTTAAGAGAGAGAGAGAGAGAAAGTGCATATGGGGAGGTGGGAAGGGTCACAGGGAGGGGGAGGGGGGAATCTCCAGCAGACTCCACGCTCAGCATGGAGTCTGAGGCAGGGCTCCATCTCTGACCCTCAGATCGTGACCTGAGCTGAAATCAAGAGTGTGACGCCCAACTGAGCCACCCAGGCGCCTCTACCAATAATCATTTTAAATTCTGTTCACCAAAGTGAAGAAATGGGATCAGATGTGATTTTACAGATTTTTAATCCTAAAAAGGATTTGAGATTTGAATACGATCTCTATGGATGAAAGGCAAACTTGATTTATCACTCAGAACTCTAATTTCATCTTCAGCCGCATTATTGGGTGATATAACTGAAGAGGTCATGGCAAACACAGAGAATATTGAGTTGTTTAGGTGAATTTGCGTTATTTAGGGTGTTGAAGGATTCATTGATTTGTGGGTGAGGGAAAACTGTGGCAGGGTAGTTTTAGCATTTGCATTTCATTTTAACGTTACGTTGCGAGGGATTTTTGAGGCTGTGTGAATAGGGTTACAAGGCAAGCTTAGGGCAACTTAGGGTTGTATACGGAACTGGCTTTGCTGTCTTATGTTCAGCCCCCGGCCCTCGACTGAGCCAGAATTTTGGCAGCTTCTGACCCATCACCAGGGTCTTGGGATGTTAACCTCTCACTCTCTTTCACATCTGCCCTCATTCGTCTGTCTACACGACCGTTGCCCTGGCCTGAGCCTGCATCCTCCGGACTGCACTGGCCGCCTGCTGTCTCTGCCTCCTGCCTTCCTCCCTGTCAGTACTCTACCCGAGCCAGAGAGGTGTTGTCTCACGTCTATCTGATCGTGACACTCCCACACGGCTTCCTGCTGTCCTTGCTGTAGCCTAAATCCTCCCCTTTGTCTTCTCTTCCGCCAGTGCCCACCTTGCAGCCTTATCCCCTACTTCTCCTCCTCTCCCACTCCAGCCCTCTGGCCTTTCTTTTCTCCCTGGAACCCTTCCTACTTCCAACCCTTTACATGTTACTTCCAGAGCACATGGGGTTACCCGTACCCCAAATCAGGTTAAGCATTGGAGTATTCTGCCCTACCACCCAGGACTTCTAATGACTACCCATCATAATTAGGTTAGATCATTATTGTTTATTTGGGTGATTATTTGATTGTCTGTATTCTGCACTGGTCGGTCAGCTTCCAGAGGGCGGGGGCTATGCACTGAATGTGACATTGATGATCGCCTCAGCCCCTGGGGTAGGGTGTTTAGTGTGCTCCGTAGGGCTTGGTTTTCCACAACAGTTTGCATTTATGCCTCTAGTCCCCATGTCCTGACTGACTAATAGGGTCCCCTTTCACTTGGAAAATTACTCATTTTGGGTAATAGTGAACACAGTGATCCTATTTAAAACTAAGGGATGGTGAATCACTCAGGTAAATGGTTCAATTTTCAGGCTCCTAGTGCAGGGTGGGAGGGGGGTCATTGATAAAGTCTCATCTGGCTGGAGATAATTTATATTCTTGAAACTCTGGCAGCGTATATGGACATTCATTTTTTTTTTAAAAACATTTTGTTTTTTTGTTTTTAAAGATTTTATTTATTTATTTGACAGAGAGAGAGAGAGACAGTGAGAGAGGGAACACAAGCAGGGGGAGTGGGAGAGGGAGAAGCGGGCTTCCCGCAGAGCAGGGAGCCCGATGCGGGGCTCGATCCCAGGACCCTGGGATCATGACCTGAGCTGAAGGCAGATGCTTAATGACTGAGCCACCCAGGCGCCCCCCCACCCCACCTTTTTTAAACATTTTGAAGAGGTAAGAATGTTCCCTTGGGCACCTGGGATTTTAGAATATGCTAGTGGCTATTCACACAGCCTCAAAAATCCCTCGCAACGTAAACACCGAAAATACAGCACAGGTGGCCACGAGTAGGTACTTCTTCCAGTCAGAGGCTGACAAACTTTTCATTGCAAGGGGTTGAGGATGTGTTCACCTTGTTGGGCCAGCAGACATGGTCCTTGCCATCCTCACTCTAGCACAAGCTGGTCCCCAGTTGGCAGTGTGTTTGTGGGGTACCTGGTGGGGAGCACAGAGATAATCTGTGCTTCAGTTTCCCTGTCCATCCATTGACACTCCAAGAAGTAATGTGGACAGTGCCAAGTCATCGTGTTGCATTACAAAAAAATCTAAAAGGCAGCATGAGGCCCTGCTTTGGGAGGCCTGTTACGACACAGGCCCCCAGAGACTCCGTTTCCTCTTCTCTGACTTGGTGCCTGCACGCACCTGCCTCAGGAAAGGCTCTGAAGAATGGAGCAAAAGGCGCTTTCAAACTGGTGGTCCCTTCAGGCAAAAAGGGCTCTTTTGCAACACGAGTCTGAAGATGATTTTTATCAGACCATATAGCCTGAGGTCTCAAAACCACACCAGGGAAAGCCCCTCTAAGGCCTGGCTTGGATGCCACGGTTGCGCGGAGCCTGGCAGCGGTGGATTCCTACACGCTGGCCCTGCGGGGTCGGGAAGCTGAGGGAGACCCGTGGAGGCCCGGGCGGTCGGGAGAGATGGCCCGAAAACAAAGCCAGCGACAAAAGCCTAGAGATGAGTGACCGGCCTGTGTTTGCTGAGTGCAGGTGTGTTCGTTTCCTAGAGCCGGGCACACCGGCCCAGGGTCTGGGAGGGACCGTGCACGTGAGGGCCACACGCCTCTGGGATGCCCCGGTGGAGGCTGGTGGTGGGCGCTGTGAAATTCACACCGCCTTCCTAGCTCTTCTGCTGGCTTTTGGTTTGAAGGTTTGTGTGCAAGGGGTGCTCGCTTTGCTTGCCAAGTGGGCTTGGGCCAGAGCAACAGAAGGTGGGAGATGTGCAGGCCTCACGGCGATTTTGTCAGTCCAGTGATCCAGCAGAGCGTTTGTGAGGTTGCCCTAATAGTTACATATCTACGAGAGGCCGCATTCAGATTGGCTCATGAGAAAGGTGAAATGAGGTAATCACAATTATGTGATTTTTTTTTTTAAAGTTCTGGCATCTTGTGTTCTCTGCCTACCAGAAATATTCCAGCAGAACCGTGATAATGCCTTTCATCTGCTAAGGCTTCCAGATGGCAGTTTCTCAGCCAGTGTGCACAAGAGGGAGCGTTTGAGATTTAGGAGTAAGTTCATTCTCTTGCTCGGTGGGACCCAGGGAACTGTGGTGCGTGATGGGTGCTGAGTGTCAGTGGTACGTTGTCGGAAGTCCTTAGCCCTGTGGGGCCTTTAAAAAAGCACTGGACCTTATGTTAAAGGGAGGACATCTTCCAATTCCCAGTAATCAATGATCTGCCTTAATAGAGCACTTTCTCGGGATACTTTCTGTGACCTAAGTGGACTCCAAGTTCCTTGAGGACAGAGGCTGTCCCTCCTGCGGGGCAGCACCAGTGCCGAGAGAAGCCTGGCCCTGCCTTTTCCAGTTGGCACATGGCCTCCGATCTGGGGCCATATTTATAGAGTTCTTCCCCTGGTTACCAGGTCCTCCCTTTACTCATTCAGTCCAGGGATGCTGACCGAGCATGCGGGCCTAGAGCTGTAGTACAGGATGGTTTCAGAGAATTCTTGGACTCCAGGAGCTCTCAGTCCAGGGGAGGAAAGACTTAAAAATAAATACGCCGGAGGGACGTGGCATGTAAGCCCGAGGCTGGAGTGGTCAGGGGGTGTTTCCGAGGAGGTGATGTTGCTGTGTGTTTTGAAGGAGGTTCAGGGGTTGGCTGAGCAGAACAACACTTGCTGTATTTTTTTATCCCAGCAACAGGGGAGAAAAAACCTCCTCCAATTTGCTAGGATGCAGAGCTGAGCCTTATTATGCATTCTGCTGTCTAGCCCTGTGGACTGTCGTAGCCACAGTGCTGGTCCTCTGGGATCCTCCTCCTCTGTCTTTATCCTGTTCCCATTCACTCTGAGGGTGGTTGCAGCTTAACCTGGGTGCTCCTCTCTCTGAACTCCTATGGTTGATACTCAGAGGTTACCGGTTAGTTCATCTCTGTTTTGTTCCCCAACTAGATTTTAAACTCAGGGCGGGGACCACTCCATCCACATCAAGCACAATGGTGACTGGTGCCTACAGCAAGCATTTAGGGAGGGCTAGTTGAGGATTTTCATTTATTTATTTTTAAATTTTATTTTAAAGATTTTTGAGAGAGAGAGAGAGCGCGCGCGCGCGAGCAACAGTGTGAGCAAGAGCATAAGCCAGGGAGAGGGAGAAGCAGGGCTGGATCCCAGGACTGAGAGATCATGACCTGAGCCGAAGGCAGATGCTTAACCAACTGAGCCACCCACACACCCCGAGGATTTTTATATGTTCTTATTACCTGGCTCTGTAAGTATGACAAGACAGTTCAGCTATGACTCAGGTAATAAATAGTGGTGTGTTTTGTTGTTTGTTTCGTGGTTTTGTTTTTAGGAGAGCACATGTCTGGTCAGCAGCATATCATCAATTTGGTGTTCATTCACTTATTCTTTCATTCATTCACTCATTAGCAGGCTCTACCTTTGGGAATACTTCTCTCTTTCCCTGCACTGAGTTTTTTTGAATGCTGCATTTTTACTGCACTGGGGATTTATTCTTTTAAACTCTATAATTGTTTTTGACAAATCTCTATCTCTTGGATACTGACTTAGAGCTAATTCTTTTCTATTAAGTACTTCTTAGAGTGGTTGACCATAAACCGTTTGAGAAATCACTTTTATTAATGACTTTTGAGATTTGGCAGCAACTTACATCGATAGTAATGGAATGTGCTTTGAGTGGAAAACTGTAAGATAGTGTTTCACTCTGCAAACCAGGGGAGAGATGAGGATGTTTCTGACAGGAAAACATAACTTATCTGCGGTTTAGGTCAGTGTCTCAAGTAATGCAAGGCTCAGCAGTAGTAATTGCTTATGTAAAAATGTGATGTAAAAATTAAAAAGAAACATTTATGTGGTAGGCACTGTTTTAAGTGCTGCGTGCTTGTATGAACTTATTTAATCCTCTCAGTGACCGCACGCGGTGTCTGCCCTGCCGTTCCTCACCCATTACTGATGAGGACATTGAGGCACAGAGAAGCGTGTGACGTGCCCACGGGCGTGGACATGTGCCCACAAGTAGTCCCTCTGAAAATGAAGATATTCTGATTACATATAGTATGTACTTGGAAGATTGGGAAATTCAGAAAGAAGTTATTCTTTTGATGGTTTAGGGTGATTATATTTGTTTCCATTATAGATTGTGTATGTTTATGATTGCTAGCTTTTTCTGTTTCTTTTTTTTTAAATTGTGGAAAAAGATATACATAACTACCATCAGTGTTGAACTCATTTAGAGGGCTTCTACAACAACATCGCATTTTGGTAAGCTAAGAGACTTCCAAAGCATTCCTGTTTCCAAAGGAAAGTGGTTTCAGTTAAAAATGATAAACTTTGCCTCTTCACCAGTGATGCTGGTGAGAATGCCTTTGGAAAAATGTGAATGTGATTTATCCGTAAAAATGTGCTTTCTCTCTGAGGTCTTATTAGAGCAGAATGTGTAACCTATAGCTCAGTTTTGGTATCCTAGCAAGTTGGTCGTTCTGTTGTTGCTGTTGTTTTTTCAAAGCTGGGGCTGCAGATGCTTGCGCTTTGAGGGACCAGGCAGAAAATAAGCTGTTGATGGTTGGAGGCGGGAATGCGGCAGGGAGCGATAGGGAGTGAGGTAAGGGGTCAGCTGTGCGTCTGCCCTGTGTACGGGGAGCTGCTTTCCTCCAGCTGGTGGCTGAGCAGAGAATATGTAGCCTGTGTTGACAGATCGAACCATTTTTCAGTTGGCACGACACATTCTTCAAATAAAAAAATTTCCCAACTTCAGTACTTTGGAAGGAAATTCACATTAAACCAGTACCGGAGAGCATGGTGGACCCCACATACAAAGGACAATAGAGGACTTGGAAGGAGCTCTGCATCCATCCTTAGACTCTCCTGCTGTGACATTAAATTCCTGCTTTCATGTGCCCCCTTTTGGTTGTATGGTACATAGATGTATCTCTGAAAAGTTGTATGTAAGCTCATTTTGTTTCTTTGTTATATTTTAAAACTAGTCTTGTACTTTATTATGGAACATCACGGGCCTTCTGATGTGAGTCCTTCGTACAGCCAGTAATCACTCAGTGTTGTTTGTTTTGTGTGTTTGTACTTCTGTGTTTAAAATGGGGAACATGGCTGGATACTGTATATTGCCTGAGTTGAGTTCATGAGCTATGCATGCTTCGGGTTACTCAGATTCTTATGGCTGTGGTGTTTGTTGTAATGAGATTTGACTTGTCGGGGAGCTGTGGAAGCTTGGAAGAGTGTTTGGTCCTTAATACTGGTATCTAAATTCTAGGCATGTTGCCTGCATCTCCCAGTTTCAAAGAAATCTATGTCAATCTGTTTCTTCATAACCTAGTGCTGTTGCTGTTTTATTTTTTTTTTTTCCGCCTTGTTTTATATTCAATCCTTCTCTTTGGCTCACAACAGCAATCGGTCCAAAGATTTACTTTTTCTATTTCCAACGCTATCATTATTTTTATGTAAAAAGTATGCTTTGAGTTACAGCAATTCATGGGGATCAAGCTTCTACTCTGTAGGGAGAAAAGAGATGTCATTTGCTGCAGACAAATGTCCTGCCCCATGCTGTGTTTCCACTGTAATCCAGGGGTTTATTTGTGTGACACTTAAAGAAAAAGGACCATTTGGGCTGACTCTAAGCCAAGATGATGTAGGCCCAAAGTTTTTCTTGGAGGAGTGGGGGAACAATGGGGATAGAAACATTTGGAAGAAATAGTCCTTTTCCTCCTTACTGTATTCATTGCATTTTCATTTACAGATTATTTAATGCATTGCATTTACTCCTATAATTCCGTTTCTTTTGGGTTTTCTGAGCCCCTCTTTTTTTTCCTTTTTTTTGAAACAGTTTTAAACTTATAGGAAAGTTGTAAGAAGACTGGAAAAGAACTATATACCTTCACTGAGGGACTGACTCCCTTCGAGTTTCTCTAGTTATCCCAATTATGTCCTTCACGTCTTTCTAGCCTCCTTCAATCTGGAAGAGTTCCTCATTCTTTCATGATGTTGGCATTTTGCAGGCCAGTTACATAGAATATCTTTCTTTTCTTAGAGGGTGTTCTGTATTCCTCCTGCAAACCCCAGCTTGTGTTACTTTCTGTAAGGAGAGGTGGGCTGTGCCCCTGAGGGCTTGGTAGCTCTCTCCTTTAGATTTTTACAACACTCCATTCATACCTTTGAGCATTTATGATAGCCAATCAGTAAATATGGTTTGATTTCTGTGTGCCAAGTGGGATACATTTAGGAACAAAACAAAACAAAACAATCCCTGCTTTTATGCAGCTTACCTCTTAGTGAAGGTAACAAACCACTAACAAGATAAATAAACTAGCAAGTAGGTCAGGTTGTGATAGGTGCTCGAGAGGACAGAATCAAGCAGGAGAGAGTGGGGCAGGTATGGCGGTTCTTGGGAGGGTGGCCAAGGAAGGCTTCCCATGAGAGTGGTTCTGGAGCAGGACTCCCAAGAGAGCGAGGTAAGGCCTTGCTGATACCGGTTGGAGATCTGTCGGGGTGCAGGGAGCCTCCAGGGTGCAAAGGCCATGCCTCAGACGGGCTGGGAGGGTGGTGGGGGGGCGGACAGTATGGTGGTTGGAGCCAAGGGAGCGTGGTAGGAAAGGTGGAACGGGGTCAGTCGGGGCTTGTGGCCACAAGCAGAGAAGTGACATGAACTGACTTAGGCTTGAGAAAGGAACCCCCTGTTATGTAGGGAATAGCAGGGCTGTGGGAATAGGAAGAAGGGTAGAGGCGGGAGACAGGTTCAGGGAATGGGATAAGCCCTTTGCGTACTCATTTGTTCTGTATGGTGGTACATAGAGGGGACTTAGTGGTTCTCAGACTTCAGGATACATCAGACTTATGTGGGCCATTTTCGAGTGATGCAGACTTTTTTACTTGGCAACTCGAATTCACTAGGTCTCACCTGTATTATTCACAGCTGCTCCCCAAGGGGAGTCTCAGAGGCCGGTCCTTGAAGGACAGGTTGAAGCACAATAACAAGTGAGTTTGGAATGAGTGAATAATTGGTTTTTGGAAAATCCTTTAGAGATACTTAGATATGAAGTGTTTTCTACTCTTCTTGCTTTATTTCTTATAAACATATTATTCAACTTCTAAAAATCATGTGGTAGTATAAATTTTCTCTTACAACTGACTTAATGCATAAAGATCTCGCTAGGCAAGAATAGTTTTTTTAAAAGAGAAGTGTATTTTGTAAAATAAACATAATACTGACATGCCATTTTCCTGCCTCTAAACACGTGGTTTCAGAAGGAATGAATAAATGGTACTAATAGGATTCATTCACAAAGAAGCTATTAAGTGTATTCAAGAGGAAATTGGATTCAAGGAGTAGGTTGGATGAAGCCATTAAAGATATGAATGAGTATTTTAGATACAGATGGGTATTTTAGAGCTGGAGTGGACTAGATCTGGCTTGGCATTGTATTGTACCAGAGGTCCACGGGACATATGTCAGAACAAGTCCCGGAAGCAGGGCTAAGTGCGAAGCATTAAGGGACTTGTCTCTTCTCCTTGGTGAATTAAGTTCAGTCTTGCATGGGTAATGTTGGGTTGAACACGAAGTCGAGTTGTGCCGTGCTTAAGTGTGATGTTGTGGGCAAGAGCATGGGCTTTGGAGCTTCACTGGTTTCAAATCCTGCTTGGAACCATCAGTGTAACTCATGTTGCTTCAGTTTCCACATAGGAGGGACATAGTAGTGCCCACGTCGCAAGCCCATTGTGAGGGTTGAGGATTAATGACCACAAGGTACTTAGAATAGGGTCTGGCATATGGTAAGGATTCAGCAATTACTGGCTTTTTCTCCCCTCCCTCTCCTATTTTTGTTATCACTCTTACATTTCAGTGCTTTCAAACCATATTTTGCTTTCTGGAATACTATACATTTTCCGTGATTGTTGTTCTGGGATGAGTATAGTTATTGGTCACGTCTAGAAATATGCTCATTCGTGCCTCTGTTTATACAAAGAGTTTAAAGTCTTAAGTATGGTGTTTGTCTTTTTTATTTAAGACCGGCACTTTTTGGAAGTCGGTTGCCATCACTTATGTAATGTTAACTTTTCCCGCCCCCCCCTCTGTAAAAGAGGGACACTCATACTTGCTTTAGGGACATGCGGTTAGAATTAATGAGTAATTAATGTTTGTGGTTCTACCCCATTAAGTACTAATTAGCATTAGTTACTGCTCTTAGTCTCTCTCCAAGTACCATGATCAAACTGATTCTTTGAACTAGGGGCTTTGAGAGAACTTTTTCTTATGTACTGTGGGCAACAGCATCTGAGAACATTTGCTGTTTTATTACTCCCCATATCTAAAAAATTTTATACCTCCCCAACAACAAAAAACTAAAGTAAATCAAATAACGTCTTGTAGAACTTAGTAATAAAATGTTATAAGTGTTAAGGGAATCTTTTTTCCTTTGGGTGATCACCATCTTTGATTTTTGACTTTCTCTTCGTTATGCAGCAGTTACATCTGTACTTAGCAATAATGTTCTAAAAATTCCCACAATAAGCCTATGAGGGCATAGTATGGTAGAGGCAGACCTGGCATTGTGGTTTAAAGGAAAAAAAAAAGTTTGTATTTCAATTCCGTCTCCCTCGCGGTAAGGTTTGGAGTTTCTGTACCTTAGGACCTTTGTAAAACTAGGATAATAATGCCTTGGAATAACCTATGTTAAATACCAGGCACAAATACCAACATATATGTGCCTGACTGTAGCGAATACTCACAATGATTTTATTTTTCCAATATGATTGAATTTGGTAATATAACTAGAACCAATTTTATAGTTTTCATATAAAGCAAAAGAAAGTATCTTTTAGAGTCCTAGTGTCAATTGGATTTCTGCCTGACATACACTTACCTTAAAGATCTAATTTCCAAACTTATTCTGGGAGGACACCTCTTCTGTCAATTGACAAAATTAAATCATTCAAAGGATGTGAATATAGAGTGAATATGGGGTTTTGTGTGTGTGTGTGTGTGTGTGTGTGTGATATTCAAATAGAGTAATTCAGTGTAATGCAATTTTACATTTCCCCATCATGTATTAAAATTGTGGGTCAATAAAGGAGTAGGCTAACCAAGGGCGTGGCTCTGGATCCTAGGAGGGGCTCGGCCTGAGAGAGACTGGCCTTCTATACTCCACTAAAGGCAATGTTTAGTTAAAATTCAATTCCTTGCAATGTAGGCCTGAAAGGATTAGCTACACTCTTGATTGATATGTAAAGAGAGTTTTTATAATCTCTGGAACTGTGGCTTTTGAGGAACAAAATAATCTAAACTATAATTTTGAAATGGGACAGAAGATATTATAGGTTTATTCCTAGAATTCTCCTCGTTTGATTTGCTTCTGTAATTAAATACCTACTTGGCGGGGAGGGTGTATAGAGGGACGATTATTCCCTTGCTTTAATCGCTGTTGATTTCTTAGTGATACTTTGAAGTGGTGTCCAACTGTCTTCCCTGGCTTTCAGACGCTTTGATGAAACAATAGGAACTTGTTAAGTACATAACCAGATTCTTTCCACACGGCTCCCTCACGAGGTCTATTTTAAGTTAGTTAGGCTTGATGTCCAGACTGAAAAGCATTTATTCACCAGTTCTGATAAAAGGTCGAGGAGTTTAACTTCTTACGGATAAGACCAAGGAGCCTAAAACTATTGCTGTGAACTACCTACCCTGTCTCCCTTCCCAAAAAGAAAAAAAGAAAGCCTAGAAAGAAGTAAAGGGACGCTTATCTTCTTTAAGGTGTCAGAATTTAGACCCTGAAAAGATTTCTGTTTCTTACTGTAATTTGGTGAGTCTCTTGTCTTGGCTCTGGCAGCTTCCTCTTTCTTATCCCACTATCCCAAATAGTTTTATTATTTTGTTACATTCTACTTATGGTGCTCCTTTTTGCAGACTCCGTATCCTCTACCCCATTGTTCATTTTCTTGGAGTTCCTGAAAGGTGCAGGCCAAGCTTCTCTTTTTCTACACCCTACTTTCTCTCGAGGCAAGCCTATAGCTGCTGAGTGTCAAGGGTTAACTCCAGTTTCTCCCACCTGAGGTTTCCACCTGAATGTCTTAGAGCACACGTCAAACCCACCAGTCCCAAACGAGCTCCTGTTCTTTCACAAAAGCTGGTTCCTATTATCTTCAAAGCACAATTCTGACATTTACCCCACCTGCTTAAAACTTTCCGGGGAACCCTCAGACCTTGCTGATGGGAATGGAAATGGTACAGCCGCTGTGGAAGACACTTTGGCGGCTCCTTAAAAAATTACACCTAGAGTTACCATACGACCCAGCAATTCCACTCTTCGGTATTTGCCCAAGAGAAAAGAAAACAGATGTTCATATAAAATGTGTCCAGGGATGTTCAGTAGCCATGATATTCATAATAGCAAAAAAAATCAAATGTCCAAGTAATGAATGGGTAAATAAGATGATGTATACATACAATACAGTGTACACACACAGCTATTATTATATAGAGGAATGAAGTACGGATACATTCTGTAACATGGATGAACCTTGAAGACATTATTGTAAAGTAAAAGAAGCAAGACCCCGAAGGCCACATATTGTATGTTCCATTTCTACGATGTCCAGCATAGGCAGATTCATAGCAGATTAATGGTTGCCAGGGCAGGGGGCAGAAGAGAACAGGATTTCCATTTGATCTATGAGAATGTTTTAGAATTAGATCGTGGTGATCATTGCACTCTATTTTGAAGATGCTAAAAATCACTGAATTGTACAGTTTAACGTGGTGACTGTATTAGTTCCTGAGGGCTGCTGTAACAAAGGCCCACACACTCAGTGAGGTAAAATGGAGAAACTTACTGTCTCAAGGCTCTGGAGGCCACAAGTCTGAGATCAAGGTGTTAGCAAAGTTGTTTCCCTCTTGAGGACCTGAGGGAGAATCTGTTCCAGGCTTCTCTCCTAGCTTCTGGTGGATTGCAGGCAATCGTTGGCCTTCCTTGGCTCATAGACCCATCACTCCAGCTCTGCCTTCATCTTCACCATGATGTGCTTCCCATGTACACGTGTGTCCAGATTTCCCTTTTTTGTAAGGACACAGTCCTTTTGGATTAGGGCCCACCTTCATTATCATAACTACTGACGTCTGTTACCCTGTTTCCAAATAATGTCCCATTTTGAGGTACTGGTTTTCACTTCATATGAACTTTTCAGGGACAGAATTCAATCCATAACAGTAACTTCTATGTTACTTCAATTAGGAACAACAAAAACAAAAACAAACCCAAACCGAAAAACCCTTAGGGAACTTCTGACTGTTGTCAAGTAAGAGACCAAAGCCCTGAACAGAGTCTGGCCCTTGCCTCTCTCCTCAGCCTTTTCCTCTTCTCTTACCCTGGGCCCTGGCCAGCTGGCTTTCTTCCTGTGCCAGCCGTGCTCCCTCGGACCGCAGGGCCTGTGCCTATGAGCTGCTTTTATTCCTTTTTTTTTTTTGCCATCCCCTTCCTTCCATTTGTTGGAAGCCTTTTCACCCTTCTGACCTCCACTCCAGTGTTCCTTTCCTGCGGGACGTGCGGTATAAAGCCGCCTCTTCTGTACGCTCGATTTGGTCCTCTCTCGCTGTGTGACTGAGCGCTCCGAAACTTCCTAGGGTTGAACAACAGCCATCTGTTATGCTCTTGGATTCTGTGGCTCAGGAATGCAGATACACTGAAGATGATCTGTCTGTCCTCTGTGATGTCTGGAGCCTTGGCAGGGAAGATCTCCACAGCGTTGGGCTGGGATCCCCTGGGAGCGTTGCCACTCCTGTGTCTGGTGCCTGGACTGGGAGGACCCAAAGCCCGGGCTCTGCTGGCTCTGTTGACCAGCGCTCCTGCCCATGGTTCCTTGATGTGGCTTGGACTCCCTCACAGCAGGGCAGCCTCAGGATAGGCAGACTTGTTACGGGAAAGTTCAGGGCTCCAGGAGTAGGTATTCTGGCAAATAGAAAGCAGGAGGAAGCTGAATGGCCTCTTAGGACCTAACTTTGGCAGTCCATAGCATCGTTTTGACCCCATACTCTAATGGTTGACGCTGCCGTAGCCCACCCAGATTCACACGGCGGGCTGGGGAGGGGACACCTAGACCTTACCTCTCAATGGGAGGAATACCAGAATTTGCTTCTGTGTTTAAAAACTGCCACAGTACTCCTCAATGGGTGCTCCTTCAGGGTGCTCCCCTGTAAATCACTCCTTTGTGTCATCATTGGATTAATTTCCGCCTTTCCAACTAGACGATAAGCTTACTTTGCTCACCCTGGTATTCCCAGCATCTAATAGGTGGCTGGCACATACTAGGTGCTTGGTGAGACTATGAGATGGAAGTTGACTGTGAAGAGTTAGAAAAGGCACAGCAAGGAAAAGTATTCATTTATGTCTGAAACATCTCGAGCTTGTGCAGCTGATCCAAGCACGGCCACTACTAAATAAACTCAGTGGTCCATGGCTGTGTTGTTTCATCCTTATGATCGCTGTTATTCAGCCATAAATCTGGCTGCCTTGTGACTGTTGATAGTGCAGGAGACCTCTGAGAGCTGCTACCCACGAGAACGCCCTCTTGACACCCGCAACAAAACATAGCGACGTTAAGTATAAGTGAAGCCAAATGTTTGCCGAATGAATTCCCCACGAGAGAATAAACAATTAAAGATTTAAGGTTTAAATAGGCTAATACTAATAAGGTGTGTGCGCGTGCCCATGTGTGCACGCTCATGGCTTGCAGTGCCTGTTGGGTGAAGAAAGGAAGGTGGTAAGGCATCTAGTTTATTTTTAACAGACTGACTTTATCTGAGCGGTGTGGGACTAATCATATTTATTCAACATGCTCTGCTCGGCTCCTCATTTCTTTGAAAAACTTGGAGTCTGAGACAGACACACATACAGCCTCTCCAGGCACGCGGTTCACTTGCTCCTCGGGCTCCGTGTAGCTGCTTGACATTTGTGCCACAGACTTGGCAGATGAGTGCCGATTTCCCTTCCTTGCCTGTACATTTGCAGGGCAGTCTTTTACACAGAACCTCTTAAAATGCAGAGGGATGTGGTTCAGTACACTGAAATGCCATTCCATTTAGTTTTTGCTTCTACACACCAAAGACCCCAGCGCAGTGTGGGGTGGTGTTAAAAACACTGGCTTTGGAAGTCCCGTGGACCTAGGTTTTGAACCTTGACCCTGCCACTTTTTATTGCTGTGACCTGAGGCAAGTTAGTTACCCTCCGTATGCCTCCTTTACTGCAGGTAGGGGGTGGGGAGATGATAATGGTTAGAAGAATTTAGTGAGATCAGATGCATAAAGATCCGAGTACAGTCTGGCACATAGTGAATGCTCAATTAGTGTTAGTTATTAGGACCATTATTATGCAAATGTAACTGCTTGGGGTTTACTTGGAATTTAAATATAGTAATATTGGAATGGCTTTCACCGAGTGCTCGATCTTACTCTGATTTTGCTCTTAATTGGAAAGTAAGTTTATGCTGTTTCAAGTTCAGGATATTTGTAGGTTATTAGTGCGATAGTTCCTGCCTTGTCTTTGGTACTGGTGACTTTTGCTTTGAAAAGTGTCTGTTAAAGAATAAATAGGCATTCAAAAGGAGAAATGGTTCAGAATTCTAGGACTTCAGAAAGTTGAATGTATTTTTCTGCGTTTTTCTAACCTCGACCATCATTCAGGCTGTCAGAGCAAGAGACGTGCTGATTTCAGGATGTCTGGTTTAACACTGCTGGCTTCCCCTCCCCCCCCCCCCCTTTCTGGACCAGGGTCAGCATGGCCGGGGGCCTCTGTGAGGACGCCTCGGTTCAGAGGGCTCTTGCTGGTTGCTGCTGGTGTGACCAGGGATGGTGGCAAATCTGCGGTCTGTCGTGAAGTGAAGTTGGAGGAGGGAGGGTTTCGTAACAGATGGTTTCTTGGCTATCTGGGGCCTGCCCAGCTCTCAGCTTTGAAAACGATGGGCCAGACCCTGAGCTGGCACGGATGTGGGCTCGATTGCCAGAACAGGAAGTGAGGTCCCAGGGTGATATCTTTGGAGCAGCTGCTGCTGCTTGGCTGGTGGGCTGGCCCTGGCAGCATCGGCTTCCCATGGTTTGGTGAGGCGACTGTGTGTGGGACCACAGCAGCAATCAAGTGGGAAACCTGGCCCGGAATCCGCAGTTGTGAGCCCTTTGGAGCTGCTGGCCTGGGTTTGGAAGGGGGGTGGGGCTTGTGCCACCTTTGCCGTGGATGGAAATGAGTGAATGCGGGAGCCAAAGATCGATGCATCCTGCGCTGGTCAGCCGGGCGTTCCGGCTTGGGGATGAGAGCAGAAAGCACTGCGGCGCAGGAGGGCTTGGCTGTCCTCTCTGACGTTAGCTTCCGAAGACTAGGAGCTTATCCCAGAATTTGCTAACCTCCTTGGATACCTTTTTGGAATAATTATATCATTCTTGGCTGGGTGCGAGTATTTGGCCTGCCTCTTACTAGCTGGGTGTCCTTGGGCAAATTACTAATCTCTCTGTGCTTAATTTTTATCTATGAAGGGGCCAGACTGGATGATCTAAGTATGAGATGATCTTTAATGTCCAACTCTGATTAAGTCCTTTTATGTATCTTCATATATATGCACAGTTTTTTATTTGAGTCAACACACAACGTTACGGTAGTTACGGGTGTACGACTTAGTGATTTGACAAGTTCCTACACTGTGCTAGGTTCACCACAAGGGTCGCAGCCATCTGTCCTGCTACGTCGCTGTTACAATATGTATGTATCTTCATGTATTTCGGTATTTGCTTCTTTGAATGATGGGTCCCACAAATGTACTTCTTAAAGTGGGACATAAACCCTTTCTTTTGCTCTTCTTTTTTAGCGATTCAGATGGTGCTCTTCCGTATCTAGTATTTAAGAATTTGGAAATCAAAGTATGTATCATTTTATGGAGAGAGGGACCCAGACTTTATTTTTCTCGCAGCCTAGAAATGAGCTCATCCCATTTGTTGTTGGGATAATACTGGTTGCAGTTGCTGTTGGGGAGGGGACCTATAGGGCACAAGGCATACAATTATAAAAGCATACTCTTGCAATGGCAGTAGAGGCCATCTCGTCAACCCCTTCAGGTTGAGAGGAGGAGACTGAGACCCAGAAAGGTCTCACCACTTGTCTCAGACTGTGCAGCTAGACCCTGTGAGAGCCGAGGCTGTGCTCTGTACATTGTGACCACCCCCCTGCCTTTTGGGCATCAGGTCCAGCTGGTTTCTTTATTAGCATTTGTCAGAATGACCTGAGGTAAAGATCGCCTC
The DNA here is from genome assembly GCF_964656455.1 of Halichoerus grypus. Lineage (NCBI taxonomy): Eukaryota > Metazoa > Chordata > Mammalia > Carnivora > Phocidae > Halichoerus > Halichoerus grypus. The sequence goes on along the minus strand of NC_135714.1, from coordinate 80,466,971 downwards.
ACATTGCCTCTCCTCTGACCTCGCTAGGTTCTGAAATGCCAAGTCACCCATATTCAGAAGGATTATTTCAAGGTAGAACAAACTCCAAGAGCTTTGGGCTTCCTCTTCGGGATGGTCTGTGTAGATCTGGGTTGTTTCTCAGGAGCTGGACTCAGGTCCTAGAAGTGTTCTTCATGAGAGGTCACTTCTTATCTCCTCCCCAACAATTCCTTTTTCTCTGAGGGCTCTAATTCTTAAGAGGGAAGCAGAGGTACAATTCTGAGGAGTGATGCAGATTTGATGGAATGCAAGAGAAGCAAGAGCTGAGTGGGTTGGGTTAATACGGAACTAAGAAATCATTGTGAGGGAAAAGTGCAACCAGAAGGGCCTTGCAAATCTACCTAGTGTTTGGATAAGGTTCTAATACAGAGCCCTGGGAAATTGGAAATATTCTCTAGACATTGTGTGTGCATTGTCTGAAATGAGCTCCCACATCTTTGTCTTGCTTCCTTTTGGTTCTCATTGTTCTACTTCTTACCCCGCTGCGTAGCTGCCAAATGCCCTATGTGTTTCTTAGGACTCTGCTGCCAGCCAGGTTTGGCCATTCTGCCTTAATTCCATCGCTTCTTCCTAACTGAAATAGACACATTTACCTTATTTTCTTCACTCTAAGACATTAACTTTTAAAAACATGTTTGGAATTCCAGTGGATTGACGAATCAATGTGTATATTTAATGTAGTGTTTTTCTTTTCCCTAAAAGCACTGTTAAGAATCTCTGCATCTGAGAATCTGGAAATAATGAATTAAATGCTAGACTTAGTGAAGAGAGAAGCTGAGGGGTGGAGACCAAAACTGTTAGAAAGGAAGGGCCATGAAAACCAGAAAGGTGGGGCGATTTGCTAAGTGAAGTGGAAAAGTACTGTATTCTCTTTAACCCCCTGAGGTTTTCAGGCTTGGGTAAATTTTGCACAAGTGCAGCCTCTCAAGAATTTTCAGGAAAGCCTGACACTAGGCTCTCCTTGTCCCAAGGCACAGAAACATTGTAGCAGGGGTTACCGTTCAGGTTACAGGTGACAAGAGAGCAGAGAATCTCAGGAATATCTAAGGATGCAAAGTGTGTCCCATGGCCGGGCCTCACAGGTACCTTGTTGACAGGTTGTTCTGGATCCAAGATCTAGATTGGGGATGTCGCCAGCGGGAATTTGTGACTACTATTTCTTTCTTTAAAGCAGCTAGGATGACTTATGGGTCTCGCTAATTATCATCATCTTTGTTAAGTAGAACTTCTAATTAAATTTTCTTGTCCTCTGTTGTTGGCCAGCAGGGCACAGTGTGCGTGATGTCGGGGAGGCTGCTGGAGAGGGTTGGCCTCAAGGCCATTTAGCGTGGGCCTCATATGCGCGAAGGGCCTCACATTGATTCCCTTAGCGCTATCTGCACACGAGCTTACACATTCCGTCACAGACACAAACTGGCAAGATTGAAAGAAGATGGCATTCATCATCCAAATTTAAATTTGTTTCTCATTAATGGATATTCTGCCTGTAGTGCACTATGAATTAATATGTTTTATAAATCTTGTAACTGTCTCATGAAGAGCATAATTAGTCATAAGTGTTTGGGTGTTAGAAATGTTAATTTGTTCAATGTAGGTATTAAAATATCTTGTCAATTCTTTATTAACATAACTGGGAGTGTTAACCTTGAGAGGGGCTCGAGCCTCTCTTGACCTCTGAAAGGTCCTGCTCAACCGTCTGTGCATCGCCTGTCCTGGGTCACGGGCTTACTTCTAGTCCAATCACCTGCGAGTGGGGCCATCACTTGAGCTGGAAAACTCTGTCCCCTTGCTACCCAGAACAGCCTGGGGTCTTGTCCTTAGAAAGTGCTGTGGGTGTGGCGGGCTTGTGATGGAATTGAAGATGGGGACCGTGAGAGTCTGGTCTGTAAGACTAAAGAGTGGGGCCCACAGCAGAGCTCTGACTGAGTCCTGAGATCCCTCAAGTCTTCGGCAGCTCAGCTCCTTGTTTCTCTGCATCTACTCTTGTAAACTACAGATGACTTTTGACAACCAAACACCGTAGAACTCATTTGTGCTTTGAGATATCAAGCCACTGCTAAAATACTTTCTTAAAAATGAAATAATTGTTGAGGCAGTTGGCAGTTGTTTTGGTAAAATTACAGAGCGAACAGCTCCATGAGAAGGGCAGTTCCAGAAATGAGGAGAGGATGAAGAGATGCAAGGGGCCACTTTGTAGCGAGGTGAGGGCTGGAAGTGATAATTGGTTGTGCTGAGGGAGGGATAACATTGGAAAGTGATGTGAAAATGCAGCTTGAGTCGTGGTTGGGGGGAACTTTGAAATGAAAAGCTGGCCTTGAGTAGTGACAGTGACCAGGCCTTTTAAATTCATAGACCCGCCTCTCCCACCTGACCCCCTCCCCTGTTTCTCATTATCAACCTGTAATAATTTATGCTGTAACTACCATCTAGAGAGATCTTAGGCAGGACTGGGTTGCTTCCGTCACCAGATTTGTTGTATGGCCAAAGCTTTGATGTCTACAATAGGGACTAGAAAATTGTATGGGGAAAGATTGGTGTGTTAATAGACTTGAGGTAAGCAGTCTGGGACTCTTGCATTATGAAGGAAGGGATTTTGGACCTTGGTGTTTTTGCAAAGACCACATTTGCATTATTAGAGAACACAGGATTGTGGGTAAGGTGGTTGCAACTACTAAACTAGCTTAGTGGGTATGGATTCCTGTTCACTCACAAATACCTTTTTGATGTGCTTGTTGAAACTCTAATATACGGGGTAGGTTTTATTACAATCGTTTATGGTATGGTCGGAGTATCTGGAAATACAATGAGAGAGTAGAGCATAGGCACCATTTATAAGCCTGCAGCTTTATGGACAGATTGCTTATCAGAAGTTGGGGCACTACCGTACGTTTATCTTCGGACTTCTTTCATGTAGAGCGATTGACTTGGTATTTCAGTCTGTTATTTTGCCAGGATAATGTCAGGTTAGTACTCCCCTCGATAGGGCATTGTGCATCTCACTGAGCTGTGGAACTTAGGAAAGTGCAGATGCTGGGCTCAGCCCTGAGCTGTTTGCCTTAGTCTCCAGCTCGGGCCGTCACTGTCCTTTTGATTGCAGCGTCTCTTCTACCCTCCCGAGTTCCTTCAGTTAAATGCACACCGAGCTTGGTGATTGTCACTGAGCTGGGTATAAAATGGTGAACAAAACAAATGATTCTTGGACTTCTTGGAGTGTACATCTATGAGGGAGCCAGGAAATAAGTACATAAATACTGCAGGAAAAGGAAATGTCTAACTTGCTGCGGAGAGAGAAACAAGACAGGGCATTGAGGGAGGATCCCGGGAAGAGTGCGGTGTGGGTGGGAGGGCAAGCCTCTCTGGGGAAGTCATGCCGCTGCTGGAACCGCAGGGATGGAGAAGACTAGCTGAGTGAGGAGAGGGGCCGGACTATTCCAGGCTGGGGGATGGCCTGTTGGAAGGCCCCAAAGAGGGAAGAGGCTCCCTGGGGAGTCGGGAGAGACAGACAGAGAGAGAGAGAGAAAGAGAAGGAGAAGTGTGCTCCTGGAGAGAGGCTGGAGGTCGTCCTCTATCTGTTCTACCTTCCCTTTGTGCTGTGGTTACCAGGTGACCTGCCTGTATTGCCCTTTATTTATTAGTATTGCTATTTTATGAAAAATTTTTTAGGGACGCCTGGGTGGTTTAGTCTGTTAAGTGTCTGCCTTTGGCTCAGGGCAGGATCCCAGGGTGCTGGGATCGAGCCCCGTGTCGGGCTCCCTGCTCTGCAGGGAGTCTGCTTCTCCCTCTACCTGCCGCTCCCCCTGCTTGTGCTCTCTCTGTCTGACAAATATATAAGCAAAAGCTTAAAAAAAAATTTGTTTTTGAAAGATTTTATTTATTTAGAGCATGAGGGGCGGGGGGCGGGTGGGCAGAGGAAGGAGAATCTCAAGCAGACTCTGTGCCGAGCCTGACTCGGGGCTCAGTCTCACAACCCGAGATCATGACCTGAGCCCCTGAAATCAAGAGCCGGACGCTTAAGCGACTGCACCATCCAGGTGCCCCTATTAATGCTATTTTAATTAAACTTCGATTTTGAGGTAATTGTAGATTCACTGCAGTTGTAAGAAATAATGCAGCGAGATCCTGTGTACCCTTCACCCAGCTTCTTCCAGTGGCAACATCTTGCAAAATTATAGCATAATATCACAACCAGGAAACTCACATTGATGCAATCCACCAAGCTTATTCAGATTTCACCAGTATTGTGTGTGTGCGTGCCTGTGTGTGTGTGTGTGTGTAGTGTATTTCTATGCAGTTTTATCATGTGTGGGTTCATGTATCTACCACAGTAGTCAAGGTATAGAACAGTTTCGTTACCACAAGGATCTCTCATGCTGTCCTTAAAAATTGAGGGGCGCCTGGTTGGCTCAGATGGTTAAGCCTCTGCCTTCGGCTCAGGTCCTGATCCCGGGGTCCTGGGATGGAGTCCCGCATTGGGCTCCTGGCTCAGCAGGGAGCCTGCTTCTCCCTCTCCCTCTACTTCTCCTCCTGCTCATTCTCTCTCTCTCTCTCTCTCTATCTCTGTGTCTCAAATGAATAATAAATAAAGTCTTTAAAAAAACTGAGATATAATTGACATATATTAGTTTCAGGTGTACTCCATGATTTGGGATACATAGTGAAATGATCACCTCAGGAAATCCAGTTAACATCCATCAGCACACATTTAAATGTCCCTTTAAAGACAAAAGGGTCCTTGCCTGTTACAACAATGTCACTGTTTAGGTCCGCTAAGCAAATTCTAGGGTGTCTGTTGGCTTTGTTTTTTGGGAGTTGTAAATGGATTTCACTCCAACATTACAAAAACTGAAAGATTGGTTTAAGCAAAAGAATGTAATTGAAGGATGAATCCTTGTTCTTGTAAATCCCGTGATGCTTGGCCATTGTCTTCCAGCCTTTTCATTCAGTGCTGTCAGCTGCTTGGAGTACTGCGCTGGAAGCCCTCACCTCCAACCTGTCTCGCTAATGCTTGCTGCTTGCAGCTTTCTTGCTGGGTTTTTTGTTTTGTTTTGTTTTCTTTCTTTCTTTTTTTTAGTGCATGGAAGGGAGATGGGATAAAGAATTCACTTAGCTGTTCTTTGGAATAGACTGTATCTCCGTTCCCAGCGAAGGAATTCTGTGGATTTATGGACAGGTAGTGGTTTCTCTCTAGAATTAGGAAACCCAGGAAGTATTAGGTACAACTGCATTATTGATAATAATGCCTTATGTACTTTAAGTTTGAGACAGGGCCCTGTGTGCACTTGTAAGGTGGCTTTCAGCACCGCTGATTTGGGGGCAAGAGAAGGCTGAATCCACTGAAACATAGCCCGCTCTCCAACCTCCAAGGCCATGGAGACGGGTCAGCCTGAAAGAAGGGGGAGTCTTTTTCTATTTCTCCTAAAGCAGCCTTGCAAGCTATGCCCATTTCTAAGGTCGTCTAAAAGTGCCATAAGGTCTGGCAATGGCCATGCCTGAGAGAAACCTCAGAGAGGTCTGGATCCTGCCTCCCTCAGGAACACCCTGCTCTTACCTGGTGAGATGTGATAGGAAGCCCATGTTTAGTCGTCTTCACATCACACGGAGCCACCTTCCTTGTCTCTCCTGGTTATTAGTTTTTATTTGATTTTTTTAAAATTTTAGTTCCAGTGTAGTTAACATACAGTGTTACATTAGTTTCACGTGTACAATGTAGTGATTCAACAATGGTGTACATTATTCAGTGCTTTTCATGGTTAAGTGCACTCCTTAATCCCCTTCATCTATTTCCCTCATCCCCCCACCTACCTCCCCTCTGGTAACCATCAATTCTCTATAGTTAAAGAGTCTGTTTTTTGGTTTGTCTCCTTTCCCCCCGACACACTTGGTTCATTTGTTTTGTTTGTTAAATTCCACATATGAGTGAAATCATATGGTATTTTTCTTTATCTGACTTATCTCACTTAACATGATGCCTTCTAGATCCATCCGTGTTGTTGCAAATGGCAAGATCTCATTCTTTTTTATGGCTAATATTCGTGTGTGTGTGTGTGTGATCTGTATATCTTTGTATATAAAATCACCTCTTTAGCATCAGTGGGCACTTAGGTTGCTTCCATATCTTGGCTCTTGTAAATAATGCTGCAATAAACATAAGGGTGCATGTATCTTCTCAAATTACTGTTTTTGTATTCTTTGGGTACCCAAATTAATTTTTTTGAGGAAACTCCATACTGTTTTCCACAGTGGCTATACCAGTTTGCATTCCCACCAACAGTGCACGAGGGTTCCTTTTTTCCCCCACATCCTTGCCAACACTTGTTTCTTGTGGTGTTGATTTTAGCCACTCTGACAGGCGTGAGGTGATATCTTGTTGTGGTTTCGATTTTGCATTTCCCTGATGATGAGTGATGTTGAGCATCTTTCCATGTGTCTGTTGGCCAGCTGTATGTCGTCTTTGGAGAGATGTGTGTTCATGTCTTCTGCCCATTTTTAATTGGATTATTTGGATTTTTGGTGTTCAGTTGTCTGTATATATCTTGGATATTAACCCCTTATCGGATACATCACTTGCAAATATCTTCTCCCTTCAGTAGGTTGTCTTTCTGTGCTGTTGATTGTTTTCTTTGTTGTATGGAAGCTTTTTATTTTGATGTCCCAATAGTTTATTTTTGCATTTGTTTCCCTTTGGAGACAGTTCTAAGAAAATGTTGCTATGGCCAGTGTCAGAGAAATTACTGCCTATGCTTTCTTCTAGGATTTTTATGGTTTCAGGTCTTACATTTAGGTTGTTAATCCATTTTGAATTTACTTTTGTGTGTGGTGTAAGAAAGTGGCCCAGTTTCATTCTTTTGCATGTAGCTGTCTAGATTTCCCAGCACCATTTGTTGAAGAGACTGTCTTTTTCCCATTGCCTACTCTTGCTTCCTTTGTTGAGATTGACCATATAATTGTGGGTTTTTCTGGGTTCTCTATTCTGTTCTATTGATCTATGTGTCTATTGTGTGCAAGTAGCCTACTCTTGATCAGTACAGCTTTGTAGTATATCTTGATATCTGGGATTGTGACCGTTTTGTTTTTGTTTTTGTTTTTTTCAATATTGCTTTGGCTATTTGAGATCTTTTCTGGTTCCATACAAATTTTAGGATTGTTTTGTTCTAGTTCTGTGAAAAATCCTGTTGGTATTTTGATAGGGATTGCATTAACTTTGTAGATTGCTTTGGGTAGTATGGACATTTTAACAATATTCTGCCAATCCAGGAGTATGGAATATCCTTCCATTTGTTTGTGTCCTCTTCAGTTTCCTTCATCAGTGTCTGATAGTTTTCAGAGTGCAGGTCTTTTACCTCCTTGGTTGTTTATTCCTAGGTATTTTACTTTTGGTGCAATTATAAATGGGATTGTTATTTTCTCTTTCTGCTGCTTCATTGTTAGTGTATAGAAGTGCAACAGATTTCTGTATATTGATTTTTGTATCCCGTGACCTTACTGAACTCATTTATCAGTTCTTGTAGTGTTTTGGAGGAGTCTTTAGGGTTTTCTATATATAGTATAATGTCCTCTGCAAAAGGTGAAATGTTTACTACTACTTTCCTGATTTGGATGCTTTTATTTCTTGTCTGATTGCTGTGGCTAGGACTTCCACTACTTTGTTTAATAAAAGTGCTGAGATTGGACATCCTTGTCTTGTTCCTGATCTTAGGGGAAAAGCTCCTAGTTTTTCCCTATTGAGTATGATGTTAGCTGTGGGTTTTTCTTATGTGGCCTTTATTATATTATATTAAGGTATGTTCCCTCTAAACCTACTTTGAGGGTTTTTGTCATGAATGGATGTTGTATTTTGTCAAATGCTTTTTCTGCATCTATTAAAATGATTATATGGTTTTTTTTTTTTTAAAGATTTTATTTATTTATTTGACAGAGAGATAGAAGAGCACAAGCAGAGGGAGTGGCAGAGGGAGAGGGAGAAGCAGGCTCTGCACTGAGCAGGGAACCCGATGCGGGACTCGATCCCAGGACCCTGAGATCATGACCTGAGCCGAAGGCAGACGCTTAACCATCTGAGCCACCCAGGCGCCCTGATTGTGATGTATCATGTTGATTTTGTGAATGTTGAACTGCTCTTGCATCCCAGGAGTAAATCTCACTTGGTTGTGGTGAAAGATTTTTTCTAAATGTATTGTTGGATCCAGTTTGCTAATATTTTTGTTGAGGATTTTTGTGTCTGTGTTCATCAGAGATACTGGCCTGTAGTTTTTTTTTTTTTTTTTTTGTAGCATCTTTGTCTGGTTGTAGTATCAGGGTAATCTGTCCTCAAAGAATGAATTTGGAAGTTTTCCTTCTATGTTTTGGAATAGTTTGAGAAGAATAGGTACTAACTCTTCTTTAAATGTTTGGTAGAACTCCTCTGTGAAGCCATCTGGTCCTGGACTTCTGTTCGTTGGGAGTTTTTTTTATTACTGATTCCATTTCGTTGCTAATAATCAGTCTGTTCAAATTTTCTATTTCTTCCTGATTCAGTTTTGGGAAATTGTTTCTAAGAACTTATCCATTTCTTCTAGGTTGTCCAGTTTTTTGGCATACGATTTTTTATAACCTTCTCTTACAGTCATTTGTATTTCTGTGGTGTTGTTTCTTCTTTTATTTCTGATTTTGAGTCTTCTTTTTGGTGAGTCTGGCTTAAGGTTTATCATGGTTACTAGTTTTAATGGGCATGTTAATGTCTGTGCATATAAATCCTATTTGTAAGCATTTGATACATTTAAAATACTTCCTATTTCATCACTGTGATGAACTGGCTTTTAGCTTATCAAAAACAGTAGTATTCAGGTATAACTCGAACCTAGTTTCATTCTAGGGCAGTACTTTTCACAAGTGTGTGCATTGCAGTTAACATCCTATTCATTCACAGAAGCTGTCTCACATAACTTTCCAAAAGCATTTGTACTTTGATACTATATTTGGTACTTGTCATTAGTAAGACTGAGCAGGTACTTTTATCCCCAATTTATAAAGGAGGAAACTGTGGAAGGGGGAGGTTAAGTGGCTTGCCCCAAATTAAATATTTGTGTCAGGGCTAGAAAATGGGTCCTCTGTTTCTTTCTGGAATTAATCAGGCTGGATTGGTCTCCTGTGACAAGAACGCCCCTGAGGACAGTGGTCTTCAGATCATAATTCGGAGGTGAGAGGAGTGCCGGCTAAGGGGAGGCACTGCTTTCTTTCTCCCGTGGCCAGGTGGCTCCCCTTGTCACCATATCTAAGCCGGTGGTGCAGGTGGCTCTATCTTTCACAGGGTGACCCTGAAGGTATCACATCCCTTCAAGTCCTGTCAGTTCTAGTGCTAGGAGCTTACCCAGCGTTAAGGGAACCTGGGAAGTGTAGTCTCTACTGGGGGGCCACACGGATGGTTAAAAGTAGGGAGGCAAAGGAGCAAGGGGAAGATGCCAGGGTATGGTCTATCACATTACTCATTGGCCCTTCTTGATGCAACATTAGGGGGTGTGGGGACACTAGATGAGCGGTTAGCTAATGAAGATGGGTAGCGAAGGGCTACCACAAACATTTTATGATGTTTTTACTGTAGCTCTAAATTAATCAGACTGTTTTTGTGTACATATGCTTGTATGTGCTTCTTGGGTCTACTTTTGCTCTTTGCCAGAGCGCTTTGTTATCCAGTTATGGTTGGTATCTGTAAGACTGCCTAGGCAAGTCCAGCTCATGAAAAACGTCCATTTTTGCAGCTAATTTTGAACCCCAAACAAGAAGGAAGTTGATTTACGTGTCATCAGGTTTTAGAAGAAAGATTTTTGCTATGAAAAGCAACTGAGTGGAGCTCAAGAAAGAGAGGGCTGTGTAGGCTTGGGGCATTTCCTGTACAGTGGCTGGGCTAATGATTGCAAATTCTATCAGCTCATTTGTGTTGGATGTGGGGCCCTCCTGCTTGTTACTTGAGGGAAGGTGCTCCTGAAGCCACAGAAATCAATTAGCCTCTGACTTACCTTGCAATCCCCTTCTGCTCAGAACCCTTCAGCTCCAGCTGGTTCTCATGCTCACTCCCCCTCCGGCTCAGCTCCGTCTCCCCAGGTTTTGCCCAGAGATGGGGACCTTCCTGCCCCATTAAGGTAGGGAACAAACTCTGCCTTGCCCATCCAGGAATTTGGGGCATTAGAAATCCTCTGAACTGAGAGGTGGTGATGATGAGCAAACTGCTAGAAGCTTGTCCTTTAACACACACATGAGTCCAAAGAAAATTTGGTTAAAATTGGTCTGTACCCAGATCTGGAGAGGAGGGAGACTGGTTTGGGGGCCGTGTTCATGAGGAGCTTCCTTCACTGCCTTACTCGTGCCCCCTGAGCTACATGGGCTGTGGGCTATCACCAGTGTTGCTCAGAGAATGGAGTCCCTGCAAACACCTCCTTGGGTGGATATGGCTACTTGGAAGGATCAGCAAGACGGACACGTCGGTTTCTCCTCCATTCCAGCTATCACCTCTGCTTTTGCTCCAACCCTCCCTGTTGTGCCCATTTGCCTTAGCATGGGCTGGGCTGGGGGTTTCTCCACTCTGGCCCCACAGTGGACTAACACAGAGCTTTGAAAAATCCAGTGTTCAGATCCCACCCCAGCAATTTTGAGTTAGTCATGGATGAGGCTTGGGCGGCAGTACAGTCTTTTTCTTTCTTTCTCTCTCTTTTTGTATTAGCTCTTAGTTGAATTCAATGTTACAGCTGGGATTGAAAATCCTGATCTAGGTGGACTATTTAATGTTGGTGGTTATGTGTTTGTTCTTTTTGCCTTTTCTTTTCTTCTTCTTCTTCTTTTTTTTTAAACTACTTTCCAGGCCACTGTCATTGTGATTTCCCAGGCTAATCCTAATTTGCTACATAAAACCCCCTCTCTACATTTAAGTCTTAACACAAGGGAGTGATGTAAGCGTTGGTCTATGATTAGAGATGCCTTGCTTAATAAATAGAAATAAACACCATTTATTGATAACTGCAACTTTATCTGGGGAAGCAACGAAGGAATTTAAAGGGAGTGGTGGGGAAAAGAAGAAACAAATATGTATTTTTGAAGGTGAGTATTAAGGTTTTGGAGTTAGTGCGGAAAAGTCCTCAAAGGCAAATCACAGAGAAATATTGGGAGGAGAGACTGATGAAGGAAGCACCGTGTGAATTTTTTTGTGGGTAAAATAAGGCACTGCATTTATTTCCTGGAAAGGAAGCATGCTGCCACTCACTACTGGGGAGGGTGAAAATCCTAGGAGTTTTGGTTGGGGTCAGGACACTCACCAGTGTGGGGATTTGCACTGTCACAGGACACTGGTCCTCTAGGTGGCAATTCACTGGGGACAGATGCAGGAGGGTCAGGAGCCTGTAGCTCTGTGGGGAGCTGCCCTGATGGGTGGGTTGGCGCAAGAGGGACTCCATGCCAGCAGTGGAGACTACCCTTGTCCCTCCCATCTCTGTAGCAAGAAGGAACCCAGATGGGTCTGTGAAGGCCCCAAAATTCTGTGTCAAACATTGTCTGTGCGTATGCGAGGGTGTTGGTTTTTTCTAGGGGAGAAGTTCCATGGCTTTTGTTTTATTTTTATTTTTAAATTATTTTTTATTTATTTTTCCCATGGCTTTTAAAAATCAGAATCTTAAAAGGGATTCAAGGGACTCTAAAAGGCAGCAAAGGCTTCCTGTCACAGGTATGTTGTGCGCGATGGGGGAGGGGTGGCTGCATAATGTAGTGGAGAATCCTGTGAGTTGAAATAGGGTTGTGTTTGGTCCTTCATTCACACTCTAGCAGCTTATGTCTAGCATGTTATGCTATAATGAATAAGTCTCCAAAGGTAAACTGTTCTGGAGATTTCTTGAAAAATAAAATGCTAGGTACAGTGTATGTAAACTGGAAGGCATTGCAGTGTTTCTTAAACCGGGCAATCCAATGACAGGCAATAAGTATTTAAGGAAAATTGTAACAAAATGTATATGTAGACAATAGGACTGATAAAATACAAATAAATGGTCAGAACCACTTAGAGAAAGGGGGAAAGGATGATACAAATAAGCTGGGCTAGTGAAGTTGTTGCAAATGAGCATTACATTGAAATCTGAGCTTCCTGGAAACCAAGGTAGAAAGGGAAACATGGTGAGTATTAGACTTTCTTCTTTTCTTTCTTTTCTTAGAATTCTTTAAAGAAAGACTTCAGTAGGTGAGGGGTTAATGTCTAAGATTTTATGGCATGTCTCCACGTATGTGCCGTCCTCTGCACTTTTTACCAAACACATGGAAATGCTTTTCTTCTGACCGCTTTCTACTTCAACAGTTGTCTTTTAGGGAAAGTCTTTGTGTGGGATATTTAGCTCATGGGATCCCAGCATGTGGTTCTCTTAGCTTTCTCCCCCATCTTTCTGAGAACGTGGGTGTTTTAGCTGCCAGGACTTGTAATAGCCGACAGAGCAAGATCACACCCAGAACATGGGTAGTGAGGAGGGCGATAGCATGCTTTCCTTGGGGACCTCCCTGCATCCGTAATGATTTTCTTCTATGGTAATTTGGGATACTGAGCGAAATTTCTGCTGGGATGGAGGGACCTCTCACTTTAGGGAGCTGAGCTGCAGGAAGGCCCTTTGCTGTGGTCCGTCCATTGGCACCTTGCCACTTTATGAAGATTTTTTTTTTTTAACCTTCTTGGGAAGCACATTCACTTTGGGACTATTCATAAATGCCTCATAAAGATGAAAATATATTTTTTAATTTGGAATGAGACTCCTAGTAAAGCCTCTTTAGAATCAAATTACATTTCCTTACCAAGCTTTCATTTTCTGTTCTTCTTCATTAAAAAAATCTTTATAAAAATTTGGTAATAGAAAAGACTTTTTAGTCAATTCCTCATTTACTTTCCTATGTGTTCAGTGGTTGTGTAAACTTTCCCACTTGAGCTGTTGCTAATAATAGCCATTATGCTGTTTTAGAAAACTAAAAACAAGTATCCCAATACAGAAATATTTCAAAATAGATTTCCCGGATAATAGTGTTTGATCTGGAGGGAAAGGTAGAGAATAAGATGGGCAGTGGAAAATATTTAAACGCTGGCATAGGTATATAGAGAATTCTTAAAAACTGTATCTCCCTTACAGCGTTATCCAGAAATAGTATGTGGTGTGGACAGATGTTTCCTTATCTTCCTTGAGTAGCTTGTGAGGAGAGTCTAATGCTTTGGAAGGTTTTCTGGCCTAAGTGTTTGGTGTTTGTCCTATTTTCTTTTGCAAGTACAAATCTGAGCATGGACCTTAGAGAATGGGGTAGAGCTAGAATTGGACTTGATGAGTTGCTTTATGTAACAAGGACTGTTTCAAGGGTACGGGTAATCTGCAAAAATAAAATCAAGCTTCTTTTGGCCCATTTGCAACTGCATCACATGAAAATAGTTCAGTAGATTTTTCCTTTGGTTCGGAGAGCCTGTTTAGGACATCCTGATGTAAAATATAGGCTGTTGTGATGTGCATAATTTTCAATGGTCCTGATTGCCCAGAGCAGTTGAGACTGCTGTACAAAGAGATGCTATTCAACTGCCCTTTGGGAGAAATGTGCTGCAAGCATAAAAGTGCCATAGACTGAGATGACAAACGGTGGCTTCAGCCTGAGCCCCGCGTCAGGCAACCGGGACACACTCTGCATTCCGGGGGTGGAGTTGCAGTTGCTTCTGCTGAGGGCAATTGCATGAAGTCCACGCAGGAGAGAGGAGCTATGGGGAGATGCATATTGCACATCAGCATTCCTGAGCAGTCCTGGATAGACAGCTGAGCTCTAGTACCGAAAAACACACATCCCTCAAAGTGGCGAGTTTTAAATAGCCACATATATATCTCCAGTTTTAGACGTTTAGAAGTCCTTAAAAATTGGCTTCTCCTACGGTTATTCCCAGGGATGAAATATTCTGAGGCATTGACAGTTTAGGGCTGAGCTAACTAAAGGCTGGGTAAATACCAGGCATTTTAAATTAGCATTATAAACGAACTGCAATATCTGCCCAATATTTTGCTTAAAAATTGTATGCTTGCTGTCCTCTGGGCATTCTTTGGGTCAAAGACTCAGATTTCCTGCAGGAGGGCACGGTGAGTAGCAGCTGCTGTGCGTGGGAGGCTGTGGTGGGCCAGGGGTCCGTTTCTGTTCTTCTCACCTGCTGCAGTTGTATGTCGGTGGCCTTGTCCACAGATCAGTCCTGGCACCAACTTTGGAAGGGCAGTGCAACATTCTTTTCATGGAATTAATTAGCACTCCCACAGCTGAACGTTAGCCAAGTGGTTGCTTGATAATTGGCATATTTCTTCCCTGACATGCTGATAATCCAGTTATTGCTTCAAGGTTATATTAATATGTTTGACTCTTTCGAACCTTAAGGTTTATGATGATGTCAGTAGACCACCGGACTTACTGAAATAGTTCTTTGTTTTAACCACCACTCCCCCAGAAACAAAACAAAAAAAACCCCAAAAAACCCAGAGAGAAGCATAAATAACAACCAAGAGGGACAGAAGAGTTGAGGAATGCTAGCTGGATGTTTCTGGGACAAGCTGCTTAATGTCTTTTAGCCTTGGTTTCCAAATTAGTACAAAAGCCATGAAACCTGGTTTTTAACGTTGTGTGAGAGATTAAGTGAAGAGTCCTATAAAGTGTACAGTTGATCTTTGAACAATGTAGGGGTTGGGGTGCTACCCCCCCACTGTCAGAAGTCTGCATATGACTTTTGACTCCCCCAAAACTTAACTACTAATAGCCTACTGTTGACCAGAAGCCTTATTGATAAAATAAATGGTCAGTTAACAAATATGTTGTATGTTTTATGTACTATATATTGTATTCTTATAATAAAGTAAGCTAAAGAAAAGAAAATATTAAATCATAAGGAAGAGAAAATGCATTTAGAGTACTGTGCTCAGCAAGGGGGGGGGGAATCCTTGTATGAGTGGAGCCCTGCAGTTCAAACCTGTGTTGTTCAAGGGTCAACTGTACTAAGAACAGAGTATGTGCTCAATAAATATTCTCTTTTCCATTTCCCTTCTTTTGGATTTCAACGATAGTTGTAAAACTTTTTTTTACACATTTGGGAACATCCCTTTCTCTATAAGCCTCCTGGGCTGGTTCCAGTTTGCTCACATATCTTGGAAATTGGAACTTCAGACTGCATATGGTGTTCAAGAACGAGTCCCACTCCTGCTTAGGCGATGGCAGGGAAATGACTTCATGGTCGCTACAGGCCTTATTCCTATTAATACATCCCATGTCACGTTAGCTATTTTATAAGAGAATTCATTGCTGATTCACCTGAGTTCTTCAGTTCCAGAACAGCGCAGTGTCAGACATGCGCCGACTCTGTCATTTTGGTGAGATGTTAGAACAGTTTTCAATGTAAGAATCTGCTTAGCATTACAAAGCATTCAATTTGTGGAAGGAAGTCTTCATGAAGCCCAGGAATTGACTAAAATAACCTTTGTTTGTTAGTTTTCAAGAATAGAACATATATGAAGCTTGGGCAGTTGGTGATGGAGAGAGTCCTGGTGGGAACAGAGTTTTGGCCTCCTTTCCTGCAGTGACGGTAATGAGTGTCCCTGCCACCACAGCACCCCTGGCCTACAGAGCACCAAGACCTTACTGTGCTGCTGGATCATTGAAAGTACTAATATTCTCTCTTTCTCTTTTTTTTTTTTTTTTCATCCAGCCTCACCCCGTTTTCATCCAGCTCCAAAGGTTAAGTTAGCATCAGACCGGGGAAAAGGAAATGGCAGGTGATCAGGGTGGTAGTTTAAAAGGACCAAGTAATTCCAGAGATTCAAGAAAGTAATTGTTTCTCAGGTGCCTATTAGGATTGGGCTGCCTTAGAGTCTGCACTACTCAGCAATGATTAGAGGAGTTTTGTGGCTTCTCTAACCACTGATGGCTGGTACTGGTCTCAAGCTCCAGCGTAAGTCACAGGGGGATTAGAAATCTCGAGGAGCCCACGTGGGTGGACACCAGTTCTCTTTTTCACCGCGAAGGGGTGTTGTGTCTGTAACTTGCCACAGGACCAATCCACCAGAGCAAATTGGACTCTTCTGGTACATTAACTTTATACTGTTTATTTTTTATTTATTTATTTATTTTTATTTATTTATTTGAGAGAGAGAATGAGATAGAGCATGAGAGGGGGGAGGGTCAGAGGGAGAAGCAGACTCCCTGCTGAGCAGGGAGCCCGATGTGGGACTCGATCCCAGGACTCCAGGATCATGACCTGAGCCGAAGGCAGTCGCTTAACCAACTGAGCCACCCAGGCGCCCAACTTTATACTGTTTAATTGAAACATTTCTGATCCACTTGTGTTTGTTCCACTAGAACTCTGAGATGGTTGCATAAGCCAGATGTGTTTTGTCCGTTGTCTGGATGAGACGTAAGCACTCTTGATAACTCTAGAGTGTTCATGAGAGAGGAGATAGAAGACAGGAACCACAGGGGCACTGATGTCTTGAAGGCACTGATTTTTGTCTGTCTTCTGTGCCCTAGTGTGAGCTGGCTAATAATGGCTCAAAATCTATTAACAGACTTATTTTGAGAGCAATGTTGCCTTTATGCGTGAGTTTCTGAAATCTGGTCTTTTACAGTCGGCTCATGGCAAGTGTCCTTTGTCACCCTCATGAAAGCATGTGATGTTAACGATATGGCTGGGAGATTCTTCTGCTAAGTGCCTGGTAGGGTGCCGTCTAAAGGAGCTGGTAGTAAAACTACTAAAGATCTTCTTTAAGTAGAGATGGCAGCATCCCGCTTATAAATGACCTACCTTGCCACCCCAGTGCTGCCACACAACTCTGGGTTCTAATGTAAAAAGAACGTGAGACTTTCTGAGAATTTGTGAGTTCAGAAGTATAGAAGAAGGAAAGAAACTGTGGAAAACAACTTTGGGGGAGAGAGAATATGACTTGGCAGGTCTTAGCCTATAAACACAGTGAACTTCCTATCCTAAAATGAAAAATAAATCTTCCCCTGCCTTACCTCCTGTACCCACCTCTCATTCTTCCCCTTCATTGCCTTGCCATACATCATACATGTTAGGCCTTGTTTGGAATAAGAGCAATATTGTAGGATTGTAAAGACTGCTGTCTCTTTAACCTCTGTTGGAACATCTTCATTTAAAGTTGTTACCAGTCTTTCACGAAAAAGGTCCATTTAATCAGATTGCCTTCCTAATCCCTAAACATGAGCAACTGAACCGAGGGACAGAGTTTTGATTTGCAGGTGTTGAGGAAGGAATGGAGAGGAATGTAGTTTTGAAGACTGGCATGCTTTGGAAGAGAGACAGGCTGGGTCCGTGGCTTCACCAGTGATTTAGAGTAGGGGGCAAAAGGAGGGCTGTGAGCACGTAGGCATCTGTGGCCATGGGGGTTGAGGGAGAGGTACGTAAATGGGGCTTTGTCAGAGAAATTTTTGAAATGGGCAAAGTGTTTCTAGTTTTGCCAGTAGAAAAACTTTGGGGAGGAAATTCTCTTATAACCACCTCTTATACCACAGACCTCCTTAGTATCAGGCAAACAGCAGATTGAAAAGACATTTGTGGGTCAGTTTCCAAACTTTACCATTAATTGTAGTGTCAAGTGGTACAGTCTTGTTGGAAAACCATTTAGCAGCTACCAAAGATAATGAAAACATATTCACAAAAAGACTTGTGTGGGAGTGTTTATACCAGCGTTATTCATAATAGCCGAAAACTGGAAACAGCCTTGGTGTCCATCACCCAGTGACTGGTTCAACCAGTTGTGGTATAATCTCTACAGAGGAACACTGCCCCACAACAAAAAGGACCCAACTGTGGAGATATATACAACATGCACGGATCGCAGAAACATCGCGCTGAGTCAAAAGTGTGACACAAAAGATTGCACTGTACGAATCCTTTATATGAAGTTTTGGAACGGGCAGAACTAGTAGTATTTACAGAAAGCAGATCAGTAGTTGTCTGGGGCTTGGCATGGAAAGACGAAGGGATTTTTTGCAGGGAGGGGATGATGTTCTATATCTTGATTGATCTTGATTTTGCAGGGAGGGGATGATATGTGTAATGTATACAGTTGTCAAAACACACTTAACTGTACATTCAAAGTGAGTGTTTTAAGTAAATTATATCTCAGAAGTTGATTTTTTAAAGTTCCTGTTAAAAAAAGTAAAGACACTTGTGGCATTTCTTGGAAATATTACTACTAATTATGACCCTGTTTCTATGGAAAAATGTTGCTTTCCGAGTTTAAAAAAAAACAATTAAAAAATAACTTTTTGCTGTAATCTGTACAAAATTAGGGATTATCAGCACTTTAGTATTGGTCCATTTTGATTCTTTTTAAACGGCATTTTGGATTATGTGCTAATTTCAGAAGGTTTTGGGGGACTTTTTTAAGTATGTATTTTAACAGGATTTTCCTGTAGATCTTTGGCAAACGTAACTACTCTTATTGTTTAAGGAGTAAACAGTATAAATAACAGAACAGCGCTACTTTCTGGCATATTTTCCTCTCATCTTTTTTGTTTTGTTTTGTTTTTGTTTTATGTCAAATAACTCTTCGGTCCCTGTTGCTGCCACCTTTCAACTTAGCAAAACAGACTACCACATACCCGAAATAAAGAGAAAACACCTAACAAATGAGAGAAGCCTAGCAGAGCGGAGCTGCTGATTTCTAATGGGCTGTCGTGAAGTGCAAAACCAGGGAAGCTGATTTTCCCCTTGAGGCTGACACAGATATTTGAGGTTTACCGAGTTACCAAAATGTGTGTTCCTTCTTGCCTTCCCAGGTTCCTGCGTTGATGGGTGTATATTTGGAGAGTCAGCAATTTGAAGAACTCCTAGTTTAAGATCTGAAAATTTCATAGCTATTATCTTGTCAAGGTAAACTAAATTTGATGAAACCCAAATTAAAGGGAATTAAGTGTCTGAAGAAATCAGTATCTTGTATATTTGGCATGTCAAACCTGAGTTGAAGTGGTTGTTCACTTTCCAAGGGGGCTGGTCTCTTCATCTTAGATGGGATGTTGGGGTCCAAGACCAAGTTCACCCGGGTTGCCAGACTCTTTGTGACTTCTAGAGTTCCTCTCCTGTTCAAAGCCTTCATCAAGGTCCCTCCTCTTCCCCCGTGCTGGTAACCTGGCTACGGGAACCACTTTACCCTTGAGGGGCCTGGTTTAGGTTATGAGTAGAAATGGCACTAGACTTGGAGTTTGACTCGTGTTCAAGTCGTGACACTGGCCAGCACTGTGACCTCGGGGAAGTAAACTCCTCTCCTGGGCCTCTGTTTCCTCATCTGTAAAATGGGGATGCCCACGGTGTTTATGGAAAGTTGGAGGAGAGGAAAGAAGTGGCAGCATCTGGCACTGTGCCTGGCACGTAATTGGCACTTAGTAAACATATGAGTTCGTTTGCTTTGCTGGGCAGCTTCCCGGCTCTGGTCCACACTACATACGACTCTGTCCAGCAGCACCGTGTACATTTTACAGGAGGCTTCCCTGATGAGACTGAGGCTAGAGGGGTTTGGGACCACGTGCATGGCTCCTTTTGAAAGAGAGGCGGTGCACCTTGCTTTCCTGGTCTGTGGCACGGTGCGAGACTGAACTGCGTACAGCAGGCTGGGCTGCCGAGAACCCCGCTGCTGTCTGAGGCTCGTTCCCTGGGATGGCAGTGCAGGGGAGACGTGTGACTGTGTAAATGCAGCTCGAGGTGCTATTGAAATAACTCAGCAGATTCTTAAAGGAAAAAGAAGGGGGGTGGGGAGAAGCAACCACCTTCTGTGGCAACATTTCCTCGATAAGCTTCTCAGTGACACCGCAACACCAGATATTTTGCTTCCACGTTTTACATGTTGGTCAGAGAAAACGCGCTTAACACGAGGTAACGAACATTTTTGTGCCCCGGTGAAGTATTTGTAAAAACGTAATTACATCATTGGTGTTTCCGTTCTGAGCCTGACTCCGGCAGTCTGTATGTGGATGGCATGCTAGTACCCAGTTGTGGGTCTAGGCAATTGCGGAACGGAAGCAATTATCCAGCTGAGGTAAAGAAATCCTGCAAAGGAGGAAAGAAAGGCGCCCCTCACCCTCTTGTCAATTACTCCAAATCGGTGTTTATAGCGAATTAAATTCCCTGGTAATTGCTCTCTCTTGCTCGCTCTCTTCTTTGTCTGTTAGAGCCTTCATCAGATGCTTTCCCTGAAAGCCCTGGGCATATTTCCGGCTTCTTCTCCAAGTTAGGCCAGTGATCCAGCTGTTAAACACCCATATCGAAGGGGTTTCCGTGGAACTTCCAGGTCAGGATTGGTCTTCGTTTGGGGGGATTAGGTAGCCCGTAAGAAATAGTAAGAAGACAAAAATATGCCTGCCTCAATTTGCTGACCAGTGTTTGCTGTGCAGGAATTCACAGCGTGGTGGCCTACAGTTGTCTGGTATTAAAGATGACATGGGTCTCATTCGTTTCCAGCAAGGACCAGCCTGGGGTGGAAGTTCTTCCCCTGTGGAGAGCATTGAGGAGGGAGGTGTTGCAGAGCGAGCCCAGCCTGAGCTGTTGGCTGGGGGGTGGGTGGGGGGGGGCGGGGTAATGGAGTCTAGTCCCAGAGCTGCCGCCCTTCAGCCGGATCATTTTCTAGGTCTGTACCTGTTCTGGGCCTCACTTGTCTCATCTGTAGAATGCATTAGTAGCTTGTTTTCCAGCCAGCCTTCTAGGGTTTTTATAAAAAAAATAGATGTAACATTTATAATGACACGTTGTCAATGAAGACACCTTCAACAAAGCACTCTACAAATATAAGATGTTTTATTTTTAATGATTTTATTTATTTATTTGAGAGAGAGCAGAGGGAGAGGGGGGAGCAGGTTTCCCGCTGAGCAGGGAGCCGGATGCAGGGCTCGATCCCAGGACCCTGAGATCATGACCTGAGCCGAAGGCAGATGCTTAACTGACTGAGCCACCCAGGTGCCCCTATAAGAGGTTATTAAATGTAAACTTGGTGACCTTATTTCAGTGTTCACATTAGAGAAACAACATTTGCAGTCTTCTGGGAGCACACAAATGATTGGAAAGCTTAAATTTCCCTTTCGTGGGGCTCTGTGAGGACAGATCCATATTCTCTCTCTGATTATCCTAACTGAACTTTCTTTGGCTTCCTTTTTCTGTTCTGTCGTCTTCGTCCTCGTATCTTTGCCCTTTATTTTCAAGCATTGGGAATAATGGGAACAGTAGGAAGTTTTTACAAACTGTGAAGATAAGCGGAAGGACCTAGGGGAGAAGAGAAGAGATTCTTTAGAAAATAGGCAACAGTAGTTTTAAAATCCCTTTTTTCAGAAGTGTGATGGGACTCAGGAACAGAAAAGAGCTGTTAACTTAAAAAAAATAAATAAATAAATTGACGTTAACACCCAGTACTGCCCTTTCTTTACTTAGTGAGACATACGGTAAAAACAGATTTCTGTGATCCTCTGCAGCCTCTCTCACTGGTCACCGTGTTCATGTGACATTGGCACAGTTGGCTCATTTAAAAGTCTTGGAGGCCTAATGCCTCTTTTATTTTATTTTGTCATCCTGCAGACCATGATAAAATTAATCCCTTTTTAACTTTCGGAGACACAACCACTTTTACAAAATGGGAAAATGAAAGGACTCTCAAAAGTGGGACACAGACCATCCAGTCTGCAAAATAGCACTAGGCCTGGGCTTGGCGGGAGGACGGCTGGCCATGGGTCTCATTTAAGAACTCCAGAGGACCGGGTGGGAAGGGTAGGGAATGCCTTCACAGGGGGCAATTATTATTAGAAAACTTGGAAATGTTGGGCTTTGTGGACCTGAGTTCAAGTGCCCTGGTCTTTGTGGAGGTGGCCAGGATGCCTTGCCCCGCCGTGGTCTGAACAGGAAGAGTTTGTTTCCGACCTGCTTGCATCTCCCCCACCCCTACTCACCTCCTTTAGAGTAGCGAGATAGATGTTTATTCTTCATCAAGCTGAGCAAAAGGCAGACAGCTGAGGAAGAGACTCATAATTAGCCCTCTTTGGAAGGTGTGAGACAAATTGGCAGCGTGGCTGCCTGGGAGAACACAGTGGGTCTTTGTTTGCAACTGAGAACACTAGAAATCCTGGTGTGCCGGTGCTCAGGGTTCTGGAGCTCTGGGGAGCCTAGCCCGGCCTCTGCCAAGCCAGGCTCTCTAAGTGGATTGCCGCGACACACAAATGTTTCTTCCTCTCTGCCCGTGTGACCCTCCAGAGCATCTCTTTGTTTTTGTTCCTGCGGTCTTTGGTCTTGGGGATGGACTCATCCCCATCCCCACCCCCCACCCTCAGAGGCTTTCTTCACTTTTCTTGACGGACGGCTGGGAAGCAGCCCTTGGTGTGTGTGGTGGCGGCCCCACATGTGGGCCATTGGAGGATATCCGTCCAAGGAGAAAGCCGCCCTCCCCCAGCCCCTCACCCTTGGCTTTTGGCCCCCTCTGCCTCCCAACTGCCAGCGCATTCAATTCCCCGCCTTTGTCCAGGGGCAGGACAGCACCACCTCCTTGGCTCCCCATTCCCATTTGGAAGCCAAAGTCACTCCTCCAACTGGGGAACTGTGAGCTGCTTATGCGTGCCCCTGGCTTGGTGGAAAGGTCCGCATGGGGATGCTAACCGCTTGTGTGAGGAGTTGGCAACCGGGCATGTGCTGTGCCATTGTTGGTCCTCTGTCCGGCAACTCTGAAAACAAGTGTCTAGGGTTCGATTCAGTGCTCCAGGATCCCCTTTCCTTTCTCCATTGAGACTTTCTCAACAGAAGCTGCTTTTCGCTTGATTAACTGCAACCAACTCTCTTTGGACTTTTGTGTTTTGGAAACCGCATTGCCAGAGGAGGATCGTTAGGTCTGTTGTAAAAGCCCCCAATAAATTCCTCATAATGTAAAATGGAGAAGAAAGAATAGAAGGCTTTCATTTATCTTCTTGCCTATTAGTGAAATACTACCGAGTGACCTAGTTCATCTGCATATTAGATGTGTTAGACCTATCTGTGTGTCCCTTCCCTCCCCTTACTTTGTTACCTTGGCAACGATGCCCTGGCTCAGAAATTGCAGGAGGCCTGCTGCAGATCCGAGAAGGCAGTTAATGGGGAAATGTGGGGTTTTTCCAAGGTCTTGAGTGGTTAGTAGAAAAGAGAGAGGAAGGAGGAAAAATACGAGAGATTTACTCTTCTGGTAATAGTTCCAGAATAGTACTTTAAAATGAATTGGAAGCAGTTTTACCTCAATTTTAAAAGAAAATAGTAGTACAGCCTCTTCTAACTTGAGACTGCCTTTACAACAGAACTTTCTTGGTACATTCGGCTGTACTGGCATAAGAGGGGTCAGCTACTGATGGACAGTGGATTCCAGACGTGCCGTTAGGGAGTCTCGACGCTCACTGCTTTGTTTAATAGCACTGGTTCTTCCAGATTGTTTCGTGGTGTCTTATTTTGTCAGGCCAACATTTTCAGGAGACTGAGAAACAGAATTTAAAAATAGGATTTAGTCAGCGGCCGGAGAGCAAAATTGGCTCGTCTTCTAAGCTGCATATGTAGTCTGCGTGTCATGGAGCAGCAAGGAACCTTCACGATTTTCTACAGCGCCTCATCTCACACTTGAGATTGGTGTCCAGAGAAGTAAACTAAATCACCCGAGGCACACATCTGCTTTGGGGCACAGTCTGGACTAAAAATCAGATTTCTTGACTCCAAGGCTAGTGCTCTTTCAACATCAGTCCTGACCTAAAGAAATCACGTTTGCTCTGACCTCTATCTGAGGAAAGGTCAGGTGAAGGAAGTGTGAGAATGCTATTCTCTTGAAGCCGGCCACCAGTCAGTTTATTTGGGAAATTGGAGGAGGAGGAGGCACCGTGACCTCAAATTTTAGATCTCTTCTTGTTGGTGTTTGTTGATAATAGAAGGAAACCGGGCCGCCTGGTGGCTCAGTTGGTTAAGCATCTGCCTTCAGCTCAGGTTATGACCTCAGGGTCCTGGGATCGAGCCCCACATAGGGCTCCCTGCTCAGCAGGGAGTCTCCTCCTCCATCTGTGCTCCCCCCCCCATCTCAAATAAATAAAATCTTTGAAAAAAAAAAAATAGAAGGAAGCAGATTGAGTCTGGAACCTTGGCTGCTCTGAGAATAAATTGTCAAAGATGTGCCTTGACACGACTCTCTTGGTACCTCCATCTTTTCTAAAGTCCAAGTTATCCTGCTTTGCAGTGGTGATAGTCTATGGCATGAGGAGGCCAATGTCCTCTAGGCTTTTCCTCTTGAAAACTTGGGACAAGGACAAGTTAGCATGGGGCAGTCACAGACTTTTTGAAAAGAGACTTTTATTAGGAGGCAGTTTTTTCAGTATGGTACAGGATTCTGGTCATGCCTTTGACCTGGAAAGCCTGCAAGGAAAAGTAGGAACCCGTTCTGTCTTTGCAAGTACCTGTGTGTGTTCGCTCCTCACTTGTAAGTAAATGTTTTCTCACCTGTGAGTTATTTGTTCATTCAGTCATCTGTTCAATGGTTGTTGAGCTTGTATTAGGTGCTTTTGCAGTACGATGGTGCTTGGGAAGCAGAGCTGAGTATTATACACAATCTCTGGCCTCAGTAATACTTAGGCGTATATGCTTGTTCAGTAACTGGAAAATTTTAAATAAAAAGAGATGAGCGTTTTGACTGCTTATATTTAATGTTAAGGACTGAATAACTTTTTTGTAAGATGGCAGTAGTTCAAGTGTCCTTATTAGAATAATTCAGGAGGACTCTGTAAGGTCTCACCGCTTGTTTTCCTCAAAACAAGCTCGGGTGCCACAGGGTAGAGTGGGTCCCGTGGCCTTTGGCTCAGGGGGTATTTTGAGATTGGAGGGTGGGCCTGGGGGTCGAGACGGAGCCGGGGCTGACTATGGCAGGTTCCAGAGTGTGTGTGTGTATAAATACCACAAAGACCTATTGACTGTTCAGTGGAAGCTGGTTGGGAATAGGGAGCAGTGAAGCCGTGAATCGTAGCAGGTGCAATTTACAAAACACCTGCCACGACCCAGGCTCCCTGTGAGGCGCCTTACATGTATTCTCCCACTTACTCCTCTTAACGCACGAGGGCGGGCTGCTTACGTATTTCCATATCGCCGATGAGAACGCTGGTGACACGAGGACCAGCAGCGCGGACAAGGTTACGTGGTTATGTGAGGGCGCTTAGTCCTGGGACTCCCTGCTCCACACAGCGCTCTCTCAAGCTGGAAAGTTGTCAGGACTGTGGGACTGATTTTCTTCCTCCTTTTTAACCATTCACATGCTATCTCTGTGGAGGCAAAATGAAGGAAGATTATACTGGTGTGTCAAGAATAAAAGTGGAAATCCTAGGACCAAACTGGTAAAATGAAGTAGAAATGAAAGGAGTCGCATACCTAGCCTTGACTTCCAACCCACTTTGCCCGTATTATTTCAGTTGACAAGTTGGATTTGGGTTAGGTTTAGGGGGATGGGGGAGGTAGAGGGTGGGTGACTTCTGGATGAATACGACATTTTGTCTTCTAGACCTAAGTAGATGATCTGCTCCTCTTTGTAGATACCAAGGGCTGTGTTTTGTTTTTGTCTTACGCAGGGAATTCACAACCAGTGGTGGTGATTTTCCATCTCTTGTGGGTACCATGCTACCATGCACCCTTGTCTTCATTCCAGTCAGTAGTGCTTTGAAATAGATCAAACCAATGTAATCCCTGCCTTCAGGGAGCTTGCAGTTTAACAAGGGGGACCCCCACATTAATTACAATATACAGTTGGCCCTTGCACAACATGGGAATTAGGGGCACCGGCCCCCATGCAGTTGAAAATTCATGTATAGCTGTTGACTCCCCCAAAATGTAATAGCCAAGAAGCCTTACTGATAACACAAACAGCCGATTAACACGTATTTTGTAACACATACATATGTGTTATATACTGTGTTCTTATAATAAAGTTAGCTAGAGAAAAATGTTAAAATCACAAGGAAGAGAAAATGCATTTAGGTACTGGGACTGTATTTATTAGAAAAAAAAAAAAAAATCTGCCTCTAAGTGGAGCCGTACAGCTCAAACCTGTGTTGTTCAAGGTTCAGCTGTAGTGGGATTAGTGCCGGGGGGGGGGGGGGCACTGATAAAGAATATAGTGTGAATTCATCTTTGAATTTTAGTGATGTGGAAAATAAGCTAGTGGGAATATATTTTGGACTTTATTTTACAAGGAGCTTGGGGAAGTCCTAAAGAAATTGTTCTGCAGAATTGTTAGCCCCAAGACTTGTGATTTTTAAGCTTACTGTAGAGATTGCTCTGGGTTTCTTGTCGCTGAGGCTTCCGGTCACATCTGCGTGTGGCAAGTCAACGTGTGATGAATGCCATCCTGCACTTACTATCAGAACTGAAGGCAAATCTCTTCTGCATGCTTTTCCATCGCATTTTCTTTGTTACTGCATATGTGGTGTGCATCGATTTTTTTTTTTTTTTCCTTGCAGGTTTGCATGAATTTGGCCCTAGACAGCATCCCATTCTGAACCAGATTACTAGTGGTAATCTCTCAGGGCCAGACCTCCTCCTGATCAGCACATGAGTCTCTCCCTCCTGGGCCCTAAGTGACCTCAATGTCTATTTGGTCTTGTGAAGAATAGTGTCATTTGGTTTCATGCTGTGGGTTTCTTAGACAAAAATCACATTTATAGGCAAGAGTACTGGCTGCGTGGTTCCTTGGAAATATTTCTAGCGCTCTTTTGAAAAAGTTGGTTGGAGCTGAAGGCAAAGGGAAAGAATAACCTTTTCCTTTTTAATGCGCCGTAAAGTATGTGCTAATGATGTAATTACGATATATTAAGATGTTAATACAATAAATACAAAGTTAATCCGTTTTGGACTTTATTGTATTGTGTTGTCGTTGTTTGTGGAGTAATGTAATTGGGACAGAGTAATTAATACCCTACAGAGGGATTAGCAGCAAAGATTGAGATAAAGGCACAAGGAGAAAAAAGGAGTCGCCTACAGGACAGGAGTGTAAAAGTGCTGAGCGTGGGAAGTCCTCCCTGAGGGTGATGTTGAGGTTTCCTGACTCTGCTCACTCATGTCCACATCTGCTAGTGATGATCAGCTGCGTTATCCAGGTAAAACGGGTTAGAAAGGGCAGAGTTCTGAGGCGGACCCCCTTCTCTGTAAGCAGTTTGGGAGGAGGAATGATGTTCCAGCCAAGCCACCAGCGCTCAACTGGGCTTTGCTGTGTCCTCAGAAAGGTTTTCCCATATCTGTAATTACACGTTTTTGTTGTTTTGTTATTAAAATATCTTTTTGGTCCTCATTTGTTCTATACAAATCTTAGAAAATGAGAGCCAAATCAGGAGGAGTTCCTCAAAATGAGTACTTGTGTTTATAAGAGAGCATGGTGGGCCTCTCAGGGCCAACAAATTATTCCAGTTAATTTTTCTTGCCCCTTTTTATTAGTTCTGGGGTTTCTAATGATCAGCCTGTGCTTCCAGATTGAAGTCATTAACTCTGACCCACATAGGAGGGATTTGAGAAGAGGAGAGAGTGGAGATCGAGCTGGAGTCTGTTGTTTTCCACAGAAATTACAGTTGGAAAAAAACTCCAGGATCGAGGTTACATGCTGCTTTGCGGCTCCTGCCAGGGCAGCAGAGAGGAAGGTCTTTCTATATACCTGTCTGCACGTGGCTGGAGTTGTAAATCTTAAGTGGCAGGTTTCTCATTTTTAATGGAAAAGTAGGCTTTCGTGTTATTAAAAATTCTGTGGTTTGGCTTTAAAATCAAGTAACTCCATTTGTTCACAAACGAATTGGACATGATTTTTAGTTTTCTTTTAATTATTTGTGCCCCAGTGTTATTCATGATTCACGCTGGCTTTCATGGTCCTCACTCGGTGATCTGGTGTCTGTCCTTCTCTCCTTGACTTTTCTCTGGGCCGCCTTCTCCAGGTTGCATAGTCGTGCTGTCCGCTGCTCTGTGCAGGAAAGGTGAAGAAGCAAGATCAGAGGGGGCTCCCAGCCCACCTGGAAGTCTGAGCCTGGGGTAATTATACCCTCAAAATCTTTCCAGTTTGCCTCAGGGTAAAAAGAGGTCAGCCCGGCCTCACTAGAACTGAGCAGTCTGGGTCAGGAGATGTTTCCACTGACTGGGGTCAATAGGTTGGTCTCTGCGTCTGCGTCCATCAGCCCCCATCCGCACTAGCTGATCATAATGGGAGGTCACCACCTACAATAGTTTCTCAGACCTCTGTGTGTAAAACCTTCATCTAAACGTGTATGTTTGCAATTGTGATGGGCGAGAGCTTGTTTTTCTTAGAGGAACAGTTCTGTTTCACCTAGTATTTCTCTTTTCTCTAGGCAAATAGGTATGAAAGTTTTTTTTTTTTTTTCCCCCTAGATGAAACCTGGAGAGAATCACTAATGGGAAAAAAATGCTGTTGTGTAATATGAAAATGTCACAGAGCAGGTATCTTAGGCAGTCATCATATATGCATATAAATTCTTTTGTAGGATGATTTAAACATCCTTTTGGACCTAAAAGATTTTTTAAAAAACCCTAATGTGGCATATAAATACAAGTGTGAAAAATTTCACATATACTCTCACATAAAATTTCCCATAATTACAATGACATAATTTTTTTTTTAAATTTTCATGTCTGTCCTTCAATTGTTTATGGAGCTCTGACTTGAATAAACATAACCCGGGAGCTTTTGCTTTCCACAGATAAGCCTAAATGCCCTCTTTGATGCTGCACGAGGTGGCTGGGATTAGAGAAAGTCTTGAAAAGCAACATGGGTGATGGAGAGTGATAGCTGTATGTGGCAGCCTTAATGCTGGAGTACATTCTCGTAATGCAGTTTTCCTGTCTTTATTGTTATCTTACAGTTTTACTGGGAAAACAAATCACAATGTTATTTCAAAGAAGTATTGAAAAATAATCAAATTTAACAGAAAATGGAGCTCTGGCCTTTGGTTAAACATTCATTGACTCCTCTTGCGCTCTTGCGGGTCCGCTCGCTCTCTTAAAACAGAACCACGAATCCTTTCTGCTCGTTGTGCTATTAACTCTTTTCTCAGGTGATTCACTGGTTTAGGGCTCCAGAGAGTCAGCCGGCTCCTGGCTCACGTGTGAAATGCTGCACCCCGCGGGGTGGGGCGGGGGGGTGGGGCTTAGGTTTGTGGAGGTTGAGAACTTTTTTTCTTCCTCCGACTGAGGTTATGGTGGCTCTGATACAGGAAGAGGAACATGCATGAGGATGCTGGAGAATGCCAGGACGAAGCTGGGAGCGTGGAGGGAGCAGGGCCGGCTGGGGCTCACTGGGCACACGGAGGTTTTGTGGCCGCTGACCTTGCCCTCTCTGAGGACCTGGGGGCAGTGGCTACTCTGCTTGAGCAGCTTTGTGTGGAGGAAAGCTGCCCACCGCCCAACTCCTCCACCCAGCACATCTCCCTATGTCTTTGGCATTTGTAATCACATCAGGGATAGTTCTTATGTACTAGAGAACACAGGACAAAGGTCAGTGTTTTGGGGTGTATGCAGGTGAAAGGTAGACCATCCTTACTCTCTCTAGAAGATTTCCGCTGGTGTGGTGTGGGGAGATGTGCCTTGGGGGGAGTGCCCTGCTCAGGGTAGAGGAAGGGACTCCTAGGATGGCCAGAGGAGGACTGGAGGAGAAGCGGAGAGCTGTGCTGGACCAGGAAGGAAGGAGGTGGCCCCATCCCCCTGAGAGAGCGGGACCAGAGTAATTTGCTATTTCTTCCCTAGTCTAATGGGACAAAGGCAAGAATTGGAAGAATGTTCAGGTACGGGCAGATGTATAGTTTTGTTCAGTCTTTCAGATGCAGTATGCCAGGAGGACCTCTTTCTCAATGCTCGTTTCGTCCTAGGGCTCAACATCCTGTCTGTTTTACAGAACTTCACATTCCTCTGCAGTGATTTCAAAAGTCTCCAATCCAGTGGGCGTGATTTTTTCTAAATAAAGGGCAGACTATTCTCAGCTTTCAGAAAGGGAAGGGACTGTGACTGTTTTGTTTGCATCCTATCCCCCAAGCCCAGCGTAGGGTTTGGCATGTTATAAATGCTAATAAATAACTGGTGGAAAGAAAGGAAAAATCCAGGGGTTATTGTTTGGGAAGAGGCTGGGAGGGAAATTCATCTCTTGAGTAGATAAACCGAATTTAATTCTGGGATTATTTTCTCTTTAAGGGTAAGCTTTTAGGGGGATGGTGAGTGAACTTTTTTCATGGGTGGGTTGGCTCTTTGGGGATCAAGGTGATGGGGTTTTCAGCTCATGTTTCAAGTTCATGCCTGGGGGGGAGGGTCAGTGAGACTTGGGACTGCCTCCTGACCACACAACTTTGCATAATTGATTAACTCCTCATAGCTGTTTGCATTTCTTTCCTAAAATAAATTTCATTTCCTAATTAGCTCTCCAGAATTAATAAGTGCCAAAAAACAGGATGTGTGTTGAATCTTCTGATCTGATGTGGACAGCTCCTCCAAAAGGTGTAATTAATGATCTTGAATCTCTCAGGGCGTTCTTAGTTCCCAAATTGGTAAACAGGTCTCTGAAAATTGCTAATATTTGCTGTTTACCATGCGCCGGGCATTGAACTGAGGACTTCATCTAGTTACTTCCTTTGATTATCTTTTTATCATAACAGACCCCCTAAGAATTAGCCCTGTGAGTATCTCCATTTCTAGCTGTGGGAACTGATTCACAAAGAGGTGAAGTCACTCAGCGTTGACACAGCCAGTAAATTGGCTTGGAGTCGGAACAGTTGGGCTCTGAAGTCTGGGCGACCTTGCTGCTTTTCTTTCTCCCAGGTGGTCCTGTTTTCCTTGATGCTTCTCCACTTCAGCTGTCTGTCCTGACACTCTTGTCAGATGCAAACCGGTGTGAGTGGGTACAGTACCAGTCTGAAAGAAATGGACCCAAATACCATAATAACCTGGGTTAAAGATGTTGGCAAATCGCATCACTTGCATGATGATAGGTCATGATCACTTGATGCGTTTGGAAATCAATTTTGGAGCAATACGATGAGGGAAAGGTGTGTATTTTACACCAGCAGAGACACTTGGGTAGGAGAAGCCAGATGATGAGACACTTGGAGCTTCAGGGTGGAAAATTAAGATTCTGGTTGGCATGCCTGTTGGAAAATTTTAAGGGCAGTAAACCTTTTAAATTCAGTACATCAGTGATTCTGGATGAGAAGCGCCAGGTACTGTACTTTGCAGCCCTTCAATACAATGCATGAGCATGTGGCTGATCAGCGGGGGTGATGCTGCTGCTCTTCTGTTCATAGAAATAAGAGAGAGAAGATGAATTGTTTTATAATTTAGTTTTAGATTTTGGTTTTTATTTTTTTTAATAAAGATTTTATTTATTTGACAGAGAGCACAAGTAGGCTGGCAGGCAGGCAGAGGGTGAGGGAGAAGCAGGCTCCCCGCAGAGCAGGGAGCCCGATGCGGGGCTCGATCCCAGGACCCTGGGATCATGACCTGAGCCGAAGGCAGACGCTTAATGACTGAGCCACCTAGCGCCCCAGATTTTGGTTTTTGTTTTAAAACAATATAAAACGAGTTTTTAATCTCCATGAATATCAGGATAGAGGACTTAAGAAAAAGCAATAGCTAAGTTCATGCTAGAAAAAATCTTTATTAGTCATGACCTCTTTTGAATCAAAATGTCTAGATAATCAAAGATAATCATGTTTAGATACTGTAATTTGGTGGATGTGCAATTGTTTTTTTCTTTTAAATTTTTATTTATTTTTAAGATTTTATTTGTCAGAACACAGAAGCAGAGGGAATGGCAGGGAGAGGGAGAAGCAGGCTCCCCGCTGAGCAGGGAGCCCGATGCAGGGCTCAATTCCAGGACCCTGGGATCATGACCTGAGCCGAAGGCAGACACCTGATGGACTGAGCCACCCAGGGGCCCCTCCTTTTTTTTTTTTTTTTTTTTAAAAGGCAAAATATATGGATATTGTGGACTTGGCAGTATAACTTTAAGATTGTGGCATTACGGAGTGATTTTTGAGTTAAATAATACAAAGTTTTATTAAGATAGAAAAGTAGATGTGTGCACATAAACTGAGGGAGGAAAAAAAATAATACTGTTTATCTTCTTATAAATCATGTGAAATCCAGAAGGTGAGAGAATACTCTAGGCCTTCAGAGAAAGGAAATAACTTTTCTTTTAAGGAAGTTGAATGGGCATGGCTTTGTATACAGTATTCAGGATATTGTACCGTAGCTTCTAATGAAAGAGGAAAAAGTTCATAGAATATTGTGTGAGGTACTGATTGTTTAGAAAAAACTTTAAACCATAAGGAGGTTTTTTCCCCTGCTAATTGAGATATGTAAAAGAGCTTGGATATTATTTCCTGACCCTCCTTTTCATTCTGAAGAAAAGGAGCCCATGGGTCAACCTCAGTGCTCTGGCTGGTAGTCACCCAGTAAGTAATCAGATACCTGGTAAACAGAGGAGAGAATAAGTACAAGGAGCTGGGGAGCAGTGGTCACTGGGAGCTTGCAAACTGTTAAGGTAATATGTATGTTGAAGAGCTTAGAGGGGAAAGATGAGCATTTCTGTTGTCTCATTGAGAAAAAGACTGACAGTATGGGCTTGCTCTTCTTTAAAAACACCCCTCCCCCCATTAGAGATAAACTATGTGTTCAAATCATCCCCCCAAATTCAGAGAACCTGTATATAAATATGAGCTTGAGAGGAGTGTGTGTGTATGTAGTGCTTGTCCATGCTAATTTATAGATCTAAAGTAATTTTACATTTTTTCCCCCAAATACTTGTATATATACAATATACTTCTATTTGTGCTTCATTTTTTTTTCCAATTTACCACTCCATAGTGAGCTTTCCTCTGTGTCACTAGATATTCTTTGAAAAGGGGACTTGTAAGCTCTGCATCCCTGTGGCTTTGGAGAGCGGATTTGTCCATTGCCACTTGGCTCTCAGTGTCCCAGTGTCCACTGTGTTTGCACCTCTCGGCTCCTCTGTGCACTCCGGCTCCCACCGGCTTCAGCCAGCTAACTCTTAGTCTTCATCGTACTCTTACTTAGATGGATTTAAATAAAGTGGAGAGCGGGCAAAGACCGTTTTGCTGGATTACAAAAAGTAGGCTTGGTTGGGCAGAACCATCTCTGACCTGTTCAGTACGGTTCTCACGTATTGTGTGTCCATGGCGGGTCCGGCTCCTTGTGAAGCACCCTTCATGCTTTCACATAATATTCTTAGTTACCCTGGCTTGGAGGTGGCTTTCTCATTTTAGAAAGATGAAACCAAAGCTGAAAGTGAGGTACGAGGCAGAGCCAGGATGGGAAGCTGCATCTGTCTCTGTGTCCTTTGATCACAATGTTTCTTTTCCTGGTGACTCACTAGGCCATTGCCATGGAAGGAGGGGGAGAGATCTTAGTTGGGCACATGATGAACCAGCACAGCTTGTGCTAACCACCACTATGTCCCTTTGAGACTGCAAATACAGATGGTCCCTTGATTCAGGATCGTCAACTTAACGATTTTTCGACTTTACAGTGGTACAAAAGCAATGCATATTCAGCTGAACCCACACTTCAGATTTTGAATTTGGACCGTTTACCAGGTTAGTGATAGGCGGTACTAATAAATACTCTCTCGGGATGCTGGGCAGTGGCCGCAGCCGTATCCCCCAGGCAGCCACGTGAGCCCAAGACTAAACAACCCATATACTTATAACCACTCCGTTTTTCACTTTCAGTACAGTATTCAATAAATTACATGAGATCGTCAACACTTTATTATAGAACAGGCTTTCTATTAGATGATTTTGCCAACCTGTAGGCTAGGATAAGCATTCTGAGCCTGTCTAAGGTATGCTGCGCTAAGCTAGGATGTTTGGTAGGTTAGGTATATTAAATGCATTTTCAACTCAGGATATTTTCAACTTAACAGTGCGTTTATTGGGATGTAACCCCATTGTAAGTTGAGGAAGACCTAGTCCTATAATCCCTTAAGTCTCCGAGAGAATGCTCGAGATCTCTGAGGAATAACTTTAAAATCCCATGAGGATTAGTCTTCTGTTACATACATGTATGTAACATAAATGCTCTTGATGGAGAACAGAAAAATAGTCTTTAACAAAATTTCTGATCCACGAGGGAGGAACCCTGCCAATCATTAATAGTTGGTAAGTTTACAAAAAATACATGCAACTCGAGTTCCGCTAAGTGTTAAACCTTTAAACGTTTGAGAGCTTAATGATTTTGGTGACAAGGGTTAACTTAAGGATTAATGAGTCAAGAGATCTAGAAAGTTAGAATTTCTCTTTGTACCAATTTAGTTCAACGAATACTTTCCCAGGCCACATGGAGTCGATAGCCTTGTAGGAAATTCTTGGCCTTTTTAAATGATGAAATTGTGGCCAGCTTTGTAAATATAGTTTATTCTTGACTCTCTAAACCATGGGTCAGATTAATTTTATAATGCCCTAAGGGAAGCGAGTTGATGAAGATCTGGTTTCTCTGCTTCTTAGCAGTGTTAATGACCCACTTCCACCATGAGATTCCAATGTTCTTGAGTTGTGTAAATGCTTTAGTGTTCCTTGCCATGTAATTTTAAACTACATGAAGGCACATTTTTTTTGATAATTTTTATTCATATTTTGCTTAAAAAATAAACCAGACTAAAATCTAGGACATTTTGTGCTGCTGCTTATTCCGATTGTTTAGTCATTGGTGGGTGATAGGAGGAGAGGAACAGAACTCAACAGTTTGAGAATTCTTGCTTTCAAATCAAAATAGTATTAGATGACTTTTTTAAGATTTTATTTGAGTGCGCGAGTGAGCTGGGGGAGGAGCAGAGGGAGAGAGTCTGAAACCGACTCCATGCTCAGTGCAGAGTCCAACTCGGGGACTTGATCTCACGACTGTGAGATCATGACCTGAGTGGAAACCAAGAGTCAGGCGCTTAAATGACTGCGCCACCCAGGCGCCCCAGATGACTGTTTCTGTATGGTTTCAAAACCTGATTCATTTATCTACTTTAAAGCAGAGTTACTCTGATTGAAAAGTTGGTTATTTGATGACTTGGAGTTACAAAATGCCATAGACAATAGATAGGAAGAATCGTTCAGAAGATATATTTGCTTGTGTGTGTGTGTGTTTGTATCACTAGGTCAGACCATAGAAAAGAACTAAAATTCTGGGTCTCTGAGCTTGTTTACCCAATGTCTCCTGGAAGAACCCCTTCAGACATTTCTAGAAATGATTAGAGTTGCTGGGGTTGGTAGCCATGCACAAAGCATGGACAGAACCAAATAAAAATTTTTTAAATTAAAAAAAGTGTGCTTTTCTGGTTGTGGCTCTGTGCAGTAAGGAACTCTCGTCTACATTTGCAGTGATGGGGTCCATGGCCCTTCTGTAGCCCATGCAGGTCTGTGGGTGCAAGAAGGTGGCCACACACTGGGCAATGGCCTCATCAGGGTGAACCGGCTGCCCCTCAGGATGATGAGCCGTGCACGCTGCATCACAAGCTACTGGAACCTGCTCTGCTCTGGACTAGGAGCGATTTGCCAGGGTGGACATCTGAGTCCACGTGAAGGGTGGTGGTCATGTGGCCCAGATGTATGCAGTCTGTCTCGAAAGCCCTGGTGGCCTATGACGAGAAATATGTGGATGAGGCTTCCAAGCAGAGAAAAGACATCCTCATCCAGTATGACCAGACCCTGCTGGTAGCTGATCCCCATCGCTGCAAATCCCCAAAAGTTTGGAGGTCTTGGTGCCCGTGGTTGCTACCAGAAATCCTACCCATCAGCCCATCATGAGGATCAGGGTTCACCTTTATAATAAACGATGGTCGTGGGGAAAAAAAAATTAAAAATGTGATGGAGAAAGAAGTATGTGTTCCGAACACCCCACCAGCCCCTCCACTGTAGGAAAAATGGGTTTGTAGCATTTTTCTTGGGGTGGACTGTATGTTACTTCAGTGCAGTCCTTGATGAAAACAACATACGGTTAGTTTTATGAGGACTTAGAGACAGATGGTGACCTATGGGCTAATTATGCAGTGGGCAAGATTCTTTAAACAAATCACTGTGATTGTGACATGGCTCTTTCCCAGAAGTTACAATCTGGACTGTTTATTGTCACATAAGGTAAACATGTTCCAGGTGAATGAGGAAAAGGTGCTACAACTTCTTTTCATTTCCATATTCATTTTAGTGGCTACAGGCAAAAAGGGAGGCAAGAGGCTCAGAGGCAGTACCCCAAAGCTGTGGCTTATGTGAGGGTGGCATGATTTGGGGGCGGCCGCCTTTCTGGAGGGCTGAGGGTTTTCCCTGTGAAACATCACCATTTTTCTTTTAATTGCTTTGAATGGACCTCTTTCTGAAGTCCTCCTTGCCCTCTGGAAACAAAACGTCGGGAACATAAGTAAGCTGTTGAGATGAACGGGCCAGGCAGTTTCTACCTCCGAGCTTTCCCGCGTGCTCTCCAGTCCTCTTGGAGCACCTGTTTGCGGTCAGCCCAGGACTCCGTTTCGCCCAGCCCAGCTCATGAAGACCGCCTCCCCGCTTCTTTTCCCTGACTTGAGAAGTGTCCTTCCCCACGCCGACATAATTTTTACTCAACTATTTGCTTATGATATTACGTCTCCTTCCCCAAATGTAAGCTTCACGAAGGCAGGGGCTTTGGTCTGTCCTCTGCTGTGACCTCAGCCCCTGGAACAGTGCGGGCATGTGGCAGTGTCTAGATTCTTGCTGAGGGAAGTAATTGAGGAGTTAAAACTCCTTTAAATTTCATAACTGTGCCGCAACCTAGGCCTTGCTCTGTCTTGTTTGTATTCTGGTCAGCCATCCGTCTCATGTATCGCCCCTGGGCTCCCGGTTCTAGTGTTTGGCCCACTGTGGTGGTGGTGTCTTTCTTCTCTGTGTTCCCCACTGGACTCTGCCATCGTTAACAGTGGAAATCTTTGGAGGCTCATCATTGTGTCCACAGTGCCTAGTGATGCTTGCTGGTACTTGTTTATTAAATGTATGAACAAACTAATTCAACCAAGGGAAACAGTCACTGCCCTGGGCTCTTGTCTTCACAAACTCCTATGTGGTAGAGGGTTTCATGCCCATTTTACAGATCCTCAACTTGAGAGAAGCAGCCATGATTTAAATCCAGATGTCGGACTTCAAGGCCTGTCTCTGATATATCGGTAGTTCCTAACCTTTTTAAGTACAAGGACCACCCCCCCTTCCCACTGTCAAATTTCCCAAACCTCACACGATAGATGTATTTTAATTTTTATTATTTTTAAAGATTTTATTATTTTTTAGAGCAGTTTTAGGTTTACGGTAAAATTGAGAGGATGGTACGGAGATTTCACATGCATCCCCTGCTCTCACACACACATGACCTCCCCTGTTATCAACATTACTCCCCAGAATGGCAGGGCTGAACCTACATGGACACGTTATAATGCCCAAAGTCTTTAGTTATTTTAGGGTTCACTCTCAGTGTTGTCTATTCTGGGGGTTTGGGCAAATGTAGAATGACACATACCCATCATTAGAGTGCATGTATTTTTGCTTATCTGATAGAATGGAATTTTATTATACAGTTTTTGGAAGTGTAATAGTACTTTTGTTAATGTTTTAATTACACTGTTATACATTTGAAAAAATAGCTGACGCACTCTGGGAAGCCTTCTTGTCTGTGACCATTCTTGGTGCTCCCGGGAGTTTGCCGGCCCCTCGCACACTCTGTCCCCCTGGCAGCCCTGGGCCCACCTGTCACCACATCTGCCCGCCCGCTGCCTCCCCTCTGTCAGTGGCCACAGACTTCTGGGTGGGCCCATTTCTTCACATGCCCTTCAGGATGTGATGTGTCCTTGGCTGTCCCTTTTGTCACTGTAGTCCGGGGCCAGCCCCTTTCCTCACTTCTAATTTGTTGCTTTATCATAAGTCTCTGGTTTGAAAGCCAGGTAATGCAGCCTGCTAGAACTCGTTGGAGTGAGGAAAGTGGACAGGTGGGCTCCGAGTGAGCTGCAGGAACTCCTACTACCTGGGGTTCTGTCCGTCGGGGCTGTTTGTAGGCCCTGGGAGGCCTGATTCTTGGGCCTTCCCAGGTACTGACAGCCGTCACCCGGGTACTTCCTACATACTAGCCAGTTTCGCTTGGTTCTGTGGGAGGATGGTTGTGGACTTAGAGGGGGTAGAGAGGAGGAAATGCGGGGGAAGATGAAAGTGCATTGACCTGGTCAAGGGTGAACAGGAGAGAGTCGGGGTCATGTCGATGCTTCCTCAAGACCCTCTCCTTATGTCTGTGTCCCTCCCTCCCTGGCTGTGTCCCTCCCTCCCTGGCTGTGTCCCTCCCTCCCTGGCTGTGTCCCTCCTTCCCTGGCTGTATTCCTCTCCCTCTGTGTCCCTCCCTCTGCTAAGCTACCCTGGCTCTCAGCTGGTTCAGATACTGTATCGTGTTTCTTCATCTGTGTGTTTTTTCCTTCCGACCCTGTGAAGGGCTGAAATTTGCATTCGGGATTTATATGTGCTTATACACAGGCAAATTAGGGGTAAAACAAGCTGCTCCAGTGGATTGTAACCTGTCTATGACAGGGGAATATTAGTTTTTGTTGTGCTGCTTTATCACAGACCATAGCTAAAATTGCTTTCATGTGGGAGTCTCTAGACTGCAGCCCCGGGGTAACCAAGTCCCTCCTAGTGGATCTCCAGCCATTTGCCATTGTCTGTGCCCCTTCTCCAGGATAAGGTTGAAAAGCCACCACAGAAATGAGCTATTGCACCCATCTATCAATTTACTCATCCATCTGCCCATCTCTTCATATCCTAATAATTTTTAATTTTTCCAAAACCAAAATTTAATATATTTGAATATATACAATTTAATATATATTAAAAAACATGGTTTAAGGAGTCATAATGTAAGGTAGAGGATATATAGATAGGCTCTGGCATTGGGATATCTAATAAACACTCAATAAATATTTGCTATTAACATTTTACTTTTTTGTCTTTGTTTACTTTTAAGAAGGAGAATGTGTGAAGGGAAAATAAGGGATAAAAGTAATGCTTTTACACTGGTAGGCAGTTGAACTTCTGAAAGTGAGCTGCAAATGTTTTCTGAACCTCCTATCAGCCGGTGCAAAAAGTGAAACACAGTCAGCCTCATGTTACGAAATATATACTACTGCCTAGAGAAGTCATAGAACCTGTGAAGTCCTTACAGTAAATAAGAATTTTTAGGGCGGGCACCTGGGTGGCTCAGTCGTTAAGCGTCTGCCTTCAGCTCAGGTCATGATCTCAGGGTCCTGGGATCGAGTCCCGCATCGGGCTCCCTGCTCCTCGGGAAGCCTGCTTCTCCCTCTCCCACTCCCCCTGCTTGTGTTCCCTCTCTTGCTGTGTCTATCTCTGTCAAATCAATAAATAAAATCTTTGAAAAAAAAAAAATTTTTAGGGCAGCTTCCTATAATGTTCCTCCGTGTTGGCTAGTGGAACAACCAAAAACATCTGCATAAGAGCAGTCTACCAGGTCTTCTGCAAACACAGCTAGTACGTTATACTCAGGCGAGGGTGGAGGGTGGGGATGAGGGAGAAAAAATGTAGGCAGGAGGTATGAGCTCTAACCAAGACTGTCTCAGTCTCTGCTTTTGCTATCTCTGCATTTCTTTTATGTTGTTCATTCATGCTCTTAGCTCTGTGTTTTCCTGTGTACCTCCGTTGACCCCGTCATGGTAATTGAGGAAGATCCTTTGTCTTTCCAAGATTTCCAATTTTAAGTGGCCCTAAAATATTTTCTTTGGTTTATACACTTGAGATTATTACTCTTCTGGAAGAGTCTTTTGGGTTGCAAGATAACAGTATCCTGGAATTGTCTTGCTTTCTAATTTTGCCTTATCAGCTCTGAGATTTTGTGATCTCTTAAATTTTCAGTGAGTGGAAAATTAAATTAATATGAGTTACAGTTTGGGAATTCTGTACCAGATGATGAAACTAGATGAGTGTGTGGTCTTTACGTAGGCAGGCAGTGCATTACGTAAGGGTTTGGTTTTTGGCCTGAATAGTTAGATGTTTGCCTTTTCATGGGCTGTCATAGATCTGGCATCTGTCTTTATTTTATTATTAGGAGTTTTCTACACATGTTGCTGCGATCTCTCAGCAAAGAGCACATTTTCTAGTCCTCTTGCTATTTATTTTCACCATGTATAGAATGAAAGAAAGTGGGGTGCCAGGGTGGGGGATGGCTCAGTCGATGAAGCGTCTGTCTTCGGCTCAGGTCATGATCTCAGGGTCCTGGGATTGAGTCCCTCATTGGGCTCCCTGCTCAGCGGGAAGCCTGCTTCTACCTCTCCCTCTGCTGCTCCCCCTACTTGTGCTCTCTCTCTCTTTGTGACGAGTAAATAAATCTTAAAAAAAAAAAAAAAAAAAAAAGAATGAAAGTTAGATATGAGTTGATATTTGATTTAAAAATCAACGAGGTGAGGGCGCCTGGGTGGCTCAGTCGTTAAGCGTCTGCCTTCAGCTCAGGTCATGATCCCAGCGTCTTGGGATCGAGCCCCGCATCGGGCTCCCTGCTCCGCGGGAAGCCTGCTTCTCCCTCTCCCACTCCCCCTGCTTGTGTTCCCTGTCTCGCTGTGTCTCTCTCTGTCAAATAAATAAATAAAATCTTTAAAAAAAAAAAAAAAGAGGTGAAAAAATAAATTGCTTCTTCTCTTTAAAAATGATTTAGCTCTTTTGGCTGAAAAAGTTTGGTTCTCTCCCCCATGGTGTTCATTATTTTAGATGTCCCTGTTGTCCTCTGTGCGTACCCCCATTGTACCACCTCTATTTACTGAAATAGCAAATTAACCTGCCTGTCAACACCACTAGACTAAGCTCTCTGAACAGGGCCCCCAGTGACTGGTAGAGTCCTATATGGCCTATTGTCAATACTCAGTCAACTTCTGTGAAGAGAAAAAGGTGCCCAGCAGTATAATGAATACCTTCCTGGTCCCAGTCAGTCATTGGCTTGCCCGTGGTTACTATGGGTCATCTCAGATGAACATCTCAAGCCAAATTCAGGTTCACAAACCTCCTCCCTGTGTTATAGAGATGGGGAGTCCCCGAAATCGAAAATCTCAGAGTTCTCTTTGCATCTTTTTTTGCCTCTTTATGTATCTCTTGTCATTTCCTTTTTTTTTTTTTCCCCCTTCCGCATTCTTCTTGCCTCTCCTCTCTCGTTTATCTTTTTTGGTTCCCTAACCTCTGTGGCTTTTAAGCAAGCTTTGCTGACACGATCCCCCCATGCTTTCCCAGCACCCACCCCTGCAGATGGCAAAGAGGGTGTTCCCAGGAGGTTTTACAGAGCAGCGGATTCCAGGGGATGTCCTTGGTTCCTTGAGGAGCCTCAGCTGTGTAGGCTCAGCAGCATATTCGAGGAGCACAGCGAGTTCATCTCTCCCTCGCGTCGGCCGGGTTCAGGAAGTGGATATAGAAAGCCAGATTGCCAGCCTCCTGACTTAACCTGAGAATGGAACGGTTTCTCTTACCATTTCATGGCAGGGGATTGTAGAGTGGGAGCAAGCAGCACACATTCTCTTCCTGTGGCCAGGCTGGCCTGGGGAGCCAAATCATCATCACAGGCTCAGTTGGCCTGTCTGGACTAAAAACAGAGAGAAGTGAAGTGTCAAAGGGCATCAGGTTAAGTCCAGGGCGTCCATTTCTCGGTCAGGACGCTTGCCAATGGGAACACCCGAAGGGAACCGACGTAGGCTGCCTGCCTCTTGCCCTGCAGCGGGGCTGACTTTGCCCGGAGACCCCGGGATGTTGCCTTCCCTTCTCCCTGCTGCTCTCAGTGGCCAGGCTGCCGTGGCTTTCTTAAAATCTCCACTTTTCTCTCCGGTCTCACCAGGCCCCATCTGACGGACATCCTTGCTCCTAGATTCAACACTTTCAATTTGTAAGTCTTGGAGCTGTTTCTCTGGGATGTCTTTGCACCTCTTGACTGTAAAAATTTAGTGCTGAGCACAGTATGATTTTCCCAATTTCAGAGCCCTACTGTTAGTTCACCCCCCACCTCCCCATCCCATAGCTCTTTTCTTCAGAAACCTTTTATGCTCCCTGACTCTTACTGATGGAAGTCTAAATTTCTCTGCCTCGTCTTTGAGGTCCTCTGTCAGCCCTCCTGAGCTATCCAGCCTTACTTTCTACCCTCTTCCTGTCGAGTAAGCCGCCCAGAGCTGAAGCCCCAGTGTTAAGTCCTCTTTGGTCTCTGCCGGAGTTTTCTGAGCCCTAAAAATTTGTCTGGTCTGTCTCGAGGATTGTTGTCAGGGCCAAATAAGACGGTGTGTTTTCATTTATTTATTGGTGCAGGATTGTGCATGGGTGATGGGACTTTTTTTTAAGCTATCCTATGTGGGGCACAAGCACTTTACATGCGTTATGTCACTTGGTCTGCTTTGAAGTAGATACTGTTATTACTCCCATCTTACAGATGAGGAGAGTAAAGTTCCAAGAGGTTAGTGTTTGTGCCCAAAGTCTCCAGCCTGCTAAGGGCTGCCAGGGTCTGTCCAACTTTAATCGGCTCTCAGCTTCCAGTGCCCTCTGCTAC
Source organism: Halichoerus grypus (assembly GCF_964656455.1). Taxonomy (NCBI): domain Eukaryota; kingdom Metazoa; phylum Chordata; class Mammalia; order Carnivora; family Phocidae; genus Halichoerus; species Halichoerus grypus. Next base: position 80,424,343 of record NC_135714.1, on the reverse strand, counting down.
ATCATGCTGGATTCTTCACTCACCCCCAGAATAGCCCAGCTTATTTCTGCATCTCTGCCCTTTCATCCCAGCCAAGAGCTGCCTACCTTTCCAGGCCCCTTTCAGGTTGTACCCCCTCTCCTTTCCTCTCCTTTCCTCTCCTTTTCCCCTGCAGCCTTCTCTGCTCATCAGTGTCCCTGAACTCCTGTGGTACTTGAGGATGTGCCGGACTCAGAACCATCTGAGGTTATATTCAGGTTGTGCTGTATGGCTTTGAACAAGTCAGTTAACCTCTCTGAGTCACTGGAAAAATGGGCATAACGATGACTGTTGCCTCCTGGTGTTTCTGGATGATTCCACAAAATTGTGTGAAAGTTCTTTGTAGATGGCAGGGTGTTCCTGTTTTCCTCAATAGATCAGCAACCTCCAGACTTATTTTTACTTTGACCCACAGTAAGGAATACATGTTAACATCATAACTTGATAGTAGTGAACATAAATATTTGATTCAGAAGTTCCACAAGAACTTTCTCTCCTATTCTCCTATGTATGTGTGTGTGTGTTAAAAACAATGCTGATTTGGGGTGTCTGGGTGGCTCAGTTGAGCGTCTGCCTTCAGCTCAGGTCATGATCTCAGGGTCCTGAGATCGAGTCCCACGTCGGGCTCCCTGTTCCGTGGGGGAGTCTGCTTCTCCCTCTCCCTCTGCCCCTCTGTTCCCGCCTTCTCCCCATTTGTGCTCTCTGCTCTCTCTCTCAAATAGATAAATAAATTTTAAAAAGTGCTGATTTTGACCCATTTAATTGATTTTTGACTATCCACTATGAAAGGGTACACACAGTCTAGAAAAAACCATTCAGCTTGGATGACAATAAGCCCCTTGAGGGCAGAGAGAGTATTTCATCCTTCTGAACCCTGCCTGGCCCAACAGGTTGCGAGAAATTCGGTCAGTTCTGGCTGATGGATTTTCATGTGGGGGCGGGAGGAGGCGGGTGAAGCCAGTCCTACAGTCATTTATTGAGTGCCCCTTTGCAAGCATTGGCCAGCAAGCCCCCAGGGGCAGCTTTGTCTCTGCGGTGCTCAGGAGGCTGCACCCTCTTGACGACATGGTGCCGGCCTCCGTGCACTTGGCCGCGTCGGCTGCAGCACAGATGTTTCTGTGACAATCGGCTGCAGTGTTTGATTCCTCCTCTCCGGGCCAAAGCACGTTTGTTGGCCTGGGGAATGTGCTGTGTTGGATTTTGAATCTCCTGTCCTGCGTCCTCTGCCTCTGCCTGGGGCCACGCACCCACCTGTCCCGGAGGCCAGCATCTCTGCTGGGGTCATGTTTTCCCTGCTGTGCTGGCCGTGACCGCCTCCTGCCGCCTCAGCGTACAGCTCGGCTGCATCTCTGCTGCCCGCCCGCCTCCCCGGCATCCAGGCGGACGGGGTGAAAGCCTCTTAGAGCTTACATCCGCGGGCCGGAGAAAACAAGCCTGCTGCTTGTGGTGCCTGAGCGCCAATTTGTCACCCACTTCACTCGGCGCTGGCCCTCGGCTTCTCCTCTGTATGGTATCTTTCTTTCCCACGGCTGCTCCAGCTGGGCGCTAGCCTTGACATTGGAATCACATGTTTTGGCTCTGGCCTTTGGCATTATTCTCGAGGTTGTCAGCATACATCCCTATTGCCATCTTTTTCTGATGCAGAGGTCTTTTCATTAAAAGATCACCCCTTCCCCCATGAGACTTGTTTAGGCTGATGCTTCTCCCCCTCAAGGTTTTACATGCCAAGTCAAAAACTGATTTCCAGCCCCTTCCAGAAAAATGCTAGGCTTCGCTTTGTTTTCAGCACAATCAGCACACACATAACTCTTGTTCTGCTTCAGTTTCTGTTCAGTGTCACTTGTTCCTCCTGACCCTCGAAAGAGTTTAGAATTATTAGCCTGGATTGGGAGCACTCATAATCTCGGGAGCTAGAGTAAGGGAGACTTTTTCCACCATTTCCCTAAAACAGACCTAGCAGATAGCTTGCGGCCCCACCTCTCCTCTCATTTCCCATCTAAACGTGTCCAAGGTGCTCTCTGCCTCTTTCTTTCTCTTCTCACTACATCCAGAGGACTTTCCCTTGCGCTGTCCTTCAGCTTCTAACTTGCTCACTTGGCTTTTTTATCCAAGTTTGTATTATACGACTTCCCAGGTTCATGCCTAGAGAGCCTCTGGCATGACCTGGCTCCCAGAAGCGTTGTTTTTTGTGATTGGACCACATAACTACAGCATCTGTTTATGTCTGAGCTGGGTGCGCAGGTGAGGTGTGTGCTCTGGGCCAGTGGAGAGGAGGGAACACAAGCAGCCAGGCTGACCGTTGGCACCTGTGGTTTACTCAGCAGAGCTGTTGCCCGTGTGACTTTCAATGCAGCCCCTGGGCTCCTCAGCTGCTTACGGTAAGGGCTGCAAAGGAACAGGCAACTTCAGCTCCTGTAAGAAGTGTATGACTTTCCTACTCTACAGCGGCCTGAATCTAGCACAGAGCAGTGCGGTTAGATGTAGATGAATGTTGTCACCTCAACAACAGTATCTAATCATTGTTCAACAGCTCCATTCCAAGAGGATTAGGTGAATTTAGGAAATCCATATATGGGGAAAATTTCTCAACCAGTACATGAGGGGACTACTGTGTGTCTGTATCCTCCTCCATCTTCAAAGATCCCCAAAATGGGACAAAAAGTTGCTGAAAAGTTCTCATGCAAAAGTATAAGAGCAAGAGATCTGATCCACATGAAGATTATATCAGGAAATGATCAGATAACTGTTTCTAAAATCCTATTAAAATGCCCAGCAGTCATTAGAAACATGCAAATATGGAAGTATTTTTAAATTTAGTTGGCATGTGGGAATTGGTTGTTCCTGTGATTTTTAATTAAAAAAAAATTCGTTGCCCAAGGGGAAGAAAAAACCCAAAGTGTCAAAAGGAAAAATGCCCTTTATCTACTTATGCAAATAGTCCCTTGTTCCTAGCTGTCACAGAGGACATGACGAGCCATATTGTGCAGGGTCCAAGGTTCATGAGAAGCAGGTTTGTAAGTGGCAGGTAGTGGGAAAGTGATCTTTGTTCCCTGAAAATGCATTCAGCAGTTGTAGCAGTGCCAGGGCACCTGACACTTAAGGGGGCCATCGTCTTAACATTAGGGGACACAAAGCCTTCAGTTACTGGAGGGTGCCGGTTTGGGATAGCCATATCCTGTCTCCCTTTCCAGGAAGGGCAGGAACATGTTTGTCTAGGGTTTTTAAAAGAAAAAACGTTTGTGCTTTCTCATCTAATTACAGTGGAAATTAAAGTAGAACCTTAAAACTTAGGAACACAGTCAATTTTAGTGTCAGGCTCCAAGCAAAATGATGGACGTTCAATCAGCTGACCCTTTACAAAATGTGTGAATGTTTTTTTTACTCTTCTTTAGTTGAGAAAAGAAATGAATGGCTAGCTATTGAGGTTAGGTGTGAGAAGCAGTAATTAGTAATGGATAAAAGGACACAGAGTGAGATTAACTTAGATGACCTACATGTAGCTTCTGCTTTTGTTTCATTCTGTTTGCTTTTTTCATTAATCTAAACTGCCAGAATTGCATTTCTCGGTATGTAGAACAGTGGTCAAGAAGTGGTTTTGTGTTTCATAGGAGGCCATTATTATTCTTATTTATGTGACTCTTGGAAAATAATAATGAAATTTTACCTAGGAGGAGATAATTCTTTTCAAAGATTTTATTTTTGGGGGGAAGAAATGAAGAATTTGATAGAAATGTTAGAATTTGCTTTCTCAAAAAGCACTTAAGCCGTATGTATCTTTAGGCTTCTAACACTTCTATTTTTTTTTTTTTAAGATTTTATTTATTTGAGAGAACGCATGGGGTGGGGGTGAGGGGAGGAGCAGAGGGAGAGAACTCAAGCAGACCCCACATTGAGCACAAGGCCAATGCCGCCCAATCCCCAAACCGTAAGATCATGTACCTGAGCCGAAATCAAGAGTCGGTCGCTCAACCTACTGAGCCACCCAGGCGCCCCAGTCTCCTAACACTTCTTACTGACTTTTTGGTTGAGAAGCCTAGAAGGGAGGGAGTGATAGCAGAAGGAAAAAAAAGTGAAATTGTTGCCCATTGCTTCAATATGGTGTGATAACTGTCTTCCTTTTAATTTTGTCATACGTTTTTGAGCATCTGCTTGGGGGCAAGAAGTACTTATTGATCCTAAGCCTCAAAAAGCTGATAGTTTAATACTAGTTTTCCTCAGCCTTGACCCCAGCAGATATGGGGCCAGCTAATTCTTTGCAGTGGGGGCTGTCCTGTGTCCTGTAAGATGTTTAGCAGCATCCCTGGCCTCGACCCCCTGGATGCCGGTGGAACTCCCCGTCCCCCTGTTGTGACAACCAGAAATGTCTCTATACACCATCAGACGTCCTCCAGGGGAGAAGCATAGTCAGCCCCGTTTAAGAAGCACCGGTTTGACGCGCTGCACCTTGTGGCAGAAACTCAGCATGTGCCATCAAAAGGGTTCAGCTTCTATGTGTACTTCTAGTTTTGGAGAAGCCGTTTGAGAATGCCCTGAAGTGGTGTTTATCCTAGTCTCCTCACACTCGAAGGCCAGGGGAGGACTGTTGGCTGTGTCCAGGCCAGTGTGTAGGTGTCGGGGTGTTTCCATCCTCTCTGGCAGTGTTTTACAAAGAAAACGGAGCCCCGGAACGTGAGGCTGACTGAAGGCAGGCCCCCGAGATCTCCATGAGGTGAGGGGAGGACTGTTTGCAGGAAAGTCCTGATATTCCCTGTAGCAATGGAATTGTTGAGATCTGGAAAGATGGAGGGATTAATCAAATTATTGTGACCTTCACTCGAGAGGATACAGAAGATCTTTATAGATGAGCTTTGAAATGATGCCTAAACAGAGATTTGCTTTGTCCCTTTTCTCCCTCACGTGCCTTCTCCCTTTTTCTTCCTCTCACCTCTGCTCATTCTGGAGGAGCTCTTTTGGCAAACCTGTTGCCCATCTGTACCATGAGTTCGATGAATCAGAAAAAGATGCCCTTCCTTCCGGATTCATTACGGGTATCTGCCAGAGAAACGCCGTAGCCGTTGTACGTAACTGCGGGGACCCCGAGCCGCTGCAGCTCTGGGACTTGTGCAGTGTACAACTTGTTGGGGCAATTTCCTCTATTCCCGTGACATTGGCTATTGCCTGAATGCTGCTGGTTCTTCCATTTTTGACCCTAGACCGGAACTTTTTCTGGAGCATCGTGCCTGCATATCCAACTGCCTTTGGGACATTTCCTTCTGGAAAACCCTCAAGCACCTCCAGTGTAACATATGCAAAACTGGATTACTGTTGTTCCCTCCAAACCTGCTTTTCTTTGTATTTAGGAGTCTTCTTAGACTCTCCTTCTTTCTAGATATATAAAATCACAAGTTTCTGAGTCCTCCCCATATAGTTCCCGAGCCCGTGATTTACCCCTACTCCCCTCTTATTTCTGTGTGGTCTCCTGTCGTCTGGGGCCTGGGCCCCTTGCAGGCATCTCTTAAGACACCCCTTCTCTGGGCGCACGCTCCTTCATGCACCTTTCAACCAGAGTGCTCTTGTAAAGGCCTTTGCTCACCCTCTTCCTCTAGGATTCCCACCCATGGCTAATCTGCCTAGACCGTGTCTGCTGGAATTTCAGGACTCAGCTACGGGGTCATGATTCCCAGTGGAGTTACCACTCTTTTTATGTCCTCTTTGCATCCTGAACTTCAGTTCAAGCAGGGCCTGGCCCTTCCTACGCTTTGTGCCCCCATACCTTCAATGTGCCCAGCACATAGTAGTTGCTTAATAAATGTTTACTGATGAGAGGTATACAAGTATGGGCACTTTTTTGGATCATGTCCGTCTACTCTAGCTAATATTCCTCTCTTTGCTCATACTCTTTCCTTTGCCAACAGTATCTACCCCTACACCCCCATCCCTTATGAGCCACTCACTGTTCTTAAAAATGTCCTTATTGTGAATGCTTGCTAATTCATTTCCTTGATTACCTTTTAACAGAACTAATAGCTTTCTTCACTATTTTGGTAGCATCTATTCAATTAATATTCAATTAATACTGAGTACCTACTGTTGGCCAGGAGTTGTGCCAGCCTCTAGGGATATGAAAATGGAGAGCGTTTTGTTCTTGCCTTGCTGGATGCTTGGTCGGTGGATGGCTGCCCCCCAGGCAGGGTTCGGGGACCCAGGCCCCTCCCATGTTGTTCTGCTGACCCCACTGTGCTTTACTTTGGAAGGGAGAGAAAGAGAGCCCCGGGGTAGACACACCTGCTTCTGAAAGCCTTGTGTCAGGAGTGACACATACCACGTCCTTTACTTTCCGCTGGTAAAGCTAAGTCACAAGGCCACCCAGACTGCAAAGGCAGCCGCACATGTGGTCTTGCTGGGTGCCCAGGAAGAAGTGCAGTTCTGGGAGACATGGCTTTCAAGTCCAGCCGACATACCTCATGATAGTGGTTGCAAATTGTCTTATTATTAGTTGCCTACATATTAGTTCTCTTTGTTTAGAATGCTTTCACCTAAAATACTTGTACCACGACTTACTCCCTCTTTTCATTTAAATCTCAATCTTCTCTGAAAGTCTTCCAAGTATAAGGTCACCCAGTCTAGAAAAGTTCCCCTTCCCCTTATTACGTTGCTTTTTTCCCTTACGCGCCCCTGTAACTCCCGTGTGGTTTCCACTTGTCTCCGCATCTCACCTTTTCATCTATCCCTGCCCACCCCCAACATAAGCGCCAGGAGGACACAAAGTTGGTTTTGCTTTACTGCTCTATCTGCAGGGCCTAGAATAGTGCCTGGCACTTCAAGGATTATGAACTCCGTGAAAGCAAGGGTCTTTCATGTTTCAGTAAATATTTGGTGAGCAGTGCCTTGTGCTGGGCAGGCCCAGGAGACCCTTCCTGAACGAGGCATAGGCTCCTGCCTTCCTGGAGCATATATTCTAATCAGTACCTCTTTCAACTTCATTCATTCATTTAAATATATGTTTGTGGAGGGAAAAAAATTCATTAACAGCGTACTTAGAAAATCTCCCTGTAGAAAATATGTTATTCAGTTTTAGGAGATCATGATAATTTGAAAGATTTTGCAGATGATGGGAAAAACTTGTATGAAAATCTACCCTTCTTTGCTTCAGCCTTTGACAAAGTCTGCCTCTAAGTTACTCTCTTCATTGCTAATAATACCACCAGTGGCGGGACACTGGAATAAAGAGGCATTTGTCACCAAATGGTAAGTTAGCAGCATGTCTTGTTATCTGGGTTGGAATATGTAGTCATTAAGTGGCATTTAGACTAAATCTGATTAGAATTTAGACTCTACTTGGAGACAAATGGAAATATGTTTCTGTTTAGAAAAACTGCTTTTTCCACCTTAAGATGTTTTGGATTAGGCAAAGATTAAAATTAATTTTAAGCGACTGCTTGTCTTTGAAGGGTTTGGTTGCATGCTGGTGGAAATTCTTCAGGGAAAGGACATCTCAGGATGGGGAGGGGGGACAAAAACAGCTCAATAGAGTCGGTCAACTCATTCTACATTGAGGAAAAAATAACCAAAACTGCTTGTTGGTTTTTTGTAGGCTGTAGCAGTTGGTTGGCTTAAGTTTCTACTTTCTACCAATTGTGAAAATTTAACCTTAATTTGAAGAGCAGCTGAATGTTCAGGTTCCGTCTGAAGATACGAGGGCTAAAGAATGTAACTATGGCTCATCTGTCGGTACGGTTTTGGCAAATACAGAAAAGCTTTTGGAATGTACTCCTCATGTTTGAAGTCTTTCTCACTAGTGATTATTAAAGTAATTCCAGCAAAATCACTATCTAATGATGGTAAAAAAGCTTAAAGTGTTCAAGAAAATGGTGTGTATGTAATAATTTAGCATATATAAATGTCTAAACGCTCTTGTGAACTCCTACTCATCAATTCTTTATTATCCTGTTTTTACTCATATTTATAAATAATTCTTCCTTTCTGGTTGAGGATGGAGATAAATAAGGACAGATATAAAAAAAATTTTCCCCTCATTATAACAGCACCCTATTAGGCTATTAATGCCAACAACATTCATTTTGAATATCTGGTCCTGTTTTGCCATTTGCACATAATTCTGTTAAAGGTTATTCTTTGATTTCCAAATTTGACAGACTGGGAAGGGAGATCCTAGCCTGATAGAAATTGTACCAAAACAGTGATGCCTTTTTGCTGTAGGTAACGTAGGGGGACATTGTCTTACTGTCTGCTGATGCTCTTGGAATTCTCGAAGGGCTTGCTTCCATCTGTGTGTTGCTGCATTGTGTTCAGGAAAGGGAACGCGTAAGCCAGAAAGAGACCAGGTTTTGGGGCAAAGAGGCTTGGGTTAGAATTCTGCTGTGCTACTCTTTGAGGGAGCTATTTCTCATTGTCGATTCTGTGTCATCCTTATCCAAGTGAGGACGTGTACAGGATCTACCACACAGGGTGCTGGGAGATTAAAGGAGAAAACATACCGAGGCCCAGCACAGGGTAGGTGGGGACTCTTGTCCCTGCTTATGCCCTGCTGCTGAGGACAAGGATTGAAGATTTTCAATTTGTGTCTGAATGACAGCCTGAAAGACCTAGCTGTTTCTCAGACTCTGGCCCGTTCACAGCCCAATCCGTTTGCCCACATTGGGTTTCCATTGACTCCACTCTTCTCTGAGGCTCGGTAAGGGTTAACAGGGGTCAGCAACATGGAAGACTAAAGTGAAGCTAGGAAAAGCTAAAACTAAATATCAGAATTCAGAAACTGCCTTCTGGAGTGTTGGGACGACAGGAAAAAAACCAACAAAAAGACCCCACCAAACCTTTAAATGTGCTTTACATATGTTAATTAGCCTGGGCAGAGGTAGTGGATGGATCCCTGAGGTTGCACGTGCACCCCACACCCCTGCAGTGCTCAGGCCACTTACCATCCCTTCTCTGCAACTTTTAAAGCTTTCCATTTAATCTCAGTTCGGCATTCAGTCTGGACTGACTTTGCCAGCAAGGAGATTGAGATCCAGGGGCAATATAGAACATGGGTTTTAATTGCTAATTTCATTGAAGATTACTTTTTTAAGCCTTTTTTTTTTTTTTTTTTTTAGCTTTTTAGTTTTCTAGTCTTATATTCTAGTAGAATTTGAAATGCTTTTAATTTTTTCCATGGCTTTTAAAAATTAGAGTATTTTATCAGCATGACAGTTTAGAGAAAAAAAATTTTTTTAGGTTTTTTTTTTTTTTTTTTTTTTTTTCCCCAAGAGAGGGAGAGAGAGAAAAATCTTAAGCAGGCTCCACACCCAGAGTGGAGCCCATCTTGGGGCTCAGTTTCACAACCCGGAGATCATGACCTGAGCTAAAATCAAGAATGTAGGGCACTTCACTGACTGAGCCATCCAGGCGCCCCCCCCCCTTTTTTTAGATTTCTTATGCTCAGTTTTTTGAGACAAACATACCTTTTATTTTTTGTTAGCCTTCTTTCAAACTGCTATGTTTTAAAGCTGGTATATGAGTGCTCAATAAAAGAGCCCCAACTCCAAAGAGGATTCTAAGTGTGGGTTCCTGTGTCCTGCTCAAGGGACATAGCTGACTGAAAAGTTTTGGTAAATAAAACCCTTACTTCTTTAGCCATGTGGGATGACTGATATGTTACAGTGTACCCAACTACTTATAACTATGGTGGGACTGCTGGGAAGGGAGGTGACTCCTTTCAACATTTATTAAATTTAAATATTTTGGAGTGCCATGCAAACCTCATGTCAATATACTTGATTTTTTAAAAATAAAATCATTCTGTTTAGGGGCGCCTGGATGGCTCAGTCGGTTAAGCATCTGCCTTTGGCTCAGGTCATGATCCCGGGGTCCTGTGATTGAACCCCATGTCAGGCTCCCTGCTCAGTGGGGAGTCTGCTTCTCCCTCTCCCTCTGCAGCTCCCCTTGCTTGTGCGCACTCTCTCTCTCTCTCTCAAATAAAATCTTAAAAAAAAAATTAAAATCCTTCTTTATAGTAAGGAAATTAAGGAAAGAATAAATAAGTTTATATAGAAAAATTTTAGTTTTCTCCATGTATCACTGTTCACACCTCTTCATCTGTTTTTATGAAGTCATCAGAGGATCAGCTTAGACAGGAACTAGGGGTCCTGATTGCCTGCTGAGAAAGATTCTGTTCTTATCTGCAGCGACTGACTCACAATTTCTGAAGAAATATCTCCAAAGTACTATAACTCTTCCTTTCAAATTAAAGTCTGTAATCGTATCTGCAGGGGCTGCATAGCAATGAGAAAATATACTCTGGAAACTTTTCTTCCTCCCAGATGAAAGCACATGTTTGAACACCCCCCCCACCACACACACACACACACACACACACACACACTTTTTAATTGTAAGCTTAGATAGAAAAATGTAAAGACAGGAATCTGTCTGCTTCAATAACTAACATGATATGTAATGGTGGGAACACTCTGGGATTAATAGACTCACCGTGTCACAGAAGCTGAGTCCTGTGTGCTGCAGGGAAGGGGGCGGGGGTTGCCAGGGAAGGCTTTCATTGGAGCTGGATGCTTGACCACTGCCTTAAGAGCTGGGCTTCCCAAAATCATGCCATGAGACCTATCCCTGGAGATGCACCCCTACACACACACCCGTTAGAGTATTCTGGTCAGAGAAGTTTGGGAAATGATGTAAAATATCCTCTTCACTGTGCACTTTTGAGGACCCTAAGACGTTCAGCCATAAAGGAACCTGTTTTACCTTGGCCTTCCTAAGCTGACCAGGAGACGGTGGCTCAGAACCAGTTCCGCAGGCACCCACACTCTTGACTGTTCTTTGTAAGGACTTTGTGGAACCGGCAGTCAGTAGAAAACACTTTGGGGAGTTTTTGGAGGGGCTTTGGATTTACATTGTACAAGAAGTAAGGTGAAGCTGGTCAAATTTATTAGCGTTAAGAGGTACTATTGCTACCCAAGAGGAGTGTAGACAAGAATGAGCTCATCGTAGACTTCTTTTTTTGGATGATATTGTTAGACTGTCTTTTGTTTTAATTCAACCTAGAACATCAACCATCCAAGCAACAATGAAAACACATTTTTTTTTTTAATGAAAACAAATTTTAAAGATGGGCAGAACTTTTTTTTTTAAGATTTTATTTATTTATTAGAGAGAATGAGAGAGAGGGAGAAGCAGACTCCCTGCCGAGCAGGGAGCCTGATGTGGGACTCCATCCCGAGACTCCAGGATCATGACCTGAGCTGAAGGCAGTCGCTTAACCAACTGAGCCACCCAGGCGCCCCTAGATGGGCAGAACTTTTGTCAACACATTTCTACCTTGTCTGTGGGTATATGGAAACAGATACCAAACTCAGTGAAAGTTATTAAAATACTTTATTTTTTTTAGAGTTTTAGGTTTACAAGAAAGTTGCAAAGATAGTACAGAGTTCCTTTTTACCCCCCACCCAGTTTCCCATTCTTTTTTTTTTTTTTTTTTTTTAAGATTTTACCCATTTATTTGTCAGAGAGCATAAGCAGGGGCAGTGGCAGAAGCACAGGGAGAGGGAGAAGCAGGCTTCCTGCCAAGCAAGGAGCCTGATGCGAGGCTCCATCCCAGGACTCGGGGACCATGACCTGAGCTGAAGACAGACGCTTAACTGACTGAGCCACCCAGGCATTCCCCAGTTTCCCATTCTTAACATCTTCTGTGTTACTGTGGTACATTTGTACCAATTAATGAATTGATATCAATACATTATTAACTCAAGTCCATACTTTATTCAGATTTCCTTATTTTTCCCTAGTGTCCTTTTCTATTCCATGTTCTCATCCAGGATATCGCCTTACTTTTAATCACAGTGATTTCTAAGCTTCTCTTGTCTGTGACAGTTTCTCAGACTTTATTTTTGATGACCTTGACAGTTTGGAGGGGTACTATTCAAGTATTTTGTACAAAGCGTCTCAATTAGGATTTGTCTGATATTTTTCTCATGATACTAGGGTTATTGGTTTTGGGGGGAAGACCACAGAAGTAATATGACATTTTCGTTATATCAAGGGTACCTACTCTTATCAATATGACTTATACTGTTGATGTTGGGTGTGTCTGTCCACCTGGCTAATGGAGGGTCTGTCCGGTTTCTCCACTGCTAAGTCACTCCCCATCCTGCTTTTCCACACTATGGTCTTTGGAAGGAGGTCACTATGCACAGCTCAAAGTTAAGGAATGGGGAGTTATGCCCTTTCTCCCATCGCGGGGAGAGTATATTATTTGGAATGCTCAAACATATTGCTAAGTGTGTGACTTTAAAAACTACTTGGATGGTAGAATGGTTACCGTCTTATTCATTATAGTTAACCTACAAACTGGTTCTGATGGACATTCTATTCTAACTAAGAAGGAAAAGTAAGCTTCCCAAATTGAAGCCACCCAGCCTTGATCAGAGTATAGAATTTGTACCCCTGCCAGTGTTTGTTCTTAGTAGCATGCCAGAAGTTCCAGATGCTGCCCTCTCTTTTTTCTGTGTCAAGATTTAATCCTGTTTGTGCGTTTTTTTTCTGCTTCAGTTGTGTTCGTGTCCTTTTTGGCGACCTCAGACGTGTTTGTACTGTTTAGGTTACTGTCGGGTGTGTACCCTGTTTAGAAAAGTGCTATTATGATAAAACTCTTTTAACATCTTTATGTATTTTAAGGGCATTACCGTCAAAGACATTCTGTCTGTTGATTGGCTTTGACTTTGTCACCCCCAACAAGAGTATATAATCAAAGATTTTCTGTGTAGTCAACTTTCAGCTTACTTCATAGTTAACATTTTTTGCACATTATAATACAATGTGGTTGTTGGGATCATTCTGCTTTTTGGTTTTTTTCGGAATATTGGTAAAATTTTAAACAAATTTATTATCTAAAATGAGCCATTTCAGTTACTTTTTTGTTTTTTGTTTTCATTTTTTAAATTTTAATTAAGTAACATAATATATGATTGGTTTCAGAGGTGCAGGTCTGTGATTCATCAGTCTTATATAATACCCGGTGCTCTCCTTAATGTCCATCACCCGGTTATCCCATCCCCCCATGCCCCCCAACAACCCTCCGTTTGTTTCCTATATTTAAGAGTCCCTTATGGTTTGTATCAGCTTGGTGAGAATTGGAAATTTCTTGCATACACATACACACACACACACACACACACACACACACATATATGGATTTTATTTTATTTTTTATTTTTTAAAGATTTTATTTATTCACTCGAGACACAGGGATACAGAGAGAGAGAGAGAGACAGCAAGAGCAGGGGGAGAGGCAGAGAAAGAAGCAGGCTCCCCGCTGAGCCAGGAGCCAGACGTGGGGCTCGATCCCAGGATCCTGGGATCATGACCCGAGCCGAAGGCAGATGTTTAACCATCTGAGCCACCCAGGCGCCCCATATATATGGATTTTAAAAGGTTAGAAATATTTTTAAAGATTGTATATATACATAAAAGGATGAAAAAATATATTTTCCTTATCTTTGCCCAAGAGCAATAATAATTGGACTTTAGGAGAAGACTTCCCTTAAGGCAGTGATTCACACTCCTTCAACCCAGCAGTTTTTGCTAAACATGAATAATGGTGTCTCCCTAGCCACAGAAGAAAAAAATGGGTTAATAGAAATAATTTTTCAGTTTCAGGTTTTTCTCCTGTCAAATTTTCAGAAGCTTTTGGCACCAGCTCCCACATGCCTGCTGCTGAGTATTAGCAGACACGAATGAATGAATGAGTAGCCAAAGACTGTTAACAGAAGAACTCCAACAACCGATTCGGTCAAGAACTGTCTCAATATTAGTTTGCTGAACACACATGTTTTAGCCCGTGGTTTTACGTGGCATTCATATGCTGCCCTTTCTGCCAGAAAAATTGTTCCTGGTTCATAAGCATTTCAGAATTTCATGTTTTTCCTCAATGGGCAACACAGTGTCCAGGTGCTTCATCATCTGAGCAAGTTCAAAACCCACTGCACTGATGGATAAGAGGCAATTAGGGAGCCTCCAGGAGCTTCCTGAGACAGGAAGGCATGGGTCATCCTAAAGTTGTGTAATAATTGCCTGTATATCCTTCTGCAGGAAGGATAGAATTGACTTTCCCACCCACAAATTTGGCATGAAATTTCTCTGCATCTCAGGCCAAGGCTGTGTGTGAGGATTATGAAGTCCCCAGCAGATTGGGTTGTAGGTGGAGATACCAGTCCAGTGCTGGAGAGCTATTGCTGCTAGAGTGGGAGGGTGGGAGTGTGTGTGTGTGTGTGTGTGTGTGTGTGTGTGTGTGCGCGCGCGCGCGCGCACAAGCGCCCAAATGCCTTAAGTGATTTTCCAGTGTTTTCATAGGAAGCAAAAAATTAATAAGATTGCGTTTTTCCTTAATAACATCTAACAGTGTGGTAGATTTTTTTTTCCCCCAAAAGAGTAGGTGAGATTACTGAGAAGCTGTTGGTTTATTGTTTTGTCATCAGCATCGTGATGTTGCTGGTGGTGGCAAATCAAGCAAGGTACATGAAAGCAGTCTGACAATAGAGTTTTAATTCTGTCTCCCTTCAAACTACTTCCCAAGGTTTAACTACTTTCTTGTTTTAAATTTGGGTAGGATAGTACTTGGAAACATTTTTTCGAGGTGTGAGGTGTCATTCATTCAGCCAGTTTGCTTCTGAACACCTGTTCAGTGCAAGGTGCTATGCTGGGGAAACATCGGTGGATAAGATGCAGATGGTCTCCATTCTCATGAAGCATACCATACGTTCTAGTAAGGGAAACAGTTGAGAAACAAACTACAGATATAATTAAGAGAGAATTTCAGGATGTGGTGAGGTGAAGGGGGAAATGATCAGGTGATGTAGTAGAGACTAGCAAGGGTGGGCAGAAAAGCCTTCTCTGAGAGAGGGTCATCTGAAGTGAGCCCCTGGGTGATGAGAATAGCCCATCCTCTCACAGAGCAGAAGGAAGAAATTCAGTTAGCATGAAGGTTAAGGTGGGAAATGGCTTGGTGTGGTCAAGGAGTAGAAAGTAGTCTTGGATGACTGGAGGGAATGGTCTGAGGTGAAATTGAAGAGGTGATAGGAAGGAGAACATGGAGACTGTCGTGGGTCATGGAGCATGTTGTGCCTACAGAAAAGTGGCTCAAATGGGTGGATTTTCACAAACTGAACATACCTGGGTCACCAGCAGCCAGATTAAAAAAAAAAAAAAGCCTGAACATCTTCAGTACCATTGGGAAATGTTGCTTTGGGGCTGCTGGAAGCTGTAGCTCACCCCCATTGTTAGTCCCTTGTGTATATGGTGTAATCACATTTCAGGGTCTTGCTTTGGGGAAGCCTGTGGTTTTTAGAGGCTGTGTCTTTTATAACCATCTAACAGCACACATGGTATTTTTCTATGAGATTTCATAAATTGTGTCTTCCCCCCACCTCCAATCCTCACCATGAACACACATATATGGGATTATTTAGTAAATAGACACATACCTGTTTTCCAAAAATCTTTTCTTTAGAAAGCAAGAATTGTCCTTTTGGAGGATTCTTTCTCATGATATATATGGGTCTGTCCTTTAGGTCCAAACTGAAACTTTTGTTTTCATTCAGAATTTATGCATGTTAATAGAGTTTGTATTTTCTGTGGTAATGGAATATTTTAGGGTTTGTTGCCTCATTATAGTTAGTTTCTTTTATAAAAAGCCTGCAGGGTCATTTAACCAAATTTAAGCTAGAAATAAATTTAAGCTAGAAATTAAAGATGATATAGTAATTTCAAATAGCTTTGTGTTCAAGATGAGATTTTTAAGTTCTTATTCCACAGTGAATTTTAATGATTGTGTACAATGGCATTTATGGATGTGCAGTAACTGAACGAACATAATTAGTACATTAGATTATGGATTTGTAATGTGAAATGAGAACTTTTTAATAAACTTTCTCCATAGTGGTTCATGCTGTGAACACACAAAGTATGACACTGAACTTTACTAAATCATAGCAGGGCTTTCGGAATCAGTACGCTCATGTTTCAAATCAAGATGAGTTTCAAATTTTCTAAAAACACAGCTGAAAAGTTGAGAGGCTGTTAAGTAACCAGATATTTTATATCCTTTTGGGGAGTTGGGATGAGATGTTTCTTTTTATAATGCAAGGAAAATTTTACTTTTGAAGGGATCAAGTATAAAATGGAATTGAACTTACACTTTGAGAAAAACTTGTTGATTGTAAGACCTTGTTACTTGTTAGCATTTAACACATCACCAAAAATGCTTTTGGCATTTTCTTTGGGAGACTTTGGAGAAGAACTAGCTGATGTCTGAAATTTGGTTTGGTGTGGTCTTGCCCAAACTGGTGGTTAGTCGTTTTGACCCTCTGATCTGCTGATCTCAATAAACTTTCTGGAAACACCCGAAAATACATAAATGCCTATTTCACCATTTAAAGGTTCTTTCACTGACAGCGTATGAATAAATTCCTAATGAAATGAATCCTTTCTTACAACATTTTGAAAGAGAAGCATATTATTTTCAATCTGTATCCTGTTATCTTTTTAAAAACTCATTCTTTTCCCCATTATCAAGATAATATGATCTGGATGGACAATTTGGGAATGATGGCATGATTCTTTTCCTTCTAATTTTCTGTAATACTGCCACCTAGGGATAATAATTTTTAAACTGTCTAGCGCTTAATGTATTGTTTTCACTTCCTTTAAGATGCATTTTAGTGTTTTAGCCTGGACTTTAATTTTTTTTTTTCCCCTCTTGGAGATTTAGGTTGGTTCTAAAATGCTATCCTACTGGCTTAGCTTTTATTTTACTCTAATACATTAGGACAACAAATCAGATAATTTTACACTAGTGATGTTATCTAGCAGTATGTTTTGCTTACTGTTCTATTTTAAGATGTTAACTCACCAGAAAGTTTTAAATATAAATACACATTAAATGTTGAAAATCTATGCCTTTAAATAATGGCCATTGTTTTGCTCACTGTGGCATTGTTATAGGGGCATCAGGTAAAGTAACAGGAAATGGGTCAGTCATCGTTTTAAATCTTTCACCTTATATGACAACCTAGTAAATTCCAGGTACTCCCTGGGAGGTGAACGAGTTGCTGGGAAAGGATGGAGAAGTACAGAACCCAAACTTACTGTGGTAATCAGTGCAGTCTGTGAAGTTGGGGTTTATTAGCTCATATATTTGAAAAGAGCTTCAACCACAGCTATATGCAGTGATCGAATCATGTCATTAGGGATCTGTCCATTTCTTGACTTTTCTTTCTCTTGGGTTGACTTCATTCTCAGACAGGGGATCCCCATATGGTTTTAAGATGGTCCCCAGCAGTTCCTGGCCTCTTTTCTACCTTTTTAATTACTAGTAAACAAGAGTTTCTCTTTCCAAATACTCGAGTAGAGTCTTGCTGTTGGGTCTCATTGGATTAGCTGTGAGCATTTGTTATTCCTACAGCAGTCATAGCGGTAGATGGAATGTTATGCTTGCCAGGTC
This sequence comes from Halichoerus grypus, assembly GCF_964656455.1. Classification (NCBI taxonomy): domain Eukaryota; kingdom Metazoa; phylum Chordata; class Mammalia; order Carnivora; family Phocidae; genus Halichoerus; species Halichoerus grypus. The sequence continues at coordinate 80,406,837 of NC_135714.1, read as the reverse complement.
AGGTCACATCCCTCCTACCTCACCACCCTGTTGCCCCAACGAAGATCAAGGTGATGTAACCAGAAGACGGGAAACAGACTCTGAACAAGCAGAAAAGTCCGTGGATATCCACTATGAAGATCAATGAAGAATCAAGTCTAATTCTCATTATGCCTTTAGCTGGGGCCATAGAATTTAGCATGTAATTGTGTATGGACTTCTTTTTCCCACCATGGCTTCAATATATTAGTTTTGTTAAGATGAGGGACTGAGCCTTCCACTTTTTTTTTTTTTTTTAATATCCCTTTTAGCCGTAAGCATGGTCCTAAATCACTGACCCCTAAATACTTAACTGATTGGCCATTTGTGAAGTGTCATAGAATTAAGTAGGAAATGTTGCCCTCATAATTTTGTTTTGTTTTTTTGGTATTTGAGAAAACACTTAACTCCATAAGTGTGCCGGTTTTTTAAATTTTTTTTGCTACAAATATGTTGAATACCATAAAAGGTGATAGAGTTTAGGACTGAGAATATTAACCTGGGTTTCATATACTCAGAGACCATGGAGGACTTCTTTGTCTGTGAGCCCACTAGAAGTCTAGCAGAGTTGTGTGTGTGAGCCTGTGTGTGCACATTTATATACCTGTACGCATTTTTCATGAGAGGAAGCCCATCTTTCATTAGACGCTCAAAGGGAGATCCTGAACCCACAAAAGGTTCAGAGCCACTGATGAAACAAGAAATGTTTCTTCTACCACCAAGAAATGGTTGCTGCTTTTATGAGATGGAGAAGCAAAAGGAGGAGTGTGATGCCCCTTTGGAGAGACACAAAGGCATTTAAGCTTTACGATGAATTGGTAACTCAGGTGAACGAATTCAGTCTGTACGAGCTTCAAACAAAATCGATTATGGATGAGCCTATAGTAAAGTGGGCTTCCCCTGCGCTGCCCATCCATGGGTAATGACTGGAAGTGTGTTGCCAGCTGATTTGGGCTCTGCTTTGAAGCGGGCACAGGCTCACGTCTTGCCATTTGGAAATAAAGGGCAAGTGATAAAATATGTCACTCTGCTCTCAGAAGCCATTATGACAACAGTTTAATACGAGTTTGAGAAGTATTCTTTCCCAGGCTGGGGGTGGGGGAGCCAGGAAGCCTTTATGGAGGTTTAGTACCGGGCGTTAAACCCCTTGGCATCTCTGTGCTGCTCTAGGCTGGGAGCTCCCCGAGAAAAGTGGGGAGGGGGAGTGAGCCTGAGGTTTCTTTCAGTCCCATTGGGGCTGCTATTATACTTGTCCGTTTTGATCCCCCCGCCCTCTCAGGCTTCAGTTGGCCCAGCGAGTTCCAACTTCAGCCTCACGCCGAGGGGGCTGCCTGGAGCCCTGGATCCAGTGCTGTTGGCTGTGTGAGCCTCAGTAGCCTCTGTTCCATGGCGGTATCACTGGCTTCACTGTTTGCAGTTTTGAATTACTACATAAACGTCAGATATTGTGGGTTTTGTGAAAGGATCTATAGTCCCTAGTATTTGCTTAAGGAAAAAAAGGGTTCTCCTAGGGAGTCCAATGGGTTGGTTTAAAGGATCGCCTCATGGAAATGGATTGGGTGGGTCAGTTTTAATGTCCCCCAACTCTCGAGGCCATTTGGGAATGTCTGCCTCTCTCCACCCCTGACCTCGTGACTCCTGGTTTCAGTGATTTCACAGCCCACATGCGTAGAGACTTTTTGCTCTGCATTAGTGGCCTTAAAACTTTACTAACGGTCATCTACAGTGAGTTGTATTTTACATCATGACCCCCGTCTATCTGTGCATCAGTGTGTGTGTGTAGGTATAACTAGAAAGGGTTCACAAAGCAATATTTACCTTTACAACATACACTGCAGGATCCGTTACTGTATGTTCTGTCCCTTGGGGGAGAAGGCTGCTGGTCTGCACTCATTAAATCCATTCTCATGACCCGCTAATGGTTTGCTACCTGCGCTCGGAAAGTCACCTCTCCCAGGAATACTGTGTGACCTCATGTCTTTTGTACCACCGGGGTGAGGGATGGCTCAGGGCGCCACAGAACAGCCGAGCCTCTGTGTGGCACAGCGGAACTAAGTTGTGTGTTGTTAGTAGCTCTGTGATCTTTTGGAGGCAGCAGGGCATGGCAGTTACGAGCAAATGTTCCAGTTAGAGTGTTCGGTTCATTCTTGGCTCTGTGTCACCACTATTTGTCTCTGGTGCTACGCGAGTTTCTCTCTGAGTTAGTTTCTCCATATTTTAAAATAGAGACAGTAAGAATACTTAAAATGTTGAGGGTTGAGTCATATAAGGCATTTATCATTAAGCACATAGTAACGTTTAAGGAGTATTTGCTGTTAATATTGTAGCTTAGTATTTCCACGTATCAGTTGGATTGCATTTTTCTTCTGCCCTTGGAATAATTTGTATTGAGCCCATTAAGAGTATGTAGCTTAAGTGAGGGATAAACTCTACGTTCTAAACGTGGACTGGAAGTAGTGTGGTTAAATGGACGCAATGTGTTGCAGCCATTTACACCTTGAATTAGTCAGGACTAATTTCAATTACAAGTGACAGAAACCCCAGTCAGACTGGCTGAAGCAAAAACAGGAAATTATTGATTCACATAATGGAAAAGTCTAGGGGTATTGCTCTAGGCATTGGCCACATCCAGTGCTCTGACGATATCCGCAGCCTCTGTCTCTTCATTTCTTGCTCTGCCTTTCCATGTTGGCTCATTTTCAGGCAAGCTTGCTCCAAGCAGTGGCAGAAACTACCACCAGCTGCTCTAGTTTCATATCCCAGGAGCAGAAAGAGAAAGCCTCCCCTCTGGTAGCTCCAACTTAGTGCTGCATCTGAGGGGCATTGACTCGGATGGATTCAGGTCCTCCTTCCTGACCCTCTGCCACCTCCGTTGCTGAGCCAAAGGAGGCAGGAGTCCCCTACCCTGTGGGCTCAGCCCCATTCACACCCCCTGGGGGGAGTAGGAGAAGTCCCCCCTTCTGCATGGGGAAGTTATGACATCCACCATGCTCCTCCACCATTCCTTCTCAGAACATAGGACTTGCTACATTAGATACCGTCTTTGAATAATCCAACAGAAGAGTGTTAACACTTAAGTACTTTTAATTCCAAACTACATCTCATTTTCACTCTTACAGTATAGCTGTGTTTGAAGATCTACCATACCTTCTTTTCTGATCGCTGCTAAGAAGAAGGTTTTCAGTCACCCCATCTTTCTGTTGCCATTTAAAAGTCCTTCTCTTGGGACGCCTGGGTGGCTCAGTCAGTTAAGTGTCCGACTCTTGATTTCGGCTCAGGTCATGATCTCAGGGTTGTGAGATCCAGCCCTGTGTCGCTCAGCAGGGAGTCTGCTTGTCCCTGTCCCTCTGCTCCCCACCCCCATGTGCTCTCTCTCACTCACTCTCTCTAAATAAATCTTAAAAAAAAAAGTCCTTTTCTCTTATTTTATGCCACCTTCTCTGATCTGCTTTCCCAAGCTTTTAGCACCTGTTGCTTTCATTCTAAACAATAAGATACAAAGATGTGACATCCCACCTCCTCAGTGATCACTCCCTTTCATTTTGTGGTCTGGCCAGTCTGAAGGTCATAACTGCATTACGCAGCACCCTTTTCATCCTCTGGCTATGAATGAGGATCAGACTCCATGAGGCTGGGTGTCTGAGTTATAGGATAGCCCAGGACTTTCCCTGTATATGTGCTTGTGTGCCCGTGCTCAGACGCATGTGCACACTCACATGCACACACACACACACACACACACAGATGGGGAAAGAGACAGTGGGCACTCTGGGTTCTATAGGGGCTCCAGATGATGAATTGTGTCTGCCAGGGTGTTTAAGAGAATTGTGGGTCTGGAGCCAGCAGAGTTGAGGGCACACCCTGGAGCCTTTCATCTGCCGTGTGTAAGATATTTTCAACCCACTAATTAAATTAGCAACAAGGTAAGCACTCCTTTATTTTTTTATTGTATTGAAATACACAGTTTATCATCTTAACCATTTTTAAGCGTATGGTTCAGTGGTATTAAAGATATTTACATTCTTGTGCAGTCATCAGTACCATCATTCCCATAACTGTTTTCGTCTTGTAAAACTGACACTCTGTACTCATTAAAAAACAGCTTCCCATTCTCCCCTCCCCCCAGCCCCTGGCAACCACCATTATGCTTTCTGTCTTTATGATTCTGACTATTCTAAGTACCTCATATAAGTGGAATGATACAGTGTTTTTCTTTTTGTGACTAGCTTCCCTTAACATAATGTCGTCAAGGTTCATCCATGTTGTAGCGTGTGGTGGAACTTTCCTTCCTTTTTAAAGCTGCGGGACATTCCACTGTATGTATAGACTATGTTTTGCTTCTCCATTCATCCATTGATGGACCCAGCTTGTGTCCATGTTTTAGCTGTTGTAAATAATGCTGCAGTAAACATGAGTGGACAAATACCTCTTCGAGACCCAACTTCCAGTTCTTTTGGGTATATACCCAGAAGTGAAATTGCTGGGTCATATGGTGATTCTGTTTTTAACTTTTTGAGGAACCTCCACACTGTTTTCACAGCAGCTGCACCATCTTACATTCCTAGCGGCGGCACACAAGCGTTCCAATTTCTCCACATCCTGGCCAACGCTTGTTTTCTGATTTTTTGATAGTAGACCTCCTAATGGGTATGAGGTGTTATCTCATGGTAGTTTTGATGTGCATTTCCCTAATGATTATTGATGCTGAGCATCTTTTCTTATGCTTATTGGCTATTCATAGATCTTCTTTGGAGAAATGTGTGTTCAAGTCCTTTGCCCATTTTTTGTACTCCTTTATTTTTCAAGATATTTATTTATTTGACACAGAGAGAGACAGCTAGAGAGGGAACACAAGCAGGGGGAGTGGGAGAGGGAGAAGCAGGCTCCCGGCTGAGCAGGGAGCCCGATGCGGGGCTCGATCCCAGGACCCTGGGATCATGACCTGAGCCAAAGGCAGACGCTTAATGACTGAGCCACCCAGGCGCCCCTGTACTCCTTTATTTTTAAGCCCATTATTGTGCTCTAATATTTTATAACTGTATAGGATGGATAAGCCAAACGTGGTGAGATCTAGACAAAGGTACAGATTCAGTTCCTCCCAAAGTATGTATTATTTGGGAATTATTGGGAAATTCCCTGAAGACAATGTAAAAACTCTTTTTTAAAGTCTGTTCTTACATGGAAATTTATATCTTTATGTATACATATGTTACATAAGTATATAAAATACCAGGCAAGGAACAGATGTGATTTACATACATTATCTAATGGGAGCTTTGCAACCCCACTGAGCACATCCATGGCGTGAGAACACTTGGCGCACACAAAGCTGAAGCCCTATTGTCCCACTAAATTGGGACTGATAATTAGTTAACTTGATGAGTCAGCTAAAATGATGAGGATACATGAAAAATCAATGAAAACATAATTTTTTAAACAACACGCTGATTAGCATTTTGTTTTTTCCTGGCTGTGCGAATGGAGACCCCCGATATTCTTCTGCCAGAGTTCTGTCACTTGCTGTAAAATTTTGAGTACCAAAAATGTTTTGATGTTGGCCTAGGCCCTTTTCTTTGAGGAAGGATCCTCTGACTGAAGTATCTTATTTAAACTTCAGCCACAATTTATTGGCTATAACTGACATTTACTTTTCTTTAAGGTGGATCTCGAATTTAGCAATACTTGCGGAATAATCTATATTCAGGATCTTTCCAGAATTTTTCCAGCCTTTTACAGTTTTCTCTCCCACACCTAATTCAACAGCAGACTTTTTTCACTGTTTGCCTTCACTGAGCCTTTACAAGGCATTTAACTTAGTTTTTACAGAAATGGCCCTTTTTTTGGCATTCATATCTAATTGCTTTTACATGGTGCATGGATAGCATAAAGGCAAAGTAAATACAATTGTCACCAAAATGTTTGAAAGGAAACACGGCTCACCTGACGTAAGCACACAGCTCCGTTGGTGGGAACAAACGTGAGCAGGTATGTTGGCATGGTGACCACAGAGGAGGCTGATGCTTATATGGGACTTGCTACGTGTTCTAAGCTCTTTACATGCATTGACTCAATCTCCACGGTACCCCGTCAGGTAAGGTACTGTTATTTCTTCTTCACAGACAAGAAAAATGATGCACGGAGAGATTTGCCTAAGAGTAGCCTTCCAGCATTCAACCTGTCTTAGGCTTCAGTCAATATATTTTGCAAAGGGAATGAGAACATTTTACATGGAAATAAATCAAGAGCAGGGAGAGCGAGCAAGTGAGAGCGCAACTGTGTAGAGATGTCTGTCCCTTAAACGGAAACCCCATCTAGCACATAAAGACTTCTGAAACCTTCTCCATAGCGCCCTAAAATTAGAATCTAGGTTTTTAGAGGTAGAAATGATCTCCATAAGCTATCCTGACAGGATAACCAAGGCCCAGAAAGCTGAGATGATTTGCTTTCCAAGCACTCAACTAGTTAATGGCATATTCTTCATAAGATTTAGTTTCCTGGCTTACTTCACATTTTCTTCCAGGAGAAAATGATGCACCACCAGGATATAATGTTCCTGAACATTATCCAGGAAATGAGATTCTCTCGGAGTTTGCCAAGAGAGAAGGAGGGTCGGTAGATGTGAACACCTCAGTGTTCTTGAATCCACATCTATATCAAGCCAGTACAAGACTTGGTCCAGAGAATCTTAGGGCTGGAAAAGGGTCTAGTGATGTGGCTTTATCCATCCTGTCTAGAGAAGGAAGGAATGAGGACAGCTGAGCACATACAAGTTAGGTGTTGATAGCTATACTATTTTACAGATGAGGAAGCTGAGCTTCAGAGAGGTCAAGTAATTTATCCAAAGTCACACAGCCAGAAAGAAATGGAACCTGAGTGTGAACCTAGTCTTGCTGAAGCTGAGGCCCATGGTCTTTTTGCCACCTCATGCCCCCACCCCACAGGGCAGGGTAATTGTTCACCCTGCACAGTTGGTTAGCAACAGTTTTTTGGTTTGTTTGGCTAATTCTTCCTAAAGCTAATCCTAAATATCTCTCTAGTTTAAATCAGTATCCTTCTGCAGTCCTCAGCAACAGAAACAATTGATCATAGTATTTGGATAATCTTTACATTTTGTGAATGAAATTGCATCTTGGATGGACATTTTTAAGCCAGCCTGAGGGGAGAAAAGAAGACAGATTGGGGGTGTTTCGAGCATTGGTAGAATCTCAGGGTGGAGGAATCTCTTTCAGCTTGCCATTATTTATGTTCACATCAGCTGTGTAGCATCTTCAGCCTCTGCTGGATGCTTCTCAGCCCCGGGATTAAGGGCCATAAGACCGAGGGAACTCACTGTATTAGCCAGACCATTTCATCTTTGGCCAGGAAGTCACACTTACATATAGTCTTTAACAGGATGAAGCTTCTTAAAACATTACTTTAGATTTTTCTTCTGTTTATAAAAAGTCATGTTTATAATAGAAATTTTGATAACTGTAAAAAGCTCATGTAAATATGAAAGCCTATGTGTATTAGTTATCTACAGCTATGTAACAAATTGCCCCCAAAACTTAGCAGCTTAAAGCAACAGACTTTTATTATCTCATGTGCTTTGAGAGTCTGGAATCTGAGAGTGGCCTAGCTTGGGTAGTTCTCTCATGAAGCTGAGGTCAAGCTGTGAGTTGAGGCTATAGTCATTTGAAAATTTGGGGCCAGAGGGTCTGCTTTTAAACTTAATCGTGTGGATGTTGGCAGGAGGCTTCAGTTCTTGCCATATGAGCCTCTCCATAGGGCTGCTTACAACATGGCTTCCTTCAGTGCCATGTTGGTCTGAGAGCACTTGCGCTAGAGAGCCATCAGGATAGAAGCTGGAATCTTTTATAAGCTGGTCTAAGAAATGGCATTCCATCACTCCTGTTGAGTTCTGCTGGTCACTTAACCAATCCAGGTATAATATTGTAGGAGGGGACTACACAAGGGTGTGAATACCAGGAAGTAGGGATCATTGAAGGCCATCTTGAAGGCTCCCCACTATGGTCTGTAAGGCAAAATTTTGTTAGGATGAATTACATGAGTTTTTACCCACTATTCCTCCCCTGCCACCCACTGAAGTTTACAAATACAAATACTGAAGTATTACAAAATACAAAAGATCACTAGGAAAAAAAATTGAAGGGAACATAATATTCAGGGATGAATGCCTGGTAAACTGTTATCCCTTCTCCGATCCTGGAGGAACTTCCTGATTTTATTCCAAGTCTGTCATATCGACATGTGTATGGTTTGGGGAAGAGGGGAGTAATGGCAAAAGAGTGGATGGAAATCTCTGGATGTACTTTGGTCTTGAAGTCATTTGCGATGGTGGGAACATGAGATATGGGATGAGGAGTTTAGGATTCAGTCCAGGCTGTAACTTGGGAGAAGGCACATGGTTCTGGACCCCTTCACTCTGCTGTTTCCGATGCAGTGTAAGAAGCAGAGGTTTGTAAGAGAGATTTCCAATTTTTACAAGTAATTATTTGATGAGAAAGATATAAATACTTCAGTCATAAATGTATTGAAAGGGACTTAAAAGTTTTCTGGGGGGAAAGAATTTTGTTTATGCAAAAACAATATACTGAGATCTGGTAGGAAATCCTGACATGCGGATAAGCAGTAATATTCTACAGCCGCTTCTCAACTATTAAGTCACATAGGTAATATAAAAAACTCATGGGTACATGGTAATACATTTATGAACAAGTGAGATTTCTATATCACACATGCAGAGCTTTAAAAAAAAAAAAAAACACATACCTGTATAGTATTTTGGTGAATAATGGTAATGCAAAAGCGAACTGTAATAATCAAATTTGAATGAATTCTTTTATAGTACATACAGCCAAAAGAAATTTATCAGTAAAAACTGGCACAAAACAAACAACAAAATGGAATAAATTTGAATAAATTCCTGCAAAGGCAGTCATAAGACATGTTGATAAATGTTTCAACATGAACTGATACAAAGAATAACATAAAATACTATTTTTGAAGGAGTTCCTATGCCATGCATTCAATAAAAGCGAGTATTTCATTGAATGGTAATTTGTACATGCCAAGCAACAGGGGGAGAAACGGACTGTTTTCCCACAGTGGCTCAGAGCTGATGTTTTCATGCTGGCGTAGAGCTGCATGTTGCAGTGACCACATGGATGGGAAGGTTAGATGTCAGGGAGAGCCCACGCTTGGCTTCTGGCCAGCCGAGTGGTCCTCGGCCCCCTCCCGTCTTGGGGGCCCTCTGGCAGACTAAAGCACCAATGCAGTGAACTGGTGGGGCCTCTCCACCCTGCCTCCCTCAACCAGAGGAGACCCATGGAATTCTTCATCCCAAGCCAGATGGATTGGTGGTCAAGTGTAGAGAGCAGGCAAGACAGCCACGAAGTAACTACTCCTCCTTGGTTGGACTCTGAGAGGCCAAGTGTCCCAAGTCATTGTTTTGAATATGGAGCAACTTCATAACCAACAGTTGACTCCAGAGCCCTTTCTACATCTTTCCTTTCAGGCCTTGAGGTCTGTGGCCTTGGAACAGTTGGTTTCCTCTGCTGGGTCCAGATGTGGCCCCCTACGAGAGTGTGAAGAACTCGAGCCTTCCCGTAAGCATGTTTCCCCCATTGCGGCCCATGCTCTAGAAAAGTTTGTGCCAAACAGAGACATGATTTCAGAGCATTGAGCCAAACCCCTTACAGGTGGCTACACAGCCCCTTAGTCCTGCTGTCTGCTGGAATCCAGCCAACCCGGCTCAGCGCACAGGAGAAGGTAAGCCCAGACCTCTCTCCATGGCAGGCCGTGCCTCAGAAAAATGGAGTGGACCGGGGCAACAGACTGCAGAAGCCACAGCTAGGCTTGTTGCAGACTTCCATGTGGGGTTCTTGCCACCTCCTAGGAGGCAGAGAGAGAACTGGAGACCTGAATGTTGGCTTGTTCAGTAGCTCACGGGGGCGAGGGGGGCAGTAAGGAGTTTGTGGGGAACACGGAGTTTGGCAGCCGCAAGACCTTTGGTCAATTGCATACTCTCCTTATGCCTCAGCTTTCTCACCTGTGAAATGGGGTACCTGCCTAATGGGATTGCAGTGAGGATTAAATTAGGTAATGTATTTAAAGGTACTAGGACCGTTTCTGGTACATAGTAAGGGTTTAGTAATTCTAGTTAAAATCTAAACGCTGTGTAATCCCATGTGAATCTAATCTTTCTAGTTTAATCTGTAAATGAAAAGACCCGGATGGTCTGTAAAATCTTTGTTGGTTCTAAGTATCCCTTCCTCACATGAGCACCCATTCCTTTCTTCCCAAGTCCAGTGCCCATCCTGTCTCCGTTTCCGCTTCTATAGACTTGAGTGCGGATGGAGTGGGGAGCACCTCTGGCAAGGTGGAAACAGCTGTGGGTCTAAGAGGCTCTGGCCGCAACCTGCTTCCTGGAGCTCTGTTGCCCCTGAGCCTCAGTTTCCTCATTTGTATGAAGCGGGGTAGCATTGTCTGCTGCACAGGGTGATGAGAATTCTTACTAGACCGAAGGCACCTATAGTTCCTGGCACTGGCTGGTGACCAGAATGAAGTATCTATTATCACTGTCTCTCGGGCGTCAGGGGGCCTTTCGTTCTTGGGCTCCTGAGCCCTGTCTACCTGGGAACGCTCTTCTCCCTTGGTCCCAGTGGCCTTGTCACCTCCTGGCAGCACGCATCCATCCTGTTGCCTAATTAGGACTTGGCTGGGTGAACAGCCATGGAGGGGGCCGCCCCTGAGGCTTGCATAGCCTTCCCGTAATTCTCCCAGTCAGCCACTGCGTGTGAGGTACGATGCCCACCTTGAGGACCTAATGGTCTAGGGTGGAGGCTGAACAGACGTTGGTCTGGCTTTCTGACCAAAGCTGGGTTTTGTGTTCCTAGGGCAGGGTGGATCTCTTTGCTGGAACATACTGAAAATCTTAATCTTTCACTGTGATTCTTCTTAAGGTCACAATAGTTCTTGGTCTCAAAGCCAAAAGGTTCTGAATTATTACAGATCTAGGTTTTTCTGACAGATCTCTCAACCAACCAAATAGCACAAGTCGGTTTCAGATTAAACTGGTTGCTGAAGTCCTAAGTTCTGGAGTGAAGTGGCGAGGATATTGCTGGCAGATCTCCCAGCTGTAACGCAGTGGCGGGTTGAGATTCTGGAGTTGGATGCCTGGGTGGGGGCACCCTGGGCCAGGTCACTTGTGTCTTTGAAGCTCAGTTTCTGTACTTGCAAAGGGATGGAGTTAGTAGTGTTCACCTCTGAGGGTTGTTGTGAGGCCTCAGTGAAATACTGTACGAGTGAAGTACCTGACTGCACCCTGTCTGTTTTAAGGACTCGAATAAATGTCAGCTCTTGTTTTTTACTTATAACAGGCACATCACTTTTTAAACTCACTGCTCATATCTGGCAGATTTTTACTCTTTAGAAGTAATTGTAATCTTTTTTTTTTTTTTTCTCCAAAAGATTGATTTCTTTGAGAGAGGGAGCGAGAGAGAGGGAGAGAGAGAGAATATACACGTGAGCATGGTGGGGAGGGGCAGAGGGAGAGAGTCTCAAGCAGACCCCATGGTGAGTGTGGAGCCCGATGCGGGCCTCGATCTCATAACCCTGAGATCATGACCTGAGCGGACGCTTAACTGACTGAGCCACCCAGGCGCCCTGTAATTGTAATCATTTTCAAATGCTAAAGTAGGTTTGCAGGAGAAATCTTTGATGTCCTTGATCTGTGAGTGCACCTGTCTTAGTTGAATGCAGAATAACCAAGTGGAGGTAGGCAGTTAAAAATATTAGCATCTTCCGGATCACGTTCTCAACTGCATTATAAGTGAGTGCTTGCATGTAAGGGCAGTACCTGCATTTTTGTGTGTGTGCTCTCAGTGCGCGGATTTGGGCCACATGGTGGTGACAGTGGTCAAGAGGCATTTGTGGTTTAGAGCTTGGGGTCTGGAGGAAGGTTTCCTGGTTTTGCATCCTGGCTCCACCACTATCAATTTGTATGACCTTGGGTGAGTTACTTAACTCAGCTGTTTCCTCATCTACTACACGTGGGTAAAGTACATTTTCCCTGAGGGTCACTGTGAGGACTGAGATCAATAAGAAGCAATTTGTAGTGTGGTCATACTAAACTGGGAGCAGTTGGTACCGTACTCCCATTCTCAGCAGGATGGTGGGCAGTCTAGCCCTTGTATGTGTACTTTGCCATATAGCTCTTTGGTAGTAAGCATAGCTGGTAAATGCACAATGAAAAAAAGTCTTTCTCATTGAGCAGTGATTGGGTTAGTCACCCATTTGATGCACGATCTCATTTATACACAGAATCTAAAAAAGTTGGACTCCTAAAAGCAGAGAGTAGCATGGTGGTTGCCAGGAGCTAGGGGGATGAGGGGAATGGGGAGATGTTGTTCAAAGGGTACAAAGGTTCAGTTCTGCGGGATTGAATGAGTCCTGGAGATCGAATATACAGCGTGCTGACTATAGTTAATAATACTTTATGGTGTACTTGAAATTTGCTAAGAGTAGATCTTAAATAGTCTCAACGCACCCACAATGCTAAGCCTGTGATGTGATGGCTGTGTTAGCTAGCTTGATTGTGGTAGTCATTACAATGTACAGTATATTAAAAACCTCACGCTGTACACATTGAATATATACAATTTTTATTTGTTAATTATACCTCCGTGAAGCTGGAAGAAAATGCAAATTTCAGGGATGGTGCAATGCTACCGCTGAAGCGATTAAGAGAGCTTTGTAGAGTTATCATGTGACACCTCCTCATAATTGGCTGACTTCGGGTTAAGTATGAAGTCTGATCATCCCAGTCTGGCCTCTAGGTTTTTTGCTGTTTTATAGCACACACTTACGTAAACAAATGTTCTCTGTGTAAACATTTATGAAAGTCAAAATACCAAAACAGATTAAATATAGAACTAGGCTGGATGCCACATCAGTGTTTTAGTGGCAGCAAAAAACATCATCTGTTACATTTAATTATTGTGGTTGGTTTGAGTTTTGTTGGTTTGATCGTGTTGGTAGTTGATTTGTAAATGTCTTTGGGATTTCTTACTGGTTTTCTGTTTCTGCGCATTTAAAGAATATTTTAATAACCATACGTCAACATTCAGAGTCCGCGAGTATTTTATTTTAAAGAGGGTTCATATTATCAGTTGAGAAGCCCAGACTCTCTAGATCATTCAGCGTGTGCGGAGAAGAGTCCTGTGCCCAGCGGATTTTTCCAGCTTGCTGGATGCTCAGCACACATTTCTCTGTCCAACTCGCACATTGGGCAGAGGAACACTTATACCCTCCTGGTTTCTGTGAGTGTTAGGTGGTTGATTGGGTCACTCTGGCTATGCAGAGGAGCTTCTTTGATTCTTGTGTGCTTTTGGCAGAAAGGGGAAAGATTTCGCTTTTTCATTGCTCGCTAGGTTCTGTCTTCCATCTTCTATTCATCAGACATAGCCACTTGCAAATTCTTATTTTTTTCCCTTTAAATTAGGCACACCATTATTCTATCTTCCCGTTGTTTCTTTTTCACATTTTTATATTAGGAAGTGTACTGTTGGCATGTTCTCAGCCCCCTAGTGATAATATCTGAGCTTTCCCCAGGCTTGCTTTCTCTGGGAGCTCTGGGCTCTTCACAGATCACACCGTTAGTCCTCACAGTGACTCCCGGAGGTAGGATCAGACAGAGCGTCTGGGTGTGGGAACAGGAGGGCTGGAGGGGAGTGTCTGAGGAAAGCAGTGGGTTACTCCTTTTATGTTAGCATTTCAGCTTTAGGCAGACTTCGCCAAGTGCACCTATTTTCATTCTTTCTTCAAAGCATTTTTGCAAGTGGTAACAGTCATTAACTTCATTGCTGCGGAATGAAGTAAAAGGGATACTAATGTAGCTATTGAGAAATAAGAACATTCACTCAAATCTTTTTAGGGTCATTAAGAAAGAGCAGTTTTAACTGTTGGTTTTGGTGTGATTTTTGCCTAGGATTTGGAATGTCTTTAAATTGCTCTTAAAGTCTGAAATTGAGTGATCAAAAGAAACCCCCTCTAATAATGGAGGTGTCTTGAGTCTCTTCAGTTTAGCTGTTTGAAGGTGCAAGATTAATATTCCTAAAGCTCAGCTCTGATCATTTCAAAATTTTGTTTTGTTTCTGTTTAAACATTATGAGCTTTGAAGTCAAAAGCCCTGGCTTCATTTTATGGGCCGGTTATATAATTTGTCTGATTCTCACTTCCTCCTCTAGTGTAAATAATAATACCTACTTCAAAGGGTGGTGGTTACAATTAAGCTAGATGTGTGGGATGCTAAGCACAGTAGGTGTCAATAAAACTAAAAATAAAAAAGTCAGAAGCTGAAAACCTGTAAGGACCTCTCTGTCCCTACAGTATAAAATCCAAATTCATTTTAATTTTTTGAAAAATTTTAAGTAGACTCCACACCCAACGTGGCACTTGAACTCACGACCCCGAGATCAAGAGTCATATGCTCTTACCCACTGAGCCAGCCAGATGCCCCCAAATCCAACTTCTTGGATACCACGTTCTAGACCCTCCACAGTCTGGCCTGGAATAACCTAATAACTGAGTTGTTTGTTTCCAGCCAGATAGACAACTTCACTCTTTCTTTTCCATAAAATAAAGCAGTGGTTTTCAAATTTTTGACCAAGGCCCTCAGTATGACATATATTTTATTTAATTTTTTAAAGATTTTATTTATTTGTCAGCACAAGCAGTGGGAGCAGCAGGCAGAGGGAGAGGGAGAAGCGGGCTCCCCACTGAGCAAGGAGCCCGATACGGGACTTGATCCCAGGACTCCGGGATCATGACCTGAGCCGAAGGCAGATGCTTAACCAACTGAGCCACCCAGGAGCCCCGACATATATTTTACATATGAGACAAGTTTCATGAAGCGGTCCTTCATCTTGCCTCATGAAATACATCCTATTCTGTTTCATTGAAGAAGGAAATTCTGGTCTTGACCCACTAAACCTGCTATCAGCAGGTTTTCAGACCTGGTTGAAAGACACTGATCTAGAAAGGCTCTTCCTCTCCATTTCTTGAAATTCTACCCTTCCCTCGAGGCCCATACCCTCCCGTGAAATCTTCCCTCATCTTGGCATCTCATGACCTTATCCAAACTTAACATTTTTCTCAATCTCATTGATGGCATTTACTGCAAATTGGCTTTTATGTTAATTATTGATTTATAACTTACTTCTGTGACTAGATGGCAAGTGCCATCAGGCTTGGTCCCTGTGGTCATTTATCAACCTGTGCAGGTGGGGGAGGGGATCCTCCCCACTGAAGCCCTCTGAGGGATTTGTTAAGAAATCCTGTAGTGTCTTGGGTGCTTCGCTTCCTTTATGCTGACTTTGAAAGCCATAAAGTCAGTGCGTGTGGAGGGGTCAGGGTGGGGGTTGGGAGCTTCTTGCCACGACTGCTGCCTAGATTGGCCATTTCATCAGATGGGCTGCCTCAGATTCTTTGTGTATCTGGAAATGAACGCTATTAGGTTGGGGTTGTGATTCCAGCTTCTAAATAGAGATTCTCCATTTCCCTTTTCCTGACATGACTGGATCTCAGAGGCTTCTTTCAGCTATGACGGTATGTGAGCCAAGATCATATATCACATATTCCTCCCTGCCGAAGCACAGCCTGGGATCTTGAACCCCTGAGCCTTTGCACCGTGGAACCCATAACGATTTTAGCCCAGGAGACCTGTATTTTATCACCCCAGACAGTTTTAGATACGTTTCTGTGTGTGTTCACTGCTCTGTAGACCCTGTATGTGAGGGGAGTTCTACACAGTATTGCTCATGTGGAGCCTTTCTTCTGCAAGGAAAAAATACTGTGTAGGCCAGGAGAGAATGTTGGTATCTTAACTAAACCCCCTCTCTCACTCCTGGAGCCCAGTTTGGAGATCCTGACTAATGATGAGATTTAGAGATGTGCAGGACCCATTTTATGTTTACACAAATTATCTACCCAAAGGTCGAGCTCATTTAAAGGAACTGATTTAATTTAGGTTAGTTATTTTTCTCTTTTAAATCTAATTTCAGAAGCTTGACTGAAATAGTAATAGATACCAGAGAACTATCTGTGCAGTAATGTAAATGAACAAACCTAGACACAGCAACATCGGTCTTGGGACAATACACAGATAAAATACATTTCAGAAGTATCTAGGAAATCATAGACTTAAAAACAAATTACTCGTCACTGCTTGCTTCATTAGATGTTAAGAAAACACACTGATAACGGCATAATGAAATCCAGTTAAAGTTACTGATGCACAGTTTTTATAATGACTTTCTTTTTAAAGAGACTGATGGACCTTTTAAGTTTCTATAGAAAATCCGTTCACGCATAGGCAATTTTTTTCTCTTTTGAGCATCAAACACTTATGGGGACTTATGAAGTGAGTTTAGCTTAATTCGGTGCTCAGAGAATTTGCAGACATGCTTCCTTATATAGAGTCTCTCCCATCCAGTCTGCCATTTAGCAGAGCTCAAATGTGTGTCCAAGGAGGCAGAATTTGTCCCAAAGGAGATTTGGAGAAAAACTTCCTTCAATATTTAAGGTGCTTGACAAAGTCATGTTCACGTGGAAGTCCGTTTTGAGATGAGGAAGTTAAAATCAGGTGGCTTATTTTGCATTGCTGGCTGAAAGCCCGTCTGATGGGATTGGCATGGAGCACTAATTAATCACCCAGGGTCTCCTCATTCACTAATCACATGGCATGAAACTTCCCTGCTGGCTGAGACTCAAGGGCAAACTGTGGGCTTCCAGCCAGCTTATTTTTCATAAGCATTATGGTACCTCTAAATTAATGTGAACCTAATATATCCTGTCAGTGGTTTACTTTCCCATGGTGACCCTCTCTGGTTAAACAGCTTTCAGTGAAATCTTATATGGAGAATGAAAAGAAGTTCCTTGCAAGAGGGGGGAAAAAAGGAAGAGTTAGAATCCTCTTTGTAAATCTTTCTTCCCATGGTATATACTATTTTGGTTCTGAAAAAAATCTGCTGGATTAATTGAATAATGTGCAGATGATATGATAATTGCCTTTTGTTATCGGAAGAGCGAGCCTATATGATGCTTAAAGACTTTTTCCATGACCTTTTTAATTGCAATAATAGTGTGTTTATTGAGTGCATGCTGTGTACAAAATACAGACCTCTTAATTCATTAGTTCTCACGTCAGTCCTATGTGGATGCCATTTACTGCCTCCATTTACAGGTAAGAAAATTGAAAGCCTGTCAACTTGTCTAGGGTCACATCTAGTAAATGCTGGGGCCCAGAGTTGAACCATGGTTTGTCTGCCACAGGGCGTACTCATTTGACGGTGTCACAGTGTCTTTATACTCTCCCTTTTAACTTGAGGAAAGTATCAGTGGCCTTAGTCTTTAAAGATATCATTCCTGTTCCCATATTGGATTCTTACATTCATCTGAATTAATTATTTTGGAAGCATGTTGATCTCTAGGACATTGTTTTATGACTTCAAATCATTTTAATATGCACCTTTGTTCAGAGAACAAAAAGTTGTGGGCATCTTTAAACCAGAGGAAATAGGTGCAGCTTATTCATAAATCACTCACACTGTTGTTCGTCTTGAGACGCTTCCAGACAGTTCTATTAGAAGAGGAGAATTCCAGAGAGCACATACATGGATCGGTTCCAAGGCAGTGCCTGTCGAGTACCCAGCCTTCCAGCCTGAAGCTGTGAATGGTTTGGCTGCATCTTGTCTTATATGTAAATTAATTTCTAAGAGTCTGTGTAGTAAACTCCTGCATAAAGGAGCGATTTGTCAAAACCCATTTCCCTTGTTAAAAATACCTAACTAGAGAGAACAGGTTTATACTTAGGGGTTTATATAGGTTCTGTGTTAAGTCAATACTTTTCTCCTTAGTATGCAGTGCTGATGTTTTTGGTTGAAAAGAATCCATTCCATTTCTTTTTATCGTGTCATGAGAAGTTGGAAAGAGGAAAAACTGAGCTGAACATACAGATTAAATAACTAAATGGTGCCTTCAGTCCGCCCTTTTGTTTTCAGACATCCCCCCTCCCCACCCTTTGTGAGTCATTGAGCCAGTAAGACTGATCAAAGATGCCTCAGTGTATAGAACATTTTATGTGGAGGTTTATTTGTCATCCACAACAAAGGACTAATTGCCTCTAGGCCTTCTTTCACATGATAATCAATGGGTTTGGATCTCCTGGGTGTGCTCCATGGATCCTGCATTCATCTCTCAAGATGTTTTAGGTTTTGATTGAATATAAAGCATCAAAAAGATGACGTCAGCCCAGTAAAAATATTGAGGGGATTTTAAGCATGAGGATGGAGATGTAAAATGTTCTTGCTCGACTTGATCAGAATTATAACTTCTCTGATAGCTGTTCAGAAGCCCACATGGCATTTCTAGGACGAAGCATGTTTCTCAAATTTTAGCATTTCAAAAGGCCCATGGGGAGAAAATTCAGTTTTCATTTTAATATGAACTCGCGGTTCTCAAAGATGATTTCTTGGATGCCTATGTTACTAATGTTATCAGTAAGATTTTATTTTAAAGAAACATTCTGAATTCTAACGAGGAGTAGTATACTCTGAATAGTTTACTCTAGTGACTTTGCCTAAATGGGGAATGTGTGTGTGTGTGTGCGCGTGCATGAGTGTTTGCACGCACGCACCATGGGGATGGATAGGTTGGGCACGATTATTCTGCTCATTCTATATAATGTCAAGAGAACTGCAGTCATGTTCTTCTGGTGTTCTTTAACAAGTATTTCTTACTACGGTTCAGTGTTTACCAAAATTTATCTGAAATATGCATTTATTTCTTAGGAGTGTTTTTAATATTTACGGTCAAATGGGAATACTTAAAGAATTATACGTTGACTAAAGACATCTGTTTAGGAACAGTCACTTTTCCCCCAGAAAATGTATAGATGTCATTATGTTTCTTAGAAAAGAAAGTAGATTGTATTTGGCAAGACAGAAGAAACAACAAAATTTTAAAACCTACAGATATGTGGACACAGAGAGTATTTTGCATTAGGTTAAATAGAAATGCAAATTTCTCTGCCTCTGCCTACTTGGAGCTGACTTCCAGTAGGGCAGACCAGAGCGAGACCTGGGTGCTGGGGAGCAGTCTATTGGGTGAAAGGGAAGCACCATCTCCTCTTCTGTAAAACAAGAACACCAAATGTCAAGAGCTGTGCAGGGTCTGAGATTTTGCCCTACCTGCCAAGTGACACCTTACCTTGCCCCAGTGCCATGGATGCTGACAGAGACACCAGACTCCTAAGTCAGAGACCTAGGACTTTATCAATCACAGCACTACTTGTAGCCAGAGTAGCAGTAATTTTCATACTCTTTTCCTGAGCCCCAGTTTCCGTAGGGTGATGCAGAGAAGTCCAGTTGACCACTGTATACAGAATGAGTTGTGTTACAGGAGGGGGTCCCTGAATTTAGGAACCCAAAACTTTCATACTTGGCAGTAAGCCTGCCTGATCCTTTGCAGGATCTCTTCGAGGAAACACTGTCTCTGTCTTCCAAAGCTGTCTGCTATGCAGATTTTCTTGACGATAGTCTGTAACAAACGACTCACTTCAGTTCCTCCCCCATAAGAAGAGCAAAAACTTGAGGAAATGACCTCCTAGCACAAAAATACTCTGGTAACATACCAAATAAGCACAGATTCCATGAACGATTAGTGTGCGCCGATTCTTAAGGGCTGGATGTGCGCCAGATGACATGGCCAGAGGCTACAGCGTGTGACTTACCCTGTTGTTTTAACAGATGGATAAAATGTGATATTTCAGTCACATCAAGTATCTATATAGCCTATCCTTTTCCAAATATCTTTCTTTGTGTTGGATCACCACAGCCCTGTGTAGCTGGGGCAGGTGGTGGTCTTCTCCATTTATGCTTGAGGGGACTGTTGCTCAGTTACTTGACCAGATTCACACAGCTAGTTAACATCCTGGTTGGCACTAAACCTGGGGTTTCCTGACACCCAATCTGTTGGTCTTTGAAGTGCATTGTGTAACTGTTTCCCTTTGGTCTCCTACACAAGGCGAAGGACATAACCGGCCACTATAGAGGTGACCCCAGGCCAGTCCCAAGTTCCTTTTTTGATCAGTGCCACACCTCCCAACCAATCCTGGGTCTTGCCCAGCCACACCAGGCACTGGGATTGTCTCGTGATGGTGCCAGTGGTGTCCAGAGTCAGGAAAGTAGTTTGAAATAAGGGAAGTTACTTTCTGTAATGTCTTCTGGTTGTTCTAAGTTTTATTTTCCATTTAAGTGAACATGAGCAGTCTCCACTGTTTCGGCCCCTTTCTCTGCCTGACTTCATGTATAAGTACAGGTGATGGATTCTCCCTCTGTGGGCTTTGGTGACACCTCCCTTTCTTAATTCCTGCCACCCCTCTGTCTCCTTCTTTGCAGTCTCCCCTTGAAAGTCCCCTCTGAGTACCTCCCCATAAATCTCAGTGTTCTCTAGGACAGTGCCTTGGCTCTCTTCTGTACAAAGTCTTTATGTGGCCTCAGCAATAACCGCAGCAACACTTAAACCGAGCATGTTCTGTGTGCCAGGCACTTTGTGCGGCACCTTGGGCGCATTACCTCATTCAGTCTTTCCAGCGACCCTACGCGATGGATACTGCGATTCTCTGTATTTTATAGAGGAAGAAACAGAGAACCGAGAGGTTCATTATTTGTCCAAGGGTAACCTAAGGTCGCCTTGGGAGTGACCTTGCTGACCAGTCTCCTGGTCCTCATGCGTCTGTGCCAGGACATTTTCGCCTGAGGGCTTGAAAGTGAACTCTAAAATTGACCTTGCTCCCTTACCAGTATTCCTGACTTCAAACTCGATGCTGCAGCCTACCAAGTTGCTTAAAGTTAAAAACCTGGAAGTTTTCTTAGATTCTCTTCTCTTCCCCATCTCCTGCAAGTAATCCCCTCATTCATTTGACAGATATTTAAGATCTGCTGTGGAGCACACATTGTGCTAAGCTTGGGGGATGCAGAATGAACTAAACAGACAAAACCCCCTGTTCCTGTGGAGCTTGTTTTCATAGAAACGAATATCTCTCTCTTCTAGATCTGGACATTGAGGACTGGGGAGGGTAAGTGACTTGCCCAAGGTCACATGTTGAAGTTTCAAACCCAGGCATTCTGATTCAAGGAACCATGGTCTTAGCCTTACACCCTAAGCTTCTTGTCACGATGTCCCATAGAGTCTTCCCCTTAACTTCTTCTGTCTTCATCCTCTTGCCACCGCCACTGCCTTTGGGGCTGGTGTCCTCGTCACCAGGATTACTGCAGTTACCTCCCAGCTCGGGTCACTGCCTGCAATCTCACCTCCCTTTGGTTCATTCTCCGTGCTGTACTGGAATGATTTTTCTAAAATGCAATCTGATCCTGTCACTATTTGTGCTAAAACCCTTGGTTGGCTTCACCTAGCTTGGTGGGGCCTCGGTTTCCCCAAGACAAAAACAGCCTGTGAATACTAGGCCCCTGCTTAGCAACCTCCCACCCAAAGGTTCTCAGACTTTACCATGTGTCGCCAGTTACCTGGAGGGCTTGTTAAAATAGGGCTTGCTGGGCCGCGCCCCCAGAGTTCCTGATGCAGTAGGTCTGGGACCACCTGAGAATTGCATTTCTAGCAAGTTCCTGGGTGCTGCCGGAGCGGGACCCACATGTGGAGGAGCTCTGTTTGCCGGGGTCCGGGCTGACGATCCGTGCTTCAGCTCCGGAAGCACATGCCCGCTCTGAGGGACATGCTCTTTCAGGCTCCGATCCTTCTGTCGGGGGTGGTCTTCCTGCCTCCTTTCCTCTAGAACACCGTTCAAGTGTCCCTTCCTAGGAAGCTTCCTCTGACCCCATGGTGATCCCCTGGCCGCGCCTGTGTTTCTATGGCAACGTGTGTCTGGCAAGGCTCCACTCCCTGTGCGCGCTGTGGTTTCCCTTGTGTGTTTCCCACCCCGTGCCCCCCTCGACAGCTAGCTCCTTAAGCAAAGAGGTCATCGGTTACATTCTTCACCTTTCTATCCCGCGCACCTAGCAGAGTGCCCGGTGTATATTGAAGAGACTCAGTAAATGAATTGAATTATATAATCCTACTTGTGCTTTAAAAAAGAGTAATCCTATTTTAAGTTTCATTTGCATTAACCTTTAAATCTTGCCCAAGATGTTTTTTAAAACCTGAAGATGTCTCAACACCACACGGGACACATCTGAGAGCATTAAACTTTCCAGGCTGCCCTTAGTTGGAGCTGCATGGCTCAGCTGTTTAGTACAAATGGCAGGAGCTTATCCCCTCGAAGGCTGATGTTTGTAGATAACTTCACTTCTCATGCCTCTGGTTTGAAATACTTGAGTTATCCCTCCGTCCTCCTCAGCCTTTAGAACATACCTCTGGTCTGTTCTTAGCCTTGGTTTTATCTAATCAGAGGGTTACAGATGGAAGAGCCCAGGCAATGTAAGCCTTGCTTTTACCGAGACAAAGATTAGTGGGCTGTCAATTTGCAGCCACCCTGTTTCCATCCAGAATTGCATAGCTTAATCCCTCCTGTTCCTTTCTATGTGCCTGCATTGCCTGCGTAATTTCCAAGAATATAGGTTTTATTGCCTGCAGAGCCCTCCCCTTTTCTCTCCCTTCCCAGCTCACGTTACTAGTTCTTGCCAAGATGCTAAGTTCCAAACTTGAACAAAGGAATTACCGAACAAGATTGTCCCTGGGTTGTAGACATGCGTTCAGGGGGGTGCTTTGGCCTTCTCTTGGCGTGGTACAGGTCAAAGGCAGAGAGCCCTTCCGCCCTTTCTGGGAAGACAGGAGGAGAGAACACAGGAGCCACAGAAGAGGCTCCTCTCCTGCTCCCTCTTACCCTTCTTCCAGGCTCTTGCTTTGGGAACCATCTCTTGTGCTCTAACTATATCCTTCTGCTTCCAGAGCTCAACAAGCAAACAGAGGGCATCTCTTTCTTTTCTTTCATGGGGATGTGTGGCTGAATTATGTATTTGTTCTCACACCAAGTGACCACAGCTTTACCCAGTAGTTCAGAACCACTAGAGCTTCTACTCAGTTATTTGGAAAGAAACATCACCCTCCATCACATCTTTATTAGTCTCCAGAGCACTGTCATGCTCATGCCCGTTCTGCAGGCTTTACTGTTAACAGGGACTAAGCATGAAGGAAATTAATCCGGTCTCTTATGTGTTGTCTTAGGACTCTCCTGGTTGCAAGTAACAGAAAGCTCCCAAAATAGCTTGAGCTAAGATGGGAGGGGGGAGGTGTATCCTAAGGACCCAGGGCACTGCTTGGGACCCAGGACCAGAAGTGCAGCCAGGGTCCTGGGGATAAGGACCACTCTCTAGTGGTCAGGAATGGAAGTTACTCTTGGTCTCTCTCCTACTTTCTCCATCTGATGCTTTCTCCACCGCACCCCGGTCTGTGCTAGCATCAGGGAGACTGGGGCTGACAAAAATCGCTGTGTCCAGTACCTGATTCCTGGGGAAGAGAGACTCTTGTCTCAGCCTAGTATTTGCTGTAACGACTCTTCCTGAGCCACATGTCCCACCTTGGTCAACTCGTCAGTCTAGAGAGGGTGGGGGCGGGGGAGTGATCCTCCTCCACAAACATGGATGCAGGGGCCCATCCTTGTGGGCGTGGGCCGGTTTTCAAAAAGGGAGGGTGTAGATTGAGAAGCTACCCCAACCTCAATATTGGTTATAATTCATATCCTACATTCTTGCAAAAGAATTCTATTTTTAAAAGTGGGCATAATGAAACCAAAACCCATTTTCAAAGGAGATAACACAAAAACAAGGAGTGCTAAAGTTAGGGAGAGGGAAGATGCATCAAGAAGCCCCGATGGGAAGATACTTATTTTAACGTGGGATTTCAAAATTAGTAGGTTTTTAAATTCTGGGTTCGTGCATACCCCAAATTCCTGAGTCAGATCGCTAAGATAAATAGAAAAGATCTTAAATTAAACATGATCTCAGTATTCGGACTAGAGTTTATTCGTTTCTTTTAAATGCACAGGCATGCTTGTGTACACTGTTTCTGGAAGGATCCTCCAGCCGGGGTCAGGGGAGGGAGATGATTAATGGGAGAGCGGTGCTGTGGCCTCCTCGCTCGACCGGGCACAGGTGCTCTGGGTCACACAGCCCGAGTCACTTCTGCTGTCTGAGCGCAGACTGTGTCACCCCTTTACGATCCTCTGGGTGGGTGAATATCAACAAGGGTCCGGGTGGCGGGTGGTGCAGAAGTTCAGAAGAGACGCTTCAGATCACTGTGAATGAGGAGGTTTTCTCCTACTTGGCGGAGGCAGGGCTTGAAGCAGGGCTTCATCCGGACCCGCCGTACGTATGGGCAGAGGAGGCAGTGGGAGAGAAACATGAGGAGGGGGAGGGCGCTAATAGGCACAAAGTACTGACCACAGGGGCTCCTGGGATGTCACCCAGTCTCACACGATCACATTGACCCCGACCGTCATTTTGTGCATTTCCTTAGGTGCCCTGGTTATCTCCATTATTATCTCCATTAGACAGGTGCAAACCATGGGGCTCCAGGAAGTCAGGAAACCCTCCAGTGCTGCTTTAGCTCCCGCAGGAGATCCCGGTCATCACTGGGGCTTCGGAGCCTCACCCCACCTGGGTTCTGTTGCCTCAGCCCCGGGGCCCTGCCGGGCTGCTCCTTTGCAGCACTCCCCCCGCCCCCTCCCCCCATATCTACCAGCCAGCTCCTTCATCTTCGTGTTTTTCCTCATGCCTAGCTTTCTTCATGGGCACTTGCCTTGGCCGCTCTATTTTAATATTGCAGCCCCTCCTTCCACCTTGAGCCACATTTCAGTCCCTTTCTGCTGCTCTCCCTTCCCCCAGTGCTGCTCACCTTTTAAAATTCTGTATTGTCGATGGGGGGGGGGAAGATGGCGGAGGAGTAGGGGACCCTATTTCAACTGGTCCCCGGAATTGAGCTGGATATCTACCAGACCACTCTGAGCACCCACGAAACCAGCCTGAGATGTAAGAAGATCTGGATCTCTACAAACAGAATATCGCAGGCAGTTGGTTTTGAGGTACGAAGTGGGGAGCCGTGATTCTGCGGGCAGATATCGGAGGATAAATGGCAGCGGGAGGGTGCCTGGCCGTGGGGATCCTACACCGCCGGTGAGTGACAGCCTCGCGTGCTGGGGACGGGCACAGACTCGCAGACCGGTAGCGGTGGGGAAAGGACTTTGGGGCAGCCCCCGGGACGGAAACCTGGAGCGGCGGGGTCACGCGCACGTGAACTGGGAGTGGCTGGCGGTTTTAGAAGCACAAAGGGCAGAGATGTGCCCCGACCTGGAGGCAGGACTGGGAGCGCTGCGGAGGGGCGCACAACCCAGGACGCTGCAGTTTATAGCAGCACGGACAGAAACAGAGACAGTGTGGCCTGGAGGGCTCACTGAAGGACAGACTGCGATCTCTCTGCTCTGAGGCAGAGGGTTGGAAACGGTCTCTTCTGCTCTGACTCGTGGAAGAGACGCGGAAAACCACCAGGGAAAGCCACCAGAGAACAAAAGCCCCAAAAACTGATTCCCACTGAGCCCATCCCCCGCCACAGGGGCGCAGGGCAACTCCGCCCAAATAGGGTTGCCTGAGTAACAGCATGGCAGGCCCCTCCCGCAGAAGACCGGCTGGGAAAACGAGGCCAGCAACCCTAAGGTCCCAAGAAAACAGGTGCATCTTGCTTGGATTCTGCTCAATAATTTGGACTCTATACATTCCCTCAAACACCCATCAACAGAATGACTAGGAGGAGGAGCCCCCAAAATAGAAAAGACTCAGAGATTATGACTTATGCTGCAGATTTACAAATGGATGCAGATATAACCAAGATGTCGGAGATGGAATTCAGGCTAGCAATTGTGAAGATAATGGCTAGAATGGAGAAATCAATTAAAGGCAACATAGAGTCTCTAAGGGCAGAAATAAAAGGTGAATTGGCAGAACTTAAAAATGCTATCAATGAGATCCAATCCAATCTAGATAATCTAACAGCTAGGGTAACTGAGGCAGAAGAGCGAATAAGCGACCTGGAAGACAATATAATAGATAAAAAGGGAAAAGAGGAGGCCAGGGAAAAACAACTCAGAATCCATGAAAATAGAATCAGAGAAATAAGTGACACCATGAAGCATTCCAATGTCAGAATAATTGGAATCCCGGAGGGAGTGGAGAGAGAGAGAGGACTAGAAGATGTATTTGAGCAAATCGTAGCTGAGAACTTCCCTGATCTGGGGAATGAAACAAATATTCGTGTCCTAGAGGCAGAGAGGACCCCTCCTAAGATCAAGGAAAACAGGCCAACACCCCGGCATGTAATAGTAAAACTTGCAAATCTTAGAACCAAGGAAACCATCTTAAGGGCAGTTAGGGGGAAGAGATTCCTTCCATACAGAGGGAGGAACATCAGAATAACGTCAGACCTATCCACAGAGACCTGGCAAGCCAGAAAGGCCTGGCAAGACATATTCAGGATACTAAATGAGAAGAACATGCAGCCAAGAATACTTTATCCGGCAAGGCTTTCATCAGAATGGATGGAGAGATGCAGAGCTTCCACGACCAGCAGAAACTGAAAGAATATGTGACCACTAAGCCGGCCCTGCAAGAAATATTAAGGGGGGATCTATAAAAGGAGAAAGACCCCAAGAGTGATATAGAACAGAAATTTACAGGGACAATCTATAAATACAACGTCTTCACAGGCAACATGATGACAATTAATTCATATCTTTCAATAATCACTCTCAACGTGAATGGCCTAAACGCTCCCATAAAACGGCACAGGGTTGCAGATTGGATAAAAAGACAGGACCCATCCATATGCTGTCTATAAGAGACTCATTTTGAACCTAAAAATACATCCAGACTGAAAGTGAAGGGATGGAGATCCATCTTCCATGCCAGCGGACCTCAAAAGAAAGCTGGGGTAGCAATTGTTATATCAGACAAATTAGATTTTAAACTAAAGTCTGTAATTAGGGACACAGAAGGACACTATGTCATTCTTAAAGGGTCTATCCAACAAGAAGATCTAACTAACTATGCCCCCAACATGGGAGCAGCCATCTACATAAGCCAACTAACTGTTAACCAAAATAAAGAGTCACATTGATAACAATACGGTTAATTGTAGGAGACCTCAATACTCCACTCTCAGCAACGGACAGATCATCTAAGCAGAAAATCAACAAGAAAACAAGAGCTTTGAATGATACATTGGACCAGATGGACCTCATAGATATTTACAGAACATTCCACCCTAAAACAACAGAATACTCATTCTTCTCGAGCGCACATGGAACTTTCTCCAGAATAGACCACATACTGGGTCACAAATCAGGTCTCAACCGATACCAAAAGATTGAGATTATTCCCTGCGTATTCTCAGACCACAATGCTTTAAAACTGGAACTCAATCACAAGAAAAAATTTGGAAGAAATTCAAACACATGGAAGGTAAAGACCACTCTGCTCAAGAATGTTTGGGTCAACCAGGAAATCAAAGAAGAACTTAAACAATTCATGGAAATCAATGAGAACGAAAACACATCAGTCCAAAACCTATGGAATACTGCAAAGGCGTCCTAAGGGGGAAATACATAGCCATCCAAGCCTCACTCAAAAAAATAGAAAAATCCCGAATTCACCAACTAACTCTACACCTTAAAGAACTAGAGCAAAAGCAACAAATGACACCTAAGCCATGCATTAGAAGAGAAATAATTAGAGCAGAAATCAATGAATTAGAAACCAGAAATACAGTAGATCAGATCAATGAAACTAGAAGTTGGTTCTTTGAAAGAATTAATAAGATTGATAAACCACTGGCCAGACTTATCCAAAAGAAAAGAGAAAGGACCCAAATTAATAAAATTATGAATGAAAGGGGAGAGATCACGACTAACACCAAGGAAATAGAAACAATTATTAGAAATTATTATCAACAAGTATATGCCAATAAACTGAGCAATCTGGATGACATGGAGGCCTTCCCGGAAACCTATAAGCTGCCAAGACTGAAACAGGAAGAAATTGACAACCCGAATAGGCCAATAACCAGTAATGAGATTGAAGCAGTGATCAAAAATCTCTCCAAAAACAAGAGTCCAGGGCCTGATGGATTCCCTGGGGAATTCTACCAAACATTCAAAGAAGAAATAATACCTATTCTACTGAAGCTGTTTCAAAAAATAGAAACAGAAGGAAAGCTTCCAGACTCATTCTATGAGGCCAGCATTACCTTAATCCCCAAACCAGGCAAAGACCCCATCAAAAAGGAGAATTTCAGACCGATATCCCTGATGAATATGGATAACAAAATCCTAGCTAGTAGGATCCAACAATACATTAAAAGGATCATCCACCATGACCAAGTGGGATTTATCCCCGGGATGCAAGGGTGGTTCAACATTTGCAAATCAATCAATGTGATAGAACACATTAATAAGAGGAGGGAGAAGAACCATATGGTCCTCTCAATTGATGCAGAAAAAGCATTTGACAAAATACAACATCCTTTCCTGATTAAAACTCTTCAGAGTATAGGGATAGAGGACACATTCCTCAAGTTCATAAAATCCATCTCTGAAAAACCCACAGCAAATATCATCCTCAATGGGGAAAAGCTGAGAGCCTTTCCCTTAAGATCAGGAACATGTCAAGGATGCCCACTCTCGCCACTGTTGTTCAACATAGTACTAGAAGTCCTAGCAACAGCAATCAGACAGCAAAAAAAAAAAATAAAAGGTATTCAGATTGGCAAAGAAGAAGTCAAACTCTCTCTTTTCGCAGACAACATGATACTTTATGTGGAAAACCCAAAAAACTCCACCCCCAAATTACTAGAAGTCATCCAGCAATTCAGTAATGTGGCAGGATACAAAATCAATGCACAGAAATCAGTTGCTTTCTTATACACTAACAATGCAACTGTAGAAAGAGAAATTAGAGAAACGATTCCATTTACAATAGCACCAAAAACCATAAGATACCTCAGAATAAACCTAACCAAAGAGGTAAAGGATCTATACTCTAGGAACTACAGAACACTCATGAAAGAAATTGAAGAAGACACAAAAGATGGAAAAATATTCCATGCTCATGGATTGGAAGAATAAACATTGTTAAAATGCCTCTGCTACCCAGAGCAATCTATACCTTCAATGCCATCCCGATCGAAATTCCAATGACATTTTTCAAAGTGCTGGAACAAACAATCCTAAAATTTGTATGGAATCAGAAAAGACCCCGAATCGCCAAGGAAATGTTGAAAAAGAAAAACAAAGCTGGGGGCATCACGTTGCCCGATTTCAAGCTATATTACAAAGCTGTGATCACCAAGACAGCATGGTCCTGGCACAAAAACAGACATATAGACCCATGGAACAGAATAGAGAACCCAGATGTGGACCCTCAACTCTATGGTCAAATAATCTTTGACAAAGCAGGAAAAAATATGCAATGGAAAAAAAGAGTCTCTTCAATAAATGGTGGCTGGGAAAATTGGACAGCCACATGTAGAAGAATGAAACTCGACCATTCTCTAACACCATTCAGAAAGATAAACTCAAAGTGGATGAAAGACCTCAATGTGAGACAGGAATCCATCAAAATCCTAAGGAGAACATAGGCAGTAACCTCTTTGACATCGCCCACAGGAACTTCTTTCAAGATACATCTCCAACAGCTAGTGAAACAAAAGCAAAAATGAACTTTTGGGACTTCATCAAGATAAAAAGCTCTGTACAGCAAAGGAAACAGTCAACAAAACCAAGAGGCAACCCACAGAATGGGAGAAGATATTTGCAAATGACACTACAGATAAAGGGCTGGTATCCAAGATCTATAAAGAACTTCTCAAACTCAAGACCCAAAAAACAAATAATCAAGTCAAAAAGTGGGCAGAAGATATGAAAAGACACTTCTCTGAAGAAGACATACAAATGGCTAACAGACACATGAAAAAATGTTCATCATCATTAGCCATCAGGGAAATCCAAATCAAAACCACATTGAGATACCACCTTACACCAGTTAGAAGGCAAAAATGGACAGGGAAGGAAACAACAAATGTTGGAGAGGTTGTGGAGAAAGGGGAACCCTCTTACACTGTTGGTGGGAATGCAAGTTGGTACAGCCACTTTGGAAAACAATTTGGAGGTTCCTCAAAAATTTAAAAATAGAGCTACCCTATGACCCAGCAATTGCACTCCTGGGTATTTACCCCAAAGACACAGATGTAGTGAAAAGAAGGGCCATATGCACCCCAATGTTCCTAGCAGCAATGTCCACAATAGCCAAACTGTGGAAAGAGCCGAGATGCCCTTTAACACACAAGTGGATAAAGAAGATGTGGTCCATATGTACAATGGAATATTACTCAGCCATCAGAAAGGATGAATACCCAACTTTTACATCAACATGGATGGGACTGGAGGAGATTATGCTAAGTGAAAGAAGTCAAGCAGAGAAAGTCCATTATCATATGGTTTCACTTATTTGTGGAACATAAAGAATAGCATGGAGGACATTAGGAGAAGGAAGGGAAAAATGACGGGGGGGAGTTGGAGGGAGAGGTCAACCATGAGAGACTATGGACTCTGAGAAACAAACAGGGTTTTAGAGGGGAGGGGGGAGGGGGGATTGGTTAGCCTGGTGATGGGTATTAAGGAGGGCACGTACTGCATGGAGCACTGGGTGTTATACGAAAACAATGGATCGTGGATCACCACATCAAAAACCAATGATGTATTGTATGGTGACTAACATAGCATAATAAAATTAAAAAAAAAAAATCTGTATTGTCTACTCATTTGTTTCTTTGTCTCGCTTTTCCCTCCCCGTCCAGCCCAGCCAGAACGTCAGCCCCGCTGCAGGCAGTTTTCTGTTTTGTTTCCTGATTTATCCCAAACCCCTAGCCCGCTGCCGGGCTCATAGGAGATGCTCAGATAAGTGTTAACGAACGAAGAGCCTTTCCTGAGATCACAGAACCTCGGAGCCGTGGCAGGGGCACCCCGCGGGCCGCGTGTGCTCAGGTGTTCAGGCTGCATGGAGGCCGTCGGGGCCAAGTGACGTGTGGCAGGGTGACCCCGGCTCAGATGGGGAATGTCCTGTTTACAGGTTTGGGCTTTATCTGTCAGGCCATCTTCTCATGAGGGTTCCTGGACCGTTTGAATGCACCAGCTGGGACACGGGGACCCAGTGGCAAGATTGGGATTGACTTTCTGTGTATTGAATTTTCTACACAGCCCAGGCTTACTCCTCTGATGTGGCAAGAATTATGCCCGGAGGCTTTTTATTCCTAATATCAGCCCTTCTCTATAAAGGCAACATGTGTTTTGTTAACCTAAATATTTGGCACACTTATGTGAACTGCACCCACCCACCCCTTCCCTGCGAGAACTGGAGTGGTGGTCACACGAAAGTGTCAGCAAACATCTATTGAAAAATACCTGTGTTGTAGTTTAAGGAAAATACATTTTTTTCCTTAAGGCACTCTTTCCTCTCTTCTGTGCCAAATGTTTTCAATGAATCTCTCCTGTTTATTCAGGCAGAGCTTAAAAATTTTTTTTAAAACTTCATCAGAATGTCGAAGGAAGAACAGTTCCTTCCATTGTTGTTTTGGATAATATTTTTGAGGCTCTAATTTAGGTGAGAAGATTGACCTGATCTTTATTTTCCTCTGTTGTGTTTACCTTGCTGCATTGTTATTTTGAGTCTGTTCACGGGATGCTGGGCAGATGCCATTGACGTAATTGTTGTTTTTTAAGCAAAGAGGATTGAAAATGTCTATTTAGGAGTTGCCTGTGACCTTTAATGTACACCTGTACATTATTGCTTCCATTTATGAATACA
Organism: Halichoerus grypus; assembly: GCF_964656455.1. NCBI lineage: Eukaryota > Metazoa > Chordata > Mammalia > Carnivora > Phocidae > Halichoerus > Halichoerus grypus. The sequence goes on along the minus strand of NC_135714.1, from coordinate 80,374,897 downwards.
AGTGGGGGGAGGTAGATGTGTGTATAGATTTTAAATAACTTATTTTTTTAAGTATACAAGCTGAAATATGCTCCTTTATAAAGAGAATTCAGATAGCTGGCAAAATACCATAAAAGAAAGCTATCCTTCAGAAATGCCACTAGATGTTAAGCTAGTTATGAAATTGGCACCTGAGATTTATTTCTGTCAGAGAGGACATAAGATGGATTTTGAAGAGCCATAGTCTCCATGTAGAAGGTGCCAGAAACAGGAATTTTCCTTAACACCTCCCTCTCTTTCCTTCACCCTTGCCCGCCCTTCACCAAATCGAGCCATCACTGTAAATGTCAGTTTTACTTTTAAATAGTCTCAGTTCCATCTTTTTCTTCACATTTCCATCCAGGACACAATCAGGTATTGTCTGCGTGACTAAAGCTGCCTCCTTCCAGTCCCTGTGTGTCCAGTCTGGACTCTCTCTTATCTTTTCTGCAGCCCAAATCTGATTAAGGTCTGTGTCCTTGCCCCATCCCAGCCCACTACACACAGATGGCCCTTAGAAGGCTTCCTGTCACTCTTAGCGTAATGACTGAACTCCTTGCTGTGCCTTATGGGGCCCTGCATGAGCTGGTCCATGCTCACGTCGCTAATGACACACCTGCCACTTTCCACCCATTCTCCACACACCAGTCACACAAATCACCCTTTAGACATTTTTACTTGCTGTGTTCCTCTCACCACGGGGCCTTTGCACGTTCTCTTCCCACTGCCTGAAATACTCTTCCTTCCTCTCTTTGCCAGTTAACATCTTCTCATCTTTCAGACCCCAGTTTCTACCTCCCTGACATAGGGAAGCCCTCCTGGACTGCTCTCTGGGTCAGGTGTTCCTCTTTTGTATTGGCCTTAGTTTCTTCTCCTTAACATCACCATCAAGGGCACTTTTGTCTTTTATGCTTTATTTGATTAACATCTCTCTCTCTCACTGGACTGTATAACTCACTGGGGGCAAGGACTGTATCTATATTTATCACAAGAGAAAAGTAGTACCTAGCACGAAGTAAGAACTCAAGAATATCTGAAGATTGTAGATGGATGGATGAGTGGCTTTTTAAGTTGTCTATTATACCAGTTAGAATGGAGCACTGTTCTACTTCCAAGGTGTTGGAGGCTCAGCTCGGACTGAAGCAGCAGATGGAGAAAGAGATTTTCTGTTTGCCGTCCCCAAAAGGGGGCAGATGTGTCCTTCCTGGCAGAGACGTCCAGTTGCCCTGGTCACATCCTAGGGCCATTTTCCTCTCGCTTTTCCTGAGCGTCAGCTCTGCTGGCTTTTATGCTGCCATACCCAGGGGGCTTCCATCAGCATGCCCCTCTGTTTCCACCTAGGTCCAGTCTCCATTCCGGTCCATTCTCCATTCCAGTTAGGAATACCCACCTTTGCCCTGAGTGCCTAGAAACTAAAGGGGTGATTTTGAGTCTTAGGATAAGAGTTTCAGGAAAGTACTAAAACAGTTTTGAGCTTGGGCTGAGGACTCCGATCTCCTGAGCAACACGACTTAAGGTTTCTGAGGTCTTGTTTCCTTATCTATAAAATGGGGATAATATTAATTTTAATAATATATTCTATTTATTTCAAAATATCCAAAGTTTATAATTTCAACATATAATCAGTAATAAAATAACTACTGAGGATTTTCCATTCTTTGAATTTATAATTAACTCTTTAAAATCCAATGTGCGTCTTCCGTGTGTTAGCACACTGCGGTGTGTCCCAGCCCCTGGGAGCTGCTGTATTAGGCAGTGCTGTCTCGGTGAATTCGTATAAAACACAGCGCCCAGTTCATGCCTAGCACTGAACAAATGTTGGCCAAATTATTGGTACTCGTTTTAAAACATCAAAAATTGGGTGGTCAAACATTTGTACTGCACGTTTGCCTCTATTGCCCCGTGGGGAGAGGCCTCCAATCTGCTGTGGGGTGCCCCCCGCTTCCAAAGGAATGAAGAGTTGACTTTAAGTGTTCTTCCCCATTCCCTGGAAGTTGGCCTCAAGGTTTCAGAATGAGGTCAGTTTGGTGGTTTATGGTCGACTTTTCTTCTGGAGGTGGGAAAGGGGAAACTCAGCGTGCCTCAAGTGCTGCGTGCCTGTCTCTGTTTTTTGGCTCTTTTCTGTTTAATTATTTGAAGCTGGAACAACTTGATTTTAAAACAAAACATATGGGCTGAGAGTAATTGGGAGGATGTTTGCTGGTGATGTAGCACTGAAGGTATGCACGACTGAGGCCCCGGCCCTGCGCCGCTGGCTTGCTTAGGTAGGGAGTGCTTTTCTTCACTGTGTTTTTTCTTCACATTTTTAAACCTTGTTTGGAGAGTCACAGTTAAAGCAGGAAGTATTAGGGCAAGATTATTAGAGCAAGATTGTAGAGGAAATTGTCTGTGAGTCTTCTTTAAATTCTGATTCCCACCCCCCTGGGTGGAAAATCACTGGTTTCCAATCTGTTATTATATGATTTGTAAAGGAAAAGGGGTTTTCAAAGTGCCCAGAAGAGAGGAGAGCTTCATACAAAGAGGAGAGAGTTGACCCACCGTTGAATTTCTCTGTTCTTCTGGGTCACTCCATTGCTGACACGCACATGGGAATTTCTGTTCTACAACCAACCAGTCCTTGTGTGAAGGCAGGGTTCTCATTGTTTAACCTCTTCAAGTCCACTTTGCTTGCTGGGGAAGGAATATACGATGTCCTCATCATATCACATGTAATTCTAACCTAAATGCCTCTACTTTCTATCCCATGGGGGAAAATGGGAATTTTTCAGGATTAGTAAGAATGCATACTTTGATTCAGTCTCCTCTTGGTTCACATCTCTGCTGCTTCGTTCAGTAGTGGTGTGCTTCTAAGCAAATGAAACACTGTAAGCCTCATTCTTCCCTTTCTTAAAATGGGGTTAATAACAGTGCCTCTTCCACAGTAAAATTGTGGTGAAGCTTAAAAGAGACACTTCATACAAAGCACTAATAATAGCACAGAGCCTGTCCAGTAAAAAGAAGAAATAAATGTTAGCGATTAGACAGGAGCCCTCCGTGGGGACACGTCCCGTCCCCCCCACCAAGAGGCAGAGCTGACCGTGATTGTTCTCTGCCACGCCATCCCACCCACCACCCACTGCTTATGGTGACGGTGATTAAGTACTGCACCAGGGAAGGTGGTTGACCATTTGTCCATGAAGAGCTTTAGCTGTGAGAAGGTGAGGCTTTTCTCTGGGATGAGTTTCACATCAATGGGTGTGAAGTCAAGCACTCTGATTTCAAGGTCTGATGGGATGCTGTGTCTGCACTTGTCACGCATTACCCTATTGTGCCTAGGACCTCTGCATATGAAAGTAACATGCTGAATTGCTCTGTTTTTGTACTACAGAGTCCCAAGTATCTTGGAGTCATTTGGGGGACTGGTGCATTTGTCGTTTTCCGTCAAAAACCTAAAGTGACACAGCACTCTGACCAGGGCCATAGAGGGACCGAGCATAGTTTTCTGTCGGGATGTTCACAACAACAACTCTTTCGAAACCCTTTCCAAACCTCTAAGAGCAAAGAGCAGGAAGAAAGGGGTCTTCTGTTTTTGCCAAATCAAGGACATGCTGGAGCTTTTGCGTCTGCGGGTTCTGAAGGTATTGGATGCGATTTCACTGGAGTCCAATAATTGGCAGGAGATTTGGGACATTCTGCTTCTAAAAACACAACCAGATTTTCAGGGCCGTCAGCTGTCTGTTTTTTTTTTCAGTCCCCCCCTTTCCCCTCCACTCCCGCTGTTTCCCCCAGCCCCCCTCGGATTGATGAGCCAATGCCCACAACGTGTCAGCAACCACCTGCTGCGGATGAAGACCTCGCCAGGTGGACAGCTCTCCGATTTCCCCAGGACGGCAAAGAATAAGCACCCGCACACCCGTCTTCTGTGCGCACCTCTCTCAGTGGACAGCTTTCCTGACATTTAACTTAATCAAGATGTTAGTAAAATAAACAGGGTGCACTGCTGCCATCAGATTGAAATTGCTCGTTAACCTGCCCGCTCTCTTTTCACTTCAGTGTTTGGGAAGGAAATTCAGAGTTGCTCTTGGTAATGAAGATGAGGAATAAGATGTGCCCTTGGTCATGGGCAGTTACACCCGGTCCTGACCACTGAGCTCTGAGAGGGTGGACAGCCCTGTACAATGTGTCATCAAACATGGGACACCCTGATTGCAGGACCTGCTATTATTTTAGGTAAAATCAAGGGGAAAGAACTGAGATACCATCGCTTTTAAGATCTGTCCCGATTTCAGACATGTTAAAATGTGGGGGGCGGGGAGAAATGTGTATGTCAGAGCAGATGAAATAAAGTGACAACTAACTACAATGGGAAATCCCCCTGATTACTGCTTGCTCCCCCACCCCCCACTCAACACAGCTCAGGGGCAGCACTGTGGTGTTTGTGTGCTCCCTGGCATATGCGAAGTTATGGCACTGAGTTGAGACCAGGCCAAGCTGTGGAAGCCCTCTCAAGGACGATAGAAGTCATTTAAGTTTCTGAAAAATGGAAGACTTCAGGATTTTTCTTGGGTCACATTGGACTTTGTAAGATTCATGTTACCTTCTGAAGAAGTGGTAAAGAGTGTGTTGAGGGCTTCTGCATGCCCTCTTCCTGGCCCATTTCCAGTGGCATGATGGTGTGGAGAGAGAGAATCACCAGCTCTTTTCCATTCATGTCCCTGGTATTCCATTTTTTAGTGAATACCAGGCTTGGCTGTATGGGGGCAGGTACTGTGCCCTTTCCTACATTAAAAGGCACCATTAAACAGTATTTATAACTTTGGTTTTACTCAAGGATCTACCTAATTATTATTCTTCATAATGTCAATGACTTCGAAGCACCTACATGTCCCCAACCCTTCTTTTTAAAAAAACTTAAAAAATTTTTATTTTTCCAGCTTTATTGAGATAAAAGTGACAAAATTATAAGATATTTAAAGAGTACAACATGATGATTCGCTATGCATATACATTGTGAAGGAATTCCCCACCCTTGAGTTAACACATCCATCACCTCACGTAGACCTTCCTGTGTGTGACATCATTTCCATTCCCTTAGCGGAAGTTCAGTTTTACAGGACGGTGTTACCAACTGTAGTCACGGTGTTTACATTAGATCCTCAGACCTTATTCATCTTACAGCTTGTACCCTTTTGCTAACCTTTTTCTATTTCCCCCAGCCCCTGGCAACCACTTTTTTACTCTGTTTCTATGAGTTCAATTTATTTATTTAGATTCCACATGTAAATGATATTGTGTGGTATTTATCTCCTCTGTCTGGCTTATTTTACTTTGCATAATGCCCTCCGGGTTCATCCATGTTGTTGCAAATGACAAGATTTCCTTCTTTTCTAAGGTTGAATAATATTCCATTGAATATATATACCACGTTTTCTTTACTCAACCCTTCTGAATGCTTAATTTTAATCAAAGTGATTACGGTATTTTTCTGTCAAAGGCTGTTACTCAGATTTTAGATAGGAGTATTTCTCAGCCTAGTAAAGTGACAAAAGAATCGGTTGAAAACTTTATTTGTATTTGTGTTAGTAAAAACATGGCATTTACCCTTATACTTAACACGCTTTCTTTCTTTCTTTTCAGTTTTTGGGAATAGCATTTCTTGGAATTGGACTGTGGGCGTGGAATGAAAAAGTAAGTTGAATATCATGAAAATGCACCCCTTTTGGTTGTTAGAGGTTGCTCATTGTACTACATGTTGTCTCCTTTTCCTCTTTGACAACTGCAGAGTATAAAGAAACGTTCTTTAATGAAAGAAAGTGTTGTTGGAAGATAATGTCATATTTCTAAGGCTCCTTAGAATGAAGACTAAATCAGTCATTATATCAAAATAATTACAAAAGTAACAATACATGTGCATAACAGAGATCGTGTGTTGAAATTGTATCAGTTAGCTGGAGATAACCTATTTTTGTGGAACATTTCCTCACTCTGGCACAAGAATTTCAGTAATGCTTATAAATATCACTAAACCACCTGCAGCCTTCTCTCTCTCTTTTTTTAACCCTTTAGAAAATTACTCAAGCCATAAAGATGATTTTTCTTTTCAGTGTGAGCATTATATAATAAGCTATTAGCATGTTGTATGAAGGAAGCTGGATATAATTCATGTTTGAAAATCAGATGAACTTCACGTAAATACTAAAGAATGTGAATACTTCTCTGCTGATTGAAAGTATTCAGGAATGTTAAATTTATGAGCAAATACAATATACGGCATTTATGATTACAATATTTATGTACTTATGAGCAAATACAATATTTCCTAGGAAATATTTCCTCAACATTTCCTAGGAAATAATCTGGAAATATAGAGTAGCATATTCTAGGCTACGATGAAGATACAATGTTCTGGACAGTTGATGCTCTAAACAGCACGCTCATGACCCCACCACCCTGTGTCCACTTCTCTGCCTTACTTCCCATCTGCACCTTTTGTTTCTTGACAAGTTCTACTGAGGCCAAGCACTGGAATTCAAAAATTAACATGAACTCCTTTTTTCTTCCTTCTTTGGGAGTTGAATCATTGACAGGACTTTATCTCCCACCTTGCGGGAGTGAGGGAGTGTGTGGATGGGTGAAAACTCACAAACACAGAGATTAGCTTCAGTTTTCCCAGAAGACCTGTCTGTTATCCCTTCGGTATTTCTTCCTTTGACCCTGACCATGGCCTGAAGCCAAGAGTTACTGTGAGATATTCTGTGTATTAGGAGAGCAAAACTAAGAAAGTCCAGCAAACAAAAGCCCCTCAGATGCCAGTAGGAATTTCTACAAGTAAAAAAAAAAAAAGTTCAGATTGCGTCAAATAAAACTCAAAGTAAATCCTGGGTTTTGAAAGTGAACCACCCTCTGTTTATTTACAGAATACTTCTACAGAATGTAAAATGTTTTATAGAAAACCAACCACCTGCCAGCAACATTCTGACGCAGGGCAGTGATGAAGGGAGACAAGGTCCCCAAACAGACATAATTTCATCTCTAGAAACTTTTATGTTGAATATTTGTCTTTTATGATTATGATTCGCTTCTGCGAATCAGTCCCCTTGTAAGCTTGTAGATTTGTATTGGTGGAATCTCAGAAATGTTACTTTTAGAAGCCTTCTGATTGGTTAATGCCGGATAACACAGCTTTTTATAATCCTCCTTTAATAAGAGTCTTCTATCTGATTTGAAAAGATGTTGGAAGGCATTAAATGAACTAATTGTCTTTGGTAGCAATAAACAGACCATTGGTAATTTTGAAGGTTTTTTTTTTTTCTCTTTGTGAAATATAATTACCTTCTTGTTTCATCAGTTGCCCCAAAGGTCTCTTCTGTGATAAAATCACAAAATTCTAAAGCTGACAGTGCCACACAAATATCAGACCAAGGGGTGCTGTGGTCTTTGGGTGGGGGGGAAATAGCAGTCCCCTCTTTGTCAAGGCCACTACCAATAAATGGAAAGTTTCCCTGGAGAGCTGAAGTTACTTGGCGAATCACCCGGCTACTGTGTAGCAGAATTCTGTGAGCCAGGACCAGGTGGAGGTAGCAGAGGGTAAAGGACATGTAGGAACCCACTTTGGTGCACATTGGCCGTATCTCCGCACCCCTGCACTCCCCCACCCCTCAGCATGGGGACACACCGGTGAATGATGCAGAGTCCCTGCATCTGTGGGGCCCTGACAATGTAACTAGCTGAGGACTTCTTACAACCTTGGATGCTACACTCTGATGCTGGCCACCAAGGTCTCTCTAACTGCAGTGGATTTGCACTGGTCCCCCTGCTACCTCAAGAGACTTCTTTAAGATGTATGTCAGATGATTTCACTTCTCTGCTCCAGTCAGCTGATTCTCCATAGCTCGCTGCAGAACGTAAAGTTGATAGAGTCCCCTTTGGGCCCTTGCCCCAACACTGAGACCTTTTTCCTGCTTTAATGGCATCTCTGCCTCTGCCCTCACTGGCCCTGCTCTAGACACGGTCCCCCCAGGAGTCTCAAGGGACATTTGTTTCCCTCCTGCTCTGAGCACTGCTTGCCTAGCTATCACCAAGCTTTGCTCCTTCTCCTCCAAGTCTGGCTCAAATGACCTGCCCGTGGAACGTATATGACCACCCGCCTCTGCACTTTTTTTTTTTTTTTTAAATTTATTTGACAGAGACAGCGAGAGCAGGAACACAAGCAGGGGGAGTGGGAGAGGGAGAAGCAGGCTTCCCGCCGAGCAGGGAGCCCGATGCGGGACTTGATCCCAGGACTCTGGGATCATGACCTGAGCCGAAGGCAGCCGCTCAACGACTGAGCCACCCAGGCGCCCCACCCGCCTCTGCACTTTGGACCTGCTTCCTCACACTCATGTCCATGTGACATGCTGTTTCCCGTCATCAGACCTTTCATGGCATGTCCTCAGCATCTTGAATGGTGCCTGACGCAGACTCCAGGGAAATGTATTTTCCAAGAAGTAAATTCAAGAAGGGGGGGTGAACAATAAATCAAGGTCCCAGAGAAGGTGCAGTGGGGTTGGATGGGGGTGCCCAGGGAAGAAACACACAGGGTGGGGCGGTGGTGGGAGGAGAGTGGGCCAGTGGGAAAGAGGGACAGAGAAGGGCAGCAGTCTTCCCCATGGCGGTCTGCAGGCTCTCTTCCCCTTGGCCTTCACACCCCTACTTCTGGGGTACCTTAGGACACTGGGCGCAGGGTGGGCACTGAGCGGGCCCTGCACTGCTCCCATCCTGGCAGGACTGGCACCTGTAATGCGGGGCCATGGAACCCGAGGCGACACTATGGGTAGTCACCACGCCACACTACCGGGCTACCCCTCCTGCTGAGCCTCCTCTCCCCATGACCCCCTCCCTCTGACCCTCTCTTCCTGTGACCCCCTCCTACTGACCCCATTCCCCTTGACAACCCCCCCCCCCAAAAAAAAACCCCACCTGTGTTCAGGTACTGGTGAGTGCTGCTGAGAAAGATAAGGTGTAGTTAGAGAGTAGTAGGAGAAGGGGTCTTTTTTAGAGAAGAGTAGTGGGGAATGGTCTCCCTGTGGAAGTGGCATTGGAGCAAGACCTGGAGGAAGTAGGCGGGATCTGTGGAGCGCTAGGACAATAGCATTCCAGGCAGAGGGAATAGCGAGTATGGTGGCCGTGAGGCAGGGCCTTAGGGATTCCAAGGAACAGGAAGTAGGACAGTAGGGCTGGAAGGGAGAGGGCAAGGGCAAGAAGGAGGAGGAGATGTGGCAAGAGGGGCAGGCAGAGGTCAGAGCAGGCAGGGTCATGCAGAAGTTTGGATGAGAGGATGTCACCACAGCATTTTGGGTTTTGATAAGGGAGTGTCCTGATCTGGCTTTTTTTTTTTTTTTAAGTATCTGGCTTTAAGATTGCTCTGGTGGTTGTACGGAATAAGAGCACAGCTTTGGGGCTGAACAGACCTGAGTGCCAGTGGTGCTCCTTCTGGGCAACTGTGTTAACTTCTCTGAGATGCCCTTTCCTCGTTTGCGCCACAGGGAGACAGTAATGTTACCGCTAGGATTGTCGTGAGGATTAAATGAGATGGTCCCCTGGGAGTGCCGGGACAAAGGAAATGCTTCCTGTATTCAGAGCCCCCTCCCCGGACACGGGACTACAGCGCACTGCTTCCGCCTGGGGAGGGACAGAGTGGTGGCATCGGAAGCTGCCTCGGATTTTAGGAGTGTTCGGAAGCTGCCTCGGATTTTAGGAGTGTTCAGGCTTTGATCCATGGACCAGAGAATTGGTTTTGTTCTGCGGTCTCTGAAGGAGGATATGATCTGCATTGATCACCGTGGTGACTGCAAAGGCGACTCTGTTGAAGCCCTTTGGGTTAACTTCACAACTGGACCAGGCCTCTGAGGGGGTGAAATTCTGAGGTGAACCAGATTTGGCCAAGGGTGGTGGGCAGCGTGCTCCTCCTGGGCCAATAACACCAGCCAGTGAATCAGTATTCCCCTCCCCCCCGCCCACCTAGTAGAGATGTGGGGACATTTACTTGATGGAACGCCTAGAGTTGGATGATCTCCAAACTGGGTCACACCTGGAAGGATCAGATTTCCTTAATAGACTAGGCTTTACACATTTTTATGTGAAGTACAGAAACATTAGAGACAAAAATTATTACCCGCCCCCCCATACATACTTAATACCGGGCTGAGCCTTAAACCTAGGGCTAATACTGCCTTTGTCTTTTATTTTTCTATTTTTTTTAAGATTTTATTAATTTATTTGACAGAGAGTGAGTGAGCACAAGCAGGGGAAGCGGCAGGCAGACGGAGAGGGGGCCTGCCAGGATCATGACCCGAGCCGAAGGCAGACGCTTAACGACTGAGCCACCAGGCGTCCCTACCATTGACTTTTAGACATAATAATTAAATAATCCATTTTATCTAAATTCTGAATCGACTGTGCAGATGCAAAGGATGACTGTGTCTCCAGGGGAAACTGGTTTATGTACAGTTTTTCAGAAATCATAGGATCTGCTGTGTTAGAAGGAACATTAACAATTTATAGCATGAATCACCTCTATAACAGGCTTGGCAGCATCCAGCCATAATCAACTGACTCTCTCAGATAGCATTTATTGAGCACATAGCACAGGACAGGGCTTGTGCTGGACTCTGGGGATATAATTCCTCAGGGAATTTACAGTCTAGGAAGGGTGTGCATATATATGTGTGTGTGTGTATATATATATATATATATACATACACATATATATATACACACACACATACATAAACTAATACATTGTAATAAATGCTAATTGTTCAGCAATTCCTGTGGCAAAACACTCACCACTTCTGTCTCTTTGGGTTACTCTTAGTGTTGGAAAGACCTTCCTTTTACTAGAGTAGAATTCTGTCCCGCTAGTTTTTACTTATTGACTATAGATCAACCCTGTCGGATCCCACAGAGCAAGTCCTTCTGCATGTTGGCCCTTAAGGTATTCGGGGTGGGGGCGCCTGGGTGGCTCAGTCGGTTAAGCGTCTGCCTTCAGCTCAGGTCATGATCTCAGGGTCCTGGGATCTAGCCTCGCGTCAGACTCCCTGCTCAGCGGGAAGCCTGCTTCTCCCTCTCCCACTCCCCCTGCTTGTGTTCCCTCTCTCGCTGTGTCTCTCTCTGTCAAATAAATTAATAAAATTTTCAAAAAAAAAAAAAATGTATTCGGGGTGGAGGCCTGGTTTCTTCTGAGCTTCCTAGCTAAACATCTGCTTCTCTCTGGGGTGGGGGGAGTCCCTTTACCATCTTGGTCTTACTCCTCTGACCTTTTTCTAGTGTGTCCCCTGTACTGTTGAGAGAGTGTTTTCGGGACCAGAGAGGGTATGACTGGATTATGTCCCTTCTCTCATCTGTTGTCAGTGCAGCTTGAGATCCCACTGTTGATCCGGGAGACTCACAAGTTGGTCTCAGATCCAGCTCAGCGTACCCTTTCCACCTCATGTCCGGCTGATTCTTCGGAATCAAATGCAAGACTCCATGTGCCCAGCTGTCATCCAACACATTCTGCATTCCACTGAACTTGGTTTTAGCTGTGCATTTGGATCAAGCTTCTCCCTCAATTCGTTCTTCTAATAAGGACTTCCTTTAGCTCCTTGCCCCCCCGGGTGCCATCTGGGGATTTTCTGATTCAGTAGGTCTGGGGTGGACACTGGGATGCTCTATTTTCACAAGCCTCCTAGATTGTTCTGATTGCAGTCAAGTTTAGTTTTCACTGATAAAAGCCATTGATATGTTGAGTAGGCTAAGGACAGAGCCCAGTGACATGTCCCTGGAAATTTCCTTTTAGGTTGACACTCATTTATTTACATGTGCCCTTGGGTGTCATCAGTCAAGCAGTTTCTAATCCATCTACTTGTCATTACATCAGACTGTTTTTCTGTTGCTTATTTTTGTAGAGAGACTATGTCCTTCACTTTATCTCTAATTAACCAGCCTAGGAACTTAGTTGAACCTGGTACTTTCTTACTGAACCCATACTAGGTCCTGGAGCACATCATTTTTTCTCACCCAAGAACTCAGAAACCCTGTCAGTAAAGCAAGGACTAAGGCACGGTTTATCATTTCCCCCTTCTAGAAATGCTTTCCTCCCTTGGCTTCTCAGGTGCCCCACCTTCCCAGTTTTCCTGCCTCACAGGCAATGCCTTCTCATACTCCTTTGCCCCAGGCTTGGTCCTGAGACCTCTTCTCTGTCCTCACTCAGGCTCTAGGAGATCTCCTCCAAGCTTGGGGCTTCCAACGCCATCTGTCGCTGAGGACGTCCACATTCAGAGCTTTGACGCAGACCTTATCGGAGCTCTCCAGACTTGTGTAGCCGGTAGCTTACCCACTATCTCCACTTCAGTGTCCAGTGGCCTCTGAAACTTCATCCAGAACAACACTCCTGATTCCCCTCCTCAAACTGTTCTTCCCAAATGTGGTAAATGGCAACCCTGTCCTTCCACTTGCTCAGGTATTCTTGACCCTCTTCCTTCTTTGCTTCTCATACCATGTTCAGTCCATTAGCAGACACTGTCAGCTCTGCCTTGATAAAATGGGGGGAATCTCATTCCTTCTCATCGCCTCCACTGTTCCACCCTGAGCTAAGCTGCGCCCACATCTTGCCTGTATCAGTGCAGAAGCCTTTGGTTGTTTCCCGGCCTCCACTCTTGTTCCCCTACTCATACCCCAGGCGTATCTCCATGAAGCAGCCAGGGTGATCCTTTTAAAATGTATGATAGAGTGACTAGTATAAAAAAGATAAGAACTAACAAATATTGGATGTGGAGAAAAGGGAACCCTTGTGCCTTGTTGGTAGGAAGGTAGATTGGTGCAGCCACTATGGAAAACAGTATGGAGCTTCCTCAAAAAATTAAAAATAGAAATACTCTGTGACCTAGCAATTCCACTGCTGGATATTGGTCCAAGAACACAGAAACACTAATTCGAAAAGATACACGCAGCATGTTCATTGCAGCATTATTTACAGTATCAAGAATATGGAAGCAACCCAAGGGCCTATTGACAGATGAAAGGATAACGAAGATGTGGTGTATATCTTATATAATGGAATATGACTCAACTGTAAAAAAGAATGAAATCTTACCATTTGTGACATGGATGAACCTAGAGAGTATTCTGCTAAGTGAAGTAAGAGAGAGAGGTATGCCTGGGTGGCTCAGTTGGTTAAGCATCTGCCTTCGGCTCAGGACATGATCCTGGGATCGAGCCCTGCATTGAGCTCCCTGTTCAGCGGGGAGTCTGCTTCTCCCTCTCCCTCTACAGCTCCCCTTGCTTGTGCACTCTCTCTCTCTCTCTGTCAAATAAATAAATAAAAATCTTAAAAGAGAGAAAGACAAATGCCATATTATTTCACTTAATATGTGGAATCTAAGAAAATAAAACAAACAGACTCCTAAATACAGAGAACAAACTGGTGGTTAGAGGGGTACGAGTGGGGGAATGAGTGAGATAGGCGAAGGGCAGTAAGAGGCACCAACTTTCAGTTATAAGATAAGTCACAGGGATGAAAAGTACAGCATGGGGAATATTGTCAATAATATTGTAATAACTCTGATGATAGATGGTAACTAGACTTTTTTGGTGATCATTTTGTAATGTATATAAATGATGAATCACTATTTGTATACCTGAACCTAATATAATATTTAATGTCAACTAAAATTTTAAAAAAAGAGACAGATCTTATCACTTCTCTGCTCCAAACCTTCCAGTGAGCTCAGTGAGCTTATAGTCTCACTCCATGTTGCCCCATTACTTACCTCACGTTCCACCTGTGCCTTTCCCCACTGCTGTAGTCCCCACTGACCCCACATTACTGTTTCTCCAAAATCTCAAACATAACTCCCCCCCCCCCCTTTGCCCTTGCTCCTCCCCTACCTGGTACCTGTCCCCCAGAGATCCACTTTGGCATTTTTCTTTACTTTCTGATCTCTGCTCAAATGTCAGCTCTGTCCACAGGCCTTCCTGGCCTATTTAAAGTCACCACTGTCACCCCACCCCAGACCCAGCCTGTCTCCCCCATTCCCTGTGTTTTCTTCCTACATGTTTTCATAGGCTTGAGCATTTCCACGCCAGCAAGTGCATTGATCTCGTGCCCCACTAGAAAAAGCAGCTCTGTGAGGGCAAAAAAAAAAAACAAAACCCTACAGCATTGACTGGCATCTAGTTGGTGTTCAAAAAATATTGCCTCTAAAACAGTGACCGAGCAAACAAATGATGAAAGCATTCTTTCACACCGTGGCGATTTTGTGGCCTGTGGCGTTCAGTTAGAGAGGTGTGAAGTGGCTTCAGATCTCCCGGCAGCGGGCGGTGTGGACAGGTGTTACCGCCTGAGCGCAAGCAGAATTACACGTGGCTCTGATGTCCGATTGGATAGCGGGACAGTGTTACAGACAACAGCACAGCCGTTAATTTGGGATGTCAGGAAAGAAAATAACCGTTTATTCCTGGCATAAAAATGGGAATCAATATATGATTGTCCTGTTTCGTGGGAAAATGAGGGTGCCTCTCCTTCTCCATTTTGCCCACCACGTAGGCTGGTTACTGAGGGTTCGGCTCGCGGCGGGCGGCGGAGTGCTGCGTCGCTGGGAGCGCAGGTGGGGGCGCCGGCGGCAGAGCGGGCCAGGGCCAAGAGGAGCCTGCGCTTTCCCGAGTAGGAAGAGTGTCCATCGCTGGCCAGGCCCCGTGGCTCCTCCTGCCCCCCACCCCGCCAACCCGGCCGGCTCGCCGGGCCTGAAAACCCCGTGCGGCCGGGGCCTGTCTTCCGCGCCCTTCTGCGCTCCGTCCGGGCTGCCGCCGCCGCAGATGCCGAGATGTCTGTGAGCAAGTGACCGAGCACATGCGGAGGAGCTTTATATACCGGAGAGACGGCCCGGGAGAAAACAGCTCTTCCTGAAGGGGTTTCGTTTTCACTTCCGTGCTCTGTGGACCCCTAGGGTTAAACTTTCAGAGAAGGATGACCTGTTCTTTCGGAGGTGGGGAAACTGAGGCCCAGAGAGGTTACACGGGCAGTCCGGCCGCTCCCCGCAGGCCCTGCCCTCCGATGCGCTCGCGGGGCCCTGGCTCCGTGGGGAGCGGGCTGGAAGGAAAGTCGGCGGCCGTCCTGAGCCCGCAGGGGAATGCGAGTTAGACCAGCTCTGGCCTGCGCTGCTTTTCTCTGCGGCTTTCCCGGGGACGGACAAGGAGGATTCTCTCTCCTGGAGGCTTTCCCCTGACCACTGTCTCGCTCTGAGTCTCACTTCAGAACCTTCCTAGTTGCTTCTTGTCACAGTCCATTGACAAGATTGTTTTCCAAGACTCACCTTGGAAAAACTGCCCCAATTTTCCCAGGAAGGCAAATCTGAGACCATGAGACTCAGTGATCTGGGCCATTCATAGCGGTGGCGGTCAAGTTTCCACAGCCAGAGGGCGACCGTAGGCGGAGGGGGTTCCCCAGATAACTGGAACAGAACACTGCATGCTTTGGCTTTGAAACTACTTTAAGGAGCCGTTTCTGAGATGCCGAAAATCCTTCTTTGAAGATAGCATTTCATTGCCCGAAATGTAGTGAGTTTGTCTGCCTCTCTCTCTCTCTTATCCAAGTAATTCTCTCGAGTTTTCTGTCGTAGCCAAAAATCTGAAAACCGAGCAGCTCTCGCTCAGTACCTGCAAAGTTAGCATGCGAGCTGATGTGTTGTAACCAGTATGTCCAACAAACACATGAGATGTATCAAAAACCTTTTTATTTGTGTAAACTTTTTTTCAGAGTGATTTCTCAGGAATGAAAATTCAGGTGGGTCAAAAATTCCATGATTTTATTGTTCACTTTCAGATAACATAGTCCTACTCTCATTCGGAGGCACAAGGCCAGGCCCGGATGAGTGGGAGAGTAATCAAAACTCCAAACCTGGCTTTGTGTTCCAGTGTTCTCCCTCGCCCAGCTGCCTCTGCCTTGGGCCCCTGGGGAGGGGAGCAGGGTGAGGCCTTTGCCCCTGGCTTCTTCCTGTCACCCCTCCCCCACTCACCAGATGCTCCTCTGCCCACTTCCTGCCAGAGCTCAAGTGGGGGTGGGGCTGTGCTCTTGGGACCTGGCAGATGGTGAAGGGGACGAAAGCTTGGTCTTTTTGAGGCTTCCCTGCCGAGTCCCTCTGTCTGGTGGTTCCCTTGAGTTCGGTGGCTCTCTCTATTCTAGGTGGCTGCCTGGTTCCCCTGCTCAGACCCGGCCATCGTCCTCAGCCCACACTCCTCTGCCCTCTGCCTTCTGAGGTTTCCTGTTCTTGGCCCCCAGCTGCCTCTCCCTGGACACACTCATCTGGGGGTGAGGCCGGTGCCACCAAGAACAGCCCTCGCCTGCCCTAGAGCCCGCCTGTCTCCCTGGATCTCCGGGACAGGAGTCAGAGCCAAGCCCACAGGCTCCTTCCTGGGCAGTCTGGCCCTAACCAGTGTGTCTCAGAGCTCCCCCAGTAGGGCCCTTGAAACCGGTTCCTCACTAGGTTTGAGGTAAAAAGCAAGCTGCTGGGGAGTGGTTTTGCACAGCCCAGCAACAGCTTTCTCTAGAGAAAGGAAATTCTCTCCCTCACTTCTCCCCTTGGTATCCGCTTGATTTCTCTGAGGTTCGCCAGGGAAAGAAGTGCTTCTTGGCCTGTGGGGGTGTGGTGCGGGGGTGGGATGGGGGAGAGGCTTTTGTCTCCTACACACGTTGGTTTTCAGATTGTGATCAGGGAAGTCCAGGGCAAGAATATGTTACATATCTTTCCTAAAATTTTAGACACAGATATACGATGTTACATTGAAAATAAGAATCTTCTTGCTCACTGCTCTTTGCCTTTTTCATACCGTAGGGCATCATGGGGTTAGGTGGGCAGTAGAGCAGTCTGGGGTCAGTTGGCCTGGGCTCGAACCCGGCTCTGGCATGTTCTCAGCTGGTGAGCTGGCAGAGAGCTCCGTCTGGGTCTGTTTCCTGCCGTGGACGCGGTCCTGCCCGGTACGCTTATTGTGAGGGTGAATTAATCCAGGTAGCCCAGTGCCAGGCAGAGCACATGCTCAGTAGTGTAGCTCTTGTGTCCCTTTTCTAAGCCCACCTGGATCACCCGAGAGCCGACCAGCTGCTTCCATAACATCCACCTGCTGCCCAGGTGTCGAGCTTTATAAGTACGCAAATGACCGGGGCCTTCCTCTGCTCAGAATGCCCTCTCCTTCAAACCCAGCTCCACCCCGCCGACGTTAGCCTGCTCTCACCACTTGTGAGCCAGTTCCTGTCCCTTTGTCTCTGCACTTGATGACATTGCCTTCTGCCCCTCCACTGTGCTGCCCAGCACCCTACTCACCTGTCTCCCCACTAGACTAGCTCCTGAAGGTATCACGGGGCCTTCACTCCGAATACCCATGACACACACAGTACCTGTCACCTCTCGGGTGATCCCCGTGATAAGTGAATGAGTTCTATCTCTGGGGCCCTAGAATACAGTGATCACCTGCCACTAGGCTGTTCGCTTTATTTTCACTTCAGTTTTGGGGCGGGGGGCACCATGATCTGAGCGTCTATTCTGTATTTGGGTTTAAACTTTATACTTAGGACTGTTCCTGGGGAACAGTCCCACTGGGGAGTGGCCTGGGAACAGGTTGGATTTCTGAAAAGTGACACTTTTGCCTGTGGCTTGTTTCCCTGATGAGGGAGGCAGTCCCTCAATCCGGGGTGGTTTTTCTAGCCTGTGAGTGGCACCAGTGGGTGGGACCTGGCACAGCGGGCCGCCCTGCCAACTGCTTGATTGCAGGATTTTATGGAGGCCTGAAAGATGACTGTCTCTCCTCCTCTCCCTCTCCCCAAAGCCATTTTTTCAGAAAGATTTTATTTATTTATTTTGAGAGAGAGAGAGAAGGAGAGAAAATGCACCTGCGAGAGAGTGGGGCGAGGGGCACAGGGGGAGAGAGAATCTCCAGTGGACTCCCCACTGAGCGCACAGCCCGGTCAGGCTCGATCTCATCACCTTGAGATCATGACCTGAGCTGAATTCAAGAGTCGGACGCTCAACTGAATAGCCGCCCAGGTGCCCCACGGTCATGGCCATTTTTAAGCTGTAAGAAGGGACTTAAATCTCACCGATGACTTTTTTTGACAAGAAAAACTAGGAAACCACATGCCTTTAAGGCAGCTGGCCTTCATTTAACCTTGCATCTCTTCTCCAGGCCCTGAGTCCTACTGCGCCCACAACCGTACACCCCCCTGGACTGCTCAGGTTCTTTACCTTCCAAGTCCTCTCTCTCGACTCTGCCACAGTTCCTTAGGCAAATGGCTGTTTTGGGGTTGGCAGAGTGGCTTTGCTTTGCAATGTTCGTTGGAGATCTCTGATGAGTGTTGAAGGAGCAGGTTTCCCTGCGGCCTGTGGTTGCAGCTTGGTCTTCCTGTGGACAGGTCTTCCTGTTGAAAGCTGCATCTCTAATTCTCCAGGCCCCCTCCCCTCCCCCCCAATCTCAGGAGCTCATTTTCTTTATAATGTCCTGTCTTGTCATCCTTTCTCAAGTACGGAAATGCTTCTCTCCTTTTTACTCTAGGAAAGCTGCTGCAAGTTCTACCCCAGTAGGGTCTGGTTTATGGGGGTGGGGGGGGTGAATCAGGACCCAGTCCCATAAATCTCAAAGGTGTCCATCTGGCCTGGCTGTGGGTGCACATTCCATATGCCTGTCTCTTTGTTTCTCATCCAGCAATTGGAAGGAATGTGCTTGTATATGCCAAAGCAGAAGAGTCCCAGACCTTAGGGGCTTATTAATGCTATTTTTGCATTTCTTTTCTGTGTGGGTTGAGAGAGAAGAAACTGAAGCTTGCCAGGTGGCACACAGAGGACTCTCTGAGCTGGTGGTGGAAAAAACCACAGACACTCCTGAGGTTTATTGGTTTGAAACCCTTCTGGAGCTTTGTTTGCCTTTTCATTTCTGCACGTGCATAGAAGACTTTCCCAAGAAGAAATAGTTATACTCAGAACATATTCATTTATTGCAGAAGCACGGGTGAAAATCTGCTTCAATTTCAGAGATAGTTGAATGAATGAGGTGCTGAGGAGGAAGAGGTCGGAGGGAAGGTGGGCTGGTTTTTCATATTCTTGCCAAGACGTATAGTGTTCACCAAACCACTGGATGATGAGATCCCACAGGGAGGAGGACGTTGTTAAGTACCTGGCAGGTCACTGTGGAGCAGTGAACCTTCGACGACTGGTGCACCCAGTCGGCCCCTCGGCAGCAGAGGCCTGCTTTCCCTGGTTCAGGGTGCCGCCGTCTTGGCAGCGTGGCTGCTGACTGCTCACTGTGCTCACCACTGTTGACTCACTTCTCGCTGCTCTTTTCTCCGCTGCACCACTTCTGGGTACTCTCAGCTTCTACCCACTCGTGGCTTCTGCCTACTCGTAGCTTTTGCTTACTCAGGGCTTCTCTCTTCTGCCTTTACTTGGAGTGTCTTTAGGTGACTTTCCATTCCCCAGCAAAGAAGATCTGATTGGCAGGTCAGTTACCGCCACCTCTGTTAGGCTGTCATCAGATGTGGTCATGGCTTTCCTTAAAAGGGTGAGGCAGAACAAGTACCAGAGCAAGATGGATTCCTCTTTAGTGCAGTTGGGTTAGATGCCCCTCCTGTGTTGCTTCAATAGCATCTGATGTCTTCTTCTTGGTCTAATAGGATAGTGATGATAATGAGGATGGTGATAAATTTTCAATGAATTCTGATTTTGCGCCAAGCACTTAGCATAGTGTTTGGATTTACTCGAATTATTTCCTTCATCCTCATGACATGGGGTACCATTTCACTGATGCGGAAATTGAGACTTAGGCAGGTTTGGTAACTTGCCCGAGATCACAAAGGTAGTAGGTCATGGAACTGGGATTCAGGACGAGATGTCTGTTAAGATGATCTCTTAAAGGCTGTGGATTGATATGCCAAGAGCTAGCTGTCGAAAAGCCAATTTGTGGAATGGCTAATTTGCTGAATATATTTGTTGTTTTTCAACTAATTGGTTGGTACTCCTTTTGTCTTTGGAGCAGCACTTTACGTTACGGTCAGTGTGTTTCTGCCTATGCCGATTGAGGGGCCTCGGACTGTAGATGCAGGAATATGTCGTGTGAATGTGAAGAACTCTTACAAGCCAGTTTTCATGAATACGATCCTACTGATATCAAAGAATATATGTGTAGGAAATCCCCCTATATTCTTGCGCCTGTAGAACTTGAATATATATTTTTCTTGTGACCTGCCATCTTGGTCTCTGGCTTTCCCATTCTGACTCTTTCTCCTTCTCCCCATCTTCATGTCAACCCAAGCAGATGGGGAAAGGAAGAAGTACATGTGGCTAATTGTCCTGCGTTTCATCCATTTATCTTTGTTCCAGTTAGATTCAGCTTCATAGGATGATATTTTCTGACATTATGCACAAAGTCCAGTACCCTTGATGGGTTTGAGCTCCCAGGGCTCTGCCTGCAGGATCCTTGTAGGAGAAGTACAAGCACATACTCATGGGCTGCAAATAGCAGGCTGTGTGTGTGTGCTTCCCACAGAAGCAGCGGTTCCGGGTACAAGGGAGGGTAGCCAAATGACATTTTGTATTTCTTTCTTTCTTTTTTTTTCCAAAAAGTTTGAGTTCTAAAAAGTTGATATTTAAGCCCAAGGACTGAACATTCACGTTTACGTGGAGAATTGGAGTTTAAATCATGTATGATTTGTCAGTGACGGAGACAAAGCCCCTTCCATCCAGAACTCATTTCATTAACGATGCTGAGGTGATAGCGAGTCAACAAGAAGGAAGACTGTTTACACTGGCTTAATTGCTCCATTGACTGGAAGTATCAGCCAGCTGAGTATAGGGACCATATTAAGTCCAACACTCACCTCTGCTCCTTTTCTGCTCCCCATTGCACCCCCAGAACTTTTTTTCCAGCATAAAGTGTGAACTTCCAGTGTTGGTCATGTGTGTATGTTATGAACCTGTGTATTTGCCCACGAGCAGCACTAAAGGCCTAGTTTATTCAGAGCTGTTGTCAGGTTGTGCAGGATTCCTCAGATGCAAACACAGACCCGAATAGAACCCCCTTGTGCGATCAAGGGCAGTGTATTCTAAGGATTTTGGAGTGATTCGCAGAACTCATCAGGTCAGGGGTTATAATGCTGCAGGATTTTCCCTCCCTGCCCTTATTTGTTTCTTCCTAAGCCCAGCTTGCTAGTTCTCACTGCGGGTTGACTTTCTTCACATGGTGAAAAACATACTGCATGTGGCTGCAGGTTTGGGCCTTTTTATAACTTCAGCCACAAGAGGGAGATGCCTGTTCTGCATCCTGGTGTCTGAGGAAGGCGGTTCGGACTTCTCAATGGTCACAAGGGCAGTGGGGTCATGTGAGAATTGGCAGCTCCGAGGGGCACATGGAGTGCATTTGGGGGAGCAAGAATCCTTAACAAGAAGGGGAAAGTGCTCTTCCCCAAAGAAGAAGGTGGTGCCCACAGGTTCCCAGAAGACTAGGTGTCTGCTGGTGGTGTTCTTGTGCGTTCCTGGGGATTTACCACGGATCGGAACATCTATTTTAAATGCCTTGGCAGACTTAACTGTAATCTTAGAGCTTGTATTTTTTTTTCTTCCGGCTTCTTGTCAGCTACAGGCTTTAATGATAATTATTCTTCAGCAGGCATGTTCTAGCACCTCTCACTCATTTGTCACATTGAGCTTAACAAAATTAAAAAGTCCAGTGAGAAGACCCCATCTCTAAGACAACAGAAGGCTGAGCTGTCGGCTCCCCGTCATTTTTGTAATCCGGAATCTCTGCTGCCAGGATTATGTTCAGCTCCTCTGTAATCGCTCTGTGTAGTCGGAAGCAGTAAGACTGTTTGCAGGGGCTCTTGGGAAACATGGCACAGGTGAAGGAGTGCAGTCTTTTGCTCATGTCCATCTAGGTAAGTAATCCTAATCCCGAGGAAAAGGAAAAACTTGGGGTCTGAAGATTTGATAACGACCTGGGTACATTCTGAATCCATTACAAATAAAGTTCTCAGTAGTCTTTTTCGTGCTTTGCAGAATATTATTTCCCCCCAGCACTCAGTATCTGTCTCGAGCCCTGCCTTTTGCCAGAATTTAGGATTAAAAGGTAGAATCTGCAGGCCAGCTAGGCCCGCAAATGATTGTTGTTTCCATGGAAACAGTTGGAGGCCCCTCAATTAAAGCTGCCCCTATAGGCTGGACAGAGTAAAAGTCTGAAAATAAGTTTGTCTGTGAAGCCAAATACTCATCCTCCAAATTAAACCCAGAGAGGACAGATGATCCAGGAATCTACTGACAGTTGAGATCATTTTTTTTTTTTTAAGATTTTGTCAGAGAAAGAAAGAGAGCACAAGCAGGGTGGGCGTCAGGCAGAGGAAGAAGCAGGCTCCCCGCTGAGCAGGGAGCCCGACGTGGGACTCGATCCCAGGACCCTGGGATCATGACCTGAGCCGAAGGCAGACGCCTAACGACTGAGCCACCCAGGCACCCAGAGATCATATTTTTTTGTAGCCTCTTGGGGTGTAGCTCGGTGTTTGAGACCTAGGTGTGTGTGTTGGTTGGCTGACTTGCTTTGCCAGAGTTGCCCAGATCATTGTCTCTTTTATCCGTGACCTCTTTGTGTCCAGTCATAGCTCATGGAAGTGTTTGGGAACAGTCTGATCTTTGCTCAGACTTAAGTGTGAGTCACAAAAAGCCCACTAAAAATGGGTGAAATCATAGAATGATCTTAAAGTTGGAAGGAACCTAAAGGTCATTAAGTCCCAATGTCCCATCCAATTTGAGAATCCCTCTTACGGCACAACCACAGAGGCTCACGGCTTTGGCTCTCCTGTGAGCGGAAGCCTTCACTGCTCCATCGCCGGACACCTGCTGCTATCAGAAAGGCCTCTTTGTGATCCAGCCCACATCTCTTCCTGTCACTTCCACCTCTGCTGCCTCTTTTTGGTGCCAAGGAAATGGAATCTCCTTCTCTCATAATTAAGTTAACTCTTTAAGTTTTAAGAATGTTATCGTGTACCCTCCAACGTCGTCTTTTCCCCCTGGCCGAGCAGGTCCAAACATTCAGACTTTAAGTATTAACACCTGTGTTCACAGGTATTCTAGGGGGGAGGTTGATTTCCTTCCAACATGGACCCTCACCACTGTTGCTTGGATTTTGTGTGACTTCTCTGGCAAATTTTTTCTTAGTATCATCTATGTAGGTGGAGAATTGGTAATAGATTTTCTGTGTCCCCCCACCCCCACCCCATATCCCTCCCCGGAGTATTCCTAATTCAGAGCTTGGAAATCTAAGAAACACAAGACTGGATCAAACCATTGGTCCAAGCAGTCTCATAAAGGGTGTGGTTGCATTTGTGACGTCACCTCAGAAGTTAGTGAATACACCCTACATTCCTGACTGCTTTTCTAATCTCTCAGCCCTTCATCTGTGACTTTATTTAAACCTTTGGCCTTTCCTGTGAGGTTTAAATTGTACATTTTAAGAGTTCTTTATTTCTCATATGTGTTCTATTATTAATATCCTATTATTGTTTTTAAGTTAATGCCCCCACCCCTCTGCAAAAGAAACAAAAACCCAACAAACAAAAGATGTTTTTGTCCGAATGATCCTACAACCTTAAAATGAATTAAAACTTAAAACTCCTAAACTCAGGCGTTGATCCATGCTGACAGGGAAGTGCTGGGAAGCAAATAACATGGTTTCCATTTGGTGGGCAGAGAACCCTGAAATAGATATTCTGTTCTAGTTTCAAAAAGTCAATAAATAGCTGTGTGACTTCCAGCAAGTCACCAAGCCTCTCTGGGTTCCATTTCACTTAAAGTATAAAATCAGATAAATACTTTCTGTTCTTTCAGGTTATTGGGAGTGGTTTGAAACAAATGATTTAAGACTTCACAGCAAGCTATACCATGATACTCTGGGATATTTTGAGAGTTCAAAACAAATATAAGAAAATAAAATTGATGATATTGGATATTTAAGACTCCTGTACATTTACAGTTGCAAAGTAACAGTAGTCTGTCTCTATAGGAATGAATAGCAATACGTACCTTGAATTTTAGAGAAAAAAAATCTCATGATTTCTAACATAGGCTCTGGGTGGTATTTGACATAGTATCATGGTTGAGGGAAAAATTATTTTTGTAAAAAAAAATAGCATGTTCATAGAGAAATGAAAGCACTCTGGGTTCTTTTGGCAGGAGAATAAAAGGGTGGAAGGCCAGGGAGTAGCTTTGGATTTGTGAATCATTTAAATCTCAGTTCTTAAAAAAACATGGTAAGGAAATACCCCTAAGAAGTCAATGTGAGACTGCCATCAGCCAAACCACCCAAGTGGGCTTTGGGGATCTGAGCCTGATAGGGTCTCCTGTGAAGCTCAAGGGTGGATCCTGAGGCATGGTTTTTCCCTGGAAGGCTTTCCGGGGCTCGTGACTGGGACTGGCCACTGTGTCAGCCTGCCGCATCGAGCTCTGCCCTTGTTCCCTAAGAAATGCCACAGGCTTGTAGCAGCCACTTGTCTGGGACCTGCATGCCCTGGGCTCTTCCTAGGTGTTGGGAAGTGTGTTTTTCTTGCACACTGTTTTTTGCCCATGACCACTTATATTTGGGACATAGGAAACAAAGGTAACATCCACATCTCCATATGGGGTCTGATGATAGTTTCTTGGGGTCATTTCTTTGCTTTATTCAGTTTTGCCAAAAATACAAACCCATCTAGACCTTGCAAAGAAAGTAGGTTTTTCTGGTGGCTTTTAAAATTAATTGATTGATTGACTGATTGATTTGCAGTGTTTCTTGAGTATCGGTCACACCTAATAATCCGATTACCTCTGAAGTTTTTCTTTGCGAGGGGGAAAAGACAATTGTAAAAATCTTTCCATGTTGAAAAACTGCCCCTGCATCCTGGTGCCCCGTTGTGTTTGCTTCTCTGTCCCCAGGGAGTTCTGTCCAACATCTCTTCCATCACCGATCTCGGCGGCTTTGACCCAGTTTGGCTCTTCCTCGTGGTGGGAGGAGTGATGTTCATTTTGGGATTCGCAGGGTGCATTGGAGCACTACGGGAAAACACATTCCTTCTCAAGTTCGTGAGTATCCCCTTCTGCCCGCAGGCCGAGGGACAAGCTGCCATCCTCCTGCGGGAGGACACCCTATCTGTAGGCGAGGTGGTTCTGCCAAAGGTGCAGTGAAAATGTGGCCCGGCTAATGCTTTCCTTTCAGGAGAACCCTCTAGATCACCGCCCACCTGCCCCTCCATGCTTCCTTAATAATGTAAGTACCGCGCCCAACCCATGCCATCTGTGGAGATTTTGTACGGATATATTGGGACTTTGCATTCCAGTCCCTCAAATGCCTTTGGACTAAAGTAGGTATATGTATAGTTTTCTTCTTTCAGGTGGTTTCTTCCTCCTCTTTTAAGCACATAGTCAGTAGGGAGCTGTTCATACAGTTGGTTTAGAAAAACCAGACATCAGCCCAGTGGTTGTGGCCTGTTCAGATGAAATCTGTTAAGTAATAGGTTTCGGTGAACATGGAGAAACAGTAAGGGGCACATCTTCCTTCTCTGCCAGTCCAGAGTTTTCCTTTTGTATGATCAGCATAATTTTTAGATGCCTTGCAGGGAGTTGGGTGTGATCACTGTTAACATGAGTATTTTTGGAGAAGGAGTTTTATCAGGGGCAGATAAGTAATAAAAGGAGAGAATGAGAAGTGAAAGCCTTTCCTTTGGAGATTCCTTCCAAAGGAGAATGGAATGGCCTGTGTTTCCATGTTCGTATCCAAAACAGGTTTGGGAAATATAGCCAAAGGTTAGCTGAATATGCCGGTCCGTCTGGACCTTGGCATTGTGACGGGCATCCGTGTCCATGTTCTCTGTACAGCCCCGTCCGCTTTCCTTTCCAAAAACGGGGAAGGGATAAAAAAAAAAAAAAATCCATCTTCCTGTGGTGAGGAAAGATGGTGGGATTTCTAGACGACGAATTAGTGTCATACCACCTGTTCCTAGAATCCTGCTCAACATCGTCCAGGGACATCTTCATTTAAAACCAGAGCATGTCACCAGTCCCCAAAGCCGGGTTGCGGGGGGTGGGCATGCTTCTCTTCCCCAGCATTTCTGCCATGTCATCCTCTGGCATTTTTCTTGAATATCCCTGAAGAGTGTGGACTCACCATACCGCCCCCAGGGTAGCCCGTTTCTTCGAATTTGGGCAGCTCTGGTGCAGATGAGGTTTTGGCGAATCTAACCTGAAAAGTCATATGTTTAACCTGCAGGTTTACATGACTCTGTGGTCAGGGAGACTGAGGGATACTTGGTCCTCCGTACAATTGAATGAGCAGTTGGCTCTCTGTTCTGTGTTATACATTGGTCTGTGGTGGGAGCAGCTGGTTTCCCAATACTCCATTGGCCTTATGCCTTATCTCCCAGTTCCCCCTTTTAAACACACACACACACAGTTACTTCATTGCCCACCTAATCAAAGACCTGTGGAGTCTCCAGGAGAGCTTTGCCCCTGATCCTCACCTGCCAACCTGCCAGTCTTCTTGGCACGAGATCCTTCTAAATGTATGGGCTCCCCTCACTCAGCTTTTCTATAGCCTCATCGGGCCCCAGATAATACTTAACCGTTTGCCACTATTTTATCAGTTTCAGCCTCCATGCCCCCAAATATGGGATCCCCTTTAATGTGATTTACTTGAATATAGTTCAGTTTATAAGAGTAGTGCCTTTAATATAATTTATTGTATTTGTCGTACAGGCAGAAATAGATCCATGTCTCTAAATCAGCACCTTAATTTATAAAGTTCCGTGTTGGAAATGAAGAAAATTGTATTGTTTCTCAGCTTTTGAAAATCACGGATAATATTTAAAATGGCTTCTCTATTTAGTACAAACAATGAAAACTGGCCCAGAATATTCTTTGAGCAGGAGCTATGAAATAAGTAGGAAGTGAATGTCAACGTGCTTTAACAGCCCCAGAGATCTGATGCTGCAAGGCTAGGAGATTTGCTGAGGGAAAATCTGAGCGCTAAGATAATGTGAAATGGAAATGGAGCTTCCTGGTCGACTGAGGCCCTAAGACGAAGCCTGCGAAGTCAGTTTCTGCACCTTTGGAAATGGGGGAAATGAAGTCACCCAGGGCATACAGGTTTCTGCCAAATATTCGATAAGAATTGAATTTGAACTCAATTTTTGATCTGTATATTATATAGCATTAAGAGAAACTTTACCAGGGTAACTGGAAAATGAACTTGCCTAACCTTTATGGTGGCGAGAAAAAAAATCGAATTGAAATCTCGCATGACTTCTGTGGTGGTATTTTGGGTGCACATGCATGTGAGCTAGCTATGATTTTTCTCATTTGTATAGCATGATAACTTTTGTATTTCTGTACCTAATAAAGGGAGGGGAGTTGTTTTATACTGGGGGGTAGGCATTGAGTAAAAGTGATCTTTTTTTCCCCTATCCTTTTTTCTAGATTGAGGAAATCTTACTTTGAAATTATTGGTACCGCTGATGATAGTTTAAATCCTCTTTCTACTGAATTCACCAAGTAGAGATAACCAGGAGGAGGTCTCTGGAACCTGAAGGGCTGAGCTCTAGAGGGTCTAGAATTAGAGCCCAAACCTTGGAGTCCTAGACTTTGCCAGGCACTTATTTCTTTCTTCCACCCCTCCCCTCACGCCCACCCTCCCAGAATGGCACTTGGTGCGCTGGATAAACACTGGCAGATATATCGAGATCTGATGTGAAATGGCTCCACCCCACTGCCCTCCCCCAAGCCCCACCCCCACAGCACATAAGACTGTGGGGTCTTTGGAGGCAGGATTATATTTTACCCATCCTTGCTTCTGCCACGCCCACCAAATCCAGGACCTGATCTGTTATGGGTCCTTCAGATGTTTGCTGGAGGAATTAACATCTTCTTCTTGTTTTAATAAGTAACTCTGCAGTCTCCTTTGCACCACTCCTCCAGCACATTTTTCTCACGCGTGGCTGCTGGATGTCTGCTTGCTGAGCAGAGATACAGCTTCAGCCCCCTCTGCCTCCTCAGCCACTCGAGTCCTGTAGCCTCCATGGGCTCTGCTGCGCACGTGTGGCCCCCGCATCTCCCTTTCTGTCCTTGTCACCAGAAGCTGGCCTGGTCCTTCACAGCCTCATTTCTCATAATCTGTCTCAGCAAAAAAGTTGGGAAGGCGTACGAGTGTGGGGGTGAGAGGAAGTGGAAGGAACCGTGGGCGTGAGCAGTACGTTGGTATGACTGAGATGAGGCTCTTCTGAGTCTTCAAGATGAAAGGGAGATTTCTCCAGATTTATGGGCGGTCACCACATTACCTGTGGCCCCCAGCCTTCCTGTGTAAATTCTGGTCCGCGTCAGCCAGAAGTCTGCCTTTGGCTGCAGGTTGATGTTATTTAAAATCTTCCGAGACTGGTATTTGCAAAGAAGGGTGAGCACAGCTAGTGTTCCTAAGAAAACTTTCAACCCAGTTTTCATGATGGGAAATGATTTTCATGTCCTAGTCACCCCCGCCCCCAACACACACAAACTTCCTCTTTGACCGCTTTGTCTAAGATGAACACATCTGCCATTTTACCCCATAAAGTAGTTGCAAAGGGGATTTAAAGCAGTGTCTAAATCCAAAAAAAAGGAATGTATTGCATACAGAATCAAGGCCATAGTAACAAATGACAGTCGATCTTAAAGTACTGGGTTAGCTTATCTTCCAACATTACAAGAGCTTACTAGAGGTAGGGGCGGGTCATTGTTCAAGAGTCTGGCGGTGCATGAATCTGGAGACAGTCATTAGGCCTTAATGTGGGTCTAATGAGAAATTCCTTTCATCCATGTTTGCTTATAGGCTTTGTTGTTTAATTACCAGATGGACAACCAGAGCCCTTAAAATGTGATTATCAACGATTTTTAAAAATCCTTTCTTGGAGTGTAATATTCTGTTAATGAATCTTAAGAAACTGAAGATTATCTGCTTTGGACATGTGTAACAACCCAATGTAATTACAAACCTTTTTAGAGGGGCCATTTATAACTATATATGATCAAAATAGCCCCTTTAACTGTTCTCTTTGTGTCTTTTGTCTTAGTTTTCTGTGTTCCTGGGAATTATTTTCTTCCTGGAGCTCACTGCTGGGGTTCTGGCATTTGTTTTCAAAGACTGGATCAAAGACCAGCTGTATTTCTTTATAAACAACAACATCAGAGCGTACAGAGATGACATTGATTTGCAGAACCTCATAGACTTCACGCAGGAATATGTAAGTTTAAATTTGGTTTATTTTTAAGTTGAAAGCCTTCTCGAGGAATGAACGTTACTCCTGGCTTCTGCCTGCGCCAGCTGGAACCTCCCTCTGACTTTGCCACATGGGTTTTTTTGGTTGGTTTAGTTGTGTATTCATTATTTTCTAACCTGCCTTATGACTTCCATAGGAAATGTCCTATTTTCACTCATCTCAATTTCTACTAAGTCTGAGGGACAAAGAAAACCTCTTGAGCAGCAAGATTATAAGCACACATGCTGTTTCCAATTGACATCTGCAGAATTTTGTTTTGCTGTAGGTGTAATGTGTTATGTAGTGTCCAATGTGGCTTCTATCTTGCTCCTTGCCCCCTTTTTGGCCATCCTCCACCCTTCACGGCTCCTAATAATACACTTAGCAATAGAATATTTGTCCACAAAGTTCCTAAAACATACCTATCCAAATATTATAGCACACGCAGTTCCACGCGACCAAAAGTTGAGCAACTTCTAAGCCCCGGTGGGGCTTCTAACACGTGAAGAATCTGCTCGGCAGAGCCACCTCCCCCGCGCCCCCAGGTTTCCGAACATTACTAGGTGATGTCCCCTGTCATGCAAATGAAGTTGCAGATGCCCCGTTTGACTCAAAATGGAAAATGGTATAAACGGGGTGAGAAATGCAGATCTAGTGCCAGACTCTAATTAGCTAAGTGATCGTGGGCTAACGGAACCTTGACCTGTTTCCCCAAATAGTAAAGTAGAAATAATAGCAGCTACTGTTTAACTCATGCGAATATTAGGACACTCTAATAAGATGTACGTGGTTTTATATGAGGCTGAAGGTGTTACTGTCCTTGGGTGTTAAGGTCTTTATTTGCATGCCCTGAGAGATTGGACAGCAGTGTCTGTGACCTAAATGTCTGTGGCAGGACTGGAGGGCAAACAGAAGCCCGGTGGACCAATGGCTGTCTCTTGGTTGGACAGCTTTGCAGAGGGAGCTGGGGGTCCGCTTTGATAAAGGAGGAGACGGCTGCATTGGCACTTGCCCTATGGGAGACCACGCTCCTTCGTTAGGTACTCAGAAGTGAGCGGAGTTGAGTTGCTTTGGTTCAGTAGCATCCGTGACTGGCCCAGAGTGAGCTGCACCTCAGGTGTGAAATTAGGCCCTGCCCCATCTCCTCAGCAGACCTCACTGTCTTGTTAGGTCATAATGGGTGCAGGCTCATACCTTGCCAGGTATTCTTGCTGACTAGTTTGCTTGGCAAATCTGATGAAGCTTTGTAGGCAGACCTCGAGATGCACAAGCCAAGCCCTTGGAGGACCAGATGAGTTGGAAGAACATGCGTATACACGTTCTCTTGAAATGCTGTCTGCTTTATATGGAAATACTGTTATTTCATGTGATTTTGTTTTTCTGTCATGGAGTGTAATGTTGTGAAGTAGCTCTTGGTCCTGAAAGCCTGAAAATGGTCAGGGCTTGATGTTTACTTAACTCAGAGAGTAGAGCTGGTAGGGGAGTGACGAAGGGGCCTCTGGAGCAGCCAGTCCTTGAACCAGGCCCTTTTGAGACTCACTGGCTTCAACAGCTGATTTTATATATATTTTAATTAGATGATGGAATTTTTTAAAGTTGAAAATGTAAATGCATGTTCTTAAAGTTCAGAGTAGTAACAGATATACAAAAAAAAGTAAGCCTTTAAAACTTTGGCAGGTAATGAGTATGTTCACTATCTTGGTTGTGATGATGGTTTCACAATGTATACATATGTCAAATCTTATAAGATTGTACCCTTTAAATATGTGCAGTTTATTGTATGTCGATTATGCCTCGATAAAACGGATTTTTACAAAACCATTAAGGCTGCAGAGATGACAATTTTTAAAAAAGTAAGCCTCTAGCTCTCCCACCCACACCCCCAGTTGCCTCCTTCAGACACTACCATGGTTTAGTGTCTTGTTTACCCTTCTAGAATGTTCCTCCATGCACCCACGCCAAGCAGACCTTGCTTTGCTGTACGACTCCTGCCCTGTCTGCTCTTCCAACACTTAACACTGTGGGTCTCATCAGTCACTTAAATCAGATACTAGCACATCCTTACAAATCTTGAGCCTTAGTCACCTTGGAAGCTTCTATAGGGCCCCTTTAGGTTTAGCTTGGTTTGATACAAATTCTGAGACAGGAGAGAGGCTTAGAGCTGGCGGAAGCTGGGTGGCGGTCGTTTGGCGGTCGTGAGTGTAGGCGCCTGGTCGCCTCCAGGCCGAGATGTTCTAATTCTCTCCTGTTTGCTCCAGTGGCAGTGCTGTGGGGCTTTTGGAGCTGATGATTGGAACCTAAATATTTACTTCAATTGCACAGATTCCAACGCAAGTCGAGAGCGGTGCGGCGTGCCATTCTCCTGCTGCACTAAAGACCCCGCAGTAAGTGAATGCCCGCAGACTGCAGGCGGGGGTGGGGGTGGGGGGGCGATGAGCAGAGTGATTTTTTTTTTTTTCGTGAAACCTCTTCCTACCTGCGTATTCCTCACTGTAGCTCCTAAAGAGGGCAGAGTGCTCAGATCTTCCCAGTAGGCGTAATCATCGCTGACATGAATTTAGCAGCACACGCTGGTTCTTATTCTCAGCCTTCTTGTGAGTTGGCTCAATAAAATTCAGAACACTCCTACTGGCAGTATCACCACCATCTTCCCTCTTTGGGTGAAACACAGGCCCATGGAGGTTAAGTACCTTTCCCAAGCTCACATTGCTAGCAAGTGGTGGAGCTGAGCTTCAGACCCAGGAAGCCTGCCTGGACTGCCTGTTACTCCTTCCTTAGAAGAGGGACGGGCTTCGGCGAGAGCGCTCTGCATTGCCTGGGGGGGTCAGTGACCCTGTGCTTCCTGACTTGGTTCTGGGGGGAATCTTAGGGGTAGGACAAGAGTCTGAGGCAAGATAGGGCCAGTCTACTAGGGAGGAAGCCCGCAGCTGCCTGGGCTCTCGGTTGTAATGATGATAAGTGCTGTTTGCATTTTATTTAAGAAAAGAAAAGGCGTTAAACATGCTCATAACCCTTTCACCGTGGGTTTGGTTGTGTTTTGGGTCACATCATGTGACTGGTATGTACGGTGACCTAAAATGCTAAGTGCCTTGTTATAAGTTAAAAGCCGGGAGTGAGCATTAGAACAAGTGGGAGACTGCTTCTGCACGTGTCTATTCCACATTCTTCGGTCTCCCAGGCCATCGGTCCATGCAGCCTACCCCAGACCACCCTTCTTGAAATCAAGTGGAGCCCAGTGGGTGCTAATGAGTTCAGTGGCCATTTCCCCATGCAAGGTGGAGCACGTGGGGCTCTTTAAAAGGGGCCATGGTCTCGGTGTGGAGCAGGTAGTTCCCTGAGGGCTTCAGAGGGGTCTCTGGGCTCTTTCAGACGACTGAGAATCAGAAAGGACTGGGTGCCTCTGCTCTGAGACGTTGCCGGAAGCCCACCTCTCCCACTGGCTCATGTCTTGCTTTCCTCTGAGGAGGGCTGACAGGCAGGAGAGTGCCCAGCACAGAGACCTGGGTGTCTACTCAGGTGGCCTTGCCTTGGCCAGCAGGTACAAACTGTTCTGTCTCCCGCTCCTGCCCTGTGTTAACATTCCATCAGAAGAATTATGGAGAGTGTCAGAAGGCATTATGCCTCCCCTTTCAACTACAGATACTCTGGGTATAGATTTCTCATTCCACAAAAGCCAAGCTAATAAAATCCACCCCATACCCTGCACAGGGGGAAAATAAACAAATCTAAAGCAGGAGAACCCATGTTTCTTGATAGGGCCTGTGAGATGTCAGGGTATCTGCCCATGTGATATGTTGTTGGGGCATTGTTTTGTTTTTTTAATTATTAAAGTAATGCATTCTCATTGAAAAACCATTTAAATGATACAGAAGTATATAGGTTAAAAAGTAGAAGTTCCCCCAAAAGAGCATAAATGAAGATAGTCATTGTGCTCTTTCCCTGTGGTTTTAACTGTG
Source organism: Halichoerus grypus (assembly GCF_964656455.1). Taxonomy (NCBI): domain Eukaryota; kingdom Metazoa; phylum Chordata; class Mammalia; order Carnivora; family Phocidae; genus Halichoerus; species Halichoerus grypus. The sequence goes on along the minus strand of NC_135714.1, from coordinate 80,341,645 downwards.
TCTCTGTTTTCTAACCCCTGTAAGCTTCCTGAGGTGGTCAGTAACGCGCTTGCTATCCTTATATATTCTGAGCCTCAGTTTTCTTCTTCTGGAAAAGAGGGCATATTTCAATACCTACTTCTGAGGATTGTTATAATAATTACTTTGGATAATGTATCAGAGTGTTTATTTAACCTGGTACCTAGGACATCTGCATGCCCAAGTACGCATTCGATTAACGACACTTAACCGGACTCTTCTGCTAAGTCTTAGGCGGGTTTCCTGTCTGCTGAGTGATTTTCACCTTTCTGTTTCCTTTCTCTACCAGGAAGATGTCATCAACACTCAGTGTGGCTATGATGCCAGGCAAAAACCAGTAAGTGGAGTCTCATCTTGTCACTTAGCACAAAGGGTGTTGCAGGAGCTTTTGAACTTGCATGGTGACGCTGTGCTCTCCTCTTCCCTTGTGAAGGAAGTTGACCAGCAGATTGTAATCTACACGAAAGGCTGTGTGCCCCAGTTTGAGAAGTGGTTGCAGGACAATTTAACCATCGTGGCTGGTATTTTCATAGGCATTGCATTGCTACAGGTAAGACAAGCCTCCTTGATGGATGTCACAGGGAAATGATGCCCTGGGAGAGCCCTCCCCATGACAGGAGCTCTGCTGAATCACCTTAATGTCACAGTTTTTAAGACACATCAAAGGGCTGGGGAACAGACCTAAGCTATTTGGTTTGTATTTTATTTAAAGCCCTGATTTTAGATGCTACTATCCTGAAATACTTTAGGAAATCTTTTTTTTCCTTTTCATAATGGAGAAATTGATTGGGTCGGCAATTGGCTACTGGCATTCCAGTGTTCCCATGGGCCAAGTAATCACTGCCTTGTGACAGTTGGGGGAGGCGGGGATGGTCAGAAGGAGATCCCAGTGGCAAGATTAAGACTTTTTTAGACAGTCATCCTGTGTCCCTTTCTCTCTCTGGACCACCTTGTCAAAGTGTGAGGGAAGGAAGCACCCACTTTTCCTCCTAAGCAGCCCCAAGAGCTGGGGTTTTTATCTTGGGGATATATAATACTTTTCTTAGAAGGTCACGAATGGGGCACAGTGGTTGAAAGAAATTAAAGAAGACCTAAAGAAATGGAAAGCCATTCCATATTCATAGATCGGAAGACTTAATATTGTTAAGGTGGCAGTACTCCTCAAATTGATCTACAGGTTCAATGCAATCCCTATCAAAATTACAACTGCCTTTTTTTTTTTTTGCAAAAATGGACAAGGCCCATCCTAAAATTCATGTGGAAATGCAGCGGACCCAGAATAGCAAAACAAACTTGAAAAAGAGCAAAGTTGGAGAACTCACACTTTCCAGTTACAGACTTACTACAAAGCTGCAGTAATCAAGGTAGTACACAAGGTTGAACATATAGATCAGTGGAATAGAACTGAGAGTCAGAAATAAGCCCTGCCCCTAAGGTCAGTTGATTTTTGACAAGGGAACTAAGACCAGTCAATAGGGAAAGAATAGTCTTTTCAACAAATGGCGCTGGACCAACTGGATATCTGTAGGCAAAAGAACAAATTTGGACCCCTACCTCACACCATATATAAAAAATTAACTCCAAATAGATCAAAGACCTAAACTTAAGAGCTAAAGCTATAAAAAACTCTTCAAAGACTGTGTACATGTAAATCTTTGTGGCCTTGGATTAGGCAGCATTTTCTTACATATGATACCAAGAACACAAGCAACCAAAGGGAGTAGGTAAGTTGGATTTCATCAAAATTGAAACTTCTGTGCTGAAAAGGATACTATTAAGAAAAAGACAGTCCACAAAATGAGAGAAAATATTTGCAAATCATTATGTCTGATAGGTTTGGTGTCTAGAATATATAAAGAACGACTCAACAATAAAAAGACAAACTCAATTTAAAGATGGCCAAAGAATTTGAATCAGATATATCTCCAAAGAAAGTACAAATAGCCAATAAGCTCATGAAAAGATGCTCATCATTAGATGTTAGAGCAATTCAAAGTGAAACCACACTTCACACATACTAGGATGGATGTAATTAAAAAGGAAGACAATAACAAATGTTGGCAAGACTGTGGAGAAATGGGAACTCTCAGACATTGCTAAAGGGAGTGAAAACCATAGTCACTGTGGAAAAGAATTTGGCGCTTCCTCAGACTTAAATGGAGTTCACATAAGACCCAGCAGTTCCACTCCCAAAAGAATTGCAAATCTGTTCACCAAAAAGTTGTACATGGACATTCATAGCAGCACTATTCATAATAGCCAAAAAGTGGAAATAGTGTAAATGTCCATCAACTGATGAAGGATAAACAAAATGTGGGGTTTATCCATCTAGTGGAATATTATTCAAGCCACCAAAAGGATTGAACTACTGGTACATGCTACTGTATGGATGAAACTTGAAAACATTTTGCTGTGTGAACCCAAAAAACCACATATTATATGACTCTACTTATATGAAATGTCCAAAATAGGCAAATCCTAGAGATTGAAAGTAGATTAGTGGTTGCCAAGGATGGGGGAATGGGAATGCCTGCTAATGGGTACAGAGTTTCTTTTCAGCGTTATGAAATGTTCTGGAATTAGATAGTGGTGATAGTTGCACATCCTTGCACGTATACTAAAAATCACTGAAGTATAGACTTGAAAAGGACATATTTTATAGTATATGAATTATTTGTCAATTTAACAAATCAGAGATAAGGAAAAGGGGATTCACTGGCCGGGAAGTAGCCTATTGAAGTTGAGTTTCACTGACTCTCTTTTCCTTCCTTTCTCAGATTTTTGGGATCTGCCTGGCTCAGAATTTGGTTAGTGATATTGAAGCTGTCAGGGCTAGCTGGTAGAGCCCCGCATCACTGCTGTAAGACACTGGACAGACCCAGCCTTCCTGACCCTCCAGCGTGCCCAACTGAATCCACGCTGCAATCCCACGTGATGGAACTGCCGAGAACTTGGTTTTGGGCGGGTACAACTGGGAAATGCTGCTCACTGACAGAATTAAAAAGATAACCAGTATGAAAGTCGTTGCGCCGTGAATCTCTACTGTAGCCATGAATTTATGGTTGGTTGGATACTTACCAAAAAAGAAAAAAAGGGAGGGTGAGGGACCCAGATGTACTTGAATCTGTGGAACACACAGTCTTGTTCTCTCCTTCCGTGATCAGAGGGCTGGGAGAGGCGGTTTTTGCTCTTCGTCACACCTTGAAGGGACTTTCTGGTCCGTGGCCTAAAGAAGTGCATCTTTTCTAAAACTCAACCCCTTACCTGGGAGGGCTGTGGTTTTTGTGTTTTTTTGTTTTTGTTTTTGTTTTGGCATCCCTTCACTGTACATTTCAGGGACCTGTTACAACTATCACCCCAAGAAGAAAACAGCTTGTCTTTGGGTTCAGATGTTGTGATTGCATTCAACAAGTCATGTGGGTGGGCACGCCTGGTCTCTCCTGGAGTGTCTTTTTCAAGGGGAATTGTGTATTCCATGTGCCTGGAGTAAGGGCATTGGAACACTTCACGATGCTGAATTTTAGCAGGACAGATTGTTGTTCTAAGTAGGCCTGAGCTGTATGTATCAATGAAATTCAAGGAGAACATGAGGTTAATGAAGAGGTATTAATTAATACCCCTCACCTCAGCCCATCAAATTAGTTGTTGGATTCTTTGGAAACTGGAATATTCTGGGTTTTGTTCTGCTTTTTTGTGTGTTTTTGTTTTGGTCTCCCAAAAGTGAGAGCTAGGATACAGTTTCTCTTAAAGTGTTTTTTTACTCCACTTGACTATTAATTTTTTTTGGTATACTCTCCCTGCATGATCTGTGAATCCGACTCTACCAGTTCCTTTTCCTGCCAGCTTTCCTACAAGCATTTATAAACGTTACTTGGTCCGCATTTATTTCTTGGGTTTAGTGCCGTGAGAGGTGTGGCGTGTCCTCCCTGGCTGGGAAGGGACTGGCCCGCTGCGCCGTTGCAAATGCTTTCATGGACTCAACAATCCCTTTACCCTGTCAGTCTTCGGGGCCTGGTCCGCAGCACCCTCCGCCCCCTTCTCTTGGAATGGAATTGAATCTAATTCTGAAACAGTGTTGACACAATCAGAAAACTTCTGGGTTTTTGTTTTTTTTTTCTCATTCTGGTTTTAGTTTGCTTTTATTTAAAAAAACAAAAACAAAAACAACAAAAAAACAAAAGTGCATGGCCAGAGCTCCTTCTGTTCTCATAGTGCAGACTAACCAGCAGGATGGTAACAAAGCACAAATACTTTGGAAGGAAGCGCATCGATGGGGCAAGTGTTCTGCGACCCAAGGTGGGGGCACCACTTCCAGGTGCTGCCACTCACGCCTGTCCCCACTAACGTGGGGAGGGATGAATTTTGCCCCCAGATTTGAATCCAGCTGGTTTCTACCAGGATGTCCCTCTCCTGGGGAGCAGATATTAGCCTGTGGAATGCTGGGAAAATCACAGGTGTATTTTGTGGTGATGACCCACTTGCCAACACAAAACTGGGCGGCCAGCGAGCATGCTTTGTGGAGACTTAGCAAGGTTTTCTATTTTAGCCCCATGTTGCATCACTGTGGCTGATGAACGTGTTAATCTGCTCAGAGAAAGGACAAAGATTCTTTGAAAATTATCTGCAGAGTGCGGGTGTATGTACGACTGCATGTGTGTTTTTGTGTCCCTGTATAGTTAGGGATGTTCGTTCCATATTCCGGCTGTAGGATGATTTTATGTCATCTCTGCCCCCGTGCAGTTGTCATTCTGTAATGTCATTCCGACATGGAGAAGACTTGAGCCCTGCAGTTGGCACTCTTGTCTCTTTTTTTTTATTATCTCATTCTCCAGTGAACTCCATCTGACCAGTTGATTCAGAATCAGGCAAGATTCCCTCCCTTTGGCACATCCAGTGAAAGGCCAAACAGCAAGTCCAAGTGAGTTCTAAATTTTAATTAATCACCCTTTATTTTTTACACTTGAGAGTGGCTGTAATTAAGGCTGTCATTAATAAACTGGTTCTACCTTACATGGAGTTATGTCTTTCTTCATTACCTGTCTTGGAATCGCAAAATTCTCTAATCCAGTGGTTCTCAGACTTTAGCATGCATCGGAATCAAATGGAGGGCTTGTTGAAACCGATTACTGTGTTTGCCCCATCCCCAAAATTTCTGACTTAGTCGGTCTGGGGTGGGGCGCGAGAATGTGCCTTTCTGGACAAGTTCCCAGGTGATGCTGTTGCTGTGTGTCTTGGAGGCACAGTTTGAGAAGCATCGCTCTGATCAGTTCTCTAAGGGGGAAAGGAACCTTTGGGGGTTTGGGAGGGAAGGGTCCCTTTATGCTGCTGGATGCAGATAGAGAGCTGGGTATATCAGAAATCTCTGTCCCTGAGGTCACTGTCTGATGGTCGCGATCACCTGGGGACCGTGTAGGATACGGGTGATCCAGCCTTGCCCATCGAGGTTTTGGAGTGGGGGAGCCAGAGCCTATGTTTTTAAGAAGTTCCCATTAAAAAATTTAATACACAATGAGATTCAGGACCCATTATTTTGGTAATATTCACAACATTCTTTCTAAGAAAATAATTTCTAGTAGTCCCTGAGAACAAGAATCTTAAAAACCCATTTGAGAAGAGCCAACATAAATGTCCTTTCCTTCTGAATTATCACTGTAGAAAGACTTTATAAAACTATTAAAGACTTTTTTCAAAGATCAAATGAAAACAAAATTTTAAGGTTCATACAGTATTCTCAGACCCAAGTATGTCCCAACACTTGTTTGAGAAACATTTTACCTCATTTCCCTGGATATTTGAGACCAAAATGTTATTTTGACTTTAAAGAAATTGGTCAGCGGCAATTGGAGATAAACAATACCTAGTGAGGTTTCTTAGCTGTGCTATAGAGATTATCTACCTATGTGAGGAAATTGGCCCTCCTTGCTCCCAGCAAACCAAGCCAACAAAGAAAAATTCCAGCTCAGAAGTAAAAGGATGCTTTGCTGACAAAACTCAAAACTTACAGGAAGTTTCTTCCCTGTTTAGAAAGTAGACTTTGGAGGATGGTTATTAAGTTTCTCTTTATCTCTATTGTTTGGTTACGACAAACATCATTACCTCCATGATTTAAAAATATCTAATACGGTTTTTAAAAATGAACACGGGAATTAAGAATTTTGCATCATGAAGCACTTAAAAGAGAAGTCCCTTTACTTTTTTCCTCCTTCCTGCTACAGTCCTCCTCCTCTCAAGGGGATTCTGAACAGTGTCTGTTGGCCTTTTCTTATGGTGCAGAAGGTTTTCTCATTCGCGCCGGTGTGTGTGTGTGTGTGCGCGTGTGTGCGCGCGCACGGCACTTCTGGGGAGTCCATCTCTGTCGGTTTCCGCTTGCTTGGACAGGAGCCCTGGGAAGCCGGTGGACTGAACAATGAGGAGCCAGAGCCCAGTGACCTGGCTGGCCCTCCGCAGCTCTGTCTGTCATTTATTCGGTGAAGCCCTCTTTCTCTAGGGAAATCCTGTTTAGACCTCCAAGGAAGAACCGGAAACCTCTCCATAAACCCTGGCCAGTGGGGGTTCATGGCCGGCTCTCTCCGGGGAGGGCATGGGGCTGCTTCCGGGTGCTGCCCTCTTAGCAGTGAGAGGCCTAGTCTTTGAGAAGGAAAATGCACTGTTGGCCTGGAAACGTACTATTCCTGGCCTTCTGGTGACATGATAAAATCTCTATATGACAACAGATAGGGCAGATGTGTCTGGGCAGGCGTAGGGGGCAGAGGAGAGAAGCCATACTCTGAACAAGGACCAAAGCCATCTTTAGTCTTACCTTTGCCTTCTCTCTTTTTTTGGAGGAGTTTGTGACAACGGTGGAGTTTATAAAATTATAGAAGTCCTCGTTTTTAGGACTTCTTTAATCTGGGGAATTAAATACAGCTTCCTTTGGATTGTTCATGCTGAGTAGTTCTCTTATAAGCTTGGCACCCATGACAGGATGCCCGAGTTAGTCCACTCCTGCTATCCATGAACCCAAACCAAAATCCTTGCGACCTGTGCTGGCCAGTGCAATTTCCTCCTTTACTTCTAGGAACTCCCAACCAGAGCAAACCTGAAGGAAGAGCAGGTTAGTGCATGGGTTTCACACTGTGTAAATATACTCCCAAAAGAAAGCAGCATGCAAAGAAGAAAGTGCGTCCCATGTTGTTGCTTTTCATCGAATGTGTAATTGCGCTGTAGGCAGGAGAAGGCCGCCTTTTCAATCTGGAGCTTATCTTCATGTATTAACTTTTGCAGAGCAAATGGTTTGACAGGAACGTTTTCGTGGCCTGCCCCCTAGTGGTGACCATGTAAAACGACTTACTGGGGTTGGAATAGTTACTGCGGGAATGAAATCACTATTCAGAGGTACTTGTGCTTTGGAGAAACTTGCGGGTCATATGGCTGTATTTTGTGTGCTTTGGGTGGGTAAGTCTTTCATTCCCTTTACAGACTCCTGGAAATGACATAGCTTGTTTCGGCAAGCGAGAGAGCAGGGTGTTTAACTCCCTTCACCTGAATCTGTGTCCTGACCTTGCTGCGGGGACTTTATAGGGCCCTGGGGCAGGGTGCATGCAGGGCAAAGCTGGGCCCTGCCTTCCTGCCAAGACTCAGACACAGTTTATAGAGGAGGCGGTGGCTCTCTAAAACTGCTCATCTGCCAGGCAGGCAACTCTCCCGAAGCAATGCACACGACATTTCTTGTATTTTCTCTACAAGCACCTGTGTGGATCACCTGGGGTTTGCTTGGATCTGAGAATCTGCAACTTCGATTTTAAAGAAGACTGGTAGGGTGTTGGCGGTGGTCTGGATCACCAGCTGTAACTTGTGTTTGAGGAATTTGTTATGGGTTGAACTGTCTTCCAAAAATTCATATATCGAAGTCCTTACCGCCAGTGCAGCAGAATGTGACCTCATCTGCAGCTAGCGTTGTGGCAGATGTCATTAGTTAGGATGAGGTCCTACTGGAGTAGGATGGGTCTTCTGAAAAGGGGAAATTTGGACATGGATCCACACAGAGGAAGAATGCCGGGTGAGCAGGGCACGCCGAAGACCGCCAGGAAGCCGGCAGAGGCTAGGAGGGAGGCATGGAACGGATGCTCTCTCAGAGCCTCCCGAAGGGACCAATCCTGCCCACACCTTTGGACTTTTACACCCCAGAGTTGTGAGACATTGCTGTGGCTTAAGCCACCGACTTTGTGCTACTTTGTTACCGCAGCCCTTGGAACCAAATACAGAGTTTGACTGCCTCGTGCTGGCTTCCAGTGTAGACGGGGTGGGACTGCTCCGCAGTCTGCTTTCCGGCAGGAGGACAATCAGTGTGCCTGTGCCCCGGGCGGAGCACCCGAACACGGCATGGGGCGTGCTCTGTCTGCCTTAGGCTCCTACGAACTAGTCTCAACATGTTTTGTGGGACATCTTAAATAGGGAATGCTTTATTACACTATGATTGAAAATGGTGGTCCTGCAGTCTGTGTTTAAGTAAATGATCTTAAATGTAACTTGTTAGGGTGATTAAAGCCTTGTAAATAAAACAGCTGTATTTCCATGATGTGTGCTTTCTTGAACTCTTGTTACTTTGTGACGGAATCAGCCCACTGGTTCATGGACACCCTGCTCTAAGATGGTGCCAGGGGGAATGCGTCGTCTATCCCTTGAAGTGACAGGTGGCATTTACTCCAAGTTTACTATGTTCCAGGCACTGTGCTGTAAGCACTCTGCATATGTTTTTTTTTTTTAAGATTTTTTTATTTATTCATTTGAGACAGGGAGATACAGAGAGAGAGAGAGAGAGAGCACATGAGCAGGGGGAGAGGCAGAGGGAGAAGCAGGCTTCCCGCTGAGCAGGGAGCCTGATGCGGGGCTCGATCCCAGGACCCTGGGATCATGACCTGAGCCGAAGGCAGACACTTAACCATCTGAGCCACCCAGGCGCCCTCTGCATACGTTTTTGAGGAGATGTAAACTGGAGGAGAGAAAAACCCCACACGTGGAAAATTTAGACTTCGTCCTGAGTTAAACTGCTCTCTTCCAAGGTGGTCCTGGCCCAGATGGGAAGAAGGAAAACAAGGCAGCGGAAGAAGGCGTCAAGGAGGAAGACAGGCTTGACTGGAGCCCCCAGCCGGGGCAGAGGAAGCCATCCCAGGGCAGGAGGAAGAAGGTGAGTGCTGCTGGGGAGGTGGGGAGGCCCCAGGAGTGGGGAGAAGTGCTGATGAGCAGTGAGAAAGTTAAGCACACCGAGTCCTGGAACTGTGGCCCGGTCCCCGGCATGGGCCAGGGCCTCAGAAACCTGCCGAATGAGGGGCGCTGGTAACTGAGGTGATCGGTCTCTACCTCCTTCTGGAGTGAAGAGGTGTCTGAATGAAGAGTAGGAGTTTTGGTAAAGCTGGACAGTGTCTGTGGGTACAAAACCCCTGGCTTTGGATGAGAATACTTAAGAAATCATTTCAAAAATTTGCCAGAATTGCCTAAGTATTTTGTGGAAAGCAAATAAAATAGCAGCCACGACCCCATGCCCTCCCATGAAGTCACTGAAACTTCACAGATCAAATGGCCTTAGAGCTCAGCCGGGCAGCAGCAAATGCCTTATTTCCTCCTTGTTTTGGAACCCAACTGTTTGCTCTGTCCAGTGCCACTGTCGCTGTGAGCTTTCTGTGGCCCGGGAGCTGGCAGGGTGAGCACCAACATGTCGCAGCGGGTGAGGGGGGACATTGCCTTGAAGCAGGTGGAGGTGGGAGGTGACAGTCTTGTTCTTTTTCAGGTTGAAGCCAGAGAGCAGTAGTTCTCAGCAATAGATGCACACTAGAATCACCAGGGAACATCAGACAACATTAAACCAAAACAAAAAACCAACCCAAAACACCACCCTGCAGCCCTGCCCCACTCCCCACTTTTAAGCCCCCCAGGTCATTCCTACCGCACTATCAGGGTTTCTCAAACTTTAATGTTACATGAATCACCTGGGTCACCTGAAATCACCTGGGGCTGATTTAGCAGGTCTCTTGAGTGGGGGGAGGGGGAGTGCCTGGTTCCAGCAGGTCCCAGATGACACTGCTGTCATCTGTAAACCATACTTTGAGAGGCAAGGACAATCAACAGGTAGGCCCTATTTACAGCAGTGCAAAATTCATGCCTTATCACTGACATTTCTAGAGGACATCTTTCCTAAAGCTACTAAGTTGGAATTTTCAGGTCTGGGAAGGAAAATGCAGGGTGACAGTAAATAGGCAATATGTGTTTATTTGTTAAATATATCTTACTCTGGTTACAAAAGAAAAACCTGCTCAATGCAGGAAACACAGGAAAACAGAAAAAGAAATATATATATTTTTATATATTTGTGTATTTTATATTTTTAACAACTAAAGGTCTATATTCGTATAGACCCACAAATTAGTGTGTGTCTTTCCATGACTCTTTTGTTTTAAATGGTTTAATACTGTTTATGCTGTTTTAGAGTCTGCTTTCTTCAAAATAGAACATTTTCGTGATCAGTGAATATTTTATGCAATAAATATTTTTATGGTCACATAGTATTCTATTGTATAGACCAGAGGTTCTCAAAATAGGCAATATGAAGGCCAAAGTCCAGACACTTTTGGGGGGTTCCCAAGACCCTCTCAAAGAGGCCATCATGTCAACACTATTTCATAGTAAAACTTAGACAGTTCCTCCTTGTTATCCTTCCTGAGTGCACAGTGGAGATTTTCAGAGACCGCATGCCGTGATGATGCCCTCACTCTGACAGCTAAATGGAGTGTATACTTGGTATTTTTGTGCTTTAAACATTTCTCTCTTTTAATTTTTAATATAGTAAATACAGAAATAACCCACACAAGCAAGGGTTATTTGGGGCCTCAACCATTTTTAAGTGTAAAAGTATCCTGAGGCCAAAATTTGAGAAATGCTGGTGTAAACTATAACCAACTAACCATCACTATTGGAAAGTTAGGCTCTTCCCAACTAAATAAAGTTGCAGTCACTTCTCTTACATGTTTCTTATATTTTGCACATCGTTAGACTCCTAATAGGCGAAGGACTGTATCAGAGGATTAAAAACATCTGATTTGTGGCGCCTACAGTTAAGCCTTATTTAAAGCTATGCACAGTCAATACATATCATTCATATTTAAATTTTCTTTTCTTTTTTTTTTTAAAAGATTTTATTTATTTATTTGACAGAGAGACACGGCGAGAGAGGGAACACAAGCAGGGGGAGAGGGAGAGGGAGAAGCAGACTCCCAGCTGAGCAGGGAGCCCGATGCGGGGCTCGATCCCAGGACCCTGGGATCATGACCTGAGCCGAAGGCAGACGCTTAACGACTGAGCCCCCCAGGCGCCCCCACATATAAATTTTCAAATGAAAATTTTTAACTTTGTCAGGATTTGTACCCCAAATCAAAAGAAAATTAGGTCTTTTATCTGTTCCAGATGAGGATTTATGTTAACTTAATAAAATCCTAGAATGCCAGTTATGTCACCACCCGCTCTGTTGTGATGGGGATATTTGCCACTGAGATGGCGGGAGTGCAGAGCCGCTGTCCTCCCCCTCCACCTGCTCAGGGTGAGAGCAGGAACAAGAAAATGGCCCGCAAGCGGACGTCATGCCTTTAGGAAAGACCATCTCAGGACTCTGGCTTCAAGGCCTAATTTGATTTCTACTGATGCTTTCATTACTCTTCCTTGAACAATTGCTAATGCTGCCTCTCACACCCGTCTTCTGAGCCTCATGAGTATTGAGGGTCCTGCTCAACTTGAGGGCGAGAGAGGGAAGAGAGAGGATTAAAACAGATACATGGAGTCAGGGCTTACTCATTCCACTCGGGGCAAAAGAAAGCCTTTATGAGATGTTGATTCCTTTCTGGACTCTGTCATGGCAAGAACTGGAGTCAAACTGGGCATTGGAACATATGCCTTAATGACTCAGTCACTGTTAATAGGAGGCTGGTCACTCGTGAAGCCTGAAGCATGCTTTTGTTCAAAAACAAAAGTCAACTGAATAAATTTTAAAGATCTTACTGACTTTATTCAATGATTCAGGTTGAAGAATCAGGCAGCGTCTTTCTAGCACAGAGAAAGGAGCCCTGAGTTGCTATACAAAATGAAAGACTTCTATCGGCAGAAGAGAGTGGGAACAAGGAGGTTATACTAGCGAAAAGCGGGGTGGTTGTGGGGAGGTCACTTTCCTATAGGGGATGGCAGGGGTCTGTCAGGCACATTAACTCACTTGTGTGATTAGGTAATTCCTGGTTGACTGGTTTAAGATTTCATTTCTGGGAGCCGCCAAAACTGTAAGTCTTGGCTTTTGTGTCTCCATTTTGGGCCCATTGTCTTGTTTTTAATACTGTGCAATCTATATACAGTGAAAACTCTTCAGGTTGCTTTTAGGAAAAAGGAAACCCATTTGCGGTAAAGTCAGAAGGTCACAGACTGTGTGTGCCGCTTAGAGCTCAGCCACCGCCCAGGGTGGGACCTTAGCCACACTACTTTCTCTCCTACCTTCCCGTATAAGATGGAGAGAGTGGTACCTACACCATGGGATGAAAGGGGTCCCCCTGCCCTTCTTCCCCAAACCCTATGCATGCCCTCGACCTCACCTAAAAAAATGGCTTTCTCAGGGAGGTTCTGTCAGTATTCGGGGACCCTCTCTCTGCTCCACCAAGACCTGCTCCACAGCACTCTCTTCTGAAGAACTCTTAACACTTGAATTCCCTTGAACATTGTCTTTTTTTCCATGGAATTGGCCTGTATTGTTAACTTCTAGGTCTCAAGCACTTGAGGCTGCTTTTTTTAGCATGTCAATGAACAATGAGATTAACTTTGTTTCTGGGTAGAGAGTATATGCTCACCAAAAGGATAGACTTTTATTCTGTAAAATAGATCTCTACCTTCCCTGTACAATGGTTTTTTCAAAGATGAACTGACCCTGACAAGTTCCAGGCAACTCTGGATAAGCTTAGGCCTGTGTTCAACCCTCCCAGGGCCCCTCCACTCCCCCCAACCCTGCAATCCTATTTAAGCATCGAATAGGGAAGGCAAATATGGGTGAGGATCAAGCCTTGGGAGAAATTATTTTGCTAATGAATTCTGAGTTTCATCCAGGCTTGAAGGATTTTGGAACCAACCAGTTTTTGAAATAGCTATGTTGCTGGGAGGGGGGATCAAACATTAAACTGAGGAAAACTCTTGTGGGATTGCCAGATGAAATTGAGGTCCTCATGAGTTTGTTTCGGTTCAAACAGTAAGAGTATTTGTGCTGACCTAGAAAGCTATCCCTCAGGTGTCCTGGAGGGGGAGAAACCACCCTAGGCAAGACAAGAGGAAGGCAGGGGTCCTCACAATGAAAGGCTGTAAGGCATGGGGTGGACACATGGAAAGCTGAAGAGAAAGGCTGTGTGTCTTTCATGGGTGCAGTCGCCCCCTTTGCCTCCTCTAGGAGCTGAAGGCTCCAGATTATCAGCAAGAGGCTCCAGATGTCTGAGCTTTCCATCAGGGTGACGGGGGACAGAATGCTGTGGACAGTGGTTGTATCTGGGGTTGTGCCCAGTAAGACTGAGCAAGCATGAGGATATTCAGGTGAAATCACCAGAAGATGTGTCAAGACTAATTATTCCAGGTAGTTTAGGGTGGCAGAAAGGTCTCTGACCATTCTGGGAGGTGTCCGCCTTAGACCATATCTGGAGTGGAGCAGCTCAGGAAGTCTGCTTGCTCTGAGTACAGTGGTTTATTGGCAAGTGATAATTGGTCCCAGGGTCAGAACTTAGTGGCCTCACAAAAGGATGAAGGTTGAATAATGATCCTGGGTTATTGATGCAGTAAATGGGCCACCTGCTTGGATAGGATGATGACCCCTTTGTTGGCCAGGCCAAGCTCTCTCTGAGACTTGAAAGAAAGTGTGATTGCCCTTGGTTCTAATAGGCCAATGCTTTTCCACTCTAGCTGCAGGTAAGAATCACTTTTATTACTTTTGGAGCTTTAAAAATTCAGATGCCCAGGCTCCAGATCCAGAGATTTAATTACCAAAGTTTTTGGTAAGGAACACCATTTTTTTTTTTTTTAAATGGGGCTATTTTTGGTGTCTCTTGGGGACTCTGATGTAACACAACAATGTGTGTATTTAGGAAGTGCTAAAGGGCACACTGCAGGCCGAGGGACTCTCTATAGTCAAGGCTTAGCTGGAATAAGGACCTGCCACTGGGTGTCTCCTCACGGTGCCTTAAGCACCTCCAACCCGGTGCATCAAAGCCAGCTCACTCATTGCTCTCTTACAGGAATCTGCTTCTCCTCCTTTGTTCTTCCTTTCCATTAGCAAACATCACCACCATCCTCTGCACTGTCACCCAAGTCAGACACTTCAGAATCCTCTTTGCTTCCAAACTCCACCCTTTTCTGGACATCTAGTCCCACTTTAAGCATGAAGAACTATGAAGACTCTGAAGCTTTTCCGTCCTGGTGAGCTAACAAGTTAGCTTGCATCTCTTTCACCACCACAGAGCGGAGGTGTGGGACTCCTGAGACACAGGACTTTTGTTACTCCCTGCCCTGCAGGCTGTAAGTTTCTCATGCCCCCAGTCCCACAGGGGGTAGTGACTACAAGTACAGTAGGTTTGTGCTTCAACCAAGGAACACTTAGGAAAGCCCCAATCTTATAAAGGGATCTGTGAGCAATCTTGGCCAACCTTTGACCACCCCCCTCACTCTGGGGAGGAATTACCTCTGTCTTACAAGGCTGTTCTATCCACATCCTTGGAGGGATAGTTTGAGACAAAAGCTACCTTTTCACAGGAGTATAGAAACATGAGCTGCCCCTGAATTGTCTCCCAACATTACGAACTTACCACAATTTCCTATTAATCTTACTCCTGCTGTGTGTGTGTGTCCTATTAATCACAGTTCTGGTTCTAGAACAAAACATAAAACAAATATTCCAATCTTCTATTTAAAAACTTTTGGTTTTTGGGGCGCCTGGGTGGCACAGTAGGTTAAGCGTCCAACTCTTGGTTTTGGCTCAGGCAGTGATCTCAAGGTCCTGAGATCAAGGCCTGTGACCAGCTCCACACTCAGCATGGAGTCTGCTTAAGATTCTCCTCTCCCTTGGGATGCCTGGGTGGCTCAGTTGGTGAAATGTCTGCCTTCGGCTCAGATCATGATCCCAGGGTCCTGGGATCGAGCCCCGCATCAGGCTACCTGCTCAGCGAGGAGCCTGCTTCTCTCTCTGCCAATCCCCCTGCTTGTGCCCTCTCTCTCTCTTTCTCTCTCTGACAAATAGATAAATACAGTCTTTAAAAAAAAAAAGATTCTCTTCTCCCTCGCCACCTCCCTCCCCCCAAAATCTTAAAAAACTAAAAATAAAAACTTTTGGTTTTCCATGATATAATAAAAAATCAAAATGTCTAAGAGACTGCCCCCCCCCCCCATTCTGGTCTTCTCTGTTTTCCCCACCGTTATCTCTTGCCTCTGCCCTTCCGTATGTATCCACTGTGGCGGGAGGCTTAGTGTCCTCTCCCTACAGACCCCTGTAACTCTGTTTATGTGGTGAACACTCTTACTTGTTTGCTTAATGTAAACAGATTAGTGTCTTCATCTTCTCCCCCAGTGGACAAAGCTGTCTTCTCATTCCATCCCAACACGGTGCCTGATGGACACAGTAAGAGCTCAACAGATTTTTGTGTAGTGAGGAACGCTGCGACATGAGCAAGTCAGGCTGTTTGGAGTTTTTCTGACTGTTGAGGGTTAAAGCTGGTAGCCCCAGTTGTTTTAGTCCTTTGTCCTTTGTTTTAATGAGTTCTGTGGTTGTGGCTTGTGAGCAGAACAAGCTGTCCTCAGAGGTTTTGATGCTTTAACGATTAGCCTTGCTAATCAAAATTTCATTCTGCTCCAAGTAACAGAAGACCTTGCTCCAGGGATTTGAGCAGCAGGTGTGGGCCTCATGCGTGCCTGAGAGCCCTCAGTACGGGGCTTCTCCTCCGGGTCTCTGATGCCGCCGCAGATCGAGGTGCTCTTCCCCTTTCTGCTCCACTGTCCTGGGTGTACGGGCCTTTGTCCTCACGTTTGTACCTCATGGTGGCAAGAGGGCTGCTGTACTTGGGGAGCCCATATCAACACTTGAGGCAGGGAAAAGGAAGAAAAGGAGAAGGTGAAGCTTAGCAAGCTGGGAAGTTGGAGTATCTTAAACTTGGCACAATGTCCCCCTGAACAAAAAATGGAGTTCTGTTAAAAAGGCACGAGGAGCTGGGTATTGGGTCAATAACTCACAATAGCTATTTAAAAGACAAAGTGTCTTTTAAAGTATTTATTTTTTTGTCTTTTTGCTTATTTATTTATTTATTTAATTTTATTGGTCCTACCAATCTGATCCTTGCCCAGGCCCACCGTTCCTATGTGTCCTGGCTTTGTAGACATTTGAACCATGTCTGGGTCCCAAGTGGTGACTGATTTCTTCTTCCTCTTTTCCACGCTCTGCTTCAATTTCTCAGAAACTGAAGACATTTTGTTTGGGTCTCTTACTGATAGTCTATTCATCTTCTAATATGGCAGAGATGTGGGGAGCTCTGGCAGATTTTTGATGCTGAGCCAACTAACACTCTAGAGAAAACAAAATTGACAACTGTTCCTGTCTGTGCCACACCTTAGCTCATGGTCTGTGTGATGCTTGGTGGTTTGAATCGCAGAGAATTACCTGGCCCTTGGGGCTTACTCACTCTGGGGCAGATGGGGAACATACTCCCCTTTGGTATATGATGTCAACGAAACATTTAGGAGCAGGGTGTTTCTCTTTTTGGGTTAGAAGGGTCCCCCATTGCATAAAAGCCCCTGACTCATGGGATAAAGGGGATGGTTAGCATAATTTTGTCTTCAGGAGAAGGGATGTATTTCTGACCTAGCTAAGAAGGGACTTCATCAGTTTCTGTAGTCACCACAGTGTGCTGCCAGCGCTGTGGGGGGACGGGAAGGTCAGCAGCGGCCCCCTCCTGTTAGCACAACGGAGTGGGTGCAGGCTTGGGCGTGGCCTACAGCTGTATTTCCAGGTATCTAACGCTTGTCAGGCAGACTGCAGCTGTCACTGCCCTTCAGAATGTCAAGTCTTTGAGGGGATAAAAATAATGCAAGTTTGCACGGGTCATAAAAGTGCCCTTGGGTCAAATATTGGGGCCTCCATTAAACATGGCTTTTCCTGTCTTCCTGCTTCTTTCCTCCTAAAAATCCATTGCCCATTCTCCTGCTCCAGAAGCAGACAGCCTGCACATGGGGGCTCCACAGGGTCACAGACATATGGACGTCCAGGGTCAATGGACTTCTGAGGAAACAGGGCAGGGGAGCCAGGTGGGGACTCTAGTAGGGTCCGCCTACTGCTGTCCGCCTGGAATAGAGAGTCCCTGGTTACCAGATCTCCCCATTAAAAAAAAAAAAAAAAAACAACTAGATTTTTAATGCAAAATCATCCAAATTTTAAATGTTTACAGCTGTTTATCCCCCCCATTTCTTTTTCTTCAAAATACCATGTGAAACAAAGATGCATGAGGGCCCCCAGTTTGCCCTTTCTAGTCTATAGGAAGAAATGGGTAGTCAGGTTATAGAATCCCAAGGAGTATTAAATGAGGATTCTTGTGGAAGAGGAGGCTCTCCACCCCTCTCTTCCCTCTCCACGTGAGTGGTGCCTCGAGAGTGTTTATCAGCTTGGAACAAATCAGAGTCGTGGCTCACAGGCTTGGTAAGAGGTGCAGAAGTGCTGGTAGCAGTTGATGACAGTGCTAAGAGGCAATTAGATTCCCATTAGCCAAACACCAGCTCCAGTGGGGGCTTGAAGGTGTGTTCTGGGCCTCCACTTTGTAGGAGGCCTACTCTGATACATTGGGTGAGGGGGTGGTGGTCAGTGGCAAGTGGGTGCCCCTGACCTCCTGCCTGGATGACCAGGAGGGAGGCGTTACCATTCCTCTCGTGGCCCCTCTTCCCCTGGGCGGTGGGTCCCCTTAGGAGATGAAGGAGGGATTAGCAGGAGCCAAGAGTGTCCAGGAGGTGAAGAAAGGGCAAGTGGACCCAGGAGGGGGCAAAGAGGCTCACTGAACAATTGACAAGGACCTCTGAAGAAGAAAGCGAGAGGAATTAGAGGCAGAAAGTCGAATGGCAGGGACTGACAGGTCAGATAATTTCTAGGAACTACTCTAGCATCTGCAAATGCTCTCAACTTCACATTTGGCTTGTTTTTCAAGAATCAAAATATGTCTTAAGTGCTCAAATGTGGGAAAATGGTTAAGTAAATTATGGTACATCTACTATAACTGAAGAATATGCGGCCATTAAAAATGAGGTTTGTGAAATAATTAGTAATGTGACCAAACGCTTATATAAGTGGAGAGGATGTAGCTACACGTGGCCGAGTGCTTGAACTGTGCACAGTACGCACACACACAGGGCCCTTGCTGTGGGAGAGCATGCCAGAACCTCATTCCGAAACTGAGCATCAGCCCTCAGTCCCAGGTTTAACAAAGCCTGCGTTGTAGAGGGCGAGGGGCTGTCCAACCCGGTCACGGACACTCCTGTACGGGTAATATCTTTTCCTCCGATGCTTTGCTTAGGCCAGTGCACACCTTGCTCCCACTTCTCATGGCTCAGGGGAAGGTGCTGCCTCTCACAGCTACCCTGATAGGGGAACAAGAGGGCAAGAGGCAGGAGCGGGAGGCAGAGGATTTAACAGGTATTAGTAAGGGATACGATGAAGCTCAGTGGTCACTCTGCTGTGTCACTTCCTCTAACTTCTGGGCACTGGGGGTTGGGTGGTGTGGGTTAATAAGAGTGGGATATGAGTCATTAATACCTCCTCCCTTACTTTCCTTACCTGCAAGAAAAAGGAAGTTATTGTAGGAAAGGCATAGTGGGGGAGTGGGTTGCATTCCTGAACCTTAAAAAAAGGGAAGGTGGGGTAAAGGACTTCTATACTGATAGTTGGCCCCAATTGAAATTAGGGACTATTTTGTATTCCTTCAGAGATGGGCCTGAAATAAAAGCTACTCTGGTTAATATTTCCTCCCTATTGTTCACCCTGATTAGGGCAGCTCTTTATCTTCGGGTGTTGGGTTGCAACCTACGTGCCTTTGTATTATCTTAGAGTATAATTCAACCTTTCCCTTCCTTCGTAAATTCTATGTAATTATAGGTATTCATCTGATGTGCCTATGCTAGACAGGGGAATGGGACTGAGAATCAAGAAGCTGAGCAGAATATCCCTGAAGAGAAGACAAGGTCAAAAGCTGGCTTTCTCTGGTCCTGGTGAAAGGTGATGCTGACCTTGGAAGAGTCCTGTGAAATGTCCTAAAAGGAGAAGGGGTTTTTCATCTGAGTGCATGGACTCTGTGAAGGCAGGGATGAAGCCAGCTTCCCTACAGGCTTGGCTCTATTTATACGGCAGTCCCTTAAAAACCAACCAAGAAAAACACTATTTTGGTAGAAGGGAGGCCTATTTTAAAGTAGATATGGTTATAAAATTCAAAGTGAGCATTCACAGAGGAATTTATTTTTGACAGTAATCTGAAGGTACAGCCAGAGTTTCTTTCCTTCAAGATTCTTCAGGATTCCTGGGAATTGATAAATAACAAAGTAACTACTGCAATAGTAAAGTAATGTCTCTCAATTATATGTGAAAATAGATTACATATATTTTTAAAAGATCTATTGTTACATTTAAAGTTCGTATGCTAGGAGTCTGTGTTAAGGCTTTAAATTTTTTATTTTAACAGATCTAGTAAAGATCTTTAAAATTATTTCCTTAAAAAAAAAAAAATCCCAAATCTGAAACTAACAGGTTTCAAAGTATGACAGGATTAGGCTTTACACTTCCTTGATGAAGATAAACAAATTTAGCTAAATTTCTGAAAACCCAATCCTGAAACAGAAAATTCTCTATGTGACCAACACCAACTAAAAACCAAGTTCCACATACCACCTGAATGTGGTTTTAACTCAAGTGGGCTAAACAGAGTAAAATAAAATTGCACACATGCCTCTGAGCAAAACCACAGATCTCTGAGCCATGGACAAGTTCTAAGAATGTGTTCGGAGGTCAGAGGTGAAGGTGAAAGCCAAGTTTGTTTTTTTGATTCAAGCCTCCCTTGAGCCCCCATTTCCATGCTTTAGCCACCTTGCTTGCTCCAGTTTTTACTCCTTGAATGCTGCATTGATAATGCTGGGGGCCAGAGAAAGCGACAGTGAAGTCGCTTGTGAGAATAGTCGCTGCTCCTAACATCACCCTGATTCTCCATTTTGCTCAGTAAGTGGGAGGCTCTACATCTCTCTTAGGATAAATGTGACTTCAGGGACTGAGAACAAATGTCAGGAGAACCACAGGCGTCAATATATAAATCAATTGTCAGCATACTAAATTTCTATTTAGTACTACAAATAGGTATATATGTACTGTCCATTTTTAAAATGTTAGAATGTGTCATGGCTAAAAAGTTTTGGTTTGTTTGTTTTCTAGGGAGAAACAAAGTGAGAATAAGGAAATAATTTTTAAAAGTCCACTAAGAAGGAAAGAATAAATTACGTTTAAAAAAGAGCATAAATTCCACGCGAGGCTTACTTTTTTCCTTCAAAAACTGTAGCCGACCATTCATGACCTAAAAGGAACAGCTTACCCTTGGAAACCTCCAACATAGAGGGACTCTGCCTGTCTAGTCAAGAAGCATAATGATAAATAGGCCTCATAAGTGGATTCCATCAGGATTCAGAGCACAGCTACCAAAAGCTTTCATGCAGAACACACACCATTTATATTTAAGGGAAAGACATACAGGAACAGATATGTATACAAAATGTATATATACTGATAAGTTGGGCAGCATTGGAAAGCGGAAGAGGGATCGTTTTGTTTCTATACTGAGGAAAACTCGTAGTATTACAGCTTTATTTATATTGACTTAGTAATAATACTAATAAAAGCTAAGATCATTGCACTACTAGTGTTACTCCCACTTTAGAGAGAGGTCTGAACAGGAAGAGGAAGTCCTGTAGTGGGGACCTACCTCCAAGGCCTACTTTGCAGACCTGGCCATCACAGTTTCATGGGTAGGAAGCAAGGGGTTATGCATTCTGCACTGAGAATAACTGGGTGCTCCTCAAACTATTAATAGACCATATCTCCCATTTGGCTGTTGAGTTCCTTTAGCTGGGAACCCTCCAGGGGGAAGAGGGATAGGCCGTAAGATGTCACAGGTATCATAGTTCCATCCAATCTTACCTTCAACCTCTAGAAGTTTCAGTTACCACAAAAAATCTGGGAAGTAGGATTAAGCTCATCACATTGATGAGAAAGCAGGCTCAGAGAATTTAAGTAACTCTGTGATGGTCACACAGCCAGTACGTAACAGAACCAGGATGTGACCTCAGGTCAGACAGTATTTAAAGACATTACTCTTTTCACTAATCACACTTAAAATAGTTTTCACATCTGTCAGACACACCTATAAAACATCTATGAAGCTACATGGCATATAATTATGTATTGTACGTAGGTAAATTAAGAGAGCACATCTGTGAAAAAAAAAAACCCTCAATTTTCCTGGTTACAGCTATGAAGATTATCATTAAGTGCTTTTTAATAGACACTTGTGTAATTCAAATATTATGGTTTCCTAGAGTTAAGACTTTTAAACTTAATGATTCTAGTAACAGCTGAATACAAAGGGGGAATACTTACCTAAGTAATAGATATCTTCATCCCTTATATTCAGCAGAATTAGACGATAACCTTTCTAATGATACCAAAGAGCATTTCTTTTTGAAATCTTCACATGCAGGGTTTCTCAGAATACTTCACACAAATGGTTTTATCTAAGAGCTGCATTTTGTTCCATCTAAGACAAAATCATTTTAGAACTAAAAAATTTTGTCTACATCTCTATGGTTATCAGATAATATATACAAACCCTGTTTTATCAAGTTGAA
Organism: Halichoerus grypus; assembly: GCF_964656455.1. Taxonomy (NCBI): domain Eukaryota; kingdom Metazoa; phylum Chordata; class Mammalia; order Carnivora; family Phocidae; genus Halichoerus; species Halichoerus grypus. Next base: position 80,319,682 of record NC_135714.1, on the reverse strand, counting down.
AACACTGGATTATGGGCCAGCATTTAATCAATTTTGCTTTGAGCACAATGAGGTTACAGTCTGCGGGCTGGTTAGCAAGATCCCAAGGAGTGAATGGGCTTCTTTCCCAGAAGGGAGGGAAGACATTTTAGTGCCTTTCACTGAGACATCTTCCTTCTAATTCTTGGCCTTTTTGCTTTTCAGCTATGTTCTAATCCTGACACATAGTGATAATTAAAGCTATGCTGTACAGTTCCTCCCATTCTCTCCCTCAGAAAGCATTCTTAGTGGGTAGCAAACTAATTTAAAGGAATTTTAAATTCCTTTAAACTCAGTTCAAGTAGTATTATCTGTAGACTCCCACCTCCTGCCATGGCAGAGCAGGAAATCACCTAGTTAGTTTGGTGGACATCTGTCATCATAAGGGCATAGCCTTCTGGTCTCTCTGCAGAAAAAGTAGTGATTAGAAATATACTTTGTTTTGTTGGAAATGGGAATTCCTAGCATATCAATTGATTGCTGGTAGCTGGCCCAGATGATGGCTTCTCTGAAATCTCTAATTTTTGGATACCTCTGTTCTGAGGTTTTCTGTATGATGATTTTTCAATAGGGACCAATCCCATAAAAAAAAAAAAATTTCTCTGAAATCAGACAAATATCTAAATCTCATTTCTCTTTCAATCTATCTAGGATTAGTTTAGGGAGTCTGAAAGTTTATATAAGTGGGAATTCATCAAATACTTACTGAGCACCAACAATGAGCAATCACTGTTCTAGGAGCTGGAATTAGAAGTAAAATATACAAACAAACCATTACAGTTTGATATACTATTTATTTAGTTATTAATATGGACAGCCTATCCAACATTACAGATGTTTTTCAAAACCTATAATAAAATATAGTCCACTGTCCAGCCCAGAAGAAGACAATAAACAAGATCATTCTTACAGTAAGTGTAGCATAAGCACTCACAATAATAGTCTCTTTCCTGGACATCAAAGGGAACAATCAAAGTTTGTTTTTTTTTTTTTTTTTACCTCCACTGAGGTTTTAATTTTCTTGAATTATAGCGGTTTCAGAGTCAAAAGTCCAACTTCAATCACCCCACAGATATGTGCAGCATCTCCCATTGAAGAGGAAAGAGCTCCTGTCACCCCGGGCAGCCCATTCTACTGTCCTGCAGTCCTTCCATATTGGAGCCCATCATACCTTTCAGCCAGTATTTGTCAAACTTGTGCATGGGGACAAGATACGTAGGTTACAGGGATCTTTTGATTAATTTACAAAGATTGTGTTTCAAAGTTCTAAAAACCCATTTGGTGGTCGTAGTGGCAGTGAAGAGTACACTATATTTCGCCAACAGGGTCTTCTCATCTCTGGAGTCTTGGCATCATCACCTTTTTCTGGTAGCTTTAAGATCTATTGCAGTTCTCTGTGGCAAGTGGAGGTGGGAAACTCTAAACAGCTACTGGTATGAGGCCATCTGCAGAATGAACTGGACTGGCTACTATGGCTTTTATAACCTGCTTCCTTTCTTTAGTATAGACAAACTTCTTTCTTAATCTTTTTTCTGTGTCCTGCTAGTTCTATTTTCTTAATCTTTTTTTCTATGTCCTGCTAGTTCTAAGATTTAAAAGGACTATGACAGAGGAAACTTCTTGCTTTCAAGCTGAATGATGAAAAATAGCCAAAAAACCCCCAAAAAACCCAAGAACCCCACCCTCCAATGAGCTATACTCAATTTCCTCAGTTGAAAACAAATGCCAGGTGAACTTTTAAAGACAAGTGTTGGACAATGCTGATGTCAAAATGTACATAGATTCTAAAATATAGGCCAAAAAAGATGTTACTTAGTGTAACACAGATTCTTCAACCCCTTAGTTTCATGCTGAAAAGTACAAATGATTTCAATGTTAGGTTTCAATGATGACAGCCAATTAAATATGAAATTAAAAAGCCTCAGGGAAGTCTTGCCAAGTTTCTGGCAGTTTCAGGAGTCTACATAGTTAGGAAGAAGGAGAAACCATAGGGTAAAGAGTGAGAGCATTGGATTTTATTTAACTCTAGGTACCACGGGTTTGACATTAGTAGGTAAGACTAATGAATGAGCAGCCATACAGTTTTTTGGTCACTGTGCTTCCCAAGCACCAAAAAATGGAGCTATTTTTACTATTCAGTTCCATCTTCAATAAGCTAAACAGATCCTGCTGCATTCTTGTTTGTTTCTAATTTACCAGTACATTATTAATTACGCAGTTTACCAAATGTGAGGAGCAAGTCATTATGTAGTACCAAGTTTACATCATCATAGGACTACAACATGCACATTCTACTTAATGTAGCTCAAGCAACAGGAATACAAGAGAACAGTTATGGGTGGAGACTTGTTTTTGACAAATTCATGTTCACACTAACTATGGGTTTAGAAATCTTATTGGGCAGGTACCTACAGCAGTTCTTCAACTGGTACTGGAACATTACACGCATGCACAAGTGATATGGAAGAAAATGAAGCAGAAGAGGCAGCTGGATGGAGGACAAAGGGGAAATCAGAGGTGGGATAATGCCATGTACCAGGGAGGGGCTGTTCTCAGCTGTCCACAGTAAGTCTCTGCTCTGTGAGAGAGGCCTGTTGGGCAACACTTTTGTTCTCATGACTGCGAAGTTTGGATACAACATCTAGAAAGGCCAAATCCTGTACTTCCTTGTGTAGAGATTCTGGAAGACAAAAAAAAAAAACCAAGATAACAAATATGCTACTGTTCTGATTGTTCTAATCTTAATATACAATCTATCCAGTACATATACCTAAAATGTTTATCTGGATGATACCAAGTTATAAAACTAGGAACAATTCTGGAAAAACTGTAGCAGCCTAGAAATGCTAAGACACTCGTAAAGACAAGTGTTGGACACACAGCAGTAGCCTAGAAATGTCTTCGTTAGAGATGTGTTATATCCCTAATAAATCAGAGGAACTTTACTTGCCATATTTATATATAGATAAATGTCAAGTTCTACAGTCTGTTTGATTAATGAGTTATAATGAAACACAGCTCATTGTATTATCTCAAGTTTTAGTTATATACCCCTTGGCCCTATCTATCATCAGTTCAAATATGAAGTCCAATGACTTACAAAAAAAACTTAGCTCTGTTTCAAATTAATTTTGTGGCAAATGAAACAAACAGGTTATACTTCATATCCCTTCAACAACAAATTTCTGTGACAATAGGCTTCCCTTTTAGATATCTGATCTTCCTCTTTCTGGCTTTCTTGCTCTCTTTAACCTCAATTATAGGAAAATACCAGGCTCTTAAGTCTTGGAGACTGCTATATGAGAAGACTGACGTCTAATAAGTTTAATGCAATCAACATTCCTCAAACTGATAGATTAATAAGACTGTGAGGTCTAAAACTAGAAATGTTTTTAGTAGAAACAGAAAACTGCATCCTAAAATTCAGATGGAATCTCAAGAGACTCTGAACAGTCGAAACAATCTCAAAAAAGAACAAAGTTGGAGGGCTCATACTTTCCAATTTCAAAAGCTACTCTAAAGCTATAATAATCAAAACAGTGTGGTGCTGAAATAAAGACAGATCTATAGATCAACAGACTAAAACAGAGAGCCCAGAAATAAACCCTCATATATACAGTCAAAATAGTTTTGACAACTATTTGACATTCAATAAGGAAAGGACAGTTTTTTCAACAAATGGTGCTGGTAAAACAGGAGAGCCATAAGCCCTTATGTACAAAAATTACATTTAAGAGCTAAAACTATAAGACTCTTAAAATATAAAGGAAAAACTCTGACATTGGATTTAGCAATTATATCTTGGATATGCATCAAAAACATAGGTAACACAAGGAAAAACAGATACATTGGACTTTATCAAAATTAGAAACTTTTGTGTACCAAAGATTACTATCAATAGATTGAAAAGGCAGCCCACAGAATGGGAGAAAATATATGTAAATCATATATCCAACAAGGCATTAATATCCCCAAAATATAAGGAACCCTTTCAACTCCACAAAATAACTCGATTAAAAAATGGGCAAAGGACTTTAGAATAGACATTCCCCAAAGAAGATATACAAGTGGGCAATGAACACATGAAAAGATCCCCTACATCACTAATCATTAGGGAAATGCAAATCAAAAGCATAGTAAGATACCACTTCATACCCATTAGGATGGCTATTATAGAAAAAAAAAAAGTTAGGATGTAGAGAAATTGGAACCCATGTGCATTACTGGTAGGAATGTAATATGGTGTAGCTACTGTGGAAAATAGTATGGTGATTCCTCAAAAAATTAAACGTAGCCATTACTGTATGATCCAGCAATTCCACTTCTATGTATATTCCCAAAATGACTAAAAGCAGGAACTGAAAAAATACCCGTGCACCCATATTTTCATAGTAGCATTATTTACAATAGCCCAAAGGTGACAATAACCCAAATGTCCATTGATGGATGAATGGATAAACAAAATGTGATATATATACATACAATGGGGCATTATTCAGTCTTAAGAAGGAATGAAATTCTGACACCCGCTACTATTTGGATGAGCCCTGGAGACCTTATGGTAAGTGAAATAAGCCACACAAAAAAGAATATTGTATGTTCCACTTATATGAGGTACCTAAAGTAGTCAAATTCAGAGAGACAGAAGATAGAATGGTGGCTGCCAAAAGCTGGAAGGATGGGTGATTGGCATATTTTGGCATATATTCCATGGATATATACTCTTTTTAAAGAGTACTGAGTTTCAGTTTGGGGGAAAAAAAGGGTGGTGATGGTTGTACAGCAGTGTGAATGTACTACTCTGCCATTGAACTGTACATTTAAAAATGGTCATAATGGTAAATTTTATGTATATTTTACATTAAAAAATGCCTCAATAACAGTCTCAGCCAGGAAACAGAACACATAAAGAAGTAGCAAATGGGAATTTTAGAACTCAAAACTATAGTTAGTGGATAAGCTCAACAGCAGAATGGAGGGGACAGAAGAAATCAGTGAACTTTAAGACGGAACAATAGAAATTACCCAATTTGAACAAGAGAGGAGATAATCTGGAAAAAAATGAACAAAACCTCAGGAGCCTGTAGGATATAACTAAAGATCTCACATTCCTGCCATTAGCGACCTGAGAGGAGAAATAGGGTGGGGCTGAAAAAGTACCTAAAGAAATATGGTTACAAAAACTTTCCAAATTTAGCAGAAGACATAAGCCTACCTACTCAAGAAGGTGAGCAAACTTGAAACAGGATGAACCCAAAGAAATCCATGCCATGACACATCACAGTTAAGCTTGAAAATTAAAGACCAAAAAAAATCTTGAAGTGACACCTTACCAAGAGGGGAAAAAAAGAATTGGAAGACTGGATTTCTCTTAAGAAACCATGGAAGCCAGAAGAAAATGGCACATTTTTCAAATGTTGAAAGAAAAAGAACCGTCAACCCAAAATTCTATACCCAGAGAAAACATTTTTCACAAATGAAGGGGAAGTCAAGATATTCTAAAATAACAGAAAACAATTTGTCACTAGCAGACCTAACCCAAGAGTGGCTAAAAGTAAGTTCTCTAAACAGAAAGGGAATGTTTAAAAAAAGGAATCTTGGAACATCAGGAAAGAAGAACAACCCATATAGCAAAGGTGTAGATAGATGGTTGAAAACAAAAATTGTAACAATGTCTAATGTGGTTCTAAATGTATATAGAGGAAATATCTGAGAATTATAAATGAGGGAGGGTAATGGGAATAACTGCTCAAGCAATCAATAACAAGTCAGGAACGAGAAACAAAATAAAAAAATGAAACTGCAGACTTAAGCCATAACATCAGTCCTTACATTAAATGTAAATGCTCTAAATATACCAATTAAAAGAGACTGACAGAGTGGATTAAAGCACATGACCTAACAAGGTGCTCTTTACACTCCAAGTATAATGATAAAGCAGATTGAGATTAAAAGGGTGGGAAAAGATCCCATGAATGTTATTCAAAAGAAAGTAGAAGCAGCTAATATCAGATAAAGTAGACTTCAGAGGAAAAAAAGTTACCAGACCAGAGAGGAACGTAATGATAGAAAAGTCAATCCACCAGGAAGACAATAGCAATCCAAAAGGTGTATATATCTACCAAAAGAGCTGCAAAATATGTGAAGCAAAAACTTACAGAACTAAAAGGAGAAACAGACAAATCCACCATTATTACTGGAGACTTCAATATCCCTGTCTCAACAACTAACAAAACAATTAGACTATCAATATATTCTATTGGCTAAGAATATAGCAAACTCAATTCCATTACCAACAACCAAAAGGATCTAAGTGACATTTTAAGAACACTTCACTCAGTAACAGTAGAATACACATTCTTTTCAGTATCCATGGAATATATGCCAAAATATGCCAATGATTTCTTGAACAAATTCCTTAGCTAATATCATGATACACAAAATCAACTTGTTCTTTATATAAAATATTTTAGAGCTGATGAAACTTAGTTATTAGTTTTTTAACGTTTTTTTTTTTTTGCCTATTTTCTATATGATATTATTTCTAAGATTTTTTAGTTTTATTTTAGAGAGAGTGAGAGTATGTGAGCAGGGGGGAAGGAAAGAGAGACTCTCAAGCAGGCTGTGCTGAGCGCGGAGCCCAACGCAGGGCTCGATCTTATGACTTGAAGATCATGATCCGAGCTGAAATCAAGAGTTGGACGCTCAACTGACTGAGCCCTCCCAGGTGCCCCATGATACTTACATTATTATTGTGAGAATCTTTTGTGAATATTTTCAAGTAAAAGTAATCCTATATCCTCCAGGAAACTAATTTCTAATGCTTTTAAAACCCAAAGCCACCATTTACTACTATTCTATATTTAATGTCAACCATATGTTGATAGACCTCAAATTTTAGAAGAAATGCTTACCAGATCCCATGAGAGCACAAATCAGGACCATGGAATTATATTTGATTTCAGGAGCACTTCTTTCATCTGCTAGCAGTCTGTGTAAAATCTGTACAAGTTTAGCACTTTCTAGATCTTTCTCGGCAGTGCCTAAAATATGAAACAAAGTATCAGTTTTGTCCACTGTTTATGAACCTGGTGCAATGTGGCTAAACACTGATTCCTTTTCTAAAAACTGATCATATAAAACCCTCAAAAAGGGACTGATAAATAATGATGACCTACAAATAGAATATTAAATTCAGACCTTGTTAAAGAAGAGTTAAATTTCAGCAGATATTGTAGTTTAAGCTTAAAATTTAGTATTAAAATATTCCTTTTGATATGAGGCAATTCAAAAATCCTTATTATGGAAAAGGTTAAACATATACAAAAGCAGAAAAGATTATATAATGATACACTATTTACTATTATCTTAAAAAATTATGGCCAATCTTGTTTCATCTATCTCTAGTTTCATTCACCTATTCATCCCAAATTATTTTGGAGCAAATCCTAAAAATGACATAGTTTCTTCCATATGTATTTCAGTATGTATCTTTTTTTTTTTTTTTAAGATTTTATTTATTTATTCAACAGAGAGAGACACAGTGAGAGAGGGGACACAAGCAGGGGCAGAGGGAGAGGGAGAACTGGACTCCCCGCTGAGCAAGGAGTCCGATGCGGAACTCGATCTCAGGACCCTGGGATCATGACCTGAGCCGAAGGCAGATGCTTAACAACTGAGCCACCCACGCACCCCTCAGTACATATCTCTAAGAGATGAAAACTCTTAAGGCAATTCCTATCAAAATCCCAGAGGACTTTCTGTAGAAAATCTGTAAGTTTATACTAAAATTTATATGGAAAGCACAGGCCCTAGAACAGGTAAATAATCTTGATAAAAAAGAAATAAAGTGGGAAGAATTCTTCTACCCGATGTTAAGGTTCACTGTATAGCACAGTTATCAAGAGTGTGGTACTGGTAGAGAGAGAATTGAATAGAGAACCCCAGAAATAGACCCACACATATATGTTCAAATGATTTTTGACAAAGGTACAAAATCAATTCAGTGGAGGAAAAGATAGCCTCTTCAACAAACAGTACTGGCAATTAGACCTCCACAGGCAAAAAAAAAAAAAAAAAAAAAAAGAAAGTTGACCTAAACCACACACTTTATACAGATCTTAAAGTGGATTACAGACTTAAGTGTAAAATGTAAAACTATAAAACTTCTAGAATAAAGAATTTCCAACTCAATAGTTAAAAGATTAGAAAATGAGCAAAAATTATCCGTAGGTATTTCACCAAAGAATATATACAGATGGCAAATAATGATGAACATCTTTTCATATGCTTACCATTAGAAAAATGGAAAAAAAACATAATGAGATATCCCTATACAGCTATCAGGGTGGCTAAAATAAAAAATAGTGACAATATCAAATATTTGGTGAAAATGTGGAGAAAACTAGATCACTCATACAGTGCTGGTGGGAATGTAAAATGGTATAGCCATTCTGGAAAACAGTTTGACAGTTTCTTTAAAAATTAAACGTATAGTTACCATACAACCTAGCAACTGCACTCCTAGGCATTTATCCAAAGAAATGAAAATTTATGCTCACATAAAAACCTACGCATGAATATTTATAGCATTTATTTATTTTTAAAAGCCCCAAAGTGGAATAAGCCCAGATGTTTTTTGACAGGAATGGTCAAACAAACTGTGGTATGTACAAACCATGGAACACTATTCAGCAATTAAAAAACAACTGACACGCAAAACAAATCAGATCTCTTTAGGAAATTATGCTGAATTAAGGAAGCCAATCCCAAAAGGTCACATACTATATGATTCCATATATATAACATTTTAGAAATGAAGGGCAGATTAGTGGTTTCCAGGGAGGAGAAACAAGGTAAGGGGTAGGAGAAGGAGATAGGTGACTAGTGTGGTGATAAATGGAGGGATCCCTGTGGTGTTAAACTATTTAGTATCTTGACTGTGGTGGTCGATACACAAACCTACACGTCCTAAAACTATATAGAACTTAACATACACACAAATGAAAACAAGTAAAACTAGGCAAATCTGAATAAGACTGGTAAGTTGTATCAATAGCTGAAATATTTATAGTTTTGAAAAATGTTACCACTGGGAGAAACTGGGTAATATGTACAAGGGATCTCTATATTATTTTTTACAATGGCATGTAAATATACAATTATCTAAAAAAAAAGACTTAAAAATGTTGCTTTAATATTATCATACAAAAAATTTGTAATTCCTTAATATCAAACAGTGTATAAGAAAACAAGACTGGAAAAATATGGTTTTCAAAGTGTGTTATGTATTAAAAAGATAGTATGGGCTTATTTTTATATCTTAAGCCCAAGGAGCCTAGGAAACACTAGGAAACAATAAAAAAAAAAAATGTAGGTATCGCATTTTATATAGTTGTATGGTGAGGTGACCAGATTGAGGCAAATGTTTAGCTATCAGGAAGCTGAGAAATTACAGCTTGTTTGGAAGATACTGGCACAAAACCAGATTCATCCCAGGCTGGGTCATCAAGCATATTCTGAAACTGCCCCATCACTTTAAGCCACTTAAAATCAGGCCATGAACCCAGTTTGGTATTCAGTGTCCTCACTGACTCCCACCCCTTTATCATAACTCCCCCTATCTGACCCCCCATGATGGCTGGACTTCTAGGCTGACTCTACTCAAACCATGTGTGAAGTCATGGCTAATCTGGGACCTGAACTGACTTCCAAAGCATTTCTAACCATAGGCCAAAGTCGCTGAGAATAAGCATACATTTTCTTGGAGTCTTTTCTCTTTAAAATTCAAAACCCTGTAAGACAATAATTCAAATCTTTCATACCTAAAATCTGAGTAAATGTGACACTAGAGAAAGATATACCATGTTTATATGTTTATCTTTTGGCTTCCTGGTATAGGGGTTGTGGGTCCACTTGCCGCTGTGTGAGAATTACGGACCTAAATCATCAGTGGGAATTAAGAAGTCATCAGTTAACAGTGTTTACCTAAATGGCTTTGAACTGGACAGGACAGACCTACTAAGTCTATAGTCCTCCTCTGTGTAAGGCAGTCTCAGGCCTTAACCACAGGCTGTGTGACTGATTGGTTCCTGGGACAAAGGTTACTTTCCATAAGCTAGATGACTATGAACTAGCTTCTCAAGAAGAATTCTGACCAACAGGGATACTATATGCTAGAAAGACACCAACTGAATTACTGAACTCTGCTTTTGGGGAATTTTGAATGTAAAACACACAGAAGGTGAGAATTTAGAATGAAGGCAATACTAGAGGGCACTAGAAGCCATGGTGATAGGAGATAAGCAAGAGAGAGAGTCAGTAATAGAGATAGAAGACAAGGTCTGGGTCACTGGAAGGGCAGCAGACTAAACTTGCTGCTGTATTCTAAATATAGTTTCATTTCTCTGTGAGGCCTGCTGAAATTATTTCCTGTGTTTACTAAGTGCCTATAACTTGAAATAACATTTAAGACTCAAACTCTAAAAAGAGTTAAACATTGACCTAAAAATGTTACCAAAAGCAAAAGCTGAGGTGGCAATCCATAGAATGTGATTTCTTATATACTTAGCTATAGGTGCAGACACATGCTGGCAAAATGCTTCTAGTCAAGGTTTTGTTGATTTCTATTCCACTCCTGTGCTTCATTTCATCCAAGATAAAAATAGGAGAAAATAAGTTTGACACTGGGGTACTTACCCAACTCTAAAGCTGCTATTAGTGCCAAAGCAACAAGGGCTTCATTCTGCATTATTACATGTTCACTAGTTGCCATGGTAACTAGATGCTTGATGCCACCACTCTGTACAATGGTTTTAATTACATCCTGCAATAAATATCACAGAGTTATAAACTTTAATTTTAAACATAAAGAGACTGCATTATAGTCAGTCAATTCATTGTTAAATTGACTGGTTTTCTGAGTGTCCTGTATGAATCATTACATTTAACCATAATTTTTTTATTCACAGAAGGAAAAAGCTTTTAGCTTTAAATAAATTCATCAAAAGATGACAACTTAAATTACCTAAGTGAAAAAGACCACTGCAGTTCATAGCAAGGAATAGAGAGTCCCAGAAGCAACCAGTCAAAAAAATAAGTGTGATTGCTCCAAATGTTGACTTACCACAGGATCAAAAAAAGAGATTAAGATTTGTAATAACAACAACAAAAAAAGTTGTTCTTTTCAAATTATTATTACAGCACCAGGTAGTTGTTTTCCAGATGATCAGGTAAAGTTTTTTTTTTTTTTTTTTTTTTTTTTTAAGCTTTTACCCCTTTGTTGGATCTGACAAAACTGGATTACATGTCAAGGGACTTGAGAGGAACTTAAAATTGTCTCCCTCATTTCTCATGGGACCTGCAGCTCTGTCCTCTTCAATGGCAGACGAGACAGTGGGTTCCAGATTGAATAAAACCCAGTGCCAACATTGACTAAGCAAACTATTGAACCTCTCTGCATCTCAGTGACCTTATCTTTAATGCTGGGATAATGTGTTATCATAGGTTTTTGTGATGATTACAAAGTTATTACATGAAAAGCACATATAAGAATATATGGCAAGGGACACCTGGGTGGCTCAGTCGGTTGAGCGTCTGCCTTCGGCTCAGGTCATGATCCCAGGGTCCTGGGATCGAGTCCCGCATCGGGCTCCTTGCTCGGCGGGGGGCCTGCTTCTCCCTCTGCCTGCCTCTGTCTCTCTCTCTCTGATAAATAAATAAAATCTAAAAAAAAAAAAAAAAAAAAAAAGAATATATGGCAAAAGTTAGATTTTTTTAAATGCCACATTTATTTCTAGTATTCATTTTTTTTTTTTTTAAAGATTTTATTTGACAGAGAGAGACACAGCAAGAGAAGGAACACAAGCAAGGTGAGTGAGAGAGGGAGAAGCAGGCTCCCTGCCAAGCAGGGAGACTGATGTGGGGCTCGATCCCGGGACCTGAGATCATGACCTGAGCCAAAGGCAGATGCTTAACAACTGAGCCACCCAGGTGCCCCTTCATTTTTGTTTTTATCTCAGTTTTGTTTCCTAAAAACTCTTGGATTGTGATTTAGTAGAAAGTCTCAATTATAGAATTTTTTAAAGTAATTTTCTTTGTTCTCACTACCTTTAGTAATTTAAGTGCTGGATATTAAGTAGCCTGTCTGCTTTAGCTTTGACAGTATAAAACTAACTGTAATTATAAATATTTTTCAAATTAATTTGCTAAAATATTTGAAAAGGGGTTTCCTTTATGCTTTTACCTTATATAAATTCTTAAGAAAACTATTTATAGATAGTATCTTTGCTTTGAGCCCAAATGCATTTAAAGATCAAACATTCTAAATTCTGGAGTCCTAGTACTGAGTTTTTATGGTGGTTGTATTCTAACTAGCCTTTTACCATTACCCTCTTTTAGTAAGTGAGAAACCGTCTTTTAAAAGGCTTTTCTAACAAAAAGAAAGCCTCCCAATTTACTTGGTGGGCACTTTATTTGAAACTTAAAATTAGTAAAGAATTTTATAAAAATCACAAAGGAGCTCATTGAGTAAAGAAGACCACAAGAGGTTCATAGATACATATGCAGTCACCTAATGAAGGTTCTTGGACGAGCATTTCATCCTTTATTTTGTGATTCACCCTGGAGAGTCCACTGTAGTAGGAGGAGGGGCAGGTAATGAATGAAGAAGGAAACTGCCTATCAGAAGTGAGCAGCTCCCTGTAAGTTCAAGCATAGCTCCTTTACCATCTCTTTTTTATTATTTTATTCTATTCATTTTATTTATTTATTTATTTAATTTTTATTTTTTATTTTAGAGAGTGCACAAGCAGTGGGTAGGGGAGAGAAAGAATCTCAAGCAGACTCCATGCAGATTGCAGAGTCCGACACGGGGCTTGATCTCACAACCCTGAGATCATGGCCTGTGCCAAAATCAAGAGTCAGATGCTTAACTGACTGAGCCACCCAGGAGCCCCTCCATCTCACTTTTTTGAACAGATATTGTAGTAGTGCTTTTTAAAATGCCTGCCCTTTCTCCTCCTACCTCAATAAATGTTTATTGAATAACTCCTCTATGAAGTTGCTTTGCCTGACAGAATGGAAGACAAAAGACAAATGAAGCATTGCTCTTGTGTTATATTGACAAAAGAGAATAATATTGATAGTTACCCTCTATGGAGCAACAACTACACACTGGACATTATACTGGGTAGCTTACAGATATTAGCATATTCTTATCCTCACAGAAAATTCCATCAGCTAGGTATTATCTCTAGTTAACAGATGAAGAAACTGAAGCTCAGATTAAGTTACGAAATCTGTCCAAAGTCAGTGATTAAGTGGTAAAAAAAAGTCAAGATTCAAATCCAGGCAGTTTGACTATCAGTTCCTTGTTTCTAACCATTTGTGCTCTATACAAAAGTATATGTACTAAATTCATCATAGTGCCATACACAGCTAGGCACAATGTGCTCTACAGAGGCTCTATGAATGTATTTTAAAGTTATATTTTAAATTTCAAGATATTTAACAAAAAAGGTTATTAGCACCACTCCACAGAACAAGGTTCATCTGGAGAATTACAAATAATTTTAACCAATACACATCTAAAATTAATCCAGAGAGTTTAACTTTTCTGAAACCATTTCATTTATTAAACTGTAGAAATACACAGGAAGACATTTTTCTGGGTCATCCTTCTAAACCTTAGGTGTATCTGCAAAATCTCCAAAAATTTTGGACATACTTCATAATGTTTTACAAAGTTTTAAATGATGTATTATTTTGCAATCCTATAAGGAGTTTTCTTATGGAAAGCTAAATTTTGGTACATACACAACCAAGGCAAATTATCTATGTAATGGTCTCATATATTTAGCTTTTATGGTCCATTTGCCCTTAATAACTGAGATAATCCAGCTACAAACTTTGTTGAAAACTGTATAATATTGATTACAATATAATACTCTGAAATAGGCTTAAATTCAAGACAATCAATTTATAACACAGCCACTGAATCACCTAATAAAAATTTTCTTTCCCAACTTTGTATCATCAAAGACTACTTCTCAGTATAGGAATTAAATGTTAGATGTATGAGCGAATGACTAAATAAATTTTGTTTGATCAAGTTTTTAGATTGATAATTGAAGAATGTTTTATTCTTAAAGGATAAAGAAGAGTGCCTATGACAGGAGGGAAGTTTTATATTCCTAGTGTAGAAGCAAACCATATTTTTCTGTTTCTGATATCTACAATCAGAAGGTCCAGCTAGTTGCTCAAGAGTCCTAGCCTAGGGCACTCTTTCGAGGGAAGATGTGAATCTACTCTTGGCTCAAGTGCAGGAACACACTGTATATGGCTGAGATGACTAAGCTAGTGTGAAACCCCATGAGTCAGTGCAAACTTTCAGAGGGTTGGACTCTAAGAACTCAGGGTGACTTTAAAAGGAATACGATCTTCAAAGTTTAAAAATAACACAAGGAGAGAACTGTAATTCACAATAGTTGGTTAAGGATCTACAGGAAGGTGACTAACTTGTACCTAGTGTTTAAAAGCTTATTCTAGAGCAGCATTTTCTGAAGTATGTCCAGTGGAATGTATTTAATAGATGCAACTTGCAAAACCCATTGTCCGATAGCCTGGGAATCAGTGGTTATTAAACAGAGTTAAGGACATTTTTTTAGAGTAGTACTAATATGTGCTGTGAATTCCAAAGGCAAAGAAAGGGAATGAACTACTTCCTTAACTAATCTGATCATACAACCTTTTCTCTTTGTGGAATATTTCTTAGGGTTATTATTCAATGGAACATATTCTGAGGACTGCTTTGATTCTCAAAATGAAACCACTGATTCCACTTTAATGTTTGTGAAATTTAAAAATAATTTAAGAGTTCTAATCTGGAGCTCACACAAGGAACACACCTTATGCTCTGATCATTAAAGTATACAAATTAAGGTTCCTATTGCTGCCTAGCGGCAGTATACACTTAATTGTAGGGAAGATATGCAGCAAAACTACAACAACAAGAAAAACCAAAACAAAACAAAAACCAAAACCCCAGCCTACAGTACTGAACTGTAAACATACAGTTATAATATGACCATGAAGTTACAATTATCATTCATTGTATCATTTCAAATTGCTTTTTGTTACACACATACCCCTAGAAAGGTGCAATGTCCTGTTTCCCTTGTCTTTTCAAAACACCTACATGATGATGATGGATGCTTAATGGGTTCTTGAAAGCTGGGTTTTTTTTGGTGGAGAGAGTAGGGGTTTGGATGAGGGACAGGGAAATCTTGTGATAATTATTAACAGAAAAGCCTCAAAACCCTCAAATCTGAATCTAATATAGCAATTGAACAGCTCCGGCTCCAAGATTTGGTTAAGAAGTTGTGATGCATTTTCCCGTGGACATAAGTGAAATGACCAAAAGGCTCACTTTAGAAAACAGGTTATAGAAAAATAAAAGGTATATATTATATAGATACTAAATCAGCTGCTAACTTGCTGGCCTGGGTTCCCACCATTGTGATCTTTAAAATAGTTCATTTGCTCATTCATGTGTTCATTCACTCAACAAACAGAGGCTTGCAACCACAAGTCAGACACATACTAGGCTGGACACTGCCCTGAGAATGGATTTCACCCAACTTCGTGAATTCAGAGCATCACATACTACCTAGATATCATTTAATTTCTTAATATCATTAGCTAGCTTGGTCAGTGCCTGGCCCACAGAAGATGTTTGACACTGAGGGTAGTGGTAAAAATACCACCACCAGCAACATTTACAACGACTCCACTTACTGAGTGCTTACTATGTCCCAGGTACCAGTTGAGCACTTTGTGTATGTGATCTCATTGAATCATTCTCACAACACTTTCGTAGGTAGGTATTATACTGAGATACTGAGATGTGAAAGACTTGACCAAGTAAATAGTGGAGATAAAATCTGAACTCATCTCTGATTCCAAAGCCTTACTCTTAACTACTATGGAATAGAACTAAATACAAAAGCTCAGTCTTCAATGACTTTTTCAGGATTGTGGATCACAGGCAACCCTCATTTTACTGTGCTTCAAAGATACTGCATTTTTTTACAAATTGAAGGTTTGTGCAACCCTGTGTCAAGTAAGTCTATCAGCACCATTTTCCCAACAGCAATTGCTCACTTCAGGTCTGCATCACATTTTGGTAATTCTCACAAAATTTCAAACTTTTCCATTACTATATTTGTTATGGTGATCTGTGACCAGTGATGACGACTCACTGAAAATGGTTAGCATTTTTTAGCAATAAAGTATATTTTAATTGAGGTATACAAATTATTTTATTAAACATAATGCTATTATTGCACACTTAACAGACTACAGTATAGGGTAAACACAACTTTTATATGCATTAGGAAACCAAAAAATTGATTTGACTCACTTTTTTGCAATTTTCGCTTAATCACAGTGGTTTGGAACAGAAACTATGAATCTCGGAGGTCTATCTGTAATGTATTTATACATAAATGTGTAAAATGCAAGCTTATGATATAGGATCTATGATACGGAGTTTCCAAAAAGGCCATTTGTATGTTTTTTAGTGAACGGTTTTCTCTGGAACTTACTTTTGATTTACTGTGTCGTATGAGGGCAGACAGCAGTCTGTTGGACTCCCCCATCACACCAGCGTGATCTTTGGCTTCACACCATTCTACCAAACGCTCCACTAATTTAACATTCTTTCCCAGTTGTTCAGCAGCTTCTGCTATAGGAAAGAAGTCAAACCACAAAGGAAACAATCACTGATAGGCAACCAAGTGAAATAACTGGTAAAGATCTAAGAGTGTGAAAGAAAATTATACATATATATATATATACACACACACACACACATATATATATATATACACACACACACACATATATATGGCACAACACAATGATTTTATTAAGAACTGCAAATACTCCATTTCTAATGGACTATTTAGCTTTTTCTACAAAGTTGTGGACTTTCATACAAAACACAAAATACAAAACAATGTTATACTCTTATGGTTCAGCCTGGTAGTCTGTCAGTACTCTGGCAAACTGTAACAAAGGGTATGAGAAGGACTCTGAGAAATCAATATAGAGAAAGGTTTAGAATTTAGAAATAAGTAAATGAACACAATTCATTCCAAGGAGTAGTTTCCATCATTGTTTCTGTAAACAGAAAAATGATCTCCCTGTTTGCAAAATAAATTTTTAAAAATTTTGACTGTCCGTGTACCGCAACACGATTTTCAAGACAAGGTAAAAACGGGTATGAAACGGGGCGCCTGGGTGGCTCAGTTGGTTAAGTGTCTGCCCTCGGCTCAGGTCATGATCCTGGGGTCCTGGGATTGAGCCCCGCATCAGGCTCCCTGCTCAGCAGGGAGCCTCCTTCTCCCTCTCCCTCTGTTGCTCCCCCTGCTTGTGCTCTCTCACTCTCTCTGTCAAATAAATAAAACCTTAAAAAAAAAAATGGGTATGAAACGCTAAAACATAAAAACCCTTCAGAACTGCTAATAAATCAACATAAAACCAGGATTATATGTACAGTAGAGATGCAATATAATTTCCATTTAAACTCAATTATAACAAGCATGGAAATTAATGAATGAAACTCTAAAACCAATCTCTCTTTGCCTTTTATTTGCCATTTATCTTTATGATTACATAATTCTGAAAGCTAAAAACAAGTCCTTTTCAACTAAGGCAAATTGACTATCATACCAAAAATGTACCTTGTGAAAACATTTCTTTTACCTTGTGCATCTATTAACATTCTTAATGTTCCCAGAAGTTTGAACTGAACCGGAGGCATTTCAGACTTAAGGAATTTCAAAACTGCCTCTGTGACTCCAGCTGATAACATCTTTGCTTTATTTACAACTAGAGAGAAGGAGAGACTATGGTTAAAATGGTGCTAGCATTCTTGATGATAGTCATTCAATTCAATATGTATTTATTGTCTTAGTATTTTTAAGGCCCCATGTTACATTTTTCTATTTAAAAACAGTCTTGTTACTTTATTTTAAGAATAGGACTGGGGGTGGGGCATAATTATCCTGTTTGTCTATAGGAGCATAACATACAAAATCATATGTACTGGCTTTTTAAACCTACCCTCAAAACACTCAAACAATTTGTAAAGGAAATCTGACAGTTGTCTTCTTACTTACAAAGCAGCATAATTCTTCAGCTTTAGTAAATGTTTCTTTTTACCTCTGTCCTTGACCCAACTGTGTTAATCTAGGGGTTCACAAAAGGTAATAGAATATTTCATCTGAACAAACACAAAGATTATGTTTGGTGAAAACTATTTAACATATGATCTCCATTTATTAGTAAGAAAAATGTAAACAATTTGAAGACTTTTTTTTTTTCTTGGTCAGGATAGGTCCACAAATCACATAAAATAAATACCTCCCTAAACAATAGATCTTATTTCTTACATAGCTGCCTACCGTTCTTAAGTCC
The DNA here is from genome assembly GCF_964656455.1 of Halichoerus grypus. NCBI lineage: Eukaryota > Metazoa > Chordata > Mammalia > Carnivora > Phocidae > Halichoerus > Halichoerus grypus. The sequence continues at coordinate 80,301,184 of NC_135714.1, read as the reverse complement.
TACCTGGAATGGCCAGATTTCTGAGGGCACTTAATGCTGCATGCTGTACAGTTACATTTCCATCTTCAACATGTCTGTCCAGTAAATCCATAAGTTTTTCTACAATTCCATTGTCTACCATGTGAATACAGTTTCCATCTGAATGAAACAAAAGCATTTTTTTTCCTTTCCTCTTTACAAATATCTATAAATATTTTATAATAGTGATGCCTATCCATTATCTATCTACATTCGGGAAAAATGGAGCTACAAGAAAATAAAATGAATTCCAACTCTTTCTCCCATCAGATTTATAGATTTTTTTTCCTTTACTGAGTAAGAAGTCATGACAAGAAAAATCTCTAGCATACAGCCTGATAATATATTAGAAGATGAGTAAGTAGAAACCATAGCTTAAAATGTTTACCAATAGTTTTCACTTAAAGTGAACTATGCCCGAGTTCTGCCAATGTTACAGTGACAACAAAACATAGAGTGCTGTCATGGCTGATGTTTAAATTATTTTTCAATGTCAGAATTTTTGAAACATTTGTAAAGCAGAGAGAATATTATAATGAACCACTCACTATTTATTCCACATTTAGCTTCAATAGTTACCAATATTTTACTATTCTTAATTACATCATTGAGGAGTGAATGATCATCCTCAAAAATAAGGGAGTAAAAATGGAATAAGACATCCATTATAGAGTTACAAAGCTCATAATGGAATAAAATCAAACTAAAAACAAAAAATAACCCATATTTCCTAGTCACAGTCTAAGAATGAGTTTCTAGACTGAACAGCAGGAGTTCCAGACTTCAGAAATGAACATGAAGGTCTGGTGCCTTGGAAATGTTATTAAACCAAATTAAATATTCTACCCTAAACCAGAGGATTACCCACACTTGAGTTTTAGAGGCATAAAAGTATAAATTAAGGCGCAATAACCCTACAAAGAATACTAAGATTATTAAATCAAAAAATCACCAGGCAAGAGAGCATATCCTCCCAGATACAATGCATATTAGAATGGGACTCAAATTTAATGATCTATAAAGTGCAGAGTACTCAAAGAAGGACTTCATGATCACTGTTCATGATCTTTAAACTATCAGAACTTAGTTAAATTGCACAAAATATGTAATCTGTTAGAAAAATCACTAAGTAGGGGTGCCTGGCTGGTTCAGTCAGTAGAGCATGAGAATCTTGATCTCAGGGTAGGGAATTCAAGCCCCATGCTGGGAAGTAGAGCTTACTTAAAAAAAAAGGGGGGGGATCACTAAGTATTTCATCTCTAAAAAATTAAGGTAGTGGTACACTACATATACTTCTGAATTGTTCCAGTTTTACTACATGTAATGGCAAAGCAAAAATAAAAAAAATATATAGAACATCCAATTTAAAAAGGATGAAATAACATGCTTACCGTTTCTGGCAAAATTTGCAATTGCCAATGCTCCAGCAAGCTGTAGCTGGTGGTTATTTGATGGAATCCAGGACAGTACCCTTTGAAACACATTACCTTTTCCTCCTTCAAATAATTTCTGCATGGATTCATCTGGAGGTAAATGAAACAAATAGGTAAGAGGAAAAGAATTAAGAGTAACAAATCCATATTCCTATGTGACTATTCAACTGGATACATACTTCACAAACGATAATTCATAGAACGAAAAGTAATGACTCCTTTTATAATAAGCTTTTACTAGAGACTGGAAAAAGAGTTTAGGATTTTTCTAGTCTAAGTCCCAAATAACCCGCTAGGTTTCAGTCTTTTGGTGCCACAGCTAACCTACAACAGCTCTTTAAATATTGGAAGATAACGAAGACTCCTCTTTTCCAGGTTCATTATCTCTAGTTCTCTCCATGATGCATTTAAGGTTTCAAAATCATCACATCAACAGGATTAAATGAGGCAGGAAAATGAGAAAATGCCTAATATATATAGTGTTCACAAAAGAGACAACACATTTTTAAAAATCTGACAATCATGTTCTTCGATTGACTTAAATTATAACTCACCTCCAAGAAGTAGTAAAACCATTAGATCTGAAGCAGTTTTGAGCTCAGCAATATCATCCTCTTTGTCACTATCCACTTTCTGCTGAACAATCTCTAGTAGACATTCTACCAGGCCTGCTTCAACCAGCTGTAACTTAATAGCATCTAAAGAATATGTGAACAAAATAACCAAAACTTGAGATGAAATAAAAGTTGTTAGAAGCAATCCATTATGAAGAATTATAAGAAATAAAGAAAATGCATGATTTAGATAATACACCTTCAAAGATTTGAGTTTCAAAATGAACTGTCTGACAGTGTAGCTTATATACTTTTATTTCATTTTTTTACTTGAAATTAGGTCACTTTTTACAATATCTGGCAGCACCTAAACAAACTGATTCTCAGCTTTGAAGGGAAGTAATAGCACTCCACTGTTATTCTAGATATCATGCTCATGTTTAAAATACTTACTATAAAACACCCACACCATTTAAAATAAAACACATATGCCTGTAATATAGAGTTAAAATATATCCACTAATGGTGCTTGAATAGAAAGATATTGAAAAGTAGAGCTATTAGTAAATTTCAAACTATACGTTAAGTATATTTGGAATCATATTTGTATAGACGTGATTTTTCTAAGGCAGTTAATAAATCTACAACTTTCTGAACTTTAAAACTCATGTTTTTTAAAAGGGCTTCAGGTTTTCATTAATTTGAAGTTTTCCTGGGTGATGGTTACATGGTAGTTCATTATACTATATATCTGCATAGGTTTTAAATTTTCCATACTAAAAGTTGAAAGAAAAAAATAACTTTGAGCTTTCTGATGGATAACCAGCAACATGAAGGTATTTTAACAGCAAAATTTACATCCCAATTATACTGTTAAAAATTCTCTTCAGAGCAAGCTCTACTCTTATCAAATCGTTTGTTTGCACCCCTAATAACTTAGTATTTTTTTTTATTATAGAACTTATTTCATTGCAGACTTTTTTTTATTATAGAACTTATTTCATTGCAGACTTTATATTCATATCCGTATCTGTCTTCCCCATTAGAGTAGGTATTATACCTCTTTCATCTTTGTATTTTAACCTAAACTGGTCTACCTAAATGCTTTGGGTCTATTTTATAGCATTTAAGATAAATGCAGATCAACTGACCTTAGAAACATTTGCTATACAGAAATTATTAAATTTAAATCTTATTTTTTAGTTGGATTTTATTTTAGTCATTGGTTTCCCTACGCTGTATATGTACACATCTACAGCAATGGCAGCTTTAGGTTGTGATTTGGGAGAAACAAAGACCTTTTTATAATCGACATTTTCTTTTAGGCAATTTTAAGATATAAAAATTTAGCCTACCCCCAACACCAGGATCACTGGTATTCTTTAGAATATTATATCAGAACACACAGAATATTCAACCTGGAATATTTTTTTAAAAGGTACACTTGCACTGTGCCATGCTGGAAGTAGGGCGTTTCCTTGGTTACAGAATGCTAGGGCTAGAATTGTGTGACTAGAATTGAAGCCATGAGAAAAAGCCTTAAAATTCCTAAAAACTTGAATTATACAAATCCCAATTTTAATGTCTCCTTTGCATACAAGGAGAACCAAGGATGAACACTAAGGATATTCCAGAAATAACTTTTCAAAAGTATCATTCAATTCATTGCACAATTATAAAACAGAAGTGAAGGTGGTAAAGGAGAAAGCAGATATAAGAAAAACGTTGTTATTTTGATATATTGCAAGAAAGGTTACAGGTAATTCTCTGGTATAAAATTGACTGACATAATAAAAATTTCATTTGGCCAAACCACCAAATGAGATGAGAAACAAATTTCTGCCTAAAGAATAAGATCTAATGCATTTAGAAAATTTTAAATGTGTCAAGATTAAAGTTTACAGATCTCTCCTCTCCCAGTTTGACTGTAATCACATATATATGTGGGAGGCTTTAAGTAGCCTTATTAAGGAGGATAAGCAAGGCAGTCTGCCAAAGCAGATAGCCCAGCACACATTTATCAACACAATTCTGCCCAAGGACATCTATTTGTATAACCACCACTTGCATATATAGGTAAGTATACATACATATGTATCATATATAAATACATACATCTACTATATCTATGTACATTTATGTATTAAAAGTCTTCTCCAAATGGTGAAAAAAATGCCACAAATGCAGAAAAGTGCATAATATACATATTAGCTTAATCAATTACTATGAAGCAAATAACCATGTAATTTCCACCTAGATCAAGAAATTCATTGCATGCATCCCAGGGAGCCCCTTTGTGCATTCCCTTTTCCCGTCACATATTCCTCCCTCCATCCCTCTCAAATCACTACCCTGATTTTTATGGTAATCACGTTCATACTTTTCCTTATTATTTCACCAAATAAGCATTCCTGAAAACTACAGTTTAATTTTACCTTTTTGAATTTTTATATAAATGGAATCTTACAATACATATTTTTAGTGTTGGCTTTTTTCTATCAATGTTTGTAAGATTCATCTACACCATTGTTAGAGTTGTCTTCACTCCTGTTCATAAGTATAATTTTTTCCATTATATGAGTATACCATTATTTATTCTACTGTTAATGGACATAAGTTGTTTCTAATTTTTCATTTATTAGAGATAAAGCTAAGAACATTTCTGTAATGGTTCCTGGTGCACATGTACATGTTTCTGGGTATATTCTAAGAGCAAAACTGCTGGATCACACAGAATACAATCTTGAACCTGTTTTCCAAATTGTACCAATTTACACACCCACCAGCACTTAATGAGTTTCCACTGCTCCACACCCTCATCAACATTTGGTATTAGACTTTCCGGTGGCTATATAGTGTTTTATTTTGCATCCTGATTATTAATGAGTTAAGCATATTTTCATGTGTTTATTAGCCATTTGATCTTTTGTCAAGTGCCTATTTAAATCTTTTATGCATTTTCCCACTGGGCTTTCTATATTTTCCTTAATGATTTGTGGGAGTTTTTATAAATTGTACACATTCTGTTAATTATGTGTGTTGTGAATATCTTCTCTCACACACCATCTTGCTTTTCACTCTTAATGGTGTTTTTTGGTGTCTTTCATTTTCATTGGAAGTTTTAGCCAAATTTATCAATCTTTTCCTTTACGGTCAGGGATTTTTGTGACCTAAGAAAACTTTCTATAACTCCAAGGCCATGACGATATTCTCCTATCTTATATTTTTAAGGTATGCTTTCTGGTTCTTACTTTCCCATTTAGGTTAATTACCTATCTAAACTTTTTTACATACGGTATGAAGTACGGGTGTATATATGTGTCTTCATTTGTATTTTTTCCCATATTCCCAGCACTGTTTATTGAAAAGACTGCTCTTTCCACACTGTTTTGCAGTGACAACTTGTTTTTTTCTCCTAATAAAATAAGCACCTATTAATGCATCCATTTGTTTCTCAGGTATCCTGTTCTACTGGTCTTCTCATCCATCCTTGTACCAATACCACACAGTCTTTTAGTTACTACAGTTTTATCAGAATAAAGGTTTTTTTTCTTGATTAATCTTACTAGTGATTTACCAGTTTTATTTAGTCTTTTGGACTCAACTTTGGTGATTATATGCTTATATTGCATTATGTATTTTCTATTTTATTAATCTCAGCTCTTTAGATTTCCTTTCCTCCAAGTATGGCTTTACCTATATCACATAAGATTTAAGATATAATACTGTTTTCATTATTAGAAAATTTTCTAATTTCCAGCACGCCTTGGTGGCTTAATTGGTTGAGCATCTGACTCTTGGTTTCAGTGCAGGTCATGATCTTTGGGTCATGAGATCAAGCCCCGAGACAGGCTCTGCGCTCACAGCAGAGCCTGCTTGAGATTCTCTCCCTTTCCCTCCCTCCACTTGTGTGTGCGCTTGTGCATGTGCACTCTCGCTCTCAAATAAATAAATACAATCTTAAAAAAAAAGAAAATTTTCTAATTTCCATCATGATTCTCCTTTGACCTCTGAAGTACTGGAAATACATTTTTTTAATATCTAAATATAAAGGGATTTCCTAGTTATCTTTTTATTATTATTAGACAAGTCACTTAAGTCAGAGCACATACTCCATAAGATTGCAATCCTTTGAAATTTGTTAAAACTTTTTTCTTTTTTATTAAATTTTAAAAATTCAATAGTTAACATATAGTGTATCATTAGTTTCAGAGATAGAGTTCAGTAATTCATCAGTTGCACATAATACCCAGTGCTCATTACATGCCCTCCTTAATTCCCATCACACAGTTACCCCATCCCCCCACCCACCTCCCCTCCAGCAACCCTCAGTTTGTTTCCTAGGGTTAAGAGTCTCTTATGGTTTGTCTCCCTCTCTGATTTCATCTTATTTTATTTTTCCTTCCCTTCCCCTATGTTCATCTGTTTCTTAAATTCCACGTATGAGTGAAACCATATGATAATTCTCTTTCTCTGATAGACTTATTTTGCTCAGCAAAATACCCTCCATTTCCACTCACGTTGATGTAAACTTTTTCATGACTATATGTGTTTTATATATATCATGTGTACTTGAAAAGAAAGAGCCCTGCAGCTGGGTGCAGTATTCTAAAATATGTCCATTAAATCAATTTTCTTAATCATGTTAATCTTTTCTATAACCTTGTTATTGTTTTTTTATCTGCTTGTTTTATCAATTACTGAAAGAGATATTAAAATCTCCCATGATATTTATGGATTTGTTTATTTTTCTCCATAATTCTGAGTGTTTCTGTTTCATATGTTTTGGGGTAATGCATACTTATAGCTCCCAGGTGAATCAGACCTTTCATCACCTTATCTATTGAGTCTTTTAATCTTAAATTCTATTTTATCTGATATTAAATATAACTATCTCAGCCTTCTTTAAGTTTGAATGATTTATTTATTTATAAAGACTTATTTAGAAACAGAGCGTGTGTGCATGTAAGCAGGAGGGGGAAAGGGAGGGAGGAAAGGAGGGCAGAGGTAGGAGAGAAGCAGACTCCCCACTGAGCATGGAGCCTGATGTGGGGCTCATCCCAGAACCCAATATCATGACCTGACCCAAAACCAAGAGCCAGATGATCAACTGACTGAGCCACCCAGGCTCCCCTGAGTGATTTTTATTTTTTTAAATCCTTTTATTCTTAACTTATAATAAATCTCCTTATAATTAACAAGTTTTGTTTGTTTGAAAAATAATAGTTGATTTTTAAAAATTCAGTTGACAATTGGTCTCTTAATTAAAGGATTTAGGTCAAGTGCTTTTAATATAAGAAATACTATGTCTTAAATCTAGTATATTTTGTATGCCCTATTTGTATCCCCTGTTCCATGTTCCTTTTTCTCTCCTGTCTTGTTATTTTGAAGGTATACTTAAAAAAAAAAAAAAAAAAAATCTTTCCATTAGTTTGGCAGTTACACATTGTTTTTAAAAATTATTTTAGTAATCAAAGTTGGTGGTGGTGTACCTTCTCAGTTTTTACTCTGAAAATATCTTTATTTTGCCTTTAGTTTTTTTAAGATTTTATTTACTTATTTGACAGAGAGAGTGTGTGAGAACATGAAAGGGGGGGTAGGGGCAGAGGGCAAGGGAGAAGCAGACTTGCCGCCGGGCAGGGAGCCTGATGTGGGGCTTGATCCCAGGACCCCGGGATCATGACCTGAGCTGAAGGCAGACGCTTAACCAACTGAGCCACCCAAGTGCCCTTGTCTTTAGTTTTGAAGGATGTTTTCATGGGGTTTAGAAGTCTAGGTTGGCATTTTTTTTTTCAGCACGTAGATGTTTCAGCGCCATCTGGATTTCATTGTTGTGCTAGAAGATAAGCAATCAGCCAAACTGTCACCCTTTTTAAGATAATCTATTTTTTTCCAGGCTGTTTTTAAGATTTTCGTCATTAGTTTCCTGTCGTTTCAAGATAATATATCTAGATATAAATTTCTTTTTATCAGGTTTTAGATTCATTTGGATTTTTGAATATTTGTTATCTTACATTAATAATTTCTGGTAAATTCTCTGTCAAAATTTAAAAAAATATTGCCTCTGCTACCCCCACCACTTTTTGGAACTCCAAAAAACGTATGTGAGAGCTTCTCACTGTACCCTCTGTACTTCTTATTCTCTTTTTATGTATATTGGTTTTTTTCTCTCTTTATACTTCGTTCTGGATTTTATTCCAGTCTATCTTCCTGTTCACTAGTTCTCTAAGATGACTATATTTGATCTAAATCCATCCATTAGGTTCTTATTTTGGGTTGTACTTTTTTCAATTCAGTAATTTCCAATTGTTTCTTTTTCAAATCTGCTATGTCACTTTTTATAGTTTCTAGTTTCCTTATACATTTTTCAAGCTTCCCTATAACTATTTGAATATAATAGCATACCTATATTGAGTCAATGTCTAATAATTCTAATATCTGGAGATTTGCTGTTGCCTGTTCTTTGTGCTGGTTCTTGCTTACAATTGTCTTGTCTCCTCATGTATCTGGTCCTTACTGATTATGTGCTAGACACTGTATCTGAAAAATTATTTATATGGGATGGTTTGTTTACTCTGGTTCACTCTTATTCCTATGGTGTATCCCTTTAGATTTTTTATCAAAGATAGGAATAGTTTACCAGTGTCCACACTGTTCCTTTGCCCTGCAAGGCTTCATAAGTGAAGTTCAGCCTCTCAGGTGCCTTTTCCAGATGGGCATAAAAATGTGTAAGCTACAGAATCATGTTTTTGCCAAGACTTTAAAATCAAAGGAACTTGGAAAGTAGCTTTGGCAAATGTAGATATAGTTACAAAGTAGATAATGTAGCTGAAGTTATAGACACCCAAAGTAAAACATCAGATCATTAATAAAGCAAAGAAGGCTTTTGAGTTAAATAGCTGGCAATTAAGTAATATTAGGAAAAACGGAAAAAGCATACATGATAAAAAATCAAGAGATGCATTTATTTTCTCACCATTTTCTGCCAATGGAGCAAGAACTTCAAAAATCATTTCCCTTTTATCATGTTCTATTTGTTTCTTGAAGAGTCTTACCAGCTCTTCAGCAATGTTTGTACTGGCAAACTGTTCTTTACTTGACTCTGCAAAACAGGAGAGATAACCTTAGAGTAAACACACAAAATTAAATGCAGAAATTGTATTCTATTACTTTCAATACATGCTCATTTTGTACCATTACTGATAAATACAAATACTCTGCAAGAACAGGAACTATCAGATACATCTTAAATGCTCCTGAAAAGGAAAAATGGCCTTAAAGAAAACGTTCCAACCCAGTTTTATTCAACGCTATAAAAAAATGTTCACTAGCATAACATATAGGTAACCATAGCAACAATTAAATTACTAAGTTATAAATTCATAGTTTCAACACTTTTAGTCAAAGAAGAAAAACTGCTCATAACAGACTGCATTTTACAAGGCTGAAGTAAAGATGACTTATCATCATGTTTAGATCATTAAAATGGTATGCTCTTGTGCTGGTCCTGACATGCCTACTATTAAAGGTCAATTCTTCACATGTACATGGGGTCTCATTCCCTCCTGCCTCTTCAGCATTTCCAATCTCTCCTCACTCTGGGGCCCACCATCAGCATTTAAATATGCTCTAATATCTCTCACACAAAAAAGCAATATTAAAAACAACTTTCTCGGAGCACCTGGGTGGCTCAGTTGGTTGAGCCTCCAACTCTTGGTTTGGTCTCAGGTCATGATCTCATGGGCCGTGGGATTCAGCCCCCCCAACGGAAATCCATGCTCAGCAAGGAGTCTGCCTGAAGATTCTCTCCCTCTCCCCCCACTCACACATGTGTGCTCAAATAATCTTTAAAAACAATAAAATAAAAACTATCTTCTACTTTACTTTTCTTCAACTACCATCCAATCTCTGTTCAGTTTCACAAACAAGTTTCTTGCTAGCACCATCTACATATACTGTCTCTACTTTCTCAACTCGTCTGCATTTTTTTTTTTTTTAATATTTTATTTAAGAGAGAAAGAGAGTGAGAGAGAGAGCACAAGCAGGGGGAGCAGCAGAGGGAGAGGGAAAAGAAGGCTCCCTCGGAGCAAGGAGCCCGACGTGGGGCTCGATCCCAGGATCTCGGGACCATGACCCGAGCCGAAGGCAGACGCTCAATTAAACCCACTTCAAACTAATTTTGGCCCTCCTGCTCCTCCCCTTTTATCAGACCTCTGTAAATTCCGGTTCCTTGGGACTTGATCCTTTTCTTTCTTATCTTTTTGGTCCTTACTCTCATTCCAGACAATCTAATTCTCTTCCATAGCAACAAAACAGCACCTATACATTGATCCTTGTACAATCCTATCTCTAGCCCTCTTCTGTACTTCAAGCTACTTATTTAACTGGCCACCTGACATCTCCATGTGAATATCCGCCTCTCGTATCCAGACTCAATGTCTAAAATTAGGACTTTCAGTATTACCTGAAATCTGTTTTTCTTCCAGAGTTCCTTTACTTCCTTTACTTGGTAAATGAACAGTCCATCTATCCATCTATGCAGGAAGAAACCTAGCAGTCATTGATCACTTGTTCTCATTCAACTTTATCTCCAGTGAATTACCAAACTCTACCAATTTGCCTCCAAAATACAACTGGAATCCATTCCATTTCTCTCCAGTTATCTTCTTAATTTCTTTTGCTGCCTCAGATGTCCTAATAATTTATCCAGAATTTTCAGAGAATTCGACTAAATCCAACCTAGATTTGTTACTCTCTGTGTGTTGGGGGCACAGCTGACATCCTAGAATTTTTTATCATTATCTTGCTAGATACTTTCCTTCCAGTATTAGATACTCTATTATCTACATCCTTTTGCTTTCACTTGTTTTGATTTGGTATAAGCATCTTCCAAATCCACTCCCTATAATACGTATAGGAGGCAAATATTTTAAAATCTTAACTGTCTGAAAATGCGTTATCTCACCTAGAGTTTATGCCTCCAATTAGTCCCTCATCTCATTCCATTACTTTCTCATACTAGCAATTATCACAATTTATAACTATATGATTGTTTGTAAATTTGTTTAAAATGTTTCCATCTCACCCACTAAGCCATAAGCTCCTTGAGGGCAAGGACAGTGCTTATTAACTACCACTAACACTGTGTAGAGTATACTGCCATACACAGCAGGTGTCCAAAATAATGCCTGATTGAATGTGTGACTGAATGAACAATTAAATAAATACAAGAGGTAGGTTCTGCTCTCTAGTTTCAACCTCTGCTGATATCAAATAAATGTTCAACCAACTGAGACACCCAGGTACCTCTAAAGTTATTTTTATCAAAATTATACATGAGCTTAAAGAGATACTTAGTTCTAATACTTATATTACAAGAATCCAGTCTCCTTCTCCCATTTTTCCTTCTCAGAAGCCAAGCACATAAAGCTCTTTTAGCTAAGTCATTGGTATTTACCTCCATATTTTTAAATGGTTGAAACTAGAGAGCAGAACCTACCTCTTGTATTGGGGGAGGTACTACTCTACTCTCTAGTTTAAACCTCTGCTGATATCAAATAAAAAATACTGCAAGTTCAACTTTAAAAGAGAAAGGAGAAACACAAATCTTAACATGGCTTCATAGTTTTGATTCACTTCTCTTATTACACTGCTTTCAGTGTCTGCATCAGATCTATGCCAAAATGATGAAAATCTACCCCAAAACTTTATGATTCCTTCGTGCCATAAAAAAGAAGTAGGAGTGGAGTGTCTTTTCCAATAAGCTACCTCAACCCTCAGAGATCATATTCTACACATGTCAGCACACCTTACCCTATAAAGTGAGTTTGATATAAATAGGGATGATTTAAGTCCTGAGCACTGTTGGTTGCTCCTTTGCTTCAGAGAGTTCTTCAAATGGAAAGAATTTCAGGAACATAAAAGCATAGGTGAAGTAGACAGACATCAACATTTATCTATGTGCTCGCATTCTTTTTAAAAATAATAGTGTTTGTGTTCTTTTTTCCAATCCACATTCTACACCTTCAAACACTTAATAAACTAAAACCAAATCATTCCTGCTAAGTAATTCAGGCCATTTGCCACCACAAGGAAACAATGCATTATGATTAATACACATGTTAAAGAACAAGATCTGTATTTATCCTGCAGGTGGATACAGAGGAAAAAGCAGCATGAAGTATGATTTGAATCAAATGTCATGGATGCTTAACACCACCTTTAGCAAAACTTTCATTTTCTAAAGTTTTTTTTTTTTTTTTAGATTTATTTATTTTAGAGATACAGAGTGAGAGAGAGAACACAAGAGGGGGGAGGGTCAGAGGGAGGAGACTCCCTACTGAGCAGGAAGCCTGATTCAGGAGGGCTGGATCCTGGGATTACTGGATCATGACCCGAGCTGAAGACAAATGTTCAACCAACTGAGACACCCAGGTACCTCTAAAGTTATTTTTATCAAAATTATACATGAGCTTAAAGAAATACTTAGTTCTAATACTTATATTACCAGAAGAATCCAGTCTCCTTCTATTTTTCCTTCTCAGAAGTCAAGCACATAAAGCTCTTTTAGCTAAGTCATTGGTATTTACCTCCATATTTTTAAATAACATATTTGTATTGACACTTTTTGATTTTTTAGTTTTAAGTATTTTTGACTTTCCAATATAAACAATTAGGCCTTAGCTTTCTCTTATTTCCCCCTCTACCAAAGCCTTCATCTTTTCAATATAATTATAATTTTGGTTATATTAGTAATTAGTGTTTTAATAATACAGTATTTCATTTTCCCTAGAACTATTTTTTGTTCCTCTGGGATTAATTTTTTTTTCATTTGCTTAGTTTTCTATGTACTTATCATTAATTCAGCTCCAAACTCCAAACTGTTGATCAGCTGTCTGATCTTCTCTTAAGAAGCTCACTTTAGGTAATAATCAATTTCATCTCCTCCAAGAATTACCCTAACCCCAACTCTAGCAGCCTCTGACTTGTTCCAATCTGGACTAGTTGGTCTTTGAAAACAGGCCATTTGGGGCTCTCATGTCACCATCCTACTAGGAATTCTTCTTTTCCTGTTGGATCTCTTGTCTCCTGATTTCTATGTAGTCTTCTTTCTTAATTTAAATCCTTTGCTTTGGTGGAACACATCTTCCAGTGGCTTCCAGAAAGATATGTAGGTTATTAATTTTCTGAGATGTTCATGTTTGATAATGTCTTTATTATAACTTCACACTTGTTTGACAGTTTGATTTGGTATAGAATTCTATATTGGAAATAGTTTTCCCTCCAATTTTTGAAGGCAGTACTTTATTTTCTTCTGGCTGCCAGTGTTTTGAGACATCTAATGTCTACATATTCACAGTTTTTTGTATGCAACTTTTTGTCCTCTAAGTTTGTAAGATGTTCTTTGCCCTATTTTAAAATTTCAAAAAGATGTGCCATGATCTGGGTCTATTTTCGTCCATTAGGCTAGGCATTTGACAGACCCAATCATGCAAAATTATGTACTTTAGTTCTGTGATACTTAAGTTATTCAGCAATGGTCTGCTTATCTATTTCTAAAACTTTTGGCCTAATTCTCTATCTGTATTTTCTCTTCTATTTTCTATCCCTCTCTTGTTTTTTGCTTTACTTCTGCAACTATTTCTCCAAACAACTGTCTTTCATTTTAGCTACTGTGCTTTTAATGTTTAAGATTTTTTGTTCTGTTCCTCTTTAAAAATAGCATCCTTACAGTTTCACACTTCCAGTATTTTTTCTCACTTACCTGAGTATATTTGCCTTTTCCTCACCCTGCATGGTTTCTATTTCCTCCAAATTGTTTTTTCTATTTATTTCATCACCTTTGATGTTAGAAGCTATCCTTACCTCTCTAATTGTCTATATATTGATTACAAATTGGGATTTAAGTTGGCTGGGACGATGGTAGAGTAAGAAGGCCCTAACCTTGTCCTGTCCAATGGATACAACTAGATAATACCCATATCAGCATAAATAACCAAGGAAATGACCTGAAGACTGCAGAACAAACTCTACAACTAAAGGCAGAGAAAAGGTCACATCAAAGACGGTAGGAAGGTGGTCTGGGAGTGAAACAAACTGTGGCTGTCCATGGTGGGGAGGGTGCCGATGGCGCAGAGAAGGGCAGAACACAGACTTTCACACCAAGAAGCCAATAAACAGGGAGGAAGAATCTCTGTAATATTTACCTTTGATAGTGAGAGGGGCCAAATTTTATAAGTTCTTAAAACCAGTGGGACTTAAAGCCTGGAATTTTAAAAATCAGGGGCTCAGCTCTGGGACAGCCCAGAAGGCATTAGGAAGTGGAGTTCCTGCCCTTAAAGAGACAGCACGGCAAACAGACTGTGCAGATACAGTGTAAAACCAGCAGTTTGAAAAACGCTGGGGGACAGACAAGGGGGGAATAATTTGCTCATCTCAGAGCACACCTGGGAGAGACAAGGATCGGGGGAGACCCCTCCAGGAACGAAGGAGCTGGCAGGTACCATTTCCCTCCTATGTTGACAGCCTGGTATCCACACTCCTTACCTTAGTTGCATTAAGCAACCCCACCCCCCACACTTTGGCAGATCTACCTTTCCCAGTCATGCTCACCTCAGTTCCAGTGCTGTGCCCTACACCCTCCTCCCCAGAAGACCAGTGAAAACCCTGCCAATTCCATATCTCCTGACCTGCCCATTTTGTGGGACCTTGGTCCTGGCAGGGGCATGTCTAGTTTTGCAAGCAGACCACCACACATCTTGCTGCATACAGTAGAACAAGAGCCTCTGCAGACAATTACAATGAAGGAAAAAGAGGCCAAGACTCAACAGCACAGCACATGCAACACACACAGGAGAGGTCCCTGAAGTGCCAGGCCCTGGGGAACACGGGACACTGCACTGCAGGGCACTATTGGACCTCTTCTTCATAAGACTATTACTGTCAAGAGCAAGAGAAGTAGCTGACTTTCCTAACACACAGAAACAGACACAGAAAGTCAGACAAAATGAGACAGAGAAACATCTCCTAAACAAAAGAACACAATCAAACCACAGCAAGAGACCAAAGCAAAACAGATATAAGTACTATGCTGGATAGAAAATTTAAAGTAATGATCATAAAGATACTCACTGGACTGGAGAAAAGAGTGGAGGACATCAGTGAGACCCTTGACATAGAGATGAAAAAGAACCAATCAGAGATCAGGAACACAATAAATGAAATTAAAAATACACTTGATGGAATAAATACCAGGTTAGATGAAGCAGAGAAATGAATGGCCTGGAAGACAGAGTAATGGACAGTAACCAAGCTGAACAAAGGAAAGAAAATTATGCAAATTGAAAATAGTTTTATGGAACTCAGTGACTCCATCAAGCATAACAACATCCACATTATAGGGAACTCAGAAAAACAAGAGAGAGATAAGGGGGCAGAAAATTTACCTGAAGAAATAATAGCTGAAAACTTCCCTCATTAGGGGAAGGAAACAGATATCCAGATCAAGGAGGCACAGAGATCCCCCAAAAAATTCAACCCAAGGAAGTCCACACCAAAACACATAATAATAAAAATGGCAAAAGGTAGTGATTAAAAAAAAAATTTTAAGGAGCAAGAGAAAAGAAGGCAGTTATATACAAGGGAAACCCCATAAGGCTATCAGTGGACTTTTCAGCAGAAACTTCACAGGCTAGAAGGGAGTGGCACGATACATTCAAAGTGCTGTAAGGGAAAAATCTGCAGCTAAGAATACTCTAACAAGGGCATCATTCAGAATAGAAAGAGAGATAAAAAGTTTCTCAAAGAGTTCATGACCACTAAACCAGCCTTACAAGCAACATTAAGGGAGACACTTCGGGTGAAAAAGGAAAGACCACAAGTGAGAGTAAGAAAAGTAAAAAGCACAAAAGCAATAAAAATATTCCTGTAAAAATCAGTCAAGGGATTCATAAAATAAAAGGATGTAAAGTATAATACCACATACTAAAATTGTGTGTGTGGCGGGGAGAGAAGTAAAGAATGGACTCAAACTTAAGTAACCATCAACTTATTATAGACTGCTATACACAAAAGACGTTATATACAAACCTAATGGTAACTAACCACAAATCAAAAACCAGTAATAGATATGCAAAAAATAAAAACAAAGGAATCCATGTGTAGCACTAAAAAAAGCCAAGAAACCATGAAAGAGAACAATAGAAGGATCAGAGAGAATCTACACAAACAACCACAAAACAAGTAACAAAATGGCAATAAATATCTATAAATAATTACTTTGAATGCAAATGGACTTAATGCTCCAATGAAAAGACGTAGGGTAAAGGAGCGGATAAAAAAACAAGACCCATCTATACGCTGCTTACAAGAGACTCATTTCAGACCAAAACACACCTGCAAATTGAAAGTGAGGGGATGGAGAAATATTTATCATGCAATGGATGCCAAAAGAAAGCTGGAATAGCAATACTTATACTGGACAAAACAGACTTTAAAACAAAGACTATAACAAGAGACAAAGAAGGATACATTATAATAATAAAGGGGACAATCCAACAAGAGGATATAACAACTATAAATATTTATGCACCCAATATGGAAGTACTCAAATACATAAAACAGTTCATAAAAATCAATAGTAATACAATAATAGCAATAATCACAAGGATTACAATAGCAAGTAATACAATAACAGCAAGTAATACAATAATACAATAGTAATAATACCCCACTTACATCAATGGACAGATCATCCAAACAGAAAATCAACAAGGAAAGAATGACTTCAAATAACACACTGGATTTAACAGACAAATTCAGAACATTCCAGCCTAAAACAGCAGAATATACATTCAAGTGCACACGAAACATTTTCCAGAATAGATCACATTATTAGGTCACAAAACAAGTCTCAGTAAAAAAAAATAAATTAAGCAACCTGGAAGAAATGGATGCCTTCCTGGAAACCTATAAACTACCAAGACTGAAACAGGAAGAAATTGACAACCTGAATAGACCAATAACCAGTAACGAGATTGAAGCAGTGATCAAAAACCTCCCAAAAAACAAGAGTCCAGGGCCTGATGGACTCCCTGAGGAATTCTACCAAACATTCAAAGAAGAAATAATACCTATTCTCCTGAAGGTGTTTCAAAAAATAGAAACAGAAGGAAAACTTCCAAACTCATTCTATGAGGCCAGCATTACCTTGATCCCCAAACCAGGCAAAGACCCCATCAAAAAGGAGAATTACAGACCGATATCCCTGATGAATACGGATGCCAAAATTCTCAATAAAATCCTAGCTAATAGGATCCAACAGTATATTAAAAGGATTATCCATCAGGACCAGGTGGGATTTATCCCTGGGATGCAAGGGTGGTTCAACATTCGCAAATCCATCAATGTGATAGAACACATAAGTAAGAGAAGAGACAAGAACCACATGGTCCTCTCAATTGATGCAGAAAAAGCATCTGACAAAATACAGCATCCTTTCCTGATTAAAACTCTTCATAGTGTAGGGATAGAGGGAACATTCCTCAAGTTCATAAAAAGCATCTATGAGGCGCCCACAGCGAAAATCATTCTCAATGTGGAAAGGCTGAGAGCCTTTCCCGTAAGATCAGGAACATGACAAGGATGCCCACTCTCACCACTACTATTCAACATAGTATTGGAAGTCCTAGCAACAGCAATCAGACAACAAAAAGAAATAAAAAGTATTCAAATTGGCAAAGAAGAAGTCAAACTCTCTCTCTTCGCAGATGACATGATACTTTATGTGGAAAATGCAAAAGACTCCAGCCCCAAATTACTAGAACTCATCCAGCAATTCAGTAATGTGGCAGGATACAAAATCAATGCACAGAAATCAGTTGCTCTCCTATATACTAACAATGTAACTGCAGAAAGAGAAATTAGGGAATTGATTCCATTTACAATAGCAGCAAAAACTGTAAGATACCTTGGAATAAACCTAACCAAAGAGGTAAAGGATCTATACTCTAGAAACTACAGAACACTTATGGAGGAAACTGAAGACACAAAAAGATGGAAAAACATTCCATGCTCATGGATCGAAAGAATAAACTTTGTTAAAATGTCTATGCTGCCCAGAGCAATCTATACTTTCAACGCCATCCCAGTCAAAATACCAACAGCATTTTTAAAGTGCTGGAACAAACACTCCTAAAATTTGTATGGAATCAGAAAAGACCCCAAATCACCAAGGAATTGTTGAAAAAGAAAAACAAAGCTGGGGCATCACATTGCTTGATTTCAAGCTCTATTACAAAGCCGTGATCACCAAGACAGCACGGTACTGGCACAAAAACAGACACATAGACCAATGGAACAGAATAGAGAGCCCAGATATGGACCCTCAACTCTATGGTCAAATAATCTTCGACAAAGCAGGAAAAAAATATGCAATGGAAAAAAGACAGTCTCTTCAATAAATGGTGCTGCGAAAATTGGACAACTACATACAGAAGAATGAAACTAGACCATTCTCTAACACCATACACAAAGATAAACTCAAAATGGATGAAAGACCTCAATGTGAGACAGGAATCCATCAAAATCCTAGAGGAGAACATAGGCAGTAACCTCTTTGACATCGGCCACAGCAACCACTTTCAAGATACATCTCCAATGGCAAGGGAAACAAAAGCGAAAATGAACTTTTGGGACTTCATCAAGATAAAAAGCTTCTGCACAGCAAAGGAAGCAGTCAACAAAATAAAGGCAACTGACAGAATGGGAGAAGATATTTGCAAATGACACTACAGGCAAAGGACTGAGATCCAAGATCTATAAACTTCTCAAACTCAACACCCAAAAACTAAATAATCAAGTCAAAAAATGGGCAGAAGACATGAACAGACACTTCTCCAAAGAAGATATACAAATGGCTAACAGACACATGAAAAAATGTTCATCATCATTAGCCATCAGGGAAATTCAAGTCAAAACCACATTGACATACCACCTTACACCAGTCAGAATGGCAAAAATAGACAACACAAGAAACACAAATGTTGGAGAGGTTGTGGAGAAAGGGGAACCTTCTTACACTGTTGGTGGGAATGCAAGTTGGTACAGCCACTTTGGAAAAACAGTGTGAAGGTTCCTCAAAAAATTAAAAATGGAGCTACCCTATGACCCAGCAATTACACTACTGGGTATTGACCCCAAAGACACAGATGTAGTGAAAAGAAGGGCCATATGCATCCCAATGTTCATAGCAGCAATGTCCACAATAGCCAAACTGTGGAAAGAGCTGAGATGCCCTTCAATAGACAAATGGATAAAGAAGATGTGGTCCATATATACAATGGAATATTACTCAGCCATCAGAAAGGATGAATACCCAACTTTTGCATCAACATGGATGGGACCAGAGGAGATAATGCTAAGTGAAATAAGTCAAGCAGAGAAAGTCAATTATCATATGGTTTCACTTATTTGTGGAACATAAGGAATAGCATGGAGAACATTAGAAGGAAGGGAAAAATGAAGTGGGGGGAATCGGAGGGGGAGACGAACCATGACAGACTATGGACTCAGAGAAACAAACTGAGGGTTTTAGAGGGGAGATGGGTGGGGGATGGGTTAGCCCAGTGATGGGTATCAAGGAGGGCACGTATTGCATGGAGCACTGGGTGTTATACGCAAACAATGAATCATGGAACACTACATCAAAAACTAATGATGTACTTTATGGTGACTAACATAACATAATAAAATTAAAAAAAAAATCAGTCATACCATGCATCTTTTTTTTTTTTTTAAAGATTTTATTTATTTATTTGGGAGAGAAAGAGAGAGAGACAGCAAGCATGAGCAGGGGGAGGGGGAGAGGGAGCAGCAGACTCCCTGCTGAGTAGGGACCCCGGAATCATGACCTGAGCTGAAGGCAGATACCTAACCGACTGAGCCATCCAGATGCCCCACCATGCATCTTTTCTGACCACAAGCCTATGAAATTAGAATTCAGTCACAAGAAGAAATCTGGAAAGAGCACAAAAACATAGAGGTTAAATAACATGCTACTAAATAATGAATGGGTCTACCAAAAATCAAAGAAATTAAAAATTACATGAAAAAATGAAAATGAAAAACAGTGGTCCAAAATCATTGGGATGCAGCAAAAGTGGTTCTAAGAAGGAAGTTTACAGCAATACAGGACTACCTCAAGAAGCAAAAAAAAATCTCAAATAAACAACCTAACCTTACACCTAAAGGAGCTACAAAAAGGAGAACAAACGAAAGCCAAACTCAACAAAAGGAAATAATAAAGACTAGAGGAGAAATAAATGATATAGAAACGAAAAAACAATAGAACTGATCAATGAAACCAGGAGGTGGTTCTTTGAAAAGATCAACCAAATTGATACTAGGAAGACTCATTAAAAAAAAAAAAAAGAGGGCCCAAATACCAACAAATTGGACAACTTAGGAGAAAAGGAAAAATTCCTAGAAATAAATAACCTACCAAAACGAAGGAGGAAGAAATAGAAAATTTGGACAGACCAATTACCAGCAATGAAATTATATCAGTAATCAAAAAACTCCCAACAAACAAAAGTCCAGGACCAGTTTCACATGTGATTTCTACCAAACATTTAAAGAAGAGTTAATATCCACTCTTCTCAAACTATTCCAAAAAATACAAGAGGAAGGAAATCTTCCAAATTCATTCTAGGAGGCCAGTATCACCCTGATACCAAAACTAGATAAAGATACTACAAGAAAAGAAAACTACAGGTAAATATCTCTCATGAATATAGATGCAAAAATCTTCAACAAAATATTAACAAACTGAATCCAACAATACATTAAAAAAAATCATACACCACAATCAAGTGGGTTATTCCTGAGATGCAAGTGTGGTTAAAACAATCAATATGATACATCACATTCCATAAAGGATAAAAACCATATGATCATTTTAATAGAAGCAGAAAAAGCATTTGACAAAGAAAGAAATCCATTCATTATAAAAACCCTCAACAAAGTAGTTCTAGAAGGAACATATCTCAACATAATAAAGGCCCTATATGAAACACCCACAGCCAACATCATACTCAATGGTGCAAAACTAAAAGCTTTTCCCTTAAGGTCAGGAACAAATCAAGGATACCACTCTCAAGACTTCTATTCAACATAGTATTGGAAGTCCTAGTCATAGCAATTAGACAACATAAAGAGATAAAAGGCATCCAAATTGGTAAGGAAGAAGTAAAACTCTTAGTATTTGCAGATGACATGATACTATACATAGAAAATCCTAAAGACTCCACCAAAAAACTACTAGAACTGATAAATGAATTCAGTGAAGTAGCAGGATACAAAATCAATGTACAGAAATCTGTTGTATTACTATACACTAATAATGAAGCAGGAGAAAGTGAAATTAAGAAAATAATTCCATTTACAGTTGCACTGAAAACAATATAACGTCTAGGAATAAACTAAAGAGGTGAAGGACCTCTATTCTGAAAACTATAAAACATTGATGAAAGAAATTCCAGACAACTCAAAGAAATGGAAAAACATTCCATGCTCACGGGTTAGAAAAGCAAATATTGTTAAAATGTCTATACTACTCAAAGCAACCTAGAGGTTTAATGCAATCCCTATCAAAATACCAAAAGTATTTTTCATGGAACTAGAACAAACAATCTTTAAATTTGTATGGAACCACAAAAGACCTTGAATAGCCAAAGCAATCTTGAAAAAGAAAAACAAAACTGGAGGTATCAAAATCTCAGACTTCAAGTTATATTGCAAAGTGGTAGTATTTAAAACAGTATGGTACTAGCATAAAGATAGACACATAGATAAATGGAATATAACAGAAAACCCAGAAATAAACCCACGATTATATGGTCAATTAATCTTCGACAAAGGAGGAAAGAGTAATCTAATAGGAAAAAGACAATTCCTTCAACAAATGATGTTGGGAAAACTGGACAGCCACATGCAAAAGAACGAAACTGGGGCACTTTCTTTCACCATACACAAAAATAAACCAAAATGGATCCAAGACCAAAATGTGAGACCTGAAACCACAAAAATCCTAAAAGACAGCACAGGTAGTAATTTCTCTGACATTGGCCACAGCAACATTTTACTAGATAATGTCTCCTGAGGCAAGGGAGATAAAACCAAAAGTAAACTATTGGGACTACATCAAAATAAAAAACTTCTGCACAGTAAAGGAAACAATCAACAAAACTAAAAGGCAATGTACTAAATGGGAGAAGATACTTGCAAATGACATATCCAATAAAGGGTTGGTATCCAAAATATATAAAGAACTGGTACAACTTAATACCCAAAAAACAAATCATCCAATTAAAAACTGCAGAAGACACAAATACATATTTCTCCAAAAAAGACATTCAGATGGACAACAGACATAAGATGCTCAACATCACTCATCATCAGAGAAATGCAAATCAAAACTACAATAAGATATTGCTTCACACCTATCAGAAAGGCTAAAATCGAAAACACAAGAAACAAGTGTTGGTGAGGATGCAGAGAAAGGGGAACCCTCTTGCATTATTTGTGGGAATGCAAATTGGTGCAGCCATTGTGAAAAACAGTATGGAGTTTCCTCAAGAAATTAAACATAGAACTACCCTACAATCTAGGAATCACACTACTGGGTATTTACCCAAAGAAATATAAAAACACTAATTCAAAAGGACACATTCACCTTTATGTTTACTGCAGCTTTATTTACAATAGCCAAACTATGGAAGCAGCCTAAATGTCCATCAATAGATGAATGGATAAAGAAGAAGTGGTATATATTTACAATGGAATATTATTCAGCCATAAAAAGAGAATGAAATCTTGCCATTTGCAACAACATGGATGGAGCTAGTGTATAATACTAAAGCAAATAAGTCAGTCAGAGAAAGACAAATACCACATGATCTTACTCATATGTGGAATTTAAGAAACAAAACAAATGAGCAGGGGAAAAAAAGAAAAAAGAGAGACAGACCAAGACACAGACTCTTAACTACAGAGAACAAGTTGATGGGTTACCAGAGGGGAGGTGGGTTGGGGGATGAGGGAAGTAGGGGAGGAGGATTAAAGAGTATACTCATCATGATTAAAAATACAAAATAAAATGAAAAAAATTGGGATTTAAAAACTGATTAGGAGCTATGAATATAAGCAGTCTTGTTAACTACAAGATTATCTGTAAGGACGGTCAGATGGCCTTTGTGTCTAAGTATCTTCATGTTCTACAGGCCAAATGGGATAATAACATTGGGGTTCTCAACATCAGTGTATCTATTTTCACTTGAACTATTTTTGGAATGGTACTCTGGTACCTGTTACTTCAAGTTAGTCTGATGTCCCCAGACTACAAGTTTTCTATTTTTAGCCTTTCTAGAGACTAAATACAGTCTTGTGCTTACATGGGAAGGGGTAGTTACTATAAAGTGTGGGAAGGGGCTTCCTGGCAGTAATGACCTCCCCACGAGAACATGCCCCTTACGAAGGACCACTTCCACCCACCCCAGAAGAGGACAAGGGGAAGCACAAGAAGTGCTTGGCGCAGAGCCTCAACGCCTACTTCATGGACGTGAAGCTCCCAGGATGCTACAACATCACCAGTTTTTAGCCACACAAAAAGGCTAGTTCTGTGTGTTGGCTGCTCCCCTGTCCTCTGCCAGCCCACAGGAGGAAAAGCAAGGCTTACAGAAAGATGCTCCTTCAGATGGAAGCAGCACTAAAATCACCCTGAATCAGTTGAGTGGGAAACTCTCAATAAACACATTTTGGATAAAATAAATTGAAATAAAATGAAATAAAATAAAATAAAACTCTGGAAAGGGAATGAGATTTTAATACCACCAAATTCTGATCCTTCTGAAGGTTCCAAAAAGCAAACTGGTTACTTCTTGGCTTTCTAATCCAGGATTTACACATCAAAGTTTTGCTAAATTAGTTACTGCTTGTCTTTCTTCCCAGGTCCTAAAATATTTTTGTGTCATCTCCTCTCCCTTTTTTCTTTTCCCCTTTCCTTATGGATTTAAACCTTTAAAAAAGTATCCCTTTACTGTAGTGTTAGTTTCCAGAAAGAAGTGAAATTAAATACAAGTTTTTATTCTAACATCTCTACCCCTAAATCCTAATATTTTAAGCAGAGAATTTTCTTTATAAAAGATTTTGGAGCCAAATAAAAAGGAAGTCCTATAAACTAGGACTCAAAGAGAACAAAAAGGCACAGCTGCATTTTCCTTTTTGTCCCCAATTCTGTAATAGATTGCACTTAAATTATTTTATATTTTGTCTTTATCATCTTTTGTGAGAAAAACCACAAAAATTTCTGCTGTTTAACATTTTTATTAATAAATTTGACTAAAAGTAACTCTAGCATATAGTGATATGCCATATGCATAGTAAGTAATATAAATGTGATGGGAACTTGGTATTTACCTATGTCAATAATAATAATGCTTTGTGGATTTCTTAACTTATTGCAATAAAACACACACTGGAAAGAGGAAAAGTATTCTGGAGCATATATATTCAATTTCAGTGTTGATGTATAACCTAGCTATTACATGGACATAAAAGACTCATGATATAAACTCTAAAAGTCTTAGTATGTAAAGGAATATTTCTTTTATCCTTTCATCCTCCAATTGGGATAAAGGCAGTAACAGCTGGAAAGAGACTATGAAATTGGACTAATTGGGTATATATCCATCTTTTAATACAGACTAGGGAGAGGAGGCTGAATTGAGGTGGTCTATGCACTCTCCCAAAGAAATCCTGATGCCTTAACATAAGCAACTCACATTTAATGGTGTTTATGTTTCTGTTACCAAGATTAGGACATTATCAGGGATTATAGCATGATTTCTGTTTTATTTCTACAAAGTATACCAGACACAAATTCCTACAATCCATTTTAATAATGGAAAACAGTATCTTGTAAAACAATGAATGAATCTTCTTTCATTCTTGGTCTTACGTGAATTTATGAAAATAAGATAGTATGAAAAAAAAGAAAAGCAGGAGAGGATAGAAAACAAAGACATTCATAAATACCAGGAGATGACCCACTGAATAAGAATGACTTTTAACACTGTGCATCAACTGTACTAAAAAAAACAACAAAAAAACCCCCAAAGTTCCAGTCTCATGAAAAGAAATTCAATCTAAACATGCTGCTGTTCTTTAAAAAAAAAACAAACAACAAAACTGACTTTTAAAAATTAGCTCGTGTTGCTGTTTTTTTACAAGAAAAAAAAGACTTAAAAATTAGCTCTGATAAATAATCTCTATTCATTTAAATTTGAAGCATTTAAAGTCTAAGCTAAAGAAAGTACTGAGATCAAGATTTTAATGTGTAGTATGTAAGAACACGAGCTCTCAGAAAATCCAAGGTTAGAGTCCTGGTGCTTCTGTTTATTTATAAAATGGGTATAGTTAATAGAATTAATTTGTTTGTTTTAGCTATTATATTTAGTTATGACAAAAAATCCCCTTATGGGGACAGTGAAATGTCCCCATAATACAAAATTTATTATGAACGTGGTCGTGGGATAGATTCAGACCAGGAGTTGTAACTTTATAAAGAATCACAGGAAGGAAGATCAGAAAGAAGAGAGTACTATTAAGAATATAGAGAAAAATAAAACAGAGAAAAGAGACAGGGGTGCTGGAGTCATCAGTTCTCTTCTCTGTTATGACTGAGCTGTGTTTCCAGTATTGGTCTGTTTCTGTCTGCCTTCTGATTTTCAAGGGTTTCTCATAATTTTTTCTAATGCTGTTATAAATATATTATTATGAAAAAGTCCTCTATCATTTTTTTTTAAAGATTTTATTTATTTATTTGACAGCGAGAGAGGGAACACAAGCAGGGGGAGTGGGAGAGGGAGAAGCAGGCTTCCCGCCAAGCAGGGAGCGCGATGCGGGGCTTGATCCCAGGACCCTGGGATCATGACTTGAGCCAAAGGCAGACACTTAACGACTGAGTCACCCAGGAGCCCCAGTCCTCTATCATTTTTAGGGATTTTCTAAAAAGGGGGAAAAACCTTAGTCTGTTAGGTTCCTTTTTAACCTATAAACAATTTATATAAAATGTAATAAATTAATAATCCTTTATTTTTGTCCTAGAAATACAATACTTGATTTCAAGACCATCTCTCATTTAAGCATACTAAAGTCAAGTGGAGATCATTTTAAATATTCAACTCTATTAAATAATATACAAGTGGAAACTTTAAACATTGATAAATAAAACAATGAGGGAAGCAAAGGAGCTCCAATTATAAACAATATAATCATAGATATAATTGGACCTACTTTTTTTTAAACACTGAAGTATCTACAATGCTTCAAAAAAATAATCTACATGGATCTCCAGGTTGTTAACATCTATAGGAAAAGTTATTGTAAGTACATTAATAAGTTAATTACATTTGTGGTTCATGACTAGGACTTACCCAGTTCTGCTAAGTTGCCAAATGCAACAAGACACATTTCTGTAAGAGCTGCATTTTGGCAATGGATGCCCAATAATTTCACTAAGGTAGGTATAACACCCATATTGATAAGCTGAGCTTGAAGGGAATCTGTAAAAAACAAACAAACAAAAGTGTTTATGTATCAAATGAACATGAGTAAGAAGAAAGCACCTCTTATTCTCCCTATTGCAAACTCAATACTATTTCAATTACAGTAAATAAGATTAAGTCCATCCATACAATTGGCTGAAAAATCTTAAAACATTAGTTCACAAGAGTTCTGAATCTTTTCAACGACTAAAAGAAATTTAGAAATGAACTCAAATAACATGTCAAAACATAATTAAAAAAAAAAAAAACAGGGTCGTATACCTTTGTAGAGTAGGCTTTAAAAATTTATAAATAATTAAACATTACCATTGCTAGTTATGTGAAAAGGTTAGATAAAGTAATATTTGTATTATAGGAAAGCAGAATATACGAAAAGCATAGAAAAACAAATTTAATAAAGACCAAGAGAAGACAGAATCTTAGAATCCTTTAAAAACAGCTGCTTCATAATAAAGAATGAAAAATATATATAATACACAAAAATCATTTTGATTATTTGTAGCAGAATGTTCTTCGATGACTGCTAGGAAGGAAAGTAGTTTTTACAAGGAAAAAATGTGTTACTTAAAATATTTTTCTTTTCAAAGTTTTAGTAAGAGCGACAAGCATCTTAGTAAAGAAAAGAAAATTTGGCTTGAGAAGTAAAGAGAATGAGATCAGTATGCTTTGTCATCATTGCTTGCCTTCATTTTCTAAGAAACTGATTAGTTTTAAAGTACTTAACAGGCCTTGGATTTCCACAATGGCTCTTCATGAACAAATTATGACAGAATACCTGTAGCAAAGCTGAAGGTAAATAAACCAAATGAAAATCAAAAGTACTGCCTCTTACAAAATGCTAAGAAAGATATAAACACTTACATGCCTATGTAAAACACTATTACTATTAATAACTTTCATCCAAAGATACAGGAATGCTTTCAAAATTCTGTTTCCTTTGAAAATTATATGCCATTTTTCAAGCTAATAATGTTCTCCAAATTCTTTTTAAAGTTACCTACTGGGAATCTAAAGATAAAAATCCCATTTATTACAAACACATTTTCCTTAGAGCATGCATCCTTTGACAGTTTGCTTACTAATCTCTTCATCACTCTTTCTAGTTCTTAATCAATTGATAAGGAGGTGGTTGGGTGATTATCAGATAAGAACAAGAAGGCGGGTTGAGCTGCCTCACATTCCAGTTGATTATATGCCTGGCGGTCTTTGTAGTCAATTTTTCCTGCTTTTAGAATAAAGTATCAAGGGATAGCCAACCGAGGCTTATCACCCTGAAAACTGATGAGTGGGTAATTACGCATACTATCTGGTTCAATTGGGGGGGGCCTATAACCAAAACAAGAAAATAGGCCTGGGAAAAAGGGAAGTTTACATTTAGAGTTCAAAGAGTCTAAAACAATTTCAAATTTTGCAATGGAATTATGAAATCTGTTCCAAAAAGAGACAGAAATAAAAGAATATATTCAACTAAATGATTTGTTCTTATGCCTTTAATGTTAAATATTTTTTCTTACTATACAATTCAGCAATTGATGAATGATTCACAATATCTGTATTATCTTATAAGCAAATTACTTATGTTAAAAGGTATAGTGTTATGTGTTTTATCGGCAGAATACCTGTATTATGGTTATAGTATTTTTAATGATCATGCACCAATAAGCTTTCCAAGTCAGAAATTATTTTGATTACTTACCAGTAAAGTTCCTTATTATTGGATCACCTTTGCAGATCTTTGTTCTTTAGCAGTATTTTTAAATTTCATTTATTTATTTACTCATTTTGACTACCTCTTCAAATACTGCAGAGCTGTTGAATCATTAAGTTTCAGGTATGTAAGCGTGAGCACTAGCGCATGCATTGAGTGTGAGTCAAACTCCACTATATGTCTGCATATATGTAAGCATCACACACACCCCCTCAGTACTGTTGGCACAAACTATAAAAATCCAACAGTCCAGGGACATCAGAGAAATAACAAATTTTATGGAGATAACTCAACAGGAGAATACCACTTAGAAGATGATGTTCTTCATATTCTCCTAACTTGGCATCTCTACCACTTCCTTGGACTGCTTTTAAGGTATTATAAATTTTGGTTCCAGGGAAATGAGGGACAAAAAAAATAGGAAATGTTGCATAGTTTCATAAAATCTTTGGCATACAAATTGAAGCAGGAATATTTGAAATTGTGGTAAATCAGGAGAAAAAAGAAGTATAGCCCAACGGCATTTGGTGTGAATCACCCTAATTCATGAAAATCACTTTCCTTTGGGAAAATGTGTTTTAAAGCTACCCAGGAGCCAAATTAATTGTATACTCACATACAACACACATACCACACACAAGTAAAGAGAAAAATTATATAGTCATCCAATGGACATACTCATTTTTGATCACTTGGGTGCTTTCTTTTATATCCATCTCTATGAGGCTAACTAAAACAAAAATTACACTCAAATAACTCTAAAGTCTGTTCATATCAATTGCAGGCAAGTCATTCTCCTTGGATAATGAAGGCCCAGATGAGGAAAAAAACTTTACTCAAACAGACTGATACAAATTTTCATTTCAAGATAAGCAGGCATCCTAGAACATGGTTCTCAAAATGGGGTCCCCAAAACCCTTTCAGAGGATCACAAAACCAAAACTACATTCATAAAAATACTAAGATTTTATATGCCTTTTGTACTGTACTGATATTTACACAATGGTGCAGAAACAGTGGTGGGTAAAACTGCTGGGGCTTTATTATCAATCTAGTCAGTGGCACCAACTTCTGTTGGTGGTCATCATATTCTGCCCCATCACACATTCACAGTAAAATAAATGCTATTCTTCTGTGCAATTTTTTTAATTTTGCAATTTTTTTTTTTAAGTAGGCTCCACACCAACATGAGGCTTGAACTCACGACTCTGAGATCAAGAGTCACATGCTCTACAGACTGAGCCAGTCAGATGCCTCAGCAATATTTTTAATTTTGAAAAGTTATTTTTCATAAAAATACATGGTAATGTGAGTTATTATTTTAAATGCAATATTAAATAATTTTTAAAATTGTCTCCATTTTAATTTCTAATATGGTAAATATTGATAGAGATAGCCCATATTTATAAACAAAAATTCTATAGGGTCTTCTTCAATTTTTAAGTGTCTAAAAGAGTCCTGAGACCAAAAGTTTAAGAACCACTGCCAAAGGATTACCTAACTTCTATAGGAGATGGAAAACAAAACAAAACAGAACATGGAATAGAGATTCTGAAATTCAATGATGTGCTTGGCAGATGAAATAACAGGAAAAGAAATAAAAATTAAAAGCATGGTAGGAATCCTAGATTTTGGTGTTTGGATATTTTGAGCAAAATTACATTAAGCACCTGCACATTTTATTTTGCTTATTTGAGCAGAAACTCTACTTAAGCCTAGGAGAATATTCCATGGTTGGGTCTGTTGGCCTATTTCAGTTACAACTTAGTATGTTATCAATAGTTTTTTTTTGGAGGGGTAGGGCTAAGTAGGGGTCCTGTTTGTGTGGAATAAATTGGTATTAATTCTTACTGCTGGAAACAAATGATTAAGTTTAATCACTTTTTCTTATTGCCCAAAGAAAGCTTGTGAGTGGATTTCAAAGGATGGTAGGTGATACTCATTATGGATGGTATCAGGAGTATGACTTTTAAATCAGAGACTAACTGGAAGACATTCTTAGAACCAGATATAGTTCACATTCTCTAGAATTGAAAAAGTGAAACAGTGCAGGACTGAGAATTTTTGCATCCTTCAATGAATACCAGCAACTCCAGGGGAATGTTTATCAGAGCTCAACAAACACAATTCACAAAATGCAACCCAGGCTTGTACACAGCAAACACTTATGTGTGAAAGACAGTCTTTAGACAGCACAATGTCATAAATGTCTGAAGACTTTTAAAGATTGCTCCTGACACACATCACAGACAAATACTGACCAAAATACAGAATTACAAAATATCAAGATGACACAGGCCCTACATGATCTATGGGGAGGAAGAGGAAGAAAGGCACTGAGGGGGTGCAATACAGATGCATATACAAAGAGATATAAGGCAATCAACGCATGCGCTGGTGTGAACACTTACCTACCTACATTTGAATTTCAATGGTTCCAAGTTCTTCAGGTCACACTCATGGAAACTCCAAAGAATGGAGATCTGGAGAGAAGATCTTAAGTTGAAGAACCTTTTTCCCCCTGAGTTTTAAGTTTAATGTTTAAAACATTGGTATAGATTATAGGTCCAGAAAAGAATCCCAGTAACTCAACTGAAGTTACGTTGATCAATTACTATAAAGAATAAGTTTAAGAAGACTGCAACACATGTTTACCTTATTCATAAGAAAAGGCCCTTATAGACAATATTATAAGATTATTAAGCTTATCAGTAAATAGGACTTAATGATGAAACTGTCAAAAAAAGATATACACAATTCAAAATACATAGTCTCTACATTAGTATATATATATAGTATGTATACTATTCATACTATAAGGAGTACAATATTCCTATTTACAGGCTTGCATAAAAAACCATCTACAATCAAGTGAATTATATACAGTTGAAACAATAAACACAAGCAAACATAAATCTTGATGAATTGTAATACAAATTAGATAAAAGCCATTTGGGCATAATAAAGACTGAAGAAAATTGCCCCTGACTAATGGCATATATATATATATATATATATATATATACACTTCCAAAAAAGGACACAAAAATTAAAAATGATGTAAAACAGTGAATAGAAATGTTAAGTTTAAACAAGTTGTAGTGGATTAAATAGTGAAAAGTAAACTGACTTTACAGCTGCCAAGAGGATGATTCGTAGTTAAAAACTTTATACATCCACATGTGCATGTACACAGTTTTCAGTTACTTATTACTTAATATCTTTTTGTTTGGTCAGGAAAGTGGAGAACTTTTATCTAAACCTAGTATTGAGCATTTAAAAGTAAAAATATTTACATATGTTTAAAATTAACTTCAAATCAAGTATTTTAAAAGCCCTCTTTAAACAAAACATGCATTATGTGTTCTACACCCAGATTATCCCTATAATTTGAACCCCAGGTTATACATTTTAATGACAAATAGTAATTTCAATGAAAAAAAAAGAGAGAGAGAACCAAGATTCATTAGCACTGAGAATACTGGAGGTTTAAAACAACACATGTACACAATTCTTGTTTTCTAACCGTTAAAAAATAGAAAAGAATTCAAAAGTTTCTTCTGAAAATAAGAGTCTCTACAAGAGCAAAATCTTCCTTTTGTAAAAGTTTTAGAGATAATGACAGAATTACGAGTGAGCATAATGTAAAACAATAGCAAAAAAAAAAAACCCCAAAGCAAAATCACAAGAGAAAGGAAAAATGTTTTATTATCCTTAAGATACCTACCCATATACTGTTCTCAACCCAATGACACTTAGAGTGATTATGTCTTAATCTAGTAGATAATTTTTTCCCCCTGGGCTCACTTCAGGTTAAATTACTACTACAGATCAGCTCTTGTAATGAATACTGCTACAAAGGAAATTTCTACAGATGTGTCTACTCTGATTAAAGGAAACTCTATGCTTTCATCTCAGAAAGAAACTGGTCTTTTAAAGATTAAGACTTTTTTGTTTGTTTGTTTTCTTTTAAGAGGACTACTGCCAGCCATTGCTTAAGCAGCTCTTAGTGGGAGAAATATATCCTGTCTCTGCTCTCAAATAGCATTGCTGAAAGAAAGGCCATATCCATGGATGCATTAATTTAAGCCTACATTTTTGCACAGCAAATTAAGCTCAGTGCCATGTTAATGTACATCTCAACATGTATACCTTACAAACATATAGAATTTAAAAACATAAAAATTCTTTGTTTTACAGAAGGATTTACTGGCTTAAAAAAAAGAAAACAAATAATACTAGTTATCCTGGAGCATTACTATTATTAATTTAAAATTACATGGAAATTCTTTGCAACACACAAACTATGTTAATAAGATACATTACATAACCAAAAGATTTCTGATTTCTGGCCAATCCCCATTTTTCAAACAGTATTTACTTAAAAAATTTTCATTTAACAAAATATAGGCAGTTTGGTCTTAACTGGATTTTACTTGCAGTTAGAAGACAGGATTACTAATTTTTATACAAGTGATTCTACATATGATACTTCTCTGCCTTGAGTTTTTCTCTGAATGGCTATTTTAAGTAGTCCACATTGAAGATGGACTGATAGGTGGCCAAAATCCATTATTCATCTCTGGCTTTAGCCTTAGCTCTTGGAAGGCCAAACATCTGAATACTTACTTCAGTGTCATTTCTGGCACCTACAAACCTGTACATGATCAATAATCATGGGCTTGATACCATCACGTTTCAACTGGTGTAGTAACATCAATAATAAAAACAAGGCCTAGTTTTCAGTTTTACTGTTACTATCTAAATATTCATTTTTAAATTTAGGTAAGCATTCCATATATAGAGAAAATCTCCCTATGTGCTTCATATGCAGAAATTCTGTCAGTTGAAATGTAAATGTACATTTATATTGCAATACTTAGAATGTGACAATAACTAATGATGGTGAACAAACTATACAAATGTAAAAATTAAATCAAGGCAGAAAAATAGAGATCAGATTACCTATCCTCTTTAGAATTTACAACATAAAATAAAATAAATGTTAGGAGCTGTTTTTAATTTTTAGTTACTTAATTTCATTCAGGCCATGAATCTTCCAAAAAGAAGTCCAAATTGGGAATTCTTTATATCTAGTGATGATGAATTAAAATCAGAAAGCCAACCCTGCCACCTCAAATTTTTACTATGAGGAAAATCTTGAAAATAATATTCAATAACATCTATGATTAATTATCTTCAATCCAGACATAAAGCAAATAAAGAAAGAAAAACATGTTAGAGAATAAGGAACCCCAAACATATTTTGCTGCTCTATTGCCTTCAGTTAAAATTTGGTATCTATTTAGTATCACAATGCTATATGCACCACCATAATCTGATTTTAAGAAAATCTAGGAAGCTGAAAATGCTAAGTATTGTTTCTGTAATATAATGCCAAACTTTAAATCATTAATGAAAAAACTGTAACAATCATTTCATTTTTTTGTCATAAAATTTCAGATTCTTGCATTCAGAAGTTCATTCTGTAATGGTCAAAGCTAAATATTAATGCCACTACTTGACCATGTGGAATTACACCAAATGTGCATTTTGTACACTTCTACTAAAATCCAAGTTCTTAGCTTATCCATTAAGTAACAGCATTATTATAGCAGTTTTTTGGAAGGATTATGATGAAAAGCTAAGCTAGTCTTATAGGTCAAATTTAATAGACCAAATTAAAGGAGGCACAAGAACAACTAACCGTTCTGTCATTCAGTAAAACAATTTGTTTAAAATGACATTTGTAGCAGAACTTCTTGAGCGCAACCTGGCTAAGTAAATTCGAATGCTGTTAGACAAACAGTAAAAATTCAGAAATTTTTTACAAAGAGAAAACAGTAAATAAAGAATTACCAATATATGTTTTTAAATCCTAAAAACTTCTCAGCTGCACGATAAAAGTCTTTTAACACAATTTGTTTAACACACTAGAGTACTTTAATTTGACGAACTAGGCTTCAAAAGATGCAAACTTAAAAGCACATCTCCCAGGCCTTTTAAACAAGGGAAAAAAATGAACAGAAAATACACTGAAATGATATATTGGAAAATTAATACAATTATGGGAAAAAATAAGTTACAAAGAAAAAATTTTACATTTTGATTTTTTTTACCTTAAAGTTAGGCAAAAAGTTTTTAGTATTTAGGAATTATATGTAATTATTAATTAGCTTGTACCCATAGTAAATAAACTGTGGAAATAGTTCCTCACTTATGCAAAGCAAATCATTTTCTAAACATCTAATATCTAGGAAGTATTCTTTCTTACCTGTAATAAAGTAATACCAAAACATAAAAATAAACAAGTAGCTCAGGCGAAAGTGCTTTTTAGTTTTTCATCAGGATTATTCCTTATTAATTTCTATTCTTCCTATTTTAAGTATGAAGAAAAAGTAAGCCAAGTTACAAGACTGAGGTCACCAGAAAAACAAATAATAGTTTGATTAAAATTGTGAAATTGTTGCTATTGGTTGAAATGAAGGTAGCAGCTAAAATTAATTACATATTAAGTAATCTTTAAGTTACAGAGAAAATACTTTACAGGCCTATTTTAAACAACTGAATTTATGTACTGGGCTGAATACTTAATTTCAATTGTTACGCTCCAGGTAATAAACCCATGCCTTTGAGTTGCATTTCCTCAACCACAGATGGCCTCCCTTCAAACAGTTCAGTTATCATGAGTCTATACAGCAAATAAACGTGAGAATTATTATAAGAGTATCCCAGAGAGATTTTAGGAGCCATAAAAAAAGAGAAATTTGTCTTTCAATAATAGGGAGCTATTAAGATACTAGAGAAAAATGAGCTCTATTTGAAAAATCATACATATAAAATTAAATATAGATCACATGTATACATATATCATATCCTCAAACTGATATCCCAAATTCATGTTCCTCATATATCTATCTATATATATATGACATATATAAGTTACATGAAGAAGCGAGTCATAAACTGTGTATATTATGTTAATCATTTTAGAAGGAAACCGATTTTTCCTTTCTTGATGGCATGTTTATTTCTTCTATTTTTCTCTCTTATGGCACAGCTTATATAAAACAAGTAACTTTAGTCCTTACTTTAGTGCTTACCATCAATAATTTTCTTAAGAATTATAACAGACTTCTCCCTGTATTTTATTACTCTAGCATAGGTATATTAAGAAAAAAATTAAATTCTTAATTACAGAGTTTTCCAAGAGATATTTACTGATTAATCATGGTCATCACGGTTATTACATATTACATGTAAGATAATAAAAATGGTGACCATCACTAGATTCCTGAACAAGGTGTTAAATAACTCTGGTGCTTTGCTTTTGATTACTGGTTTGTTTCCATTCAAATTGCAGTCAACTTTCAAGTATACATGTGCAGATTTTTTGTTTGTGGATCACCTATGGTAAATTTTTCGCACCATCATCAGGATGTTTTCAGTGCCACTTTCTGCTACTACAATGAACATGAATAGGGAATATCAAGTAATATAGTGGCCAAGAGGTTGTAATGCTTCTAAATTAATAAAGGAAATACATTCCAAAAATCCATTTTTCTTCCAAGTACTGATTTTGTTAATAAAAAAATTTTAGACAATACTAAATATCCAGAAGTCAATAAATATTTGCCAAACTTCTACTATAGGCTAAAACGGTGTTGTTTGAAAATAGATCTGAACAAAATTTTTAGCCTTCGCTGCTATGTCTTGGCATTGGGCAACCAAAGCTAGAAAAAAAGATACCCAAGAAACTAATGAGATAAAAATATCTGTAATAATAGGTCTGAGTTTCTTGTTTATAGGGTAAGTAATAAATAGATGAAGAAAATATAGGAAGTTCAGCATATTTCCTAAAAACTGAGTATCAAACTGTCAACATGCTTTGCTCTAACCACAACTGTCAAACACTCAGACTATTTTGGAGAGCCACAGAATTGAAGAGTGCTTTTCTGCCATGTGAAAAATAGGTATGATTTTTCCCAAAAGGATAAATTTTAAATGATTTTTATTGAAAAAAAATTTTTGTCTTATTCTATTTAAACATGATTTTATTTATATAATATTATGGATACAACTTCTCTGGCTAAGCAATTATAACTTTCTCTATTCAGATATTCCACACTTACCAGTTTGGGTATAAAAAATTGTAATTGCTTCACAAATGGGGAAATAAAAGAATATACCCAGCTCATAGCTTAAAAGTGTACATTCCAGAGCTGGTTCAAAAATTATAAAACTCATGAACCTTGAGTTTTATATAGTTTTATCAAAGGGTACAAAAATACCTTTAGCACATACGTATTTTCATAATATATCTGTCTTGCATTTGATTAGGAATTTTTTTTTATTCCCTATTTAATGGATTTAAAAATTGGATATGCTCACAGTTGTCTACCAGATGGACAGGAAGATATCTTAAGTCTCAGTCTGGTGTCAATTTACTTTTAGGACTAATATACAATTTGAAAATATTATCAAAGAAACTATGTTGGTGGATCTTTGTGACCATTTTCAGCACTCTCATATCTTTATATTTAAAAAAAAAATTATCTGTGAAGCTAAAGCAATAACTTCTTATAAGTAAGGCTTAAGTTACTGGGGCTGAGGACAGAGTTAATTTTTCTGGTAGAGTAACAATTTATCACTCAACTATTCTATTCAGTTACTAGCAGAGGCTTATGTACTGAAATTCAAAAGTAAATACACATAAAAAGGAACTTCATTTTCCAGTGCTAATAAAAACGCTTCCTGAATTTCAAGAGGCTCTATTTTTTTTTTTACTCATCTAGGGGTACACGATCAATATCAAATGATCTGAAGTTAGCCAAAAGACCTAATATTTAAGTAGGCAAGTCTTTAAACACACATTTTAAAGAAAAGAGTAAGTAATCAACAAAAACAATAATTATTTGCAATAATTATGTAAAACGAAAAGAATATAATTTAAGTTAAAGAGTATTATGGAGAAAAAGAATCACTTCACAAACTGTGATCCCCATGACAGACAAATGTAAATGCAAGCAGAGGAAAGAAGATAGTTGAACATTTGGCACCTGTTTTTTAAAATACTAAAGATAACTTTACTTCTATTTTATCTAATAACTTTT
Organism: Halichoerus grypus; assembly: GCF_964656455.1. Classification (NCBI taxonomy): domain Eukaryota; kingdom Metazoa; phylum Chordata; class Mammalia; order Carnivora; family Phocidae; genus Halichoerus; species Halichoerus grypus. The sequence continues at coordinate 80,263,735 of NC_135714.1, read as the reverse complement.
GAAAGCTGCATTCCAATCACAGTTTTAGAATGATGGAACAAAAACACTTCTGCTCCAATAATGTTCTGAGAAAAGTTAATCAAGGTTTCTGAAGTATCTAAGTTATTTGTTGATAATACTTGCATGCCAGGAAAAAAGCCTACCCTCAACAAAACAAATACATTATGCATTTCAACTGTGGACTCTGATTGTTGTTAATTATTTCCTTCTCAATACACATGTCTACATATTGTGATATCCTACTATACGGTCTCAAAGGAAACCACAGTCTCCTCTGGATTAGAATTAGTGATATTTTTAAAGACCATTTGGCCATTTGATATGCTTTTGTACAGATCTTTGAACAACGGTTTCCTCAAACGACAATGAGTTTAAATCCATAACAACACTAATTGTTTTATATCCAAAGCTGCTCTAATACCTTCATGGCTAGTTTCTTTTATCTTTCTAAACCATTCTCCCACTTAGCATCTTGTCCCACTTTCTCAGGTGTCCAAGATGAACACCCGATGAAGATGGGTGTCCAAGATGTCCCAAATGAAGCTAAAGCAACACGAACAACTGGCCAATGATTTCTTAATGCAATTCAGATATGTGTGCATTATGGTCAAATTTCAATTATTTAGGAACTAGCTATTCATTTTGTGGATTACCCAGACTCTCATTTCTGTTTCTCCTGTTCATTTTCTCTTCAAAACTGATTCTACCACAGGGGAAAAAAAAGTAGTGGTAGCTGACCCTATAAAGACTACCATTTGTTACTAGCTTGAGTTTAACAGGCTATCCATTTGACAAATAAAAACTATTTCTTACTATTATTGGAAATTTTAATTCAGAGGTTATCTGGTATCCTCTGTATAGGATCTGACCTGAGGACACATTCTAAGTTTAGCTCGTACAGTGCTAAAAAAGCACATGTAATCCAACATTTAAAAATCAGGTGTCACATGGAAAATTAGATTTGCAGCTTCCCCCCCATCTCCAAATGAAAGATAGGGCAGTATTTGGCCAAAGTGCCGTTAGAAACTACAGAGTAGAGGAGAGTAGTGGCCCTCCCTGTTCAATGAGACAAGGGCTGCAGTCCTCACTGTTTGTGGTTGTCCCTAACACCAAGGCCAAATGCCAGTAGCCCTTGATCATCATGTTTATCTTTCTTTTTTTTTTAATTATTGAGAATATTTCTTTGGACTCGTGACTACCAAAAGTGAAAAATGAAAAATATGCCTAAAGGTCCATGTGTTTCCAGAACACATGAAAGTAAAGAATGATATTACATGTTCAAAATGCAAATAAAATATGTCTCTGTCAAAGACTACAGCTTAAGATGCCATTATAAAACAAACCACAGAAAGACCTTAGGTGTGTTATAGCCTAGAAACCTATCAGAATTTTTGAGTGTTGGATCCATGCTGTAACTCATATGATACATTTTTTGTGACATTTAAAAGTATAGTGAAGCTTTCATATCACCATTTTTATGTTCATTTAATTAACAACCATATAGGTTATCTGAAAATTCTGACATATCATTTGTTGCTAGGTTCTAAGAATGTTTTACAGAGAAAAGAAACTTCTATTGACAAGTACTTATTAAATTTCTAAAATCAGAAACTGCAATTACTCTAAACTTTTTCTAAGGCCAGATTTTATTAAAAGATTTTTTCTATTCTGACGAGTAAATCTAGTATCTAGATAAAATAATCTTACTAATATAGTGTTTGTGTTTTAAAGCTACTCCTGGCATTAATCTAAAGTAATAAACATGAAGCTATTTTAAATACTGTTTATTTTTAAAATGTGAGTAAGTGAGAAATATTAAAGCATACCATTATGTTGTTTTGGTTTTTGGTATTAGTTAACATGGGTAACCCTTCAAAAACTTGTCCCATTTAATAAATTAGAACATTCTGTATTTCTGAAACACTGTGATTTAATGTTGGCTAATTATTAATTTTATATGCCACTTATGAATTCTTTGCTCATAATTTTTCTAAATATTTTTGGTCTGTGCTACAGTAATGATGATTTTTAATCTCCCCCAGAGATAAAGCAAGTTTTCAATTTTGTTTACCATTCTCATTGCTATAGTTCATCAGCATGCCACAAAAGACAGTCAAGAGCTTCTCATTGGCGGGATCTGTTATACTGCACAGTGACCTTAAATGGTCAATTACAATCTGTGCACCACCTGCTTGGTCAACTGCACTTCTGCCCTCATCTGTAAAACAAAGAGTTAAATTAAAAATAAAAGAAAAAAGAAATGTACCTTACAATTTCAAATATAAAACATAACAATGTTATTCCTTACTTAGTGAGTAAGTAGAAAATAAACCTAGGCAGGGCATTAAATATGTCTTTTTGGAAAAACAAAACAAGTAAACATGGAAATGGGGGTGGGATGGGGAAAAGAGACAATCACTTTTTCAGAGAAAAAAAATTCTCCCTGGCATCATATAGGAGCTTAAAGAACTCTGTGTCCTAGGAATGTATGACTATCACATGTGAAAATTTTCACCTCCTCTTTCACAAATGACAATTCTGTGTAAGAGAAAAAAACAGGAACTAATATTTTATAGAATTTTTTTTTTCTCAGCTTGGAAGCCACTAAATATATCTTTCTATGAGTGTTTCTCAGTTATTATCAAAGAAAACCATCTAACTCACATAATAATTCTAGATCACAGTAAGGGTCTTTTAAATGGCATTTCTATAGTCCATAAGCATGTTCCTTTTCTCAATTCTTGTTATTTTATGTTTCATTTTTCATTATCCCCTCCATTCTAGAACACACCAATGTACTTCAACATTACAACAAGTGGTCAAAATGATGGTCAGACATACCTTCTGTCATGTATACATATATATTACATAGAACAGATGTCATTTAACTGTTGGAATATATAAAGAGCTTTAGAATACTTTTTAACCCCTGAAGGTAGGAATGGAAAGAGATGAAAGAAAGAGTATCTGTCTTTCTAAACCTGACTTTCTTCATATAAAAGAAATAGGAGAGCTATAAGTATGAGCCACATATGTGATTTAAATTTACTAGTAGCCACATGAAAAAAAAGAAAAAGAAACAAGTAAAAAAATTAATTTTAATAACCTATTTTATTAAATCCAATAAAACATCATCCCAATATACAATCAATATATAGATTATTAATGAAATATTTTAAATTATCTTTTTTGTGATAAATCTTTGAAATCTGAGTGTACTCTATCTAGACTTACAATCACATGTTAATTCAGACTAGCCACATTTCACAATTGTTTAATAGCCAAATCTGGCTAGTGGCCACCATACTGGACAGGGCAGCTACAGAAGCATGGTCTAAACGGTCAGTAAAAGAAATGGCTCACAAGGGCATTATAGCTACTAAGTTAGTAAATGAAAGATTTTCATTTTTCTAATAAGAAAACTAAAACTAAGGTCATATCTTTATAATTGTTGCTGAATCATATTAGACAATGAAACAATATATCTCAGTTCTTATGGTGTACACACACACACACACACACACCCCTCATATAGCAGGGCCTCACAAATACTTGCTTGATAACTTTGAAAATTTTTCAGGAAATCCATACTCAAGTGAAATAACATAATTTTGTCCATTTAGCTTTATTGTATATAGCTATATTGTATATAACTATATGTTATATAGTTGCAGGACGGGAACCTATGCTCATCAGCTAATAAAATCACAGAAAACTCCTAATTGTCAGGGTAACTAGTCAGATAAGCCAGCCAAGAACATTGGTCATATCTCATTTAGAAATCTAACATCCGAAGTTTTATTGTCCAATAACATAAGTGTAATGTTGGGCAATTTGTATGGGGATGATGTCAGAGAAAATTGAACATTATGATTACAAATCTAAATGTTCAGACCTTCAATAATATAAATATACAATATATGCCATGCCTAAAATGTGAAGCTTAAATGGTCTTTCATTCAAATTGCTGATTAAATATGGGCTTTCAAAATATAAATCAAATAGGCTTAGGACTTAGAAATCTTAGAGAATTGCTAAACTAAGCCTTAAATTCATGTTCTACTAGGAAACTAAGACTTAAAAACCTTGTGGAGCCTATTTGCAGTGAATTTTAAAAGCTAAGCTGGCTTCCTATCAACAGTTAACTATTTGGGGCGCCTGGGTAGCTCAGTCAGTTAAACGTCTGCCTTTGGCTCAGGTCATGATATCAGGGTTCTGGGATCGAGCCCCCGCCTCGGGCTCCTTGCTCAGCGGAGAGTCTGCTTCTCTCTCCGCCCTCTCCTGACTCATGCTCTCGCTCTCTCTGTCTCTAATAAATGAATGAAATCTTAATTTTTTTTATTTTTATTTTTTAAAAGATTATTTATTTATTTATTTGACAGAGAGATAGAGAGCACAAGTAGGCAGAGCGGCAGGCAGAGGGCGAGGGAGAAGCAGGCTCTCTGTTGAGCAGGGAACCTGATGCAGGACTCAATCCCAGGACCCTGGGATCATGACCTGAGCCAAAGGCAGTTGCTTAACCAACTTAGCCACCCAGGCGCCCAATGAGTGAAATCTTTAAAAAAAAAAAAAAAAAAAAAGTTAACTACTCAGTATTCAAAATATTCAGTAATGTAATAAATTTTTATACAAATTTATTTAACAAATCTGTTCATCATATTTAATAATGCAATAAATAAGAACATAATTACAATTAGAAGGCAAACCACCTATTTATGTTTGAGAACCACAGTGGTTTTCTTCTTTTCCTTTCCTTCCTTCTTCAGTTCCCTTCCTCCCTCCCTCCCCTGTTTGGATTATTTACAACATAGCTCTTCATTCATGTATTATCAGCAGTTGATTACAGAACATAAACTCAGTCTCTGTATTAGAAATTACATTATACCAAATCTGATTAGAAAAGTAAAGCACATATAAAAATAGATATCTAAGCTAAAAAAGTATTCACCACCACTACAGGAATGTTTATGCAGTTTCTTCCTCTCCCCCTTTTTTGACAAGTCATCCAGGGAAATAAGGTTAAAGATAATTTTATTAACATATTTTAAAGAACTGGAAGATGCAAAGGAATAAATGACAATGCTGCATTCTATTACTCTACCAAAACCAGTGAAAGAGTACGTCTTTAAGGGTATCTTACAAATCATTTACAATACATATTAGATCATCTGTCATTGCACAAGTCCATATAAATTGTTCTCCCACAATAAAGGTAGCTCTACAGTTTTATGTTACAATATTAAAATGAGTATTATTACTGTTCACTTAAAAATAATTTACAAAAGGTCCCTTATCCTAAACTCTCATATCTCTGAAATATAGGCTGACTTTTAACTCTTCTCATAATAACTAACTCCTAACTTGTGAAGCATCCTGTACTGCCACTTCTAGAAATATAATTTATATCTTAATTTTCCATAATTATGAGGTTTCCAAACACTGGGTCAAAGTGCAGCCCACCAACTCTTTAGGCCCTGCTAGATTCTTTAATGATGACTTGTCATACGAAGGAAGTTTCCAGCACAAGTATGATATTTCTTCACAGTAGGTAAGAGCAGAGCTATAAATCTAAAGAGATACTGCACTTCCATTACTCTTCAGCAGCCAAAAGCAGGAAGCAATAAAACTTGCTTGTCATGGTTATTATGTCTCACAAATGAGAAAAAAAATGTTACCAAAAAAAGTTACCAAGGTGATATTCCATTATCAGGTACAAATTATATAGTAAGGCTGAGGAAAGAACCTAAAATAACCACTGAATACAATCATTGTGACGTGTTACAGTGTATTCTAATTTCAGATTTACTTGTATGTTTCCCCAACTAGGCTCTTTCTCTGTTCTGGGCAACAAATGCCCAGTACATAGTGGACACTCAGTATTTACTGAATAAATGGGGCCTTTGCTTAGATTTTGGTAAATTATCATTTACCTAGAGGATGAATGTGTGTGTGTATGTGTGTGTGTGTGTGTGGAAAGAAACAGAGAGAGAATGAGAATGAAAATCATTTACTTGCTTTTGTTTTTAACCACCACAATATGGTTATGGAATAGTTTAGCTTTGCTTGTTTTTTGAACTTTATTTGAATGGAATCATGTTGTATTTATTCTTTTGTGTTTATCTTCCTATACTCAATATTATGTTTGTGAAATTCTGTTTCATGCTTCCTGTTGTATAATATTCATTGTACGAACACATCTCAATTATTTACCTATTCTTTGGATGAGTGTTACTTGGGTTGTTCCTACATTTGGGCTATTCTTTACAATACATAGATGGTACTGTTGGTTCATTGAATTTATGTATCTTCCACTTTCTCCATAATGACAAACAGGTTGCCAAAGCCAGTGTATACTCCCTCCAGCTGCATGTGAGTTCATTGCTTCACGCCTCCACTACTGCTTGGGTATTATTTGATTTTTAAGGTTTAGGCAATCTGGTAGGTAAGGCTGAACCTATTCCAGAATATACAAAAGCAGGTCTTTGCTGACAGTGTACTTTTCTGTACATTCAATAAGGCAATTAATTTGGTATCGAGTATAGACAGCATTACATGAAAAAAAAAAAAAACACACACAAAAAAACCCCAACAACCCAACCCACAACAGTTCAAAGGAGAGAAAGAAACAGATAAATGCAGAGAAACACAGACATTAGAAATTGAAAGAAAAAATGGAAAGACAGCTAAGTAGCTAGTAGAAAGTATCTATCAAGCCTATGTAATAATATGACTAAGTACAATTCTGGAACTTTCTTATATTCATGCTTTATAGAAAAGCCTTATAATAACATCAGCAAATACATTGTTTTTGGTTTTTTTTAATAATTTCTGTCATCATCAGATTTCCAAAAGAGAAGATAGAAAGCTCAAATCTTTGAAAACACTAGGAGAAAAATTGAGGAGGCAGCATGGTACTGGATGTAAAAGCAGCCTATAATCTGCAAAAGCAAGTTTTACCTAAAATTAGTTTTTTACAATTTAAAAGTCTATGACTTTCATGCTGCTTCCACTTTTGTGATTTAAACATTTCATATTTCTTCTCAGAAATTCTCAGTATGAAATACAAATTTAAAAATCTATTTAAAAAATTATGCCTAGGGGCGCCTGCGTGGCTCAGTCGTTAAGCGTCTGCCTTCGGCTCAGGTTATGATCCCAGGGTCCTGGGATCGAGCCCCACGTCGGGCTCTCTGCTCAGTGGGAAGCCTGCTTCTCCCTCTCCCACTCCCCCTGCTTGTGTTCCCTCTCTCGCTGTCTCTCTCTGTGTCAAAAAATAAATAAAATCTTTAAAAAAAAAAAAAATTATGCCTACATGCATAATTGATATTAGTTTCCTCCTACCCTCTAATTATTTGTATAACAACAGGATTTTGGTTCCTTATGCATCCATCTGCTCAAACTTACTTCCTAGTAAAAGTAATAATCCTTTGTGACATCAGGAATGGTTACTGTGGTGATGACTAGGATGCACACCTGAGAAAATGATGACCTGAGAGCAATAAACGGTAGTAGCTGATCATTCTAATAAGCTCTCAGCTAAATTTTGTTACAAATTACTACTGAGAAACGTGAGGAAAGTATGTATGTATGGAGACACTATTCAATAAATTAGCTTTTATGTTTTCAAAGAAATTGTAGCAAATAAAGAGTTCACCTTTAACATTCTGAAGGGTCATGGATTTGTGACCACCTCCCTCTCTGTTTTCTATAAAAACATCCTGTACCTAATGATCTGCAAGTGCTAATTAATGATTCTGGCTCATCTCAGGCTGCACACAACACTACAGTAAGTGCTAGAGTGTCTGGTATACTTAAAAGTGGAACAGAGCATAAAAGCCATAAAGGCTTTCTAAGGTTACTGATGGCAAAAATGAAAGCTAAGGCATGGAGAAGATAAATACAAATGACTTATATTGTAAATGTACTTTAGAGATAATATTATGATAAGTGAATTAAGAAGATAAATGATAAACCTTATTTCTTTTTCCCTTCGTTCAACTCGGACTTTGCTTAAAGAGATCATGATGATTAAATATCAGCATTCTAAACTAAAACTTGGGAAATCTGAATTTTAATTCAACGTTCCCTCATTAAACGCACAAAAAAGGTATAGTGAAATACTTTTGCCCTGCATTAAGACAACAGCACTGTCTAGTATCAATTAAGAATCTGGTTTTGGAGATTCACTTCGAAAAAGTTCTTTGGTATCTCTCCTCCCAAAAATCTTTTTAGAGTATCCATGAACTTAACAAATATTAAGACTAATCTATACACTACAACAGGTGTCCAAAATGCACGCTAAACATACAGAGTGGTTGATAGATAAAATCTATTTGACATAAAATTGGTTAAAAGCTTGAAGAGGCGCAGTACAATAACACAAGTTGCACATCCATATCAAAACTCAGTCACTAATCCATTCAATGAGATGCATTTTGAGAGTGAAACATTTCTAAAACTCCTAGAGAATGTGCTCTTAACAATATTTAAAAACACAGCAAAGAATGAACAAATTACATAATCTTTTCTTAAACTTTGAAAATTATAAGCCTCATAAGCATGGACAAAGTCTTAAACTGTGCTGCAGTATCTTTTCACATGTCCCTTTCACATCACCCATGAGGACCCACCCATGGGTCACAACTTTCTAAAGCCACTCCCTTTCTCAACATCTACACTCTTAACAGAAACCACTGAGAAAACAGAAGACATCAAACAATCTTCCTCACTTTTCAACCCTCCTCTCCACTATTAGATCTAGGAGCGTATGCATCATTTTCCAAACACTTTTAGTATCCCCTGTTGTAATTTAAGTTCAGTTATAGCTAAGTAACGGTCAAGAAAAGAAAGTGAGATCTATTTTCAATATAAGGTAAAACTTTTACTCTTCAAGTAAAGAAAGCTGTAGACATGTCATGAGCTAAGGTCTCCGAGGAGCTGAATGCAAAGAACATTTAATAATGAAATCCTAGGACTAGTCCTGGTTACTGAGAGTGGGAATCTGAATTTCTTTGTTACCTAAAATTTGAAATGTTAACTTAAGAATTTCAAAAAGGTAAGGTATAAGTTGTTAATATTAGAAAAACTATAATATCACTGAAGAAATGACTTATAAAGTAACTATAATAAGTTTCCAGGTTGTAAGTTTTGTTAAGTTTGACCATAAGAAAGCCTCTTAATCTCTGAGCTTTTTTTTTTTTTTTTTTTTTTAGCTCTGATACTCTCTTATTCATTTCTATTTCAACTTCTATTTCTACTCTGTGTTGTATACACAGGAAGTACTAGTGTATGCTGTGTTTGGTTTTGTTTTCCAATGTATTAAAAAAAACAAAACCTCAAATCTTGCTACTTTAACTTTCCAATCATTAATCATTATAATTCAGGCACTTATTTTTATTTTCCCCAAGTAACTATTACTAGAAACTATAAAGACTTATGGTAAATAAATCAAACATTCTTTTTACAAGCTAAGCTGGAAAGCTGAGACCTGGCTTTTTTCCTGCTGAGTTCTGAAAAATTATACTATTTAGAAATAATAATTTTTAAAGTGCTCTTTCTTAGTAAACACAAAGGTGATTCAGAATAGATGCTTAAAGTCAAAACAATTATAACTTAAGTCCTTACTAGTATTAGTTTGCAAAAAGCAATAGCATTACAAAGGTGCCACGATAAAATTTATTTTAATGAAGTTCCGCATTGCTTTTCTTCAGAATCCACTGCTATGCTACTTTTTAAATTCTAAGAACAAATTATCTTATTATGATAGAATCTGAACACATGTAAATATATTCTGAACAAGGATTTCAAAACAAAAGGCAACATAAATTGGACTCTTACATGTAGGGATGCAAATACTACTCTGAGTCTTTTTAGTCAATACCAAACTATAACTAGAGACTAGATTTTAAACTTCAAAGAGACCATTAGTTCTCAGTGAATGCCAGCCACATGTGTTATGTAATTCAGATGTCTTAGAAAGCTAAATGAACAATTACTGAAAATCCCCAAACTATCCCATTACTGAGCTAAGGAAATGACTGAATTGCCTAATTTTACTAGAACTCTATGTAAACAATGCTCCAAATAAGCAGCAAATGGGACAGTTTATAAATATTTTCATTAATTTTAAAAGTTAGTTGCTTTTTTTTTCAAATTTACCTGAATTGAAAAGGAATCAAATATCAAAATTCTTCCTAGAAAGTTAAAATAAATTCATGACACAAAGATTTATTCATAAGTGTATTCTTAGCTTGCCTTTCAAATTCAGTAGTTTAATATCTTTACCTGTTTGAGACAATGTTACTGATTTGGAGTATGCTTTTGAGATACAGACATTATTCCTGCTTATTATGGGTTAAGTTGTGTTCCTCGAAAATATAAGCAAGTCTTAACCCCCAGGACCTCAGAATGTGACCTTATTTGGAAACAGGGTCACTGCAGATGCGAATAGACAAGATGAGGTCATGCTAGAGTAGGGTGGGTCCTTAATGCAATATGGCTAGTATCCTTTTAAGAGCAGAGAGATGCAGAGAGGAGAATGCCATGGGAAAATATAAAAACACAAAGGGAGAAGACAGCATGTAAAGACAGAAGAAGAGAATGGAGTTTACTGCCATAAGCCAAGGAACTCCTGAGGACACCAGAAGCTAGGAAAGCAAAAAAAAAAAAAAAAAAAAGCCTCTCTGCATACAGATTTCAGAGGGAGCACAGCCTTGCTGACACCCTGATTTTGGACCTCTAGCCTCTACAACTACAATAAAATAAATTTCTGTTGCTTTAAGCCATCCAGTTTGTGGTTTTTTATTATAGCATTCCTAGGAAACTAATACACTTCTCCACATAAACAATGTGGAATATTCAAGCTTCATACCAAAAAAAAAAAGTATTTGAAATTTAAGTAAGCCTTTACTATATATTCAGATTTTTAAAATTTTTTTTTAAAGATTTTTTTAAATTTTTATTTATTTGACAGAGAGAGAGACAGCTAGAGAGGGAACACAAGCAGGTGGAGTGGGAGAGGGAGAAGCAGGCTCCTGGCCGACCAGGGAGCCCGATGCGGGGCTCGATCCCAGGACCCTGGGATCATGACCTGAGCCGAAGGCAGATGCTTAATGACTGAGCCACCCAGGTGCCCCGATATATTCAGATTTTATACATCTCACAGAAATTATGGTTTTCAGATCACTACCAATAATATATCTCACATATAATTAATATAGGATTTTAATTAATTAATAGTCAGTATACATGTGCAAACTGTGATACGGGCACAACCAAAGGAAAATTAGTTATTTCCTCATTACTTAATCTACTGTCTGAATTTCTTTTCCACTCAGCATCAAAATGTTTAGAAAAGGGATTTTACTCTATGCACTAATAGTAATAGTGATGGAGGCTCTGCATGGTGCTTGTGACCCACAGTCTACTGTTGGAAGAGGAATAGGAATATGGAGGGAATCCCTCTGTGGCACGTGCATACCACGTATGGTATATGCATACCACCTTTAGGCATGCACAGATGGCTAAAGGCTAAAGAGAAAGCAAGAACACTAAGCACTGCTACTCTAAGCACAAGGTAAGAGAAGTCCATTACTAAGAGAGCTTGAAGACTACTGCACTGAAACAAAGTTAGCAACAGCAAAGTATGAACCCAGCTCAACTTCTGACTAGACTGGCTGGACCTCCATCCTATACTAACTGCCTGAAATAAAAGGAAGTGTGCTTATTCCCAGGGATTAAATACTGTTAATTTCAATCTCTACTGTTTTTCTATACACAATGTCCAGCACTCAATAAAAAATTAACAGATATATTAAAAAAGAGAGGAAAAAATAACCCACTATCAAAAGATAAACCAATCAGCAGAATGAGACTCATAGGTGATCTACGTGTTAGAAATATCAGACAGGACTTTAAAAATAACTATGATTAATATATTAAAGGATCTAATGGAAAAGGTAAATAGTATTTATGAACAGATTTGGAATTTTGCTGAGAAATGGAAACTTTAGAGTTAAATGGAGATGCTACAAATGAAAAATACAATATTAAAGGTGAAGAATTATTTCAAGAGGCTGAACAGCAGATGCAATAAAACCAAAGAAAGACTCAGTAACTGCAGATCAAGAGAAATTATAAAAACTAAAACACAAGGAGACAAAACGAGTGAGGGGAAAACCCAGAGCACCTAAGAACTGAAAGAAAATAGCAAGCAATCTAATGTAAGTGTAATTGGAATCCCAGAAGAGATAGAGAACAGGGTAGGAGAAATATTTAAAGAGTTAATGGCTAAGAATTTTCTAAAAATAATGAAAGACATCCTGCCACAAATCTATGAGGCTTACGGAAACCCCAAACAAAGCAAACAATAAAAATACACACCAAGCAGCCAAGTTGCTGAAAAATCAAAGAAAAAGAGAATCTCTTGAAGGCAGCTGGGGGGGGGGGTGGGGGATTATTTTTTTGGAAGAGCAAAAATAAGAAAAACAGTAGACATCTCATCTAAACTATTCAAACTAAGAGACAATGGAAAGATATCTATAAAATACTGATACAGTGCTTTAAATTTTTTTTTTTTTTTAAACCATCAACCCAGAATTTTTTATCCAGTGAAAATATCTTTCAATAGTTAGGGTGAAGTAAAGAATTTTTCAAACAAATAAAAGCTGAGAGAATTCATTGACAGCAAATCTGTTACGCAAAAAAAATGTTCACAACAGTTTTTCAGGCAAAAGGTGTACAATACTAAATAAAATTTGTATCTACCCAAAAATGAACACTGAAAATGACAAAAATGACAGTAAATATTAAAAAGTTTTCCTCCTATATTTAAAGATAATTAACTGTCTAAAGTAAAAAGAACAATATATTGTGGGGTTTCTAACCTATGTAAAAATAAAATGTATGACAATAATAGCACAAGGTACGAGAAGAATTAGAAGTATACAGTTGTAAGGTTATTAAACTATATGTGATGTGACATAATATTTGAAGGTAAACTGTGATAAGATAAGATGTATACTACAAACCACAGGGCAACCACTAAAAAAATTAAAAAGAGGTACAGCTAATAAGCCAATAATGGGAATACATGGGAAAAATAAAGATTACCCAATTTTTCCAAAACAAATCAGAAAAAGATGGAAGAAGGAATAAAGAGTTCAAAAAAATCAGAAGACAGCTAACAAGATTTCAAGCCAAGCCAAACTCACAAAAGTCACTTTAAATACATATGGTCTAAATCTCCCACTTAAAAGGTATAGATAGTCACAGGTTGGATAAAAAAGCAAGACCCGACTATGCTATCTACAAATAACCCACCTTGAATGTAAGTGTATTCAGATTAAAAATGAAAGAATGGTAAAAGATATATTATGCAAACACTAATCAAAGGAAATTTGTGTCTATATGGTCAGACATAGTAGACACAAAACAAGCAGTATTACCAGGGATAAAGTAGGACATTATACAATGTTAAGAAGATGTAACAATCCTAAATAGACCTTCAATATTTACAAAATAAAAACTGATACAGCTGGAAAGATTAGCACATTCAATTATAGATTAGGTGCTTATTTAATGTTAACTTAGCCTTTGTGTCAAGGAACAGTGGATATAAACAGAGATTTAAGAAGGCCTTCCTTTCATTGAGTTTCTATTTCCATGAGGAAGAGTAGTAAACAGAATAAAAGCTTCAATACAATCTTTACAGGGTTCTATGAAAGCACAGAGAAGATATATGTCTTCTGGAGGAAGAGATGAAGGAAAAAGGAGAAAGGTGGTTTACATAAAACTTCACAGATTTAAACATTCATGTCCATGATAAACATAAGTATAGTCACCTATAAATTATGAATACATAATGAGATTTATACAGTAAAATTAAAGTGCTTTCTCTAGCTCACCTGTAATCTAAGCTCTTATTTAATAGAGTAACAATTCTTAAAATACTGACTAATCACATATATTACATAATCATTTTGAGGTATCTCAAAACCCGTGACCAAATTAGCATTAATTCTCCTGTCTTTTATCAAACTTTTTGGGGGTTACCTATGATTCTTCATAAACTTGAGCTAGGTTTTGGGAATACAAAAATAACCGATTCATTGTCATGGAGAAAAAAGTATGAAGGAAAATATTTAAGCAGTAAACACAATTATGTTTTTAGAATATAATGGAAGCACTAATAAAGAAATTAATTTTACATGAAAGGGTTAGAAAAAGGTTCATGGTCATGTTTTCCAGAATGTCTTTCAAGACATCTATTATGTGTGTAAAAAGAAAAAAAAAAGTGTACTCTTGTGTTTAGATCCTGATTCCCTTCCTTATTAACTCTACTGAGGAAAATTTATGTAAAATAAACTACATAGATTTAAAATGTATAACTGATGAGTTTTGACAGTTCTGTATATCCTAGAAACCACCAATACAATCAGTATATCAAATATTTCATCACAATCAAAAGATTCTGCAAATCTCTTTGCAAGCCATTTCTCCCTCCACCTCTGGCCCCAGACAACCAATGTTTTCTGTCACTATAGATTATTTTGCACTGTGTGTGTATATATATATATACACATAATAGATATAAATACATATATTATATATATATAGATTAATGCAGTATGTATTCTTTCAGGTCTAACACTCTTAGCTCAGCTTAAGGATTTGGAGATTCACCCATAGTATCAGGTATGTAAGTGATTTACTCTTTACTGCTAAAGAGTATTCCACTGTATGGATAGATCACTATTTTTTTTTAAAGATTTTATTCTATATCACTATTTTTTTACTACATTTACCTATATGGTAGGCATTTGGGTTGTTTCTAGTTTGCGACTACTGTGAATATAGCGGCACTGAATGATGCAATGAATGCTGAGTTGGGTAAATACCCAGGAATGGAACAGCTGAATCATATGGTAGGTATTGGTTTATGAGTTTATCACTACTGAACACTATTATTTAAAAGAAGAATGTGATGTGCCACTGAAAAGTTTTATTTAAGAAATTTTCAAATACTGTAAAAACTGAAAATCTTAAAAGACAATTAAGTATTCGTGAGCATATAAGAGGCACTTTAAGTGCTCATCAAACTGAAGTGAAACTTTAGCTGCTTCATAACTAGTTAAGCATAGGGCTTCTTCTCCAAAATCAATTTGGCCACTACAGAGAAGCATCAGTGCCATTCTACAAAACTGCTTTTAATGTATAACTTTTCTAACTAATTTTAGAATAAATAAACATCCAAATCACAAAATGAGAAATCAGGGTTAAAAGAAATAAGGTTGATAAGAAAAAACTCTAGAAATGATAGAAATTATGTCATAACAATTCAGAAATCTGAAGAAGAAAAATACAATCAGATCTTCATGCAAGAATGATAGCATTGCTCCCGCTCTCAAAAATCATTAAATATTTTTACCTGGAGGCTTGGTTGTCAGTCAATCAATTTTAACATCAAATTACTTTTTAAAAAATGGCCTATGATTTTCATTCAGTTATGGCTTCCTGCAATATATACCGATCTGGAAAAAAATGACTTGGCATATCTCCATTTCTTTCTTTTCTTTATTATAAAGCTATATAATACTGACATGATCTAATAAAGGTTAGGTGATACAAATGACATATATTATATACTTACTAACTGACCTATACTATATTATGTGGAATAAAGAGGAAAAACACAACCATCACCTGGTATTCACTCAAATGACAAGCTGTCCAACTGAAAGAACCCGTTTCTGTTCTTTCATCTTCTTATCACTGCTTATTTTAAGGTTTTTCAGGTCACTAAGGAACTTTTTTTGCTGCTTATTTGACATATTAACAAGGTTTTGCTGCTTATAACCTCAATTTATTTCATTTAAAGCACAGTATCAGAAAAAATTTTATGCTAGTGAGCTACTAAATGGAAAAGATCACTTTACAATGTCAATAAATCAAATTTAAAAGGGTGTATCAATCAGTAAAAGTTGGACAAAACTGAATTTAAAATATTTGTTAAAAATATGTAAGATGTGTATAAATTCCTTTCTATCATTCTTTATCCCAGGAATGGAAGAATTTACTCAAGACATTAAAGGCAGTATAATTTTAATTTTTATCATCTATATACCTGTATACAAAAGAAATAGTACAAAGCAACAGATATTTATCTGAAAATTTGAAGGGTATACCTATGTTTGTCTAATTGGTTTATTGAGAATAAAACTCTCAGATTGTTATCTGGCTTTCCTTAGTTTTACTAAGAATCCTGATCAAATCACAATGTCTTTTATTTCCCAGTGAATAAACAGGGAAGTCAGTATTTCAGACTCCTCTACATTTATATAAAAGGACAAAAATAAAGGATCAAATATGATAATAAAGCATGTTTATGCACACATAATACTTTTTATATAATGTTTTCAAATTTGGAAAAACTAAAGAGCTTTTCCTTCATTATTTGGTTCTGCTCCATCTTCTTTCAATTAAGTAGTTTATTTTTGTGATTTATAAGAGATTAAACAAAATGTTGGTTTAGGATTAGCTTTTCACAAAATTCTCAGAACATATTCCTAAATCTGCAGTTCTAAGAGCTGAACCATTAATATTAAAGCATAAATGTATTTAATGAAGTATGTATTTATGAAAGTGATAACTTCCTCAAATACAGTACTTACATAATGAACCATAAACATGGATTTTAGTTCAGCATTATCCTGAAAAGTCACTTGAATTCTCAGGCCTCAGTTTCCTTATCTGTAAAATTTGGAAGGGGTGGATTAGAAGACTTAATTCTAAAAGTCTCCTCTATTTAAAAAATTATTATCTAAAAAATTATGAATTCTAGGTGTCTTTATTCCCTAAGCTTTCTAATTTCTCATGGTCCCTTGAATCTATACCACCTACTGAAGTATAATCTGAACATTTTGCTAAATGCAGGAAATCATTTAAACTTTTTAGGTGTTTATCCCCAAAATGTATACAAATATAAAGATCTAGAAATAGCCCACCTGTCATTTCCTCTTGCATATCTCTATTAAGAACTCAGACTTATTACTGCCCCCAGAAAAGCAAAACAGGCAGCAATAACAACAAAAGTCAGAAAAACAGAACAAAAAATCTCTGTTCTTTCCTGTATCAGTAAACTGCCCTAACCTCTGTCCAGCTACTCAAGCCCCAAATCTAGAAATTATTTTGATTTCTCTTACTCTCACTCCTGTAAATACTTCTCGAATTCTGCTGCCCTCCATCATCATCGCTACCATAACCCTAATCCAAGTCACTATTATCTCTTGCCTGGACTACTACAAAAGTCTTATAATTGGTCTCCATGCTTCCATCTTAATTCCCAACTTCCATTCTTCTCAACCCACTTTCCATGCAGCTCCAAGAGTGATGTTTTAAAATCTGAATCAGATCCCCTTTCATAAATTCCTATTACCTTAGAATGACCCACAAGGTTCTCTATGATGTATGTCTTGCTTATTTCTTCGACGTTTTTGTAGAATACTCTTTCTGTACACAGCATCTCCTTTATCTTGATCTCTTTTCTATTCTTTAAACATACCAACTTCTTTCCTCACTCAGGGCTTTGCAATTGCTCTACTTCTAAAGGAATATTCTTCCGCTTCTCTTTAAAGAGTTCATTCTCATTTTTCAGACCTCAGCTCAAATAACATCCTCAGAGACAACTTTCTTCACCTTCTGATACTCTCTATTAAATCATCTTTATTCCCTTGATATCAATGACCACAATCTGTAAATATCTTCTTTTTGTAGTATTTATTATTTATTTCCTTCTGTGCAAGCCCCACAAGGATAGGGACTTCTTGCTCTTATTTTCTCCTATAATCCCCATCACTGGCACAGTGTCCTGAATTCAGTGGGCTCAATCAATATTTGTTGATTAAAGTACCTGGTGCATTTACATACATGAAAAAATACAAAGACACAGAGAATTTCCAGAGATTTACTCATCATCACTACTGGAATAAAAACACTCAAATCATATGACCCATGGTGTAGGTACTGAGACTTTGTACAGGAAGGAACATAAATACATATCTTCAATGACATAAAGGCATATTTCTAATTCTAATATTGCTTAGTAGAAATAAATTTTTTGCTATGTCATATAGAAGGCTGATTAAAAGAACGGTTCTACAGGTTAAATCTTTGTTAGTTTATTCAAATATGTTTTAAACAAACATTCAAATGAAAAATGTGAACCCATCAGTATCTTTTCTTAAATTTAAAAAGCAACTTATAAATGAACCAGGTGCAGGTAAAATGTATGGAAGATTACATATAAAAGTAAAAGCTATAAATATTACATCAGTGAAATTACAAAAATGAGTCATGAAGAAAAAACCACCATGATTGTTAAATACTCATACATCAAAAAAGAAGCATAAAGCTTGCAATTTTGTGGCATAGTATTATATTCAAGGTTTAAAAATTTTGTCTTTATGCAGGAAAATTTCAAATATATTTATATATTTACATGTATAATGCAGGATCAGGAAGAAAGCACTAGTTCCACAGATGCAGTTTAAAATTAGGTCACAACATGGCATTTGATGGACACAGCTTCGATGTGCCTGATGATACTTGTATTAATTTCTACAGCTCAACAGACTTCTCACATCAGTCAAAACTGCTTGATAATTCTCTTTTTTTCAAAAGGTCTTTATATAATAGAGCATCCATAAATCACCATACATTTGTTCAAGAAATTGCTGAAATTACTCCCTTTATTTTTATATTTCTATATTATCATTTTACTAGTGAAAGGCTGAGTATCTGTAGATTATAAGCAAATTATAAAATAATTTATCAATAACATGTCCCATGGCTCCGATTCTGAACTCAATTACTTCCATAATATGACTTCTGAACAGCCTTCAAGTTATAATGTAAATAATTTATTGTTCCACTTTATAAGTCCAAACTGCTCAAGATCAAAATTAAATTTTATTCCAATTATTTTACATATAAAAGAGGCTTTTGTATCAAACTATCTCATACTTAGAAGTAATTATCCTAGATTATGGAAATGTATGTGTATATGTGCACATGTGTATTTACAGTTATGATTTAAAATTTAACTTGAACTGATAACAGCATAATTTCTCAAAAGGTAAAAACACTTATTCCACCCAGCAAGAAGAATGTGAATTATTCACCTTCAAATAGTATTTATCTTTTATATTCTCTCACAGCCAAAGGAAATATCCACAACATGTAGCAGGAACAACTGATTAAAAACGGAAAGTTCTCAGTACTTCAGCTCAGTTACAAAGAACAAAAATAGAAAAATCAGACCACAATTAAGAAGAGCAGAGGATAATATGCGTTAACAGGGTTTCTATAAGCTGACTGAAAATTTTATGTTTAATGTAGCTAAACTTCAATTTCATCTTTAACAGGTGAAATTAGGGTAGTAAAGGTTAAGGGGGGAAAAGATTTAAGCAAAAACAAACAAGAATCTTATTTTTGAAGAACGTTATAAATTAGACTTTCCCCACCCTATCTAAGGCTTGTTATTCAGGAAAGGAAAATTCCAAAGGCCATTCAGGCTTTGATTCAGAGACTAGGAGGAAACCTGGTATCCAAGGGACAAAAAAATTAATTTGGCAACCATAGGACTTCTTATTGAACTCAAGAAAAATCATGTAATATTTTTGCCATGTGCATACTTCCTCACATGCTGTCTCCACCTTCATATCTATAAAACTGGTAACTACTTGAAAACAATTATCCCATCTTTTTTTTTTTTTTTTTTTAAGATTTTATTTATTCATTTGAGACACAGAGATAGAGAGAGAGAGAGAGAGAGCATGAGCAGGGAGAGAGGCAGAAGGAGAGGGAGAAGCAGGCTCCCCGCTGAGCCAGGAGCCCAATGTGGGGCTCGATCCCAGGACCCTGGGATCATGACCTGAGCCGAAGGCAGATGCTTAACCATCTGAGCCACCCAGGCGCCCCTATTCCATCTCTTTTTAACAAGCCAGTCGCATTTTTATAACATAGTAGTTGGAAACTAATGAAGTACTGGAAAAAAAAGCAGCTATGTACTGTGTTCTTTGCCCTACAATTTTTATTAAGGTAAAAATTTATAGCATCTTAGATTTTTAAATACCATTTTAATAAACAAGAGGGATTTGAATGTGACTATCAAGTATAAAAATGGAAAGATCGTAATTCCTCAAAGTGTGAACTATCTGAAGGGTTACTTAAGTAACCATTTCTTAAACCTAGTGCACTACTTTGCAAGAACCAAACAAACTGATAATAAGCAATCTAATCTTACTTCGTATTTGAATTTCATTCTCTCTGCTCCAGTCAGTATTTACTACATCCCACCTGGCCTACTATAATGGCTTCCTCTTCTCTGACTCACTTCTCTTCCCACTCTGATACAAAATACATGCTTCTATGAAGCTGGAATACCAATTTCAAGTTTTTTCCATGTTTCTTTCCTGTCCACACACCAAAGTACAAAATAACTTCTTAGCCTACATACATTTTAAGTGCACAACACAAATTAACAAACAGACGCAGAAATCAAGATCTCTAAGCACAGTAAACCTCCACTTATCCTCTGGTTATTTAAACAATTCGATCTTCATGACTATTGATAACATGCCCCATTGCCCCAATTCTGAACTTTCCCCCCACACCACAAGTTTCCTACTATTACCTTGCTGCTGACTTTTATTAACAGATGGGTTTGACTTCCACTTTATTGAGAAGACTAGAAAACACTTTATTGAGAGTGCTAGAAAACACTCTTCTGATTGTCCTCTTTACTATCTTAACTTTTTTTTATACCTTCACCTATCTTCTGACAGTTTAAGGCAGAAATGTCCTTCTCTGTTCTAATACCAACCCTGTTTACTTGCTTTCACGACTTCATTCCTTTTTTCATCTATGATCTTTCTCTATCAATTCTTCCCTCGAAGAAATTTACCCTGTGCTTGTCCACAGGGTCCTGGCCTAACGAATATGTTCCTGTCTCCACTACTCTACATCACTCTCACAGTACTGCCCTCCCCTCAAACTACTCATCTCTTCTCTTCTCATTAAACTTCTAGAAAGTTAATACTCTCCCTTCATTTCCTCATTCCTTACCAGAGCCCTTGCAATTTGACTTCTCTCTCCACAAAACTCAACTTAAAGATGTTTTTTAAAACATGAATGTCTCTTTATCCAATCATCAAAATTCAGTATTTTTTTTCTTGGCAGTACTTGACACTGTTTACCACCCAACTCTTTGGAATCCATGACAATAAACGTACTTCCCTCGAATCTTTCAGTACTTCTTCACAAGCTCCTTCATTTCGTCTACACCCTAAATGTGTCTGTTTTCCTTTTAAACGTTTCTTCTATTCTCATGAGTCAACGATCACTCGTAAGTGCATGAATCCTAAAGCTCTGTCACCTGAATGTGACAAGAGCACTTCAAGTTCAACACACCTCCAAACACATTTCTATGGTTAGTGTTAATCCTGATTCAAATTCTGGACTCATAGACTCCTTCTTTCTTCTTATCTGATATCTTCTTGGGTTCCATACACACCCTCTTCCTTCCTGTTCTATCATTTGTTCCTCAAGCTTAAAAAGAAAAACTGCCTTCTTACTGGTTATTCTTCATCTAGTCCACTGCCCAATGTTTTTTAAGCAGGAATGTGCATCAGAATAATTTAGGGAGCTTTTTCAAAATATACATATGATACATTGGATTCTAGCCTTGGATAATGATTTACTGGTTCTAGCATATGGCTAAGAAAATGTATTTTGAAAAGGGTCCCTAAGTGTTTCAGATGCACACTTCTTGTTAAGAATGACTGCCTATCTTATAATGTACACCTCTTTCAAATTAACTTCGTCTATGGTATCAATTTGAGCATTTCATTCTTTTGCTGAAATACCTTCAATGGCTCCCCGTTATATAAGCCCTTCCCCAATCTGGACTCCAGACACATCTCTCCATTATGTTATCTACCTTTTAAAATGCTTTTCTGCGCTCCTGAAAAACCTTTTCCGTCTCTCCACAGGTCCAAATCCTATACAGATTAAATGCTTTCTTCTTCATGGATACAACTGGAAGAGCTCAAACACACGTGAGCTCCCTCCTAGACCTATATTATATAACCTTTTACAGCATTTGTTAAATAGTGCCTTGTTTTTTTAACATTGACATACACGCTTCATTGCCTTCATACACTACAACCTCTTTAAATATCAGAGACACACTTGAACAATTAAACAGAAGTGATTATCAGCAAAAGCATTTTCCCCCTCACATCATTTGCATTAGTTTTCTAGAACAAGGGTAAATTATAAACTACTTAAAGGCTGATACTGACTTACCAGAAATCTCACCTGAAGTAGAGGCCTGTGGACCAACAGAGAAATTCTCATGAGACTAACCTATCACTATAAGTTGCATAGAAGGCGGAAGCTAATAAAGTTATTACTTGTTCATTACCTGTTCTGATCAAAGTCCTGAGAGTATAAATTCCCTCTCCCTAAATCTTATTTTGGGACTGTCAATTTTTTGTTGATTTTTTTTCCCTGAAAGTCAAATTGGAAGGGAGAAAAAATATTAGAGGCAATTGTATCTTCCATTTTAATTGTACAAACCCAGTTAAAAAAATTATTGTTGTAGGTCATACTTTAAAATTTTGTATGTGTGTGTTCATGTATATAAGTGTGTATTTATATATATGTGATATATATATATTTCCCCCACCCCAGAAGTGGGGATGAAAGAAGCAAGGTCATTTCCCATAAAAGAGAGAGCATGTATGCCTCCTGGATAAGTGGAGTTTTCTAAACTTTTAATTTTGAAATAGAGACTCAAGGAAATTGCAAAAAGCAGTACATAAAGGTCCCATGTACCCTACAACCAGCTCACTCTAATGGTCACATTTACACAACTCTAATACAATATCCTAACCAGGAAACTGACACTGATACAACCTACAGCTCTTGTTCAGATTTCATCAGTTTTCATCTGCACTTGTGTATGTGTATGGGAATGTACACAGTTCCAAGCAATTTTATCACATGTATAGATTCATGTAACCACTATCAACATGTGGTATTTTAAAATATTTGCTTTCATGCAAATCAGATTTTTATCAAATTGATAACAGGATTAGAAATAAAAGACAGCATACTTTTTTATCTCAGAAAATAGAACTTGGATATATTATTATACACAACACAGAAATGAATACAAAGTAGAACTGCATTTTGGTTTAAAATAAATTAGAAAATCGGGGTGCCTGGGTGGCTTAGTCGTTAAGTGTCTGCCTTCGGCTCAGGTCATGATCCCAGGGTCCTGGGATCCAGCCCCGCGTCGGGCTCCCTGCTCAGCGGGAAGCCTGCTTCTCCCTCTCCCACTCCCCCCTGCTTGTGTTCCTGCTCTCGCTATCTCTCTAATAAATAAATAAATCTTTTAAAAAAATTAAAAAATAAAATAAATTAGAAAATATATTCAAGTCAAAACTTCTTCAGATTTTTAAGTTGTATGCTTGAAGTTTACTAAAAAACAACACATTTGGGCTATATTGCCCAATTAAAACAAAGTTACTCAGTATTATTTCTTGGATGCTGTTGAAGATTTGGTACAAGAAACAATCATATGGAGAATATTGGGGCAATTTTTTTACAGCCATTATTGAAGATGCTGCCTCTAATGCCAGCCAATATCCTTTGCATATTTTAAGAGGGATGTGTACACAATCATCTAGGGAACTAATGATATACTGATGATAAATCTCTTTTAGTATTTATCTCAACAGTTTTTGTTTGATGGAAGAACTAGACTATTTCTCCTTAGCATAAAATAAAAATCACTTAGCATAACAAGTTTGTTTTTTTTTTCCATCCTGGCTGCCAAGAAGTTCAAATTGAATTAGTGCTCAATATAGTAAATATATTATCCTTGATTCTTAGATTTATCTTTGCCCGTCTTTATAAGGCTTCTGGCCTTTATACCTTTATTTTAAATATCTTGTGTACATTAGTGTATATATTACACTATGTCACAGCACACTTTTAGAAACAATAATGTATGGACTGAATGTGACCCTCCAAAATTCATGTTAATACCCTAACCCCTGATGTGAAGGTAGTAGGAAGTAATTAGGTCATAGAGGTAGAAGTGTCATAATGGGATCTGTGCCTTTATAAGAGACAGGAGAGCTTGCTTCCTCTCTTTCTTTTCTTCTCTCTCTGTCAGGTGAGGATACAATGAGAATGAAGCTATGAGCAAAGCAGGAAGAATGTCCTCACCAGATATTCAATCTACTGGCACCTTGATCTTGGCTGGATTTCTCAGCTTCCAGAACTATGAGAAACAAATGTTGGTTGTTTAAGCCACCCAGTGTATGATATTTTGTTATAGCAGCCCAAGCGAAAACAATCTCATATAAATGCTACATATTTTCTTTGTATACTAGTTCATAATTTATATTATACATCTACAAATATACCTGATTTAATCCACACAAGTCACTTTACCAATGAGGAAACTGAAATTCAGAAAGATTAAATGACAACTTAGTGAATGGTAGAACTGGAAATCTCATCATTCTGCAATATTTGCCTTCCAGGGGGGGCATAGTAAAATCTCATTTATTTATAATTACATTAATTTTAAAGTACACTATATTTCTTTTATAAGCAATGCACTATTTGCTTAATTTCTAAAAATGGCCCCAATTACTACTCCTATCATTTTTTTTATTCTGACCAAAAACCACATACTTACTGTGTACTTAGTCAACAAGTTGTGTTCCTTTGTGTGTATTAGATAGAGGTGTCTTTAATGGCATGCGATTTTTTTTTAGAGCTTATAACAGTGTTACAAAACATCTATTTCTAACTATATATTCTGGATATCTTTTTTTTTAAGATTTATTTGTCAGAGAGAGAGAGAGCGTGCACACGCACATGCATTCACAAGCGGGGGGGCAGCAGGTAGAGGAAGAAGCTGGCTCCCCACTTGGCAAGGAGCCTGATGTGGGGCTCGATCCCAGGACCCTGGGATCATGACCTGAGCCGAAGGCAGACGCTTAACCGACTGAGCCAGGTACCTAGGCGTCCCTAAGATATCTTTGTAACATTTTCATGTGATAATAGCTGTAATTACTGTCTCTAAAAACAGCTGTTGCATATAGTTTTTTATTCTTATATACATGATATACTTTGATAATACACCCATTCATAAAGAACAGATTAACTGTTAAAATTTGAAGAATCTGGGGCGCCTGCGTGGCTCAGTTGGTTAAGCGACTGCCTTCGGCTCAGGTCATGATCCTGGAGTCCCGGGATCGAGTCCCGCATCGGGCTCCCTGCTCAGCAGGGAGTCTGCTTCTCCCTCTGACCCTCCTCCCTCTCATGCTCTCTGTCTCTCATTCTCTCTCTCGCAAATAAATAAAATCTTAAAAAAAATAAATAAATAAAAATAAAAATAAAAAAAGTTGAAGAATCTGATTTTTATATTTACTGGCTGATAATTCTATTTTACTCTAAAACTGAATACTGTAGAGGTGCCTGGGTGGCTAGGTCAGTTAAGCATCTGCCTTCGGCTCAGGTCATTATCTCAGGGTCCTGGGATCGAGCCCCACATCAGGCTCCCTGCTCAGCAGAGCCTGCTTCTCCCTCTCCCTCTGCTGTTCCCCCTGCTTGTGCTCTCTCTGTCAAATAAATAAATAAAATCTTAAAAAAAAAAAAATAAATAAAACTGAATACTGTAAAAGGAGTGGGGTAAATATATGAACCTGCAAAACCCTTTAATAACATAATTAAATACTTAACCTAATTTATACCATTGAAATAAACATGTATTTTAAATGCCAGGCATAAATAGTTCCCTGTTAAATATAACTGCTGCAAATACACATTGCTTACTTAGGCAATTTCAAAGCATGTCTGTATTATATTAATACACACTTATCTAACCAACTTATATTACAAAATATTATAGAATTATTGCTAAGTATATTTTAGTATTTGCAACCAGAACAATGAATTCTTTATTTTTTACATAAAAATAGTGTAGCATAGTTATAATCACTAATATATATACATAGATCCATGCATATATTTGGTATCCTTTCCAATTACACTTGAAGTCAATGAAATAAATAATATTTATTTCACTTCATAAATACCGGCTTTGGCAAGCCCGATTATCACCTCATTTTGGAATATTTGTTTATTCATCAGTGAGCACGAATCCAATTTTCTTTATATCATGTAAGATGGCATATTATATAAGCTCCCTAAGTGTGTATCTTTCCAATAACAGTACTAATTACATAATAAGCATTAATTTTATTTTTTGTAAACAGGCATTATTTGCTTAATTTTAATATGTATTAATTTGAATTGTGTATTAATCTTTTTCTGGTATATAAAAAGGCACAAATATTTAATTTTGTCTAATCATTTTCTTCTAGGCCCTACTAAATAACTTTGAACAAGTATATCTAATATCAATTATTTCCTGACCTCAAGCAGTAACATCTGCAAACAGAGAAAACTCAGTCTCCAATCACCAATTTATCCTTACAAATTATAAATACAGCATGGGAATTTAACGTGAAGCTCTTTAGTACCATAAGACCATTTAACTACATCAGCAATTTAAAATATGCACAGCTATATAAACAAAACTAATCACTGAAAGAAGGGAATACTACAGAGATGGCCAAATAAGGAGGAAAAAAGAACTCTTTCTTTTTAATATCACCTCTGAGAGAAATGTATAATGAAACAGGCTGAAGGTATGCAATTCTGAAATTTAATACTACTTTTCTTTATTTAAAATTATATTCCCCAAGGTATCCCCATCAAAGCTTTGCTGATTCCTTCTAAATTGAAATACAATTTTTCTCTGACCTTTGATTTAAAGGATGTCAAACTTCTTATAAAAAGAGTTACTTGGCAAAGTTCAAGGCAAAAGAGCTATTTTAAAATGTTGCTTATATCAGAAGTCTGTTTGGATACTTCGAAAGAGAAATCCATAAGTGAAGTACCTTTGCTGGCTCTTTGGAAGAACAGAAAAAAGACCAGACATTTTAAATGAAAAATGTTCTTACCCAGTGATTCTTTCATCTCTATATGCAAGAGAGAGACTGGGATTCAAACAGTTCATCAGCAACAAAGCCTCACTCCGACCCATTTAGCAGTTATATCAGCCTGCTACCTGATGTTATATAAGAGTTTCCTTCCATTCGGAAGAGTTCCTAAAATGGGTACTGTCAAAGCTGGTAAAACTGAAATCTGACCTACTTTTTTCAAAAGATTTCCATGGATTTTATGGCAAGTGTAATTCCTTTTACAATTGGAGCTCTCCTCCTTTCAAGTAAACTGTGTTAACTGAAATATGCTAGCAACTGCTTTACTTTTTAAGGGTTAAAATATAAATCCATAAAATACATATATATTACTCAAATTTCTATCTCTAATAGTGAATGCCTTCTGGTGCTTTTTGCATACACTGGCTTTCGTATCTATTGTAAGCCCAGTATCATTCTGAATAAACCTACGTTAAAAAATTCTCCATTTGGAGTACATCATAAAATATAAGAAAACTAATTAGTCTGACAGGAAAGTTTGATAAAACACAAATGTGAATTTTAAAACATATGTTACTTATAAGAAAAAGATTCCTGGTATTTATAAAGGTGTCATGCGGAGTTTTCAATCTTCCTTTTAAGAACGAAGCATTACATTCTTGAGAGGGAATAAGGTTAATTAATTAAAATAGAAGCTATTAATACTTTTTAAAAAGAGAAATCTAATTTCTGGGTTCTTTCAAACTCCCAATTGTCACAAAATATAATGAGAAATGCATTTCAAGTAAATTCACAAATCAGCCACACAGCATTATCATTTACAGATATAAAATATCATTCTTATAATTCAAATAAAAGTGCTATACTTTCCCTACAATTATTCTGAAAAAATCACTGAGAAGTTCACAGAGATTTAATTTCAAATGAAAGGATAAGAAAGCATACAGGCTTATGGAAATTATATGCACAAGATAGCATGGCACAACGAACACATTTTTCACATGACTTACAATAATAAATCATTCCTTCTTATTTATTCATTCTTAAGACTACTAACTTCATTTTCCTTAAACAAGGTTTACAAGTATAGAAAATGGCCTGTATTTGCTATGCTTAATTTTCTACTTAACTATAAATTACACTGAATTAAGTGAAAATGAAGTGGTTATAAATATTTATAAATAAATGAAACAAAAAAATTAACTTCATAGCCTAAAGCACATCCACAGACTTTATACTGTATACCTCATAAGAACAGAGCAAACAGATATGATAAACACTATAATAATGGACTTTAGTTTCATCAAAATGATAATCTTATTAACTACACATTTATTACCCTAACTTCAAGGCTCCTTAGAGTACACAGGAAATAAATTACTCTGTGCCCATAAAAATCACAGCAATATGAGACAAGAATCAGTATGAGTGTTTCTTGTACTGTGCCAAAACTAAGGGAAAGTCCAGGAAAAAAGTACTCAAAACAGTTATTTCCTATGGTTAAACAATGCATAATTTAAGAATAATTAAACAGAACAAGGATTAAAGAATACTTATGATAGACTTAAGCTCTAGTAATATACACAGAGGATAAGAATAAACATAGTAATAATCAATGCTCTCCAAATACATGCCATCAATCTTTGACTATAACTCTGTAGAGGCTTTTTTAGTATATATTGTTAAAATTAATCATATAAAATGTATCTTAAATGGTTCACTCTGGAAAGCTAATATTATAATAAGCCATGATGTTTAAAAAAATCCTATATAATAATGCAAAGTTATAAACATAAAGTACCAGAAGTTTATAAGTAAAGCTAATATCCTAGGATAAAAGGCACAGGAATGAAGGAACAGTAGATAAATTTATAACCAGTATTGGGGACTAGAAGCTATAAGCTAAAATTCATATTAAGACATCCACATCCTCAGATATAATATATAATGTTCCAGAAAAAGTAAGGAAAGAAGAATCAATGAGGCTGGCCTTACCATTAATGCTACAAATTATAACTGAAAAGTTGTAGTTTCAGTCTTTTTTCTACTTCTTTCTTTTACCATAAGTATGTTCATGACATTATTTTCTATCTGGCTTACATGCATAAATAACTTTTTGAAGCACTGCCTATTATAAAAGGGCTATGTCTTTTGTGCATGACATCAATGGGGAAAATAAACAGTAAGAGTTATCCTAGTTAAATAAATAGAACTAAATTCCTAGGAGATTTTAAAGGTAAATGTTAAAGTATGTGTTTTTGGCTCAGAAAATATAAGTCTAAGGAAAATCCAGGATAAGGCTAATTAAACTGAATATACTCAAGCTTTTTCTGTATTTTATTTACATAAACGTGGAGAGGAGAAGTAGAAAATTTTGTAATATACCCATACCCAAGTTCTTGCTTTCTCTCTATCTGGCAGAGCAGTGTATTATAGAAGGTCGTGAGGATGACAGTGTGACATTATGACAAATAGGAATGGAGTCAATGCAAATGCAGTGGGCCAATGTAGCTTTTGAGAAGATGACGGTTTTTATGAATGGATATACTGAATTGCAAGTAATTAAAAATTTATTTGGACAGGCTTAGATACTTTAAAAAACTGTGTTCATAAGCATTCTCATTCAGAGACAGAACTTCAATAAAATCTAACTGAAAAGATAACATGTATTTTTTCTAAAACTAAAAGCCCCAATTTCTTAGAAATTGACTTACTTTCCTCCAAAAGTATTATTTGTGATAGCAGAGGAAAAGAATTCATTTCCTTAACTTCCTAGTTAAGAATGCTATGACCCAAATTTCTACTGGTTCTGCTGAGTAAGCAGAACTAAGTCATATTGGCCCATGTTAGTGTCTTAGTCTAAAAAAGACAGTGCTAACAACTAAAAGTGAAATTGGTCTCAAAACCGTAATTCTTAAAAAAAAGTTTTTAAGTGTATCATTGATATTTCAACACTTACGGCTATCGTAACATATGTTTCCTAGAGCCCTGCCCGTTTGAAGTAGCACTTCCTGGTCTTTGCTAGTTAGCAGCTGCACCAGTGGTGAAATCAATCCAGCATCCACACACGGAATACGCATAAATTCTGAAAATAAGAGACATAGGTAATTAAAAATCTAAAAATTCACAATTTACATAATCATGTCCTTTAATAAAATACCTACCTACTATTAAAAGGTTTAACATGGCTTACCATTTGAAGAGTACATTCTGTTCAAAAGTACCATTATAACTCCACTAAATACTTAGTGAAATAAGTACACAAAATGAGTGGGGTCATATTTTTCTTTGTTGACAGTCTCTGTCATAAACCCAAAAGATTTTTAATTAACTTTCATTATACCTAATTGATCACTATATTCTCATAGTAATGAATGTGCTTGGGAAGCAATATATGATGACGGAAACACTGGCAAAGTTCTTTCCATGAGCGTGATAATTAAAGTACTACAGTTATAAACTAAGCCATCAAATTGTGCAAATTTTCACATGTTCTCGCTCTCTTTTTTCACTATATGTTCTCTAAAAAGACGAAATATTTTTTAAAGGTTCAAGTGTATCATTACAAATAATAGGTCCTGGGGCGCCTGGGTGGCTCAGTTGTTAAGCGTCTGCCTTCGGCTCAGGTCATGATCCCAGGGTTCTGGGATCGAGCCCCGCATCGGGCTCCCAGCTCCATGGGAAGCCTGCTTCTCCTTCTCCCATTCAGAGTGATAGTCACAGTGTTCCCTCTCTCGCTGTGTCTCTCTCTGTCACATAAATAAATCAAAAAAATCTTTAAAAAAAACAAAAAACAAATAATAGGTCCTTTTCAGTGGCTAAGACCTAGTAAAATCATCTATTCCTTAATTCCTACTCTTTATTTTTATGGATCACTCACATCTGCTGTTATACCCACACATTCATAGGTCTCAAGTACCAAATGTTAAGTTTTCTTATATTTCCCACTCATTTTTCTTTAGTTCTATAGTAAACCTTTCTCAAATTTATTGTCCCCCAATGATATCATAGTCATGATGACTAGACATAAACTTTTTTACAGTGTCTCATGATGGACTACTACAAAATTAAAGGATAATAATGATACCCAATTAATGCAAGTTCTCCAAATAATATGAGAACTATCATTTTGGACATCATGACTTACTGTAGGATGTACTAGTCAAGCAACTTAGTCAACACAGACCTAATTCCTCAACCTATAACCCATCCTACTAAAAAAAAAAATCATTGTCTATTCACTATTACTTTCAAGGCGGTCAACTCCTTAAGTTTGTTCCACAAGTACCATCCATCATAAGAAATCTTCCCTCTCTTTTTTTCTTCATTTTCAAATTCCTAGAGCACATCATATAGGGCTGTTATGTGAGCTGTTACCACTGAAACTACTTCTTTTCCCCATGACATAGCTATGAATCACAGAGGTATTCCTCTCTACTTAAACAAAGGATTGCATTCCTATTACATCTCTTACTTACTTACCATTGTATTATCGAAAACTCTCTGTAATTTAAACTTCCAAGATTTAAGAAATACTTCTTACTTCTAAAGTTAATCTTCAAGTCTACTGTTGATGTTTGTTTGTTTGTTTGTTTTAACTCCCTATTGGGAGTTTTCCCTATTGGGAAAACGATTTATGCTATATGTACTTTCAAGAATTCAATGACCATCTTCTATAGGGGATGACACATCAATCTATTTGTCTACCTCTTAAGTTAATGATCACTTTAGGATCTTTATATATTTCAAATCTTAAAATAACATGTCACCAACTCAAATTAATCAATTTAAAGATAGATATTCATTATCTTTCCTACCTTTCCCTATGCCTAGTTTCCAACAGTGAAGTAACTACTAAAATAAGAAATTTAGGAATAGTCTGATTTGCACTCTTATTTCATAAATGGAACCTGTTGTTATATTTTATTGTTTTGCTTGTTTGGTTTGTTGTTGCTATTCTTCAGGCGATGGCAACACTGATGAGCTACTATTTTTCTTTGCTTTGATGCTCTAATGGTCTATATGATATCAACATATCTTTCAAAATTCTGATGGTACAATCAATAGCTCCAGTTATTCTTGAAATGATAGAGAATAAATAATTACAGAAAAATTGCAGAATCAAATAAAACTGTTCTGAACTGTTTTTTTTTATACAAAAGCATACAAACACCATATTTTAGGTCAATTGTGCCTCAATTTTTTTAAAAAAGCACATAAAAATAAAATAAAACTAATATATTCCTCAGCTTTCAATGTAAAGGCAATACTGCCAGTCCCTGGAAAAAGTAAACTCCCTTCTAAAACCTTCTGCTTTTCAGTCAGTTTGCTTTTTAACTGAGGAGTGCAGCCCTCTTTAGTTTTTCTTTTTTTTTAAAGATTTTATTTATTTATTTGACAGAGAAAGACACAGCAAGAGAGGGAACACAAGCAGGGGGAGTGGGAGAGGGAGAAGCAGGATTCCCGCCGAGCAGGGAGCCTGATGCGGGGCTCGATCCCAGGACCCCGGGATCATGACCTGAGCCGAAGGCAGACGCGCAACGACTGAGCCACCCAGGCGCCCTTTAGCTAGTTTTAAAGACATCAAGTTACCTACTTTACATGGATAGATATAAAAACATACCAGGAACTTATAAGGAATATGTTTAAAATATATTTCATTATATATTATTTATTTATATATATTATATATATAATATTATAGAGGCTACAGAATGAACGGCTGTGACAGTCATCCTTGTTCAAAGGGATTCCCACGACCCACATCCCTAGTTCATACTACATAAGCCTGTTACCTGATCATAGCTGGTTAGACTCTGACTCGAGTCCAGACTATATACAGGGTGGCCAATAGCCTATCAGATGTTCTAGTTCAAAAAATCTGCTAAACAGGACAACAGCAATGAACTTAAAAAAAAAAAAAAAAAAATCAGATCCTCTCTTGGTAATTTGAACTCTGGAGAACCGAAAAGTTCCTGGGGAATGAGGGAAGGACTGTCAGGCTAAGGCTCAAAGTAAGATACATAGAGAATGATAGTGAGTGAAGAAACCAGTCAGTGGAAGCCATTATGCAACAGAAGGCAGAAACCACTAAGTACTTGTATGCTTCTATGTGTGTCTATACAAGATAAAATTCATTTTGTTTTTTGCATAATGTGTGGACTTCAATATAGAAATTCAATATAGAGGTTCAAGGAATAGGCATTGCTCTATCTCAATATCAACCCAAATTCATTAACATAAAGTTGATTTCTACTGAAGAGTATTTTTTTTCCTTTGTAGTGAAACACTCAATAAATGCTTGATAGAATATTTCTATTTCTTTCTGAATCCAGTATTCCTTTCTTTTTTGCTTTTACTTTCCCAAACCTACTTGAATTATATACTCATTCAGCATCATCATGAAGTACAGCACTGTGATGAAAATCATAAAATAGTTTTCTTTTTATAAAATCTACTTTTTATAATCTGCTTATCAAATATTAAAAGCCTTACATATACATACTTTCCCCATTTTCAGCTGCCTGAAGGACCCAAATCTATTTTATTAAAACTTTTTTAACTCTATAAGCCAAATAAAAACATTGAGTGTTAGAGTCTACCTCAATGTTAGACTAAATAGTAATGTATATTCAGAATTTGAATTTTCTCTAATAAGCTTCCTATTATTATTAACTCTTAACTTTTTATGTTTTTCTTTAGAACAACAAGGACAACTATGAGGCATGAATACATAAGAACCAGTGACTTTTATACATAGGTTGCTGAATTGACATTTTTCATTTATACTGTATTGCCTTTTGTTAAAAAATAAAAGTTAATACTGGTAACTGTAACTAATTCTTACAAAATGACTGAGGTTAAGCTTCCAACACTGCAATATCAAGGTATACTTAAAGCTAGCTACGTGACAACCTGGTGAATTTCTCTGGTTGGGGGGGTAGTATCAATTTTATTCAACAACTTTTCTAGAGCATACATATATTTAATACTAAAATCAACATATTCTTGTTATGGAGTAGAGGACAAAATTAAAGCAAATAAATTTACAAGACAAAGCAGGAGACTTCCCTGTTTCTAGTGGTGGCCTCTCTAGTTCATCCTGGGTGTACACTTAAACTCTTTTGTTCAGAGCATTCTAGGGGAAAAGTTTTATAAACACTTACAATCTGATAAAGCACAGATTGGGGGGAAAAGGCTTAATATTGATCCAAATTACTGATTCTGTATTACTTTAGACTGCGATTTGGTTCTCAAGCTTTATAGGCATGAGAATCACCTGGAAGACTTGTTAAAACAGACGGCAGGCAGGCCCCAGTCCTAGAGTTCCTGATTCAGTAGGTCTAAGTGGGAGGATCCAAGAATTTGTATCCTAATCAGTTCTTAGTGAATCTGATGCTGATGGTCCAAGGCAGGCAACTATTGTTTTGGAGGACTAGATAAAGAGATACAAAGTAGTTCACCTTTTGTTTGCTTTTTACACATTTTAACTTCATTTATCAGCCTAATCTTTCAGGTCATATGCTGCTAACCCTGCATTCAGACCACTAGTACACTTTCCACTTCTATCATAAAATCTCATTTACTGAAGAGAAGTAAAGCAGAAGAGACAAAGTGAAGCATAAATTCCAACTATTATCACGTAAGTGTTTGAATCGCAGCTGTACCACCTACTAGCTGTAAAGATAGCCAAGATATTTAACCTGTTTTCTCATGTGCATAAAATAAAACTATAATTATATTATATATTATAAAATATAAAATATTATATAATAATTATTATAAAATAATCCTATAATTTATGCTCATAGCTATGCTCCCACATTAAACCTGCCCATGAAACTTCTTGCTAATCCTCTGGATTTTGAACATTAGTACAGTCAGGTATGTTGATTTTTAGAGGGTTTTCTGGATGTGCAAGTGTAAACGTAATTATATTTTTAGATTAACCTCAATCTAAGAAGTATATGCCAATATTTCTCCCCTGTAGTTACATAAAATGTGCAGCAGAGTGAAGATGAACAAATCAACTTCCAATCTCTTTTTAACTCTGGTTCATATAATCTTTTTTTCATTGTCAAGTTCCTAACAAGAAGACAAGCCCAATCAATGTACTCTGTTGGATCATGCTATATTTCTGAAGATATTATTTGTTTTTAAAAGAAGATTCTAATTCACTTTCTCAGCCAATCACAAAAACAATGTGGTGATTAAGCAAGAAATAAGTATTTACATGTATTCTATTTATTTTAATCAGTAGAGGTTAGTGATATGCCATAACAAGCCTCTGATTAGAAGCATAAATTCTAAAAATTCTATTATGTCTTTACAACATAGCTGTCACCCATTAGAGTGTTACTAGCAGCAACCTATAGCAGGAGAATTATCACGAAACTGTGACAAAGTATTGTAAGGACTGATATTATTAAGTAAGATCATAGAGGAATGAAAATTCATTTCACAAAAATTTACTAGCCGAAATTTCTGAATCTATGTTATAATTAGTATGTAGACTCATTCTAAAAAGGTTTTAAGAAAAAAAAATTGATTTCTGGAAATGTATACTGTAATTCCCATGAAGTTAAAAAATGAACCACCTAGGGGCGCCTGGATGGCTCAGTTGGTTAAGCGACTGCCTTCGGCTCAGGTCATGATCCTGGAGTTCCAGGATCGAGTCCCGCATCAGGCTTCCTGCTCAGCGGGGAGTCTGCTTCTCCTTCTGACCCTCTTCCCTCTCACATCCTCTCTGTTTCTCATTCTCTCTAAAATAAATAAATAAAATCTTTAAAAAAAAATGAACCACCTGATCTTAAAAATCAAGCTGTATTGCATCTAAGAATAGATTCAGGTAGTGGTTGGTCTAGGTTAACAAATACCGTCTAGAGGGGTTCCATTCTCAAACTAGATCTGCTTCAGGAGTTCTTTGTTATCCCAAGATAATCACTATCTATTCAGAGCAGTTCAAATCTGCTTGAAGCACACTAAATACTCCCCTACCACTAGGAATCTGAACAGTTATGACCAGCTTGAATCCAAAGCACAGCATAATGATTATATAATTACAGTAGCTTACACATGACATACAAACAATAAGTGGCCAATTTTCATTTAACAACCAGAAAATGATTTACCAATACAGAACCTCATTGGAATCTGAAAGACATTTTGAGAACCTCTAAACAAATGAAAAAATTCCATTGCAATTTTTTTTTTTTTTTGGTAACACACATGAACAAATTGTCTTACTGGGCCAAAAAACAACACATACTGGTACTTTACAATGCCACCTGCCATACTGATTACACAAATGAAGCCAGAATTTTAAAAATTTCTTCTCTTTATAATATATGCAAATTGCTAAAATAAAAGTCCTAAAAATAATATCAAATTTTGAAAATCGAGGCACGCTAAAGATGTTACATTAAGTATGGCCTTCCCTTATGCTTAAAAACTGCTTTAAGAAGTCAGTGTTTGTCTCAAACTGAATTAAAATCACGTGCAGGGGCTCCTGGGTGGCTCAGTTGGTTGGGCGACTGCCTTCGGCTCAGGTCATGATCCTGGAGTCCCAGGATCGAGTCCCGCATCGGGCTCCCTGCTTGGCAGGGAGTCTGCTTCTCCCTCTGACCCTCCCCGCTCTCATGTGCTTGCTCTCTCTCTCTCATTCTCTCTCTTTCAAATAAGTAAATAAAATCTTAAAAAAAAAAAAAAAAAAATCACGTGCAAATATTTCTGGTAAAATACAGTTCTTCCAAAGAATCTCTCATTAGATAGAAACCATCTCTAATAGGATGGATTAGCTATTACATAATCTAAATTTTGCTGTCATTGCTGTTTTTCCATAGTATTCTTACATGGAGACTTAAGAAATAAATGTGTCCCACGTAGGTGAGTGCAGGAAACAGAACATAAATTCCAGCTGCACTGCTGCAGTCAGGTGCCAGGTGCCAATGTTAGGAGAATAGGTCAGACCCCCCACCTCCCTGAAAAGAAGGGGAAGTTTATCTGGGTATAATACAAACCAACATACACACTGGAAAAGGTGAGCTCTCCCGTGACAATGAAGATGAATGACTCAGAGGCAAGCTCAAGAATCCTATTACCAAAGACATCCATGACACAGGTGTGGCTTTCCTTTAACTCTACTCTGAAGGAATGGAAATGTGAATAGAATGACTAGAACTATAGTCATTTTCAACAATTACATGGTAAAAAGTCAAAGAAAAGAGAAATAAAAAGAAATGGACAATGTCTAATCTACAAAATTAAAACATAAATTAATAAAACATACTGACAAGTGAGGTGTAAAACTGAAGATGTTCCCAGCAGAAAAGTTCTTGAGGAAAGCCTCACCATTTTTGGCTACTTCTGCTATGATGTTAGCTACTTTGGCTGTGCAGGAAGACTGTGGAATCAACAGACTTGCAAACAGCTGAAGTATTCCACTTCCTTGGATTTTTTCACTCGTTTCCATATCTGAAAGAGATACATACAAAGACCTTAAATGAAAATCTTCAACACTAATACAACTTTATCTATATACATTTATATAAATATGTATTTATAATCTTCAGTTAAAAACAAGCTGCTTTTACCTTGAGTTTTTATTTGCACAAAACACTTTATAATACAATGTTCTGTCTATCTAAAGTCAGATTATAAAGGAATCTTTTCTGAATATACCATTTGTACACCATATTTACTCTTCAATGTTAGTTCCAACCTGGTCTATTCAGACTAGGAATGCTTTTTTTCTACTTCCCTTCTGAATTCTTAATGGCAATATCATTATATATGTAATTTCTACGGTTTCCTACAATGCTATAGTAATTTTTAATGACAATTAAATGAGCAAAAAACTCACCTTATGTCATTTCATATGGAATCATACAGAGGAGACTATATAGTTCCCATGACTACTATGTTTTTCATATAACTCATTCAAATGACCACTAATGAAGAAGAGAAATAGTAAACAGCAATAAGGCCATGGTGTTCAGAACTCTATTTGTTGATATAGAAATATAAGAGTCCCCTACTTCTTTCTTTCTCTTCTTTGTTAAAATACAAATAGCCTTTCTATGAAACCAAGCCACTCATGTACCTGTTATTGAAAGCATGACCTATTAAAAGACAGTAAGAACACTGGAATGATGATGGAAGTAAAGAAAAACTCAAGGAAATAAAACTTAAAATTACTATTTGATTCTAAACAATGAAGAGGAATGGCATGTATTTAGAGAGTTATAAAGCTCATTAAAACATCCAATTTAAATTCAGTCCCCTATATCCTTTACATCCTTTGGATATACATACAAATAAGAGGGAACTCTAAAGACTGCTTGTTAAGTAAATGGCAGCTGTTGTGATCAACACAGAATAGGAAAATCATTTTTAATAATTTGAAAGTCTACCCCCCCCCAAATAATGTATTTCTTTATAGTAAGTACTGATTGTTTAGTATAGTGTTTTCCAAATTGTGGGTCCCAATCCATTAGGAACTCTGGCTTGGTGAACAAGAACCAGTAATTTCTTACAAAGAGCAACAAAATTAACATCTGCAACAACAACAAAATAGAAAAAAATTTTGCCCATAATAAGGTAAAACAGTGCAACTTTGGTTTGAACTACATGTATGCACATGTACTACTCCATGTAAAATGTATTTCTAATTATAGGGTCTGGTCAAAAAAGTTAAAAACCACTGTTCTGTGCACCCCTTGACTATGCAGGATTCTGAGCTAAAGAACCTTTAACACTCTCTTAACATTAGCAAAAGAAGCGAGAACTGTGAAATGGTTCCGAAGAAATAGAAAGTTATATGGAAAATTATACTTCCATGGATTTATTACCTTAAAAAAAGTTATTTGCAACTGGTTATCTGTGTGCTCACCTAAGACATTAGTACTATAGATGAAGTAACCAAGATTATCCCATGTTGAAACTCCATCTATGCACTTCCTGTTGCTATCATAAGCCTAGTACATTTTCATACAGCAAATATTATTTTAGTTTCTTATATTTATGTAGTAAAATAAAAAGGAAATTTTGGAGATACTTTAAAATAACCCTATTTATTAAGTGAAGAAACAGAGCCCAGAAAAATGAAGTAAACTTGTCTAAAGTCACTAATCATACTAATCACAGAGAATAAATAGCTACTTCAGATTCTATGACACTAACAAACTGACATGTGTTTTACCTGGCATCCACTGGTTTTTGTTTTTGTTTTTTTAGAACAGAAAACTTAAGCATGAATAGAGAAACCTACCCTTCTGTGTGCAGTTTCTATGTTTCTCATAATTCAGATTATTACAAACATAAACTACCCATGATGGGACTTAAACACAGAAGCTGTCCTTTCAGCAAGGACAATTTTATATATGTATAAAATATAATGTGATGTTTTGCTTTTATTTTGTTTCTTGGACTAAAAAATAAGTTTTTAAGATACCACCTGAAAATCAGACACCAAATTTCCATTACTTGATTTTCTTCCCCCAAGAAGCCAAAAAGAACTGAACTCAATTTGCCATATTAAAATCCTTCCTTTTCTGACCATTGCTACCAGAAGATGTATAACCCCAGAATGCTGGGGCAGACTGCCCCAGGGGTCTTGTCCCACCATCTGCTGATGCTGGGATGACAGCAAGAGTCTGGCATAAGGCATGAATCACGATTAGATGTGAAGCTTAGGCATTTGTGTGTGTGGAGGCGAGCAGTTAAGTGCAAATCACCCATGCATGTCTCATTTTAACCATAAGTGAAAGAATGACTTAACATCAGAGCTGAACACTAGGGGCAAGGGAGGAAAAGGAAACAAAAACAATACCAACCCCTTACATTCTGATGAGTCTTGCCAGTTTACAATCCAAGAAATTGGGAAAATAGCTGTACTAAAATGAATGAAGATTTGGGAACAGTATTTTTTTAATGCTATTGGCAGAGAAATAAAAGGGAAAAACAATTTTTTTTTCATATAAACCTGGTATACAATTTAGAAAAATCTAACAGGAATTCTATTAACCGGCTAGCATATGGATTTCTTTGTAAGTTTCAAATTTAAATTAAACAGCTGAGAATTATCTTCTTTCCTTTGGCATAGAAACATAACCAAATACTGCTTATCACTAAAATGCCACTGTACAATAAATAATTACAAAGTTTCAGTCTCATTTCATATATACTTTCTGCACTGGCATTCTATTGCATCTCAAAAGGTGTATTTATCTGTGACTAAAAGATGTTCTCAGATATCTGTGAGCACTCTTGAAATAATTTTAAAAGAACATTAAGAAGTAGTCAGTGGTTAGTGTTTGCAATCTAAATGATTGACTACTTGTAAAGAAATCATGCACTGTGATCAGTTTTTTTTTTTTTAAAGGTAGACTTTTCATTATCTTTAGCCAGACTACTATTGACATTTTAACTACGCTCCTTTTAAATGTTTGTAGGAATCAATTCAACATCTTTCTCCCCCTTCACATTTAGGTGCGGTCATAAAAATGTTTGAGTATGCCTACAAATTAAAGGCAGCTGGCAGACCTTGAATTTTGAAGGACCCATATATGAAGGACAATTGCTACTCTACAGTAATATCTATGGGAGTGACTGCAGGAGTCCTATCCATCACAGTGGCCTTGCAGCTCTACAAGCACTCATTCTGTCCCTGCAGTCCTATGTCCACACTCTACCTGACCTCTTGATGGCAAGGAGGCAACTTAGTTATGAAACTGCCAGTGAAAGAAAGAACAAGAAAAGTGGGCGATCGGGTCAGAGAAACTTGAAAGAAGAGTAAATCAAGAAGCCAGGATACAATGCCATACAATGCCATCTAGGTGAAGTTAAAGCACTACTCATAGAACTCCTCGAGGCCAATAAATAACCCAGTGGAAGAGAGCAAGTGGAATGAGAAGGAACCCATAATTCCTTCTAGAAAGACTAAAGTTCCCAACAAAGCTGCTAAGTAAATACGTTAAAATAACTGGCTTTCAGTTAAACACCAAGGGGAGGTTTTCAGGTATGCTACTAAGATAAGCTGAATTTATGATGTTATGTCAGCAGGTAGGCTACATGAGAATAAATTAATGGAAAACATCTGATAACCATTTTATAGTAAACTCCCAAGTTAGAAAAACAAAAATAATGACTGCTATTACTATAACTCTATTAGATTAAAAATGTATTTAGATTAGATTGATAGTATTGTTTTAGAGTAATAAAAAGTGTTTAGAGCTATAGGAACAATAAACTGGTATCTTTACATTATATGTCCAAGGGATCCTTATGACAGACTATGAAGAAAAGACTCACATTTTGGATTGACTGCAAGGACCAGGAATACGACTCATGGCTCAAAGGGCCAAGTGTCTCCTTCCCTAGGGAACTATGTATTACCTCTCAAGGTTGGATTTTTAGAATATGGTGTAACAAAAGACCTGACCCTACGCCTAGGTGATCTAACCCAAATGCAGGGCATCATTTCATCAAATGTGGGCATAGTACCACAGAGACAAGTCCCAAATCCTCTCTTCTTTTATCCAACTGAAAACAAAGAATTTGCACTTGGCTATGCCATAAATACCTCAAATTTAATATTCCCCAAATCAAATTTACCCTTTTTCCCTCAAATTCATTCTAGTCTCTCAGTGAATGACAGGGAATCCATCTAAGCGAGAAGCCCTAGAATGATCATAAACGTGTCACTTTTAGTAGTGCCTTTCTACTACCCACATTAAATCAGAGCACAGGTTCCATAGATTCCATCTCACTAGCTTCTTTTGTATCCATCCTTTCTACATCCATGTCACTTTAAGTTCTCAGTTCTGACCCTTATTAAATCCAGTAGCCTCCTCAAGAGTCTCCCTAAATCCAACTCCCATCCCCCATCTGCCATCTACAGTGATAACAAAATAAACTTCTGGAAATGAATTTCATGTCACTCCTCTACTCAAATCTTTAAATGATCCACCATAACATTTAATGAAACAGTCAAGCACATCTGTCATATTTCCCAACCTATCTCCTGGTACTCCCCCACTGACATCCTATACTCTAGCCACACTAAATTACTTGTAATAATACAAATTAATCTAATATTATACCACCCTACTGCACATGTTTCCTCCCTGAAAGGCCACCACTCCCTACTTTAGGTAATTCCTGCTCAGAGTCTGTGTCCTCACTTAAAGATAGTTAATTAAAAGCCATTCAATCTTTCTAATGATATCTGACCAATATAACCACCACCTTAAATTTATATTGAGAGCATTTTTTTTTAAATTTCAAACATATTATCTCATTATTTATCTATTTATTTTGAATCTCATCATTTTAAAAAGGTCATGTTAGACAGCATCATAGGTCATGTTTTCTTCACATTACAAATAAGGCCACATGATAAGATCATATTGGAAAAGGAAAAAGAATCCAGTTTTTCTGGTTCCTACAGTCTAGTGCTCTTCCTACCACACCTTATTTAAAGATATGTGGTGATGACAATACCTTGACTAGATTCACCACGGTATTTTGTGAGAAATATTTTTATTTGACATATTTTGCAGGAGTAAGAACTGAAGTAATACAACTGAGTGATAAGGGGATGTATAGTATTTTGAGATAGATAAGTTGAGGCAGTGATTGAAGGAAAGAAAGGGAACTAAGTATAGAGAAAGTGAAGCAGGTTTAAAATAGATTTAAAACATGTAAAAAGAATATGCTGGGTATAAGAAGATTAAAGTAAGGGCTGACAAAGAAAAAATGAATGTTTCTAAAAGAAAATGGAAGTATATGAAGTAGGGAATGGGAAATAAATAAAATGGCATTTCTTTCACTGGTGAGAATCTTTCTTCTCCAACAAGGATTTTAAGCAAAGAAAAGGAACATGAGATGCAGGAAAGAAAATGTAAGCAGTCATGAAAAGAAAGAGGGCAGAACAAAGACCCATTTACACAATGACTCACCATCAGAAACAGGTCTTCCTAAAAGGGTAAGTTGTGACAGTCATTTTATAAAATTACAATAAATGATTTTGATAGTCTTGCAGTCATTTCAATTCCAGGGATAACAAAAGCTGTGGGAGTGGGAGAAGTTATGTGTTTGGAAAGCACTGCAAGAGTAAGTAGGGAGATCTACTAGTTTGACTACTTTCTTTACAATTACAACTAACTAGGTCATAAAATAGTTGTTAAAAAATTAAGAGTTCTGTGGTTAAAAAATAAAAGATATTTACTGAGAAAGTAAACACCAGGAGGAAGTATTTGAATGATTATAGTAAAAGCTGAGTACATAACCAGAATATTCACTTAAAAGTTGAAAGTACTGAAAATATGGCCCCTATAGTAAATGTGGATTTTTTTATTCAAGGTTTTATTTACTTGTCAGAGAGAGAGAGAGAGAGAGAGACACAGAGAGCACATAAGCAGGGGGAACGGCAGGCAGAGGGAGAAGCAGGCTCCCCACTGAGCAAGGAGCCCGATGCGGGGCTTCATCCCAGGACACTGGGATCATGACCTAAGCCGAAGGCAGACGCTTAACCGACTGAACCACCCAGGTGCCCCGTAAATGTAGATTTCTTCACTGCGAATTAAGACAATGAGGTTATATAAAGCACAGTGAAGGAGTATTTTCAGTAGAAGACCCATCTCCACCCTACTGTCAAATACCTTAGGTGAAAACATAAAGAAAGCTAAAGAGATCTGACATCTGTAGGATTCAGTAGGATTCTTTAAAGTCCTTAATTTGTTAATATTTACTGTAAACCTATAGGATTATATATTGTTTCTCAAATAAATCATTTCCTAATGGAGCATCATAAAAAAAAGACTGATCCAAGAAACGCACATAAGGAA
Source organism: Halichoerus grypus (assembly GCF_964656455.1). NCBI lineage: Eukaryota > Metazoa > Chordata > Mammalia > Carnivora > Phocidae > Halichoerus > Halichoerus grypus. The sequence goes on along the minus strand of NC_135714.1, from coordinate 80,219,802 downwards.
GTAATATTTAATGCAAACAAGTCAATGTGATGTAAAATTTACTCTACTTTTCCAGGAAAACAAAAACAAACAACAAAAAGGTACATAAAAAGGAAAAAAGATAAGGAGTCATTTCAAACTGATATTACCGTAACCCTGGCCAAAGGAGATAGAGCTGAATGGCTCACAACTTAATTTAAGTTGTAATTAAGAAATGTCCAACAATAGATAACTATCATTGAGGTCTAGCCATCCAATAGAACATTATAAATTCATTAAAAATATCATTTAAAAATATTTAAAATCATGGGTAGATGTTCAAAAATACATTTTTTAAAAAGGAAGCTACATTTACATGGCATGATAGAAATTTTATAAAATAAAAAAATTACAATAAAAATGTTTTCTGTATTTCTTTTAAGATTTTATTTATTTCTTTGTCAAAGAGAAAGCATAAACAGGGAGAGCGTCAGGGAGAGGGAGAAGCAGGCTCCCCGTGGAGCAAGGAGCCCCATGCGGGACTCGAGCCCAGGACCCTGGGATCATGACCTGAGCCAAAGGCAGACGCCCAACCAACTGAGCTACCCTGGTGTCCCTTTTTTCTGTATTTTTAAATTCTATACCATATGCTGGAATTATTTAATAAACAGAAAATGTATTTTTAAACCTGTATATATGAGGACATACTGCTAGTAACAGAAACTACTGTATACTCCAATATTATATTCTAATAGACGAATGTATTAGCTTACAATTCACATAATTGTAAAATCTGAAAGTATACTGAGCTTCATGAGTAGTTTCCTGCTCCTGCTCCATTTCTCTGAGCTCTCCTCACAATTCTCTCCTCTTCTGTGCGTTGACATTATCAGATGAGCTTGTATCACGGAGGAAAAATGGCTATACTGGTTCCATGTCTTATAGGAGAGCAACACAGAAGTCTCTTCTCTCCACACACCTCTCCTCCCCACCTCAAAATAAAGACCAAAAGTACCAAGGCTCACATGAACTGAACAAATCTGACTTAATTAATTTGGCCAGATGAATGCCATGCCATGTATTGATCAGTTTAGGCCCGAAGCAGTTTCAGTGAATAGATGCCATAACCTTGGGGGTGGAGATGAGGGTCATCTCTCCCAAATTTCACAGCTTCTCCCAAGGAGGAGGGCTGTATAATGTGGAAAGGAGGGAGAAAAGGGTGGGGGGGAGGGGGAGAATCTTAAGTAAGAGTAAAGAAAAAAAAAAAAACGAGAAGAAATGTAGAGACATGGCATAAAAGCAGACAACTGATCAAGATCTGTAGGGATTTACTATTGCTTTATTAGAAAGAGAAAACAAATCCAAATAAAAACATGTTGGCTTAAGTAAAATTGAAAAGTTTTTAAAGTTTTGTAGAAGGAAATTAAGTAGTTTCTTTCAACTATAGTCCTAGAGAATAGGAACTATAAGTTGCCAAGTGAGGCTCAAGATACAGGGTTCCAGGTATGGAATGAGTAAGTCACAGGAATAAAAGACACAGAATAAGAAATACAGTCAATGATACTGTAAAAGCAATGTAACAGGACAGAGGGCAGCTACACTTGGGGTGAGCACAGCACAATGTGTAAACCTATCAAATCACTAAGTTGTGCACCTGGAACTACTGTAACATTGTGTCAACTATACTCAAAATAAAATTGAATGAACTAATTAAGAAAGGGCTGAAAATAGGGAAGCAAAAAAGAAGATATTACTAACCAAGAACAAATTTGATGTTAATTTTCCAAAGGTTAAAGAACACTTCAGAACAGATGACTTAATGTTGAAATGATAAAGAATCAATAATTTTATGTAAACTTTTGGTAGAGGTTTTTAATTATTAGGGGGAATGACTAGGTTATATGCTGTGACACAGGAATACTTGACTATAATATATTTTGAGTAAAATCAGTATTTTAAAAAGTATGTGTTTGGGAGACTGAGGAAAGAAGTCCTATTCTGAGAAATGAATGGAAGAAATACCAAGCCAAAGCACTTCAAGAAAAATAACGTGCAAGATTGTCAGTTGAAACAGTACTTGTTACAGAAAAAGTTGTGAAAGACTTTGAGAGACCATTAAATGATTTTATTTGGGTTTAGAGACATCAGGAATAAGGACAACGAACCAACTGGCAAAATGATGACAATTCTATTCAAAATAAGTCTAGCACTACAACTGCACTGAATTATTTTGAGAAGAGAAGAATCAAGTAAACTTTTCAAACACTTTTCAATATACTTTGGCTACAGCAGTAACAAAAAACCCCATCTACACTAAACTTTGAAAAGAGAAACAGACTTCAGACCACCATAACCTACCAAAAAATGGGGGTAAGTTATATGTTGGATTTAATTACTGCTGATAAAATAGTAACTAAACTAAATAATGGCTCTTAAAATACACACATGATATTGAAAAGCTATCAGTAAACTAAATAGATATCATACATCATGAAATGAAAGCTGTGAGGAAACATACCATATTTCCTGAGAAATTTCTTTCCTTAAGAAACATATATGCTGGCAGGGAGAGTAATGCTCCTGGAGAAAGCTTGAAAGCTCTGTGTTCTTTTGCCTACTCATCTCTTCCATCTAGATGTTCATCTGTAAATTTTAATAATAAGCAGGCAAACGGTGAGCTACAACTTGTACATCTGCCTTTAATTGCTCAGACAAATGCCTTCCAAGAAGCCACTTTAGCCCTGGGAAAGCTCTGAGGTAGGGAAAACAAAGAACTAGACACTCGAGAGGAAAAGATGGTGGAAGAATAGGGGACCCTATTCCAACTGTCCTGGAATTGAGCTGGATACCTACAGACCACTCTGAACATCCACGAAATCAGCGTGAGATGTAAGAAGATATATCTGGAATTCTACAAACAGAATACCGCAGGTGGTTGGTTTCGAGGTATGAAGTGGGGAGCCGTGATTCCGTGGGCAGATATTGGAGGATAAACAGCATGGGGAGGGAGCCAGCTGTCGGACTCCTGCACCGCCGGTGAGCAATTGCCTCCCGCGCTGGGGACCAGGCACAGACTCACAGACCGGTAGCAGCAGGGAAAGGACTTTAGGGCAGCCCCCCCAGATTGAAACCCAGAGCGGCGGGGCTGCGCATGTGAACTGGGGACGGCTGGCGGTTTTAGAAGCACAAAGGGCAAAGACGTGCCCCGACCTGGAGGTGAGGACTGGGAGTACTGGGGGTACTGCTAAGGGGTGCACGACCCAGGACACTGCAGTTTATAGCAGCATAGACAGAAATGGAGATAGTGTGGCCCCGGAGAGCTCACTGAATAACAGACTGCGATCTCTCTGCTCTGAGGCAGAGGGCTGGAAATGATCTCTTTTGCTCTGACTCTCAGAAGAGATGTGGAAAGCTGCCAGGGAAAGCCACCAGAAAACAAAAGGCCCCAAAAACCAGTTTTCACTGAGCCCATCCCCCCCCTACAGGGAGCAGGGCAATTCTGCCCAAACAGGGTTGCCTGAGTAACAGCACGGCAGGCCCCTACCCCAGAAGACAGGCTGGGAGAACAAGAGGCCAACAACCCTAAGGTCCCCATAAAACAGGTGCATCTTGTTTGGGTTGTGACCAATAATTTGGACTCTGTATATTCCCTCAACCACCCCTCAACAAAATGACTAGGAGGAGGAACCCCAAAAATAGGAAAGACACAGAGACTGGGACTTCTGCCACAGATTTACAAATGGATACAGATATAACCAAGATGTCGGAAATGGAATTCAGGGTAGCAGTTGTGAAGACAATAGCTAGAATAGAGAAATCGATTAATGGCAACATAGAGTCTCTAAGGGCAGAAATGAAAGCTGAACTGGCAGAACTTAAAAATGCTATCAATGAGATCAATCTAATCTAGATAATCTAACAGCTAGGATAAGTGAGACAGAAGAACAAATTAGTGATCTAGAAGACCAATTGATAGAAAAGAAGGATAAAGAGGAGGTCAGGGAGAAACAACTCAAAATCCATGAAAACAGAATCAGAGATAAGTGACACCATGAAACGTTCCAATGTCAGAATTATTAGGATCCCAGAGGGGGTGGAGAGAGAGAGGACTAGAAGATATATTTGAGCAAATCGTAGCTGAGAACTTCCCTCATCTGGGGAATGAAACAAACATTCTTGTCTTAGAGGCAGAGAGGACCCCTCTCAAGATCAAGGAAAACAGGCCAATGCCCCAGCATGTAAAAGTAAAACTCGCAGATCTTAGAACCAAGGAAATCATCTTAAGGACAGTTAGGGGGAAGAGATTCCTTCCATACAGAGGGAGGAACATCAGAATAACGTCAGACCTATCCACAGAGACCTGGCAAGCCAGAAAGGCCTGGCAAGACATATTCAGGGTACTAAATGAGAAGAACACGCAGCCAAGAATACTTTATCTGGCAAGGGTGTCATTTAGAATGGATGGAGAGATGCAGAGCTTCCACGACCGGCAGAAACTGTAAGAATATGTGACCACTAAGCCGGCCCTGCAAGAAATATTAAGGGGGGATCTATAAAAGGAGAAAGACCCCAAGAGTGATATAGAACAGAAATTTACAGGGACAATCTATAAAAACAATGTCTTCACAGGCAACATGATGACAATTCATTCATATCTTTTATTTTTTTTTTTTTTTAAATTTATTTATTTGACAGAGAGAGAGAGAGAGCGCGAGAGAGGGAACACAAGCCGGGGGAGTAGGAGAGGGAGAAGCAGGCTTCCCGCGGAGCAGGGAGCCCGATGCAGGCCTCGATCCCAGGACCCCGGATCATGACCTGAGCCGAAGGCAGACGCTTAACGACTGAGCCACCCAGGTGCCCTCATTCATATCTTTTAATAATCACTCTCAACGTGAATGGCCTAAACGCTCCCATAAAACGGCACAGGGCTGCAGATTGGATAAAAAGACAGGACCCATCCATATGCTGTCTACAAGAGACTCATTTTGAACCTAAAGATACATCCAGACTGAAAGTGAAGGGATGGAGATCCATCTTCCATGCCAACGGACCTCAAAAGAAAGTTGGGGTAGCAATTCTTATATCAGACAAATTAGATTTTAAACTAAAGACTGTAGTTAAAGACACAGAAGGACACTATATCATTCTTAAAGGGTCTATCCAAAAAGAAGATCTAACAATTGTAAATATCTACACCCCCAACATGGGAGCAGCCATCTACATAAGCCAACTGTTAACCAAAATAAAGGGTCACAATGATAATAATACGTTAATTGTAGGAGACCTCAATACTCCACTCGCAGCAATAGACAGATCATCTAAGCAGAAAATCAACGAAAAAAAAAAAAAAACAAGAGCTTTGAATGACACACTGGACCAGATGAACTTCATAGATATATATAGAACATTCCACTCTAAAACAACAGAATACTCATTCTTCTCAAGTGCACATGGAACTTTCTCCAGAAGAGACCACATACTGGGTCACAAATCAGGTCTCAACCAATACCAAAAGACTGAGATTATTCCCTGCATATTCTCAGACCATAATGCTTTAAAACTGGAATTCCATCACAAGAAAAAATTTGGCAGAAATTCAAACACTTGGAAGCTAAAGACCACTCTGCTCAAGAATGTTTGGGTCAACCAGGAAATCAAAGAAGAACTCAAACAATTCATGGAAATCAATGAGAACGAAAACACATCGGTCCAAAACCTATGGGATACTGCAAAGGCGGTCCTAAGGGGGAAATACATAGCCATCCAAGCCTCACTCAAAAAAATAGAAAAATCCCAAATTCACCAACTAACTCTACACCTTAAAGAACTAGAGAAAAAGCAACAAACGACACCTAAGCCACACATTAGAAGAGAAATAATTAAAATTAAAGCAGAAATCAATGAATTAGAAACCAGAAACACAGTAGATCAGATCAACGGAAATAGAAGTTGGTTCTTTGAAAGAATTAATAAGATCGATAAACCACTGGCTAGACTTATCCAAAAGAAAAGAGAAAGGACCCAAATTAATAAAATTATGAAAGGGGAGAGATCATGACTAACATCAAGGAAATAGAAACAATCATTAGAAATTATTATCAACAACTATATGCCAATAAACTGAGCAATCTGGATGAAATGGAGGTCTTCCTGGAAACCTCTACGCTGCCAAGACTGAAACAGGAAGAAACTGACAACCTGAATAGGCAAATAACCACTAACAAGATTGAAGCAGTGATCAAAAACCTCCCAAAAAACAAGAGTCCAAGGCCTGATGGATTCCCTGGGGAACTCTACCAAACATTCAAAGAAATAATACCTATTCTCCTGAAGCTGTTTCAAAAAATAGAAACAGAAGGAAAGCTTCCAGACTCATTCTATGAGGCCAGCATTACCTTAATCCCCAAACCAGGCAAAGACCCCATCAGAGAGAATTTCAGACCAATATCCCTGATGAATATGGATTCCAAAATTCTCAACAAAATCCTAGCTAATAGGATCCAACAATACATTAAAAGGATCATCCACCACGACCAAGTGGGATTTATCCCTGGGATGCAAGGGTGGTTCAACATTCGCAAATCAATGTGATAGAACACATTAATAAGAGGAGGGAGAAGAACCATGTGGTCCTCTCAATTGATACAGAAAAAGCATTTGACAAGATACAGGATCCTTTCCTGATTAAAACTCTCCAGAGTATAGGGATAGAGGGAACATTCCTCAAGTTCATAAAATCCATCTCTGAAAAACCCACAGGGAATATCATCCTCAATGGGGAAAAGCTGAGAGCCTTTCCCTTAAGATCAGGAACACGTCAAGAATGCCCACTCTCGCCACTACTGTTAAACATAGTACTGGAAGTCCTAGCAACAGCAATCAGACAACAAAAAGAAATAAAAGGTATTCAAATTGGCAAAGAAGAAGTCAAATTCTCTCTCTTCGCAGATGACATGTTACTTTATGTGGAAAACTCAAAAGACTCCACCCCCAAATTACTAGAACTCATACAGCAATTCAGTAATGTGGCAGGATACAAAATCAATGCACAGAAATCAGTTGCTTTCTTATACACTAACAATGCAACTGTAGAAAGAGAAATTAGAGAATCGATTCCATTTACAATAGCACCAAAAACCATAAGATACCTTGGAATAAACCTAACCAAAGAGGTAAAGGATCTATACTCTAGGAACTACAAAACACTCATGAAAGAAATTAAAGAAGACACAAAAAGATGGAAAAACAGAAGAATCAACATTGTTAAAATTATCTATGCTGCCCAGAGCAATCTACACCTTCAATGCCATCCTGATCAAAATCCCAATGACATTTTTCAAAGTGCTGGAACAAACAATCCTAAAATTTGTATGGAATCAGAAAAGACCCCGAATCGCCAAGGAAATGTTGAAAAAGAAAAACAAAGCTGCGGGCATCACGTTGCCCGATTTCAAGCTATATTACAAAGCAGTGATCACCAAGACAGCATGGTACTGGCACAAAAACAGACATATAGACCAACGGAACAGAATAGAGCCCAGATATAGACCCTCAACTCTATGGTCAAACAATCTTCGACAAAGCAGGAAAAAATGTGCAATGGAAAAAAGACAGTCTCTTCAATAAATGGTGCTGGGAAAATTAGACAGCTATATACAGAAGAATGAAACTCGACCATTCTCTAACACCATACACAAAGATAAACTCAAAATGGATGAAAGACCTCAATGTGAGACAGGAATCAAAATCCTAAAGAACATAGGCAGTAACCTCTTCGACATCGGCCACAGCAACTTCTTTCAAGATGTATCTGCAAAGGCTAGTGAAGCAAAAGCAAAAATGAACTTTTGGGACTTCATCAAGATAAGAAGCTTCTGCACAGGAAAGGAAACAGTCAACAAAACAAAGAGGCAACCCACAGAATGGGAGAAGATATTTGCAAATGACACTACAGATAAAGGGTTGGTATCCAAGATCTATAAAGAACTTCTCAAACTCAACACCCAAAAAAACAAATAATCAAGTCAAAAAATGGGCAGAAGACATGAACAGACACTTCTCCAAAGAAGACATACAAATGGCTAACAGACACATCAATAAATGTTCATCATCATTAGTCATCAGGAAATTCAAATCAAAACCACATTGACATACCTTACACCAGTCAGAATGGCAAAAACTGACAACGCAAGAAACAACAAATGTTGGAGAGGTTGTGGAGAAAGGGGAACCCTCTTACACTGTTGGTGGGAATGCAAGTTGGTACAGCCACTTTGGAAAACAGTGTGGAGGTTCCTCAAAAATTTAAAAATAGAGCTACCCTATGACCCAGCAACTGCACTCCTGGGTATTTACCCCAAAGACACAGATGTAGTGAAAAGAAGGGCCATATGCACCCCAATGTTCATAGCAGCAATGTCCGCAATAGCCAGACTGTGGAAAGAGCTGAGATGCCCTTCAAAGATGAATGGATAAAGATGTGGTCCATATATACAATGGAATATTACTCAGACATCAGAAAGGATGAATACCCAACTTTTACATCAATGTGGGTGGGACTGGAGGAGATTATGCTAAGTGAAATAAGTCAAGCAGAGAAAGTCAATTATCATATGGTTTCACTTATTTGTGGAACATAAGGAATAGCATGGAGGACATTAGGAGAAGGAAGGGAAAAATGAAGGGGGGGAATCGGACGGAGAGATGAACCATGAGAGACTATGGACTCTGAGAAACAAACTGAAGGTTTTAGAGGGGAGGGGGATGGGGAGATGGGTTAGCCTGGTGGTGGGTATTAAGGAGGGCACGTACTGCATGGAGCACTGGGTGTTATACGAAAACTATGAATCATGGATCATTACATCAAAAACTAATGATGTATTGTATGGGGACTAACATAATAAAATTAAATTAAATTAAAAAAAGAAACATATATGCTAATGAAGTAGATTATTATCATTACACATAATGTGAGTTACATTGTTAACATCTGTGAGGTTTCTTGACCACTCTAAAAAACGTTACTAGATTCGTTCATTGACTTAGCTTTAAATACTTAGTAAGTACCTACCATGTGCTAGGCAAATGGCTAACAAGACATATATATATATACCTTGCCCTCAAAGTGTTTATAGTGTAGCGAAGGAGGCAGACAAGTATAAAAGCAGTTATAATATTTTGGTAGAAATCCCACAGCAGACTTAATGTACAGAGGCACCTAACCCAGTCTAGACTTCCATCTGCCTAATCTTCATAATATTTGATGAGCATCCACTGTTTTAGAACCTCATTTTTCCCAGAGAACTATCATTTTCTGTACTCTATTGCTTTGTAAATCCATATTAAAATGGAAGGTATTAGAGACCAAGCTAGACTAGGCAAAATATTACCCACGGTGGCTAGAATCAGGATTCAAGAATATAGTAGGTATCACAGTGGAAATAACAGCAAATATCATGAGGTCTGTTATCACTAGGATCCTCACCATCCATTTCCCTCTCCTTACCCACACGCAACTCACATACAACTTTTGTGGCCACTTAAGTTTCCATGATAGCTTAGAGAATAAAGAAACTAGTTTGGCTTATAGAATCTTGCAGATGTCAAAACACTCTTCCAAGTACAGTATTTCAAAATGGTCTTCTACCTCAGCCCTATCCTCAGAAACAGCCCCGACTCTCCTATTCCCTACCACAATTATACTTCCCCAGTACTATCACCATAACAACCAATTACCCTGACAGTAGAAGCAAGACGGGCAAAGTGACCTTGGCCTCAATTTGGAGATGTTTGTGCTCTAAAAATTTAAAATGCTCTTTGCAGACTGTAGGGAATGGTAATATGTAGCTCCCTAAAATGAGTGCTGAAATCTTTTCCAATTGGTCCTAGATTTACCAGATATCATGCCACTGAGGTAATTGCTTAAGTCACCATAATACTGAAGACAAATATCAAATTGTAAAAATTCTACAAACCAACTGGGGTAAAGGTCAAGGCAAAATGTTCTGAGACAGAAAGGAGGGCACCGCAGGGTGGTCCTACCTAAGTGATAAGAGAAAAAAGTGTGATGGAGGTCTATTAACAGTGCCTAATCCAGGAGAACAGAGGGGGAAATATTAGTCAAAGAAGAATTCACTCTGCTAAGCAGAGAAGTTGGAAAAAGATCATAAACGAGAAAATGGGCGAAAATTTCCCAAGCAATACAGAGCACAGTAACTGGGAAAAGAATAATTGTGAGATGGTCAGTTAAAAAACTTCCCCATCCCAAAACTTCTTCAGACCTCATCTGGACCCTTCTTTACTGTGCCCTTTGGATACCTTAACTATTGTATACAAACACCAGACCCTCCCAGAACTCTACCTCACCACTTTCACTTTTTCTGGACTCCTTCTCTGGAGACTTCTTTTGAAGTGCTCTTAAGCAGAACTCAAATCTCTTTTTCTCCCCTTCTACTCCAAGAATCAGGACCTGGAGCTTGAGCTGGTATTTTCTTAGCTCAAAAATATCTTTTCTAAACCATTTGTCCTCTGGCTTCACTCAAAAACAATTTCTATCTTTTCAACTTCTACCATCCGGTGATGCTCTTCTCATCACTAGTATTCCAATCTTCAAGAACATTGGATTTTATTCTTGAATTCTCTCTCCCCCTGCAATTCCTGCCATCATTCTGAACAACTGTGAATCTACACAAAGTGGCTAATAACTTGGCCTCACATTCCCTGACTTTAGTAAGTGGCCTAATTCTCCACTGCTCTTTAACAATCCACCACACATAACCTCCAGGGTGCCAGTCCCTTCATCATGTAGAGCTGCTCCACAGTTGAAAGTTTAAGTTTAGAAATCACTTTCTGATCACATTCTTCTATTTTATCATGTATTTTATTTCCTTATTAGTATGTAAATATTTTTTAATCTCACTGAAACCTCTATTCATTCAACTCCTCCTTCTTTGCCCAATCAGCCCTTTCCATGACTGATTTCATCCCTACCTACCCTGAAAAAAATAAAATGATCAATGATTTCAGCAATTCTAGTATTACCTCAGTTTCCTAAAACCTCATCTATTTCACCTTGTCATTCAATCCCTGACACTAGATGAACCCAGCTATATACTTCTTCCTGCTCTCCAATTTTAAAATGTTATTAAATATGATAGCTAGTACCACACAGATTCACATTTTACAATCTTAACTGAACCTTCAACATTGCTCAGCAATCCTTTTGTTTATCCCTAGTCATTTCCCTTTCACATTTCCTAAGCCAGTAATTTAAACATATACCATTCTCTATATATGCCATATTCTCATATTCTCCATCATGGTCAACAGATAACCTTTCCTGATAATTCAGAGTGCAAGTATTTTGTTTCTTCACACCTAAACTTCTCTATGACGTTACCTATCCTTAACTCCTGTTTCTGAGAAAAACCATCGTCGTCCTCCTCTTTCTTCTTGGCTATCCCCCAACTCCTCTTTCAATCTGCTACCACAATGATCTTTTCAAAACACAAATCTGATTTTTATTTGCTTTTGCTGGTTTCCCTAGCATGGTGCTACAGATGGAATATTTGTGCCCTCTCCCCACCTTGCCAGTCATATGCTGAAACCTAACCCCAGTGTGATGCTACTAGGAGGTGGGGCCTTTGGGACCAGATTAGGTCATAGGGGGCATTCCCACAAATGAGATTTGTGACCTTACAAAAGAGACTCCAGAGAGATGCCTGGCTTCTTCTACCATGTGAGGTTCCAGCAAAAAGACAGCCGTCTATGAATCAGGAAGCAGGTCTCACCAGACACTGAATCTGCCAATGCCTTGACTTGGACTTCCCAACCTTTAGAACTGTGAGAAATGCCACCTGGTTTTGGGTATTTTGTTATAGCAGCCTAAGCAGACGAAGACACGTGGCATAAAATTTCATAATTTGAACCCTTACTCCCTTTTCCATTTATCATCTCTTGAGCCTTCCCTGAACATACTGGTTTTTTTTTTTTTTTTTTTTTTGCTGGCCATACCAAACACTTCAGTTTCTAATTGAACCACATTTCCTCCTACCACTGTGACTTTATGTATATTGTTTCTTTTGCTTGGGATGTTCTTCTCATAATCCTTAGGCCCTCACATTACCTGGTAAGTGCACTGTATTTTCAAAATCCAGCATGATGATTCTGCTTGTCAAACTCACACCTCTCCCCCAATACTCACACACAATGTTGTAATTGTTTCCCAAGTTCTTAGCACTTTTTTGATAGTTGAAGACTTGGGAGTAGATTAGATCATTCAAAAAATTTATTTTTACTGAGTCCCTACTATGTTGGGAATAAAAGATAAATAGGTTACAAATCATATCCTCAGAAAGCTGTCTAGAAAGAGAGAGGTTAATAAATTATCACAATTCAATGTGACTGATACTATAATGAGGTTATGTACAACAGATATAGTGAGAAGCAATCACAGCTCCATAAAGATCATGGAAATTTTCAATAAGAAGGTAACATTTGAGGCAACTTTTGAAGGGCAATCAAGCATATTCTAAGCAGAAAAGGAGAAAAATATATTGTACAAAAGAGGAATATGTAAAATCATTACCAGCTAAGGCAAGAGACCCTAAATTGCAATAGCAACATTCCATAACATTGGGTGATTTTTTTTGCCAACAGCGGAAGGCAACCAGAATTGGAAAGTGGAATAGGTAGATGGTTAGTATTATTCAAGGTCTGAAGAAGAGGCAAGTAGAAGAAGAAGTGTACATCCATAAAATACTCCTTTATCCATTAGGATCCAGATGAAATGTCAGTCCCTATGTGACACACTTTGAAAGACTCTTACAATAGGACTTGAATCCAGCTTTCTGTTTCCTCAGTACTTAGTAATCAGCTCTATTACATAATGTATTGTACTCTATTAAATTTATCTAGGGGCGCCTGGGTGGCTCAGTTGTTAAGTGTCTGCCTTCGGCTCAGGTCATGATCCCAGAGTCCTGAGATCGAGCCCTGCATCAGGCTCCCTGCTCAGTGGGAAGCCTGCTTCTCCCTCTCCCACTCCCCCTGCTTGTATTCCCTCTCTTGCTGTGTCTCTCTCTATCAAATAAATAAATAAAATCTTTAAAAAAAAATAAAATTGATCTATTACTTGTCTATCTAAACTCTCCAGGGCAAAGTACCAACTAACATATGGTGGTACCCAATTAATGCTAGTTGAAGAATGGCCCTGCTCTTAAAGAGTTTGTAGCTGAATAAATGAAAAAGGCATACACAATTAATATATGCTAAGTTCAGAGGAATGTATAAACCATTATAGAATACTAAAGATGGAGCAACCAGGTTACATTTATTGATGTTGCAGTAGTTGCAATTACTTCCAACTGAAAAGATGATTGAGTTTATAAGGAGATTGCCTTCTGTTTTAGGAATTCTCACATCAATAATGGAAGTTTTCTTGTAGGATTACCTATCACTAACTCATGCAGAGACTAAAATTTTCACTTTGCATTAAGCTAATCAGGCCTTAGATTACATGTTTTCAAAAGCAAACGTATGCAAAAATGTTCTTTAAGCCTTCAGAAATCATTGCAGAAAATTACCTGGCCTTTATATTATCCCTCCCACAGGGGCACCTGGGTGGCTCAGTCAGTTAAGCATCTACCTTCGGCTCAGGTCATGATCCCAGGGTCCTGGGATCGAGTCCCACATCGGGCTCTCTGCTTCGTGGGAAGCCTGCTTCTCCCTCTTCCACTCCCCCTGCTTGTGTTCCCTCTCTCGCTGTGTCTCTCTGTCAAATAAATAAAATCTTAAAAAAAAAAAAAAAATTATCCCTCCCACATGCACACATTAGAAAGAAAAGATGATCAATCCATAACTAAGTTATCATGAGCCAAATGAAAACAGTCTGTTTGCTTCTCTAGTACAATGAATAGATGTGTAATACTTAACTATGGGAAGAGAAAATTACATGCATCTAAAATGAAGTCACCTCACAGAACATTGTGTGCTAAAACCTAGACTTTGAATCTATGCCTTTTTAAAAAAACCATTACTCTGCCTCTTGGAGCTTCATTTTGGGATTTATCCCAATGAATATTAAAAAATAGGTCATGGAAAACCTCAGTAATATCAATTATAGATTCTTGTGTGGAAAGTTCTAATACTAATGGCATCATTCTTCACTAGTAGTTATCCCAAAAACGTAGTATTATTGCCACACAATCCATTTTGATACTTCAGTAGAATATATATTCCACTTGTGATGGTTACTTTCATGTGTCAACTTGGCTGGGCCATGGTGCCCAGGTATTTGTTCAAACACTATTCTGAATGTTTCTGTGAGGGTGTTTTTGGATGAGATTGACATTTAAATGCGTAGAGTGTGAGTAAAGCAAATTGCCCTCCATAATGTGGCTAGACCTTATCCAAACAGATAAAGACCTGAATAAAACAAGACTGACCTCCTTAACCCTTTCTCCCCATTCCCCCACCATACATGCCCCCTGATCCCAGCAAGAGGAAATTTTGCCAACAGACCACCTTCAGATTTGAACAGCAGTATCAGCTCTTCTCTGGGTTGCTATCCTCCCAGCCCACCCTGCAGATTTTAGATTTGTCAGTCTCCATAATCAAGTGAGCCAATTTCTTAAAATAAGTATCTCTCTCACCCCTGCACATGCACATATATATGTATAGGTACACACACACACACACACACACACAATCCTATTGGTTCTATTTCTCTTGAGAACCTTAATATACCTCTGCCCCTAGATCATTTTATCCTCTTAAACAAATACTTCGCAATAAGAACACATACATGCCATACTGAGAGTAGGAAAAAATATTCTCAACCTTTGCTCTATTATTTTTTATCAACATACTGCTGTCTCTTTGTCATCATACAAGGGCCAACTGAGGAAATAAGAAATATGATAGTTATCTCTAAATATAAAAGATCTGTTAGGGAGGAAACATATTGTTTGTTTATCCAGGAGCTAGAAATAGGACCAATGAGTGGCAATGGCAAGGATAAAGATTAAGGATCAATATTAAAAAGTATTTTCTAGTCTTAAGGCTATCAGGAAGGAAGGAAGGAAGGAAGGAAAGAAGGAAGGAAAAGAAAAAAGGAAAGAAAAGAAAAAGAAATGAAAAGAAAAGAAAAAGATTTTCTTTAAAAGATTGGGGCTCTTCATTAAGCCTGAGCAACTATTTGTTAAGGTAAAACCATGCTATTGCTATTTGCTAAGGTAAAACCGTGAATAAATCCTTCCTTTGCCCTAAAAATAGTTAGCCAAACAGGTCTGCAAATATCATAGTAGAATACACTAAAGAATTGTTCCCAACCTTAAATACAATCTTCTATGTCCTCACTGCTTTCTATTATTATTTACCATTCTCTTCCATCTATTGTCCCCCTCCTCTGACTTCTCTCTACCTTATCTTTCTCCCCATTCTAATTTCATCATCCCCTGTTTAACTGTTTTTAAGAATACAGAAATGAGAGGTGCCTGGGTGGCGCAGTCGGTTAAGCATCTGACTATTGGTTTCCACTCAGGTGGTGATCTCCAGGTTGTGAGATCGAGCCCCGCGTAGGACTCCATGCTCAGCATGGAGTCTGCTTATGATTCTCTCTCCTTCTTCTTGCCCCTCCCACTTCTGGTCTCTCTCTAAAATAAAAAATAAAAATTAAAAAAATAAAGAAATGAAAAATATCCAAGAAGAAAGCAAATACTTTAGATAAAAGGTCTTTCTCTGTCACAATTGTACCTTTATATATATATATATATATATATATATATATATATTTTTTTTTTTTACTAAATTTTCCTCCTCTCCTTTCTTTAGATATGTAAGTAAATTCTGTGGTCTTAGAAATGATAGACTGAATCTTACTTTCCTATTTGACAAACAGTTGCTTTTAATTTTCTCTTTATTTTCCTATTTACACAATAACAAGTATACACTCATATAAAAAAAAGTCTTTGACAAAATTCCACAAATTTTTCTTCAAATGTCTATCACAAAGTTCATAATTAAATTCCTCTACACCGTATGGCAGTATCTTATTTATAGATTATACCAAATAAGAGACTGGGTGAACACTGATATGGCCTTTGATTCATCCTAGACATTCTTTTCAACCCCACTGAAAAGATATTGTCCACATTAGAACCTTGTTACTTAAGTGTGATCCATAGATTACCACATTGGCATCCACTGGGGCTTATTAAAAATGCAAATTGTTGGGCCCCACATAAAACTAATGAATCAGAATCTTTGAGGATAGAACCCAAGTATTTGTGTTTTAACAATCCTTCCAAATAATTTTTATGTACCTAAAGTTTGAGAAGCATCAGTTTAAAACAGTGATGTCCAATGGAAATATAATGCGAGGCACATAAATAATTTAAAGTTTTCTAGCAGCCACATTAGAAAAGGTAAAAAGAGGGGCGCCTGGGTGGCTCAGTCGGTTGAGCAGCTGCCTTCGGTTCAGGTCATGATCCCAGGGTCCTGGGATCAAACCCCGCACTGGGCTTCCTGCTCAGTGGGGAGCCTATTTCTCCCTCTCCCTGCCGCTCTGCCTACTTTTGCTCTCTTTCTCTATCAAATAAATAAACAAAATCTTAAAAAAAAAAAAAAAGGAAAGGTAAAAGAAACACAAAATTAAGTTTAATAAGCATTTTATTTATATAAAATATTATCATTTCAATATGTAATCAACACAAAAATGGAGTCATTTTATTTTTTTTTTTTTAAGGACTGTCTCTGAGGTTATAAATCATCTCAATTTCAACTAGTCCCCTTTCAAGTACTCAAAAGCCACACGGGGTCAATAGCTACTTTATGGATAGCCCAGGTCTAGAATTGGGTTCTTAATAGTGCATTTTCTGAGTTCTGTTTTAACATTTGTGTTAAGGTAGACATAGCTGGACCCGAGCCGAAGGCAGATGCTTAACCATCTGAGCCACCCAGGTGCCCCTAAAAAAGTATTTCTTAATTTGGGATCTTTTCCATTTCTTGCCTGTGAAATCCTGGAGTTTTGCTATCAGCAGCTTTGTAGTTTGAGAAACAAAGAAATCATAGCTAAATATTTAAAAGAATGAATATATCTGGAAATCCTTGCTCTCAAAAAAAGTCACTCATCAAAGGTGTAGTTTTTTTCAGTGTTTGAATTTTTTAAACATTTTATCTGTATATTTGCATCAAATATTTCTTTATGAGCAAAGTGTATGTTTTATCTACTTAAAATGTCTAAAAGTTAGCTACATTTGTTTATCTATATATGATTATTAAGTGCATTTAATATTGATAATTTAATGAAAAGTATTCCTTGCCCGATGGATGCATACATTTTTTAAAGAACAAGCAGAATCATATAATATGAAATGCTATGTAAAGTTTCCATGTAAAAATTTATGTCTAATGCTGTTAAAATCCTATGCTTTAATCAGGTAGTGAATCAATCAAGTTTTAAAGAGGAAAAAAAAAGTGTGGTTAATGAACCAAAAGCATCAGCATGCATACTATTAGAGTCATTCACAGCACAACACAGTATAAATTAGTTCATTCTGTTTCACATAAAATAACTACTTCTTGTCTTCTAAAACAAACAAAGACCAATTCAATTAACAATTGAAGAACTGATTTTTTTAAAAGTTAAATTTTCATATAATATTGCCTTTAGTTCATTTTATGATTATTCCCTTTTGATTTGACATAGCTATCTTAACTTTTTTTAAGGTTACTAAATAGATATACTCCCACCAGACACTGAACATACCTCTATTACAGCACTTACAAAAAATCATAATTTTACGTTTACTTATCAATCTCTATCCCAAAATAATGAGCTTCTGAGGGCAGGAGCTAAATTTCTGCCATTATTAGAAGATATCACAATGTTTGCAACATACTAAATAAAACTCAGTGCTGAATATATGAATGAATGAGACCTGAAGATGAGGAGATGTGCAAAGTATGACATGACTGTATAAAATGTTCCAAATCTAACTTTAAACTAAATAGTTAATATTTAACCAAAGCAGTATGACATATCATGGCAGTATGAACTTAACATATTCGAATACTTTACAAATATTCTAATGGGTCCACCTACATTCAATACGTGTACTTCTTCTTTTACTTTAGACATGAATCACTGATGTGCAGGATCATGAATGTCACACAGTATTCTCTACTACTGCTCCAACAGCCCTGTATAACTACAGAGAAAAAAAAATTGTTTGTTCTACCTAAATGTGCTAGCTTTCTTAAATCTCAAAGAGTTATACAATGCATTGTTTGTTTTTTAAGTGGTAGTGAAACAGCCCAAATTTCCAAGTGAATGTATCTGTCAACAGAAGGCTCTGAATACTATTAGCTTCTATTAAAAACTTAGAGAATAAAGATGTGCTGTATTATATAGCCCATTATACGACTATTACACTAGAAAATTATATCTAAACTCTACCTTACTAAAAACACAAAATATTCATATTTCCTTAGTTGTTAGTGATTTGTTATGAAAGTAAAATGACCATAAGCCACACACAGTTAAAAATATGGCATCTAATACTTTTGGCCTTCATCAAGATCTAGTTGTACAGCAAACAGAAAATAATGTAGTATCTTTTATTCAGATAAGAAGATACATTACTGACTTACCATGCATTTCTCCAACTAGAATCACTCCTTTTTAATGTGCTTCTAAAAAGTATTTTTTTTTTAAAGAAAAAAAATTTTTTTTTTATAGATTTTATTTATTCATTCGAGACACAGAGATACAGAGAGAGAGAGCACGAGCAGGGGGAAAGATTTCTTAATTTGGGATCTTTTCCATTTCTTGGCTATTCTTCCCTTACCTTGACAACCTCAAACAAAGAATTAATCTTTTACTCTCTATTTTGTTTTTAATGTTATGACTATTTTTTCCAATTTAACAATTTTGCAGTTGGTCATTAATATTCACATACATTCATAACTCAAAAAATGAAAACTGCAGTAAATAATAAATGAGTCACAATGAAAAATGAAATAACTTTGCTTTTATTTATTAACTTGGTATAAAACATATTCCCATGGTGTGATTCTCTTCCAGTTTTAACAAAATGGATAAGCTACAGTTTTATGTGAAGTAAGATTTATACAAAATCAAACTTCAAAAAGAATTTTCTTGAACTGCCTACTTTTCTGGCTGGTGTTTCTTCTCCTAAGGCCAAATGTTAGAAACTTTAAGAAACAATCTTTAAGGCTAAGTATTTAAAACATTTTTTTTTAATTTATAAAAGAATTTATACGCCTATTTCATTATTCCATTAAATGTTAAAATACCAAAATTCACGACATTAAAAACTCACTAAGAGGAATCCATGTAAAAGTACATTAAAGCAAGAAAAATCATAAGTAATAAAGTTCACACTTTCAGGGTTGAGTAATCTAAACATAAAAAATGAATAGCTAAATTTATAGCTATGGACATAATTCAAAGGCTGATACGATATAACCTTGCAATTGTAAACAGTTTTCCTGTACTAAAAGTAATGCTTTGATACATTACATCAATAAGAGAAAGAATAAAAACCATATGATCATTTCAATAGATTCAGAAAAAAGCATCTGACAAAGTACAATATCCACTCATGATAGAAACACTCAACAGGGTAGGTCTAGAGGGAACACACCTCAATATAATAAAGGCCATATATGAAAAACCCACAGCTAACATCATATTCAACAGGGAAAAATTGAGAGCTTTCCCCCTAAGGTCAGGAACAAGATAAGAATGTCCACTCTCAACACTTTTATTCAACATAGCACTGAAGTCCTAGCCACAGCAATCAGAAAACATAAAGAAATAAAAGGCATCCAAATTGGTAAGGAAGAAGTAAAACTTAAACTATTTTCAGATAACATGATACTATATACAGAAAACCTAAAAGACTCCACACCAAAAAACTACTAGAATAAACAAATTCAGTGAAGTTTTAGGATACAGAATCAATGTACAGAAATCTGTTATATTACTATACACTAAAAATGAAGCAGAAGAAAGTAAAATTAAGAAAATAATCCCACTTACAATTACACCCAAAACAGGGCGCCTAGGTGGCTCAGTTGGTTAAGCAACTGCCTTTGGCTCAGGTCATGATCCCGGAGTCCTGGGATCGAGTCCCACATAGGGCTCCCTGCTCGGCGGGGAGTCTGCTTCTCCCTCTAACCCTACCCCCTCTTGTGCTCTCTCTCTATCTCTCTCTCTCTCAAATAAATAAATAAAATCTTTAAAAAAAAAAAAAAAAAAAACAATTACAGCCAAAACAGTAAAATATCCATTACTAAACTTAAGAGGTGAAAGATCTGTACTCAAAACTAGAAAACATTGATGAAAGAAACTCAAGACAAAGCAAAGAAATAGAAAAACATTCTATGCTCACGGATTGGAAAAACTAATATTGTTAAAATGTCTATACTACCCAAACCAATCTACAGATTTAATGTAATCCCTCTCAAAATACCAAAAGTATTTTTCACAGAACCAGAACAAACAACCTTTAAATTTGTATGGAACCACAAAAGACCCCGAATAGCCAAAGCAATTAATCTTTGACAAAAGAGGCAAGAATATCCAATGGGAAAGAGTCTCTTCAACAAATGGTGTTGGGAAAACTGGACATCTACATGCAAAAGAATGAAACTGGACCACTTTCTTACACCATACACAAAAATAAACTCAAAATTGATTAAAGACCTAAATGTGTGACCTGAAACCATAAGAATCCTAGAAGACAGCATTATGCATTTCTCTGACATCATCCATAGAACATTTTTCTACATATGTCTCCTGAGGCAAGGGAAACAAAAGCAAAAATAAACCATTAGGACTACATCAAAATAAGAACTTCTGCACAGCAAAGGAAACAACCAACAAAACTAAGAGACAACCTAATGAATGGGAGAAGATATTTGGAAATAATGACATAGCTAATAAAGGGTTAGTATCCAAAATATATAAAGAACTTATACAACTCAACACCAAAAAAACAACAAAAACCAAATAATTCAATTAAAAAATGGACAGAAGACACGAACAGACACTTCTCCAAAGAAGATGTACTGATGGCCAACAGGCACATGCAAGGATGCACAACATCATTCATCATCAGGGAAATGCAAATCAAACCCACAATGAGATATTACCTCACACCTGTCAAAATGGCTAAAATCAAAAACTCAAGAAACAACGCATTGCAAGGATGTGCAGAAAAAGGAACCCTCATGCACTGTTGGTGGGAACGCAAACTGGTGCAGCCACTGTGGAAAACAATATGGAGGTTCCTCAAAAAGTTAAAAATAGAACTATTCTAGAATCCCATAATTGCACTACTGGGTATTTATCCCCAAAATACAAAAACACTAATTCAAAGGGATACATGCACCCCCCTATGTTTATTGTAGCATTATTTACAATAGCCAAATTAAGGAAGCAGCCCAAATGTCCATCGAAAAATGAATGGATAAAGATGTGGTGTACGTACACACACACACACACACACACACACACACACACACACACACACTATGGAATATTATTCATCCATAAAAAGGAATGAAATCTAGCCATTTGCAACAACACGGATGGAGCTAGTATATAATGCTAAAGCAAAATAAGTCAGTCAGAGAAAGACAAATACCATATGATTTCACTCATATGTGAAATTTAAAAAAAACAAATGAGCAAAGAAAAAAAGAGAGAGAGAGAGAGAGAAACAGAAATAGACTCAACTACAGAGAACAAACTGATGGTTACCAAAGGGAAGGTGGGTGAAATAGGGTGAGGGGGATTAAAGAGCACACTTATCATGATGAGCACTGAGTAATGTGCAGAATTTTTGAGTTGCAATATTGTATACCTGAAACTAATATAATACTGTATGTTAACTGGAATTAAAATTAAAAACTTAATAAAAAAAATTGTATGACACCCCTAAAAAAAGTGATGTTTTACGGTCTGTAGTTTTGAAAACTTGGGGGGCTACATAGTACTAAATTGATAAATGTTTATCAGACCATTTAATAATCACTTATTATAAAATATATAATTCATATTGTTAATTTTAATTATTCTTTAGGTACTAATTCTTATTAGGTAAGTATTGGTCCCTGAATATACAAAGGAAGAAACAAATTATACTGAACCTCATAGTTTACTAAATGGCCTTCATTCTGAGATTGTAAAACTATGTTGCACTTCCCATTCTTTTTTTTTAAGATAATTTGTTTTTTTCTTTTCTTTTTTTTATTATGTTATGTTAATCACCATACATTACATCATTAGTTTTTGATGTAGTGTTCCATGATTCATTGTTTGCGTATAACACCCAGTGCTCCATTCAGTACGTGCCCTCTTTAATACCCATCACCAGGCTAACCCATCCCTCCACCCCCCTTTTAATAGAGAATTTTTTAAAAGATTTTATTCTTGGGGCGCCTGGGTAGCTCAGTCGTTAAGCGTCTGCCTTTGGCTCAGGTCATGATCCCAGGGTCCTGGGATCGAGCTCCGCATTGGGCTCCCTGCTCAGAGGGAAGCCTGCTTCTCCCTCTCTCACTCCCCCTGTTTGTGCTCCCTCTCTCGTTGTGTCTCTGTCAAATAAATAAATAAAATCTTAAAAAAAAAGATAAAAAGAAAAACTTCCTCAAGTAATAATGCTCCCAACAAATAATTTTATTATAAATAAACTTTAAAGTAATAGATACTTACTATTTTTAATATTAATTGATTAGGCTAAAAGTTTGTTTTAAAGGTAACCACTCTTGATTTTCAAAAAAATCATTCTTGAATTAAGACTGTTTTCTTAATAAGAAAAAAACCTTTTACATTATTCAAGAGGTGTTATACTGAATGATGAAGCGTTAGAAGGACCACCATTATGAGCAGAAATTAAAGTAAGATATCATTCACATCATTGTTATTTACTATTTTGCTGGAAGTTCAAGTCAACACAATAAGTCAGCTATAATTACAAGGGAAAGAGGAAGCAAAAATGTCACTTGGCAGATGTTCTGATTGCAAAACCCAAAAGAACTAGTTAAAGTTTTATTTTAACAACTAAGTGGATTCAGAAGGTAGCTGAACACAAATAAAAATATAAAAATCAACACAGATTTCAAATTGATCTCTAACAATAACCACTTAGAAGTTATAGTGGGAAAAACTCCATTTGCAACAACCAAAAAATGTAAAATACGTAGGAATATTTAAAATGATATATGTATGGAAAGCATGAATCAAACTACATCTCACTGAGACACAAAAGGACTTAAATAAGATATAATCTGTGTTCTTAGATTTACAGAAAAAACGCTGAGAAGTTTTCAATTCTTTCCAAATTAATTTATAGCTTATCTCAATTCCTATAGGAATTTTCAGGAATGTGACAATGCATTTCCACAATTTCTGTGATATACGAAACCCACGAAAATAAAACTGTTTAACAGATTTTTTAAAGAGAAATTTCCTCCATAAAGCTAATATAATTAAAATAGCATGGTTAGAACACAATAGACAAATAGATTAATGGAATAGAATAAAACTCCAAAGCTGGCCCAATTACATTAAATTAAGCAATTATTATACGTTAAAAGGAGCATTATCAACCAATAGGGAGTAGATTAAACAATACATGGTGTTGAGAAAATTGTTTAGAAAAAAATAAAATTAGATCACCTTACACTATATATCAAATAAATTATTAAACATAAATAAATCAATTATAAAAAGAATATGTATATTTTATAAATAAGTTTCCATTAGGAAAAATGATTCATTAAGTTTTTATTATTTCACAAAAGATCGCATTTACAGATTTCAGTGTCTACATAATGGTGAAACTCTAATCTTTGTTTTACAATGCCAAATGGCTACTCCACAAATCTGAATTACAAGAGATAAAAACGAAAGCAATTAAACCATGTAAGGTAGCTTTCTAGAGGAAACATAACCACCATGGACTATCAAATTCTACAGAGGTAAAAAAGACTATGATACTGACCACACCTTTAATATCAGGTTCAAACATCTATAATCACAGCAAAGACACTGTTACAGATTAATCAATACAGATTAATACAGATTAATCAATTACTATAAGCTATTTTCCTTTAAATATCAAACTATACCTTTCTGTTGAGAATATATAATTTTTAATCAGATACTAGTATTATTAATTCATTTCTAAATCACTGTATCAATCAAAAGTCCAATTTATATGCCACATATTCTTTAACACATTCAAAACATACTGGGATAGTGTTTAATTGATTAGAGAAGCCAGTTAC
This sequence comes from Halichoerus grypus, assembly GCF_964656455.1. Lineage (NCBI taxonomy): Eukaryota > Metazoa > Chordata > Mammalia > Carnivora > Phocidae > Halichoerus > Halichoerus grypus. Next base: position 80,195,529 of record NC_135714.1, on the reverse strand, counting down.
ACAAAACAAACAAGCAAAGGGGAAAAAAGAGGGGGAAGGCAAACCAAGAAACAGACTCTCAACTATAGTGGATAGGGGCGCCTGCGTGGCTCAGTTGTTAAGCGTCTGCCTTCGGCTCAGGTCATGATCCCAGGGTCCTGAATTGAGCCCCACATCGGGCTTCCTGCTCTGCGGGAAGCCTGCTTCTCTCTCTCCCACTCCCCCTCTTGTGTTTCTGCTTTCGCTATCTCTCTCTCTCTGTCAAATGAATAAATAAAATCTTAAAAAAAAAAAAAAACAACTATAGAGAATAAACTGATGTTACCAGAGGGGAGGTGGGAGGAAGGATGTGTTATACAGGTGATAAGGATTAAGGAGGGCACTTGTGATGAGCACCCGAGTGTTGTATGGAAGTGCTGAATCACTCTCTTGTACACCTGAAACTAATATTACACTGTATGTTAACTAATTAGAATTTAAATAGAAACTTAAAAAAAAAAAAGAAGCCTGTTACATCAATCAAGTATATGGCCACAGAAAATCCACAGCTAGCTGTCCAGGTAGAGTTACACACAATCCTATCCTGTTGAAAAAGAATGTCAAGAAAACAACCCCCAACACTTCTCTCTCAACAGTAACTTAAAAGTGTAGTCCTTAGTGATAGTAAGTCAGCACTGGTACTATAAATATTGAGGACAGATCTTCTTAAGTATATTTTTGGCACAGAGCATCATTTCAAATCACATTTCTCTTACATATTTTACTCTCTCTTAGGAACATGAGAAGTTTTTCAAATTTAGCAAACTTAAGAAGCAAAATGGTAACATTTATAGCTAATGTTAGAAAACCAGATCCTCGGGCGCCTGGGTGGCTCAGATGGTTAAGCGTCTGCCTTCGGCTCAGGTCATGATCCCAGGGTCCTGGGATCGAGTCCCACATCAGGCTTCCTGCTCCTTGGGAGCCTGCTCTGTTTCTCTCTGTCTCTCATGAATAAATAAACAAAATCTTTAAAAAAAAAAGAAAAAAGAAAAGAAAACCAGATCCTCTGCCAATGTTTTAATCACAAAGTACAAATACCAATGGAAGCTTATCTCCCTCTGGAGACTGCACATAAGAGCTTTTTTGCTCCTTATGAAGTATAGCTTAAAAGCACATCAGAGGGCAAACTGCAACCAGTATCACAGTTAATTCTTGCTTCTGCTATTATATTCTCATGGCCTGTGACAGATTTCAAGATGGTCCTTCTCATTCTTCCAATCAGATTCAAGCCTTTCCACGATCCCTTTCTACAACTCCTGAATACCAATATATTTGGATATACACTGTCCTCTTTCTGCGTTTGACTAAATGCACAGAACATATCTTGGGACCTATATGCTTTCTCTTCCTTAGAATCTAACCCTTGAACAATGAACTTTTAAGTTCACTATCTTAAATGTCTTCTTTTAAATGTCCTTTCCTACACTGAATTACCCAATTGGATTTTATTGATGACATGCATTTTCCATCATATCATACTGGGTGGCCCAACTCTTAAACCTACTTCAATCAGCCACAACCCACATTCAAGAAACAATGGCCTATAAAGCTGTAATAGAAATCAAGTATTTGTAAATATCTTATAAAATTTTAAAAATGAGATTCAATATGTAATTAATATTTTTCAAAACTGTTAATGAGATAGTTTATATATTTTTTGGTACTAAGTCCCTGAAATCTACAGTGTGCCTAAATTCAGACTAGCCTCACTTCAAATGTTCAATAGCCATGTCAGATCATGAATACTGGACAGCATGAGTTTAGAAGATTTCTGTGGAAGACTAATGACTATAGTGTTCCCTGGGTTTTCCCATGTTTAATGTTTTTTTATAGCCTTGATACTGAGCAGGTTGGCTCAATATAAAATTCCTATTTCTTGATTTTTTTAAAAATACTGTTCCATTATTGAATTGCTTTGTATATTGCCATTGAGAAGTCTGATGCCAATCTGATCTTCTTTCCTTTTTAAAATAACTTCATCTTTTTGAATGGAGACCCTAAGGATTTTTCCTTTGTACTTATTTTTACTTTTTTTTATTGTCACCAAGTGATGAATTTATTTGTGAAAGAAAAAGCTGTTCTTTTGTTTTTCACTTACACACAAATAAATGCATAAGCAAGAGTTTTACTAGACTAAGTCTCTGAGTTGCCCATTACAGGTCAATTTTTGCAAGTACATGGCTGCCTCTTTCACATCATGTAAGATTCTGGTCTTTCTTTTCTTCAGAAAAGTTCTTAGTTTTAAATATTAGCTGTTTCATTGTTTTGTTTTTCTCCTTTAGGGCTCCAATTGTGTGTATACTGGATCTTTTCCCTATCTTACACATCAATCATTTTCTCTCTGATCCTTTATTTTGTCTTCATTCTTTTGCCTGTTTTCCTCAATGCTCCATAATAAATTTTCAGTAACCTCTATTCTTTCCTGTTGTCTTATAATCTAGTTTCAATTTCTAAAATGATTCTTTTTCTTCAACTTCTTCTAGTCAACTCTTCTTTCACATCACCCTGGTATTTATCCACTTCTGTTTCAAGTATCTGAAACTCTTACTTGAGGATTTTTTTCTTTTCATATATGCAAAGGCTTAAAGATATTTAATTTAGGTTGTGGTGTTCTGTTACTGATAACTGCTTTATGGTTGGTTTAGGAAGAAAACTTTTAATAGCTAAAATGTTGGTTCTTATTTTTTGCTTTATTCACTGTAGCAATTTGTATGTTTATCATCTGCAATCTAAGACCATATCTTAGTATTTTCCATGCTAGGACTTTTTCTTCTTAAGGCAATTTTATTAACTATGTACACTTGGGCTCCTGGTTCAACCAACTTTCCTCTCGTCTTTTCCACGTAGTTTCTGCAGTCTCAATGAATTCTATCACGGGCTCTGACGCTAAGTAGGCTAAATTTTGATATTTATTTCTCTCCCTAATAATTTGAAGGTCTGGGCGCCTGGGTGGCTCAGTTGGTTAAGCGACTGCCTTCGGCTCAGGTCATGATCCTGGAGTCCCTGGATCGAGTCCCGCATCGGGCTCCCTGCTCGGCAGGGAGTCTGCTTCTCCCTCTGACCCTCCCCCCTCTCATGTGCTTGCTCTCTCTCATTCTCTCTCTCTCAAATAAATAAATAAAAAATCTTTAAAAAAAAAAATAATTTGAAGGTCTTAGAGTCTGTCTTCTAGTTATGCTTAAGGGATAGGTTATATTAATTGGTTTTACTTTATCTCTTTGATGATCTGTGTAAGTTTTTAGAGAATGTGTGGAGAAACTGAGATTTAGGTAGCTGCCATTATTCAATGGCAATCCAGGATTCTCAATTACTCAAGAATTGTCAATGGCTTTTTAGTTGACCATTTTCTCTACTTTAGTCTCCTCTATTCTACAAACACTATCTTTACTTAGTAAAAACTGAACTTTTGATAATTTATGATTAGCACCACTAATAAGCTCTCATGAACAATGGACACAATAACTAGAAGAGTCACATGATGGAAAAATACGTAAAGGAGGTGAAAACATAATGAATTCAGCTTGCAAAAGAAATATATCACTTCTATGGTGCATTTGATAACTTAGGGTAAAAAGTAAAATCAAGATATTACCATGAAAGAAGTAAAATAATTTTTTGTTTCTACTAAAATAGCAGTAATCTTTCATGTCCAGTTATTTCAGATTTAATATGGCTATTGAAAAACAGTTGACAGGGGCGCCTGGGTGGCTCAGTCATTGAGCATCTGCCTTCGGCTCAGGTCATGATCCCGGGGTCCTGGGATCGAGCCCCGCATCGGGCTCCCTGCTCAGTGGGAAGCCTGCTTCTCCCTCTGCCACTCCTCCTGCTTGTGTTCCCTCTTTCGCTGTGTGTCTGTGTCAAATAAATAAATAAAATCTTAAAAAAAAAAGAAAACAAAAACAGTTGATAACAAGTTTCAAAGTCCCTTACTTAAGAAATAATTTGGGTATTCAAAAGTAAGTCAATTCAGAAATACTGAGGCACAAAACAGACTAAAAGCAAATGACAACAGTAAGTTCTGTTAGAGAAGATTCAAAGAGTAATCTACATTAGCGTCTTCTATACATAATCTGGTGTGCTTAGGATTATAGCTTCAGAAGGGAGCCAAAAATCAATATAATGAATAAAAAAAAGAACAAAGGCTACGAAAGAACGTAAGAATTGATATTGGGTTAGGAGTGTGGACTAGAGACTAAATACTTTTTTCTTTAAAGTAAACTGGGTTGTTCTACAGAAAATAAACAATTCTGTGACTCTTGTAGGAAATAGGAATTGTCATTAAGCTATTAATTAAAAAAGTTAGAGCACAAAGGTACATGAGGCAACGAGACAGAGGAAAACAGCCTAATCCTTTAGGACAAGAATTGAAAGCTGTGTTGGTGTTCATGCTGCCATTGTTTTGTGGTTCCCTCAGCAACAGAACATGGTCCCCATGCTCTTATAATGGAATAGAATTTTTTATTATGAATGGACTGTTAATTTTTCTTGTCTGTGGGCCTTTGATTTATGCAAGTAGTTTGCCTTACAAGGGGATTTAGATGTCATATTCTCTAATGACAATTCCTGTCCTAATGTTTAGGGATAAAAACACGGCCTATTGTTTTAAATTTTCAAATAAGCATGGAACAGAGTAACCATACTACAATAAGCATTTACAGAGAATCTTCTATTCTCTGAATCAAAAGAGGTAAGAGTGAACAGAATCTGATTTCTTAGAGGGTAGCTTTCAAATATTGACTAAAAACATTTTAAAACTGAGATCTAAAGTATTTATATGAATGAATGAATGCCTCTATTATTTAGATCAGAGATTTACACAAAATGCTTAAGCAAAATGTTTTCCATAAAACCTAGTAAGTATTAAAATTATCTAACACTTGTCTCTTAAGATTCTGACATATATACTATATTTAATGTTACCCAAAAAAAATTTAAGAAAGAAAACCACTCTGAAGTCATACATCAATTTCAGATTATGATAATTTTTTATGTATAATTCAAATATACTAAATTTCCACAGTGTAAAAATTTTAAAAAGCATAATTTCTTTCCTTTCAGATTTGTCCTTTCCAATGACAGGTGGGTAGATTGTAAAATAAAATTTTAAGTTTAGATTTCTATTACACACATTACCATCTTATACTTGTAGAGAATGGAGAAATCATTGTTTCTTGATCAGGTGCAATTCTGGTACAAGCAGTGATATTTTTAGCTAAAACACCCGACACTAAGGAAGAATTATGACACTAGAAGGTCTCTGCAAAAAAAAGCCAGTACAGATTCACTTAAGTTAAATGTTTTATAATTTTACCTTTAAGTGGGTAAAAGTAGCAATGGATCAATCACTTCAAGGAAGAACAACTGTAGAAAATAAACATCTTACCAGTATTTTTTTTTTTTACTTTTCCTTGTTTAAAAGCCATGTGCTAGGGGCGCCTGGGTGGCTCAGTTGGTTAAGCGACTGCCTTCGGCTCAGGTCATGATCCTGGAGTCCCGGGATCGAGTCCCGCATCGGGCTCCCTGCTCAGCAGGGAGTCTGCTCCTCCCTCTGACCCTCCCCCCTCTCATGCTCTCTCTATCTCATTCTCTCTCTCAAATAAATAAATAAAATATTAAAAAAAAAAAAAAAAAAGCCATGTGCTAATTTTTAAAAAATGTATCAATAAAATATCTATAAAATAAGTCTAATTCAAGAAAAAAGGTTTATATATCATTCTCATCTTTAATAATATAATTTGAGACTATTTTAAAGAAAAAGCAAAAATTTAAGACACAATATTAAAACCTGTCTTTTGGAAACACTTTCATATCCTATAAACTCAGCAAAAAGCCACACTTTACTCAGAATGTAATTTTTTATTTTATAGACTAATAGTTCAAATCCAAACTCTAGACTCTGCCAGAGCCAGGCAAGTAACCTTATAATAGTGTCTGTTTCTTTTTCCTTTACACGGTGATGATAACACCTCTTCATGGGACTAAAGGAAAGTTTAAATTAGATAACAGATATATCCCCAACTCCAGTGTTGAGTACATAATAAGCACTCAGTCAATGACAGATAATCATTCTTAAGTTAAACATTGAACATCTGCATGAACTTCCTCTTCCTGTGTCAAATTCTTTTGTGTCAATAGTCTTAGATATGAGGACACTTGAATTTTGTTACAGATTCTTAAAAAGACATATTCGTTTTGCTCCCTTCTTGGGGAGTCAACAGTTAAATTGGTAGTTTGTTGTTTTTATTGACACCTTGTGGCTATTTGGCCTTAACACTTTATAATAACATTTCAAGGCTATTTTCAATAAATAGGTTCAATGAGTAAGTCTGCAATGGATCTGAAATTTAATCCAACAGTTATATACTTCAATTTCTTAAATCTATTCTTTAAAAAGTTATAAACTTTGGCTTCCTTTTTTCATTTCTTTTCTTCAACTTCAGTTCTCTATCAGTCTTTCCAAGAGAGGGCTGAGCAACCCTCTACATATAACCAAGAACACTGCCTTCATATCCTTCAGTTTCTGAACAAATGGTCCATTTAGAAAATTCTTTTTTCTAACACAGAGAAAAAACCAGGCCATTAAAAACAAAAGAAGAGTATAATAAAACAGCTCTTCCAAAAAAATGAACTTGAGATATTCAATTTAGACTAATTACATGATTATGTGAATCTGTCTATACAGGCATATAAAACTCAGGTCATCACATGGTTCTTTCTAGTCTTCTAGACCCATGCTATACAAAAGAACTTTCTGTGATCATGGAAATGGCTTAATATCTGTGATCCTCAAGAAGGCAGTTACTAGCCAAATATGGCTATTGAAAAGTAAGACTAAGGAACTCACATTTAAATTAAATTATTAAATTTAAACAGTCACATACATCTACTACAATGGACAGTACAGCCTTAGACACTCTCCTTTTCTGTTCTTTCTCTTTACCATGGTGAACCTTATTCAGATGCTCTTACTGAACTCCTTGTTTCAAACCTCTGTCATCTCTAAGATTGAACAGCTTGACAGAGTTAACAATCTCAAAAGCAAAGACAATTACTGAAAAAGAATTTTCCAAGCTAGTTTTAAAATGTGCTTTTTGATGAAGAGTACCACATTCAATTATTTTATATTTTCTAAGCACAGTTCACTAAGAAATGAAAAATAAAATAAAGAAATAACACACACATCTGAGTGCTTGAAATTAAAACTCTAACAATATATACTTTCTCCTAAATTCTTTGTCAGCTACATAATTAATCCCAGAATAAGATAATGGTACAATTAAAAACAAGTACAGCACAAACCATAGCACAACAAAGCAGAACCAAGGGAACAGATAAAAATCATTCTGTACCCGTCTATTCTCTGTGATAATACAAAAATTAATGAATGGAAATATGATGGATCAAATGCAACAATCCAGTGTGTTAGCCAATGAAGAGTTGTATAATTTTTTTTTTGAATTGTATAATTTTTATCATGAGCATTATTTACCACAGCATCAAAGATCAAGTCTTACCTCAGTTTTAAGGGATTTCTGAATGACTGCTTATGGCTCTTTCCAATTAAATCTAAGCATAAGCATTATTTATTTTTCATAAACATTAAAGTGAAATTATTAAAAAGGTGACCATAAGATCTCAGAAAAAAATTTGAGGTGTTTTAAGCTCCCCTCTGTTTCTCCTCCACAGTCTCCCCACATATACACACACACAGTCTTTTTCAAAGAACAAATGTAGGTGTTAAGAAGGAAAACAACTATTGTGCTTATCTGTTAGGAATGAAAGAATGGCCTCTCTCTGGGGCTGGAATTAATGTCATCACCACCAATCAATTCCTCCTTTCTTCTGCCTATCAACTTGGCTTTCAGTACCTCGGGGGTGGGGAGGTGGGGTGGGAGGGTGGAGCATGTAAAACAACCTCAGTATTCTGGGATAGGATTCAATAGAATTCAAGTTATGGGAATGCAAGTTATGTGCTAAACTACATACTAATTTCTGAATGACTGCTGATTTAATTTTTTTGTTTGGCATTTGAAACAATGAAACTTACTATTTTGAGCCAGCGCTTGAAGTAGACAATCCAAGCATCCTTCTAAACTATCCTCAGTTCTGTCAACAGCTGTTATCTTCAACTTCTTCAAGGTATCACTGAGATTATCTGTTTATAGAAAGAAGAGAAATAAGAACTCTAACATATGATCATCATGTTTCATGATGGTTAATACTAACAGGCATTACTGTGAATTAACTTCCACATACATTACAAAATGGCAATGGCCTGTACCATTACAAATTTTTTAAATAAAATGTATCCATTTAACTCAGATATTAAATATTCATTCTGTATACGTGAGATACCAGGAATATTCAGGAATAATACAGATTGTCACAGAACATCTTTTTCAGGATTCTTATACCATATTTAGCTTGTTTAGGAAACCAGCCATGATTAATTGAAAAAAAACTGAATGTCCCCAAAAAATTACATTGCTTTGCAAATAATATTTTGTTTCATTTTTGGCTTCCTCTGCTGCATTTTAAAGACATAAAATGAAAATGAAGGTTTAGAAAAGTTTCAAAATAATATGACTTAAAATAATACAAAGCTGATGATTATAAAACCTACTTCAACACTGCCATTTGAAAAGCCCTTCAAATCAAAATACTGCTATAAGCCGAAACATGTACATTTTGGATTATAAAGCCGTGCTCTCGTCCTAAGTTATATATGGATTCCCCTATTCCACAGATTGTCAAAATTTCTTTACATATTAAAAATTCAGGGCTTTTATTTATATCAATTATTTCTATTGACATTTAAAAACTAAAAATTAAAACAGAATTTTTAAGATTCATTTTGGTAATTCACTTGACCCTAACAGTTATAAAATTATTTGTTAACAGTAATATTTTAAAAAAATATATTCCAAAAACAAAAAACTCATTAAAAATAGTATTTTTCTACATTTTTACAAATCTCCATAATGTCTGCCTTAATAGAAAATAACTGGATTTTCCTATCTGCTTCTGTATTCAATCGTCTATAAACAAATTATAATTTGTTGTTTGGGTTAAGTAGATGAAGAAAAATCAGCCTTACACACATAGTTGAAAAACAGGAGAGTATTTTAATAGCCTTTTCAGATAACTGTGGATATTCTTTGACGCCATACCAAAACTTGACAAGTGGTAGTTTTTTGAAGGTTAGTTGCCATAAGAAATCTGAAACAATATTAATAAATGCTCTCACATTCATATCCACTGATCTCTTACACTTTGAATCTTTCATGGATATAAGATATTTATCATCAATGCCCTGGTCATTAAAAAAAATTAGGTCATGGATTTATGCCTATCTTCCAAATACTGACATATTTCATTGTCCTATTTCAAAATATAACATTCGTTAGTATCACCCACTAATCTTATTAAAAGACTCTCATAAGTACTGGGGAAATAGCAAGCTGAAGGCATACAAGTTTCCCAAAATTCTAATTTTCTCTTACAAACTTCAATTTTATTACCAGCAATAAATATTGTCAGTTGTTTTCCTTAAATGATAAATTAACTTCATTCATTTGTGAGAAAATATCTGCCAAATATGAAAAACCAGTTTGTCTGTCAGTTCTTTCAAATAAAAAACGTTTTTCCATGAAAAAAAAGTACCTTGGTCAGCTCATAAACAACTGCACAAGTGCTTTTCTTCAAAACAGGCATCAGACTTTGTAATGCAACTGAAGTGTTTTATATGTACCTCCCATTTCATTACAAAGAATATTTTTAAAATGTGTACACAGATATGGAGATTTTTTTAAATATTTTTTTTTCTGCTTCATCATGGGCATTCTTAAGTGAAACTGGTATTTTTTTCTATTTCAAGTATGTTACGGTGAAGAATACTACTAGTACAATTTAGTACTACTACAGCTCTGATTCACACATACTAAAGCACTTTCAGTTTTTTACCCACAATTGCTTTTGTACCATTGTTAAGGCAAATGTCAACAAAGTGAAAAAGACAAATAATGTCTTGATAGTATTATGCAAATAGTATTGACCTTATAGACACCTTACATTTTAATAGACTTCTGTACACTGCCAGGTCATGACAATTCTAAAAATATGATGAAATCCCCTATTATAAAGTGAGAGATAATTACTTTCCATGCCAACCCAAGAAAAAGGAGACTTAAAATTTTACATCAAATAATACTAAAATGCTCTAGGGACATGTAGTACAACCTGACTAATCTAGTAAACCTAAACCTATACTTTATAAAAAATCCCAGGTTATCATTCACATCCAAGTTTAATATTTACTTTCTTAAGAAGAACTACTAAGCAGTTTTGAGAAATTGATTTTTATTCTAAAGAAAAAGTATATTTGTATGTATCTCTTCGATAAGTAAAAAGAAGTTATGGGGTGCCTGGGTGGCTCAGTTGGTTGAGCAACTGCCTTCAGCTCAGGTCATGATCCTGGAGTCACGGGATCGAGTCCCGCATCAGGCTCCCTGCTCAGCAGGGAGTCTGCTTCTCCCTCTGACCCTCCCCGCCCCATGCTCTCTCTCTGTATCTCATTCTCTCTCTCAAATAAATAAATAAAATCTTTAAAAAAAAAAAAGTTGTAGGGCATTATATCTCAGATATTCTTATTCAAACTTAAGTGCATATTAAGTTGATTTTCCTGAAATAAAGTATGAATAATGTATAATATCTAAGTTCGTATTATTAAAAGTAATAAATGTAATTATCCCAACACTGGGGAAAAAAATAAGACTTATGTTAGTCAAATTACAGCAATCCATCAAAACTATCAGTCAACAAGTAATAAAAAGCAATTAAGACTCATTTAGTACTACCTATATTGGCATCTGGGTCTTTTTAAATTCTTTCCTTCCCTTCATCCCATCCCCAAAGTGCCTTACCTGACATCCCCTTCTGATCGAGTCTCAGTATGGATGTTACCAGTCCAGAGGCCATCTTTGCCCATTTTATCTAAGTCTCCTCTTCCTTAACCCCCTAGGATCATTTTCACTGTATCCATCCTTCATAGCACTATTCACAATTTTTTTTTTTTTTAAAGATTTTATTTATTTATATGAGAGAGAGAGAGCACAAGAGGGGGGAGCGGGAGAGGGAGAAGCAGACTCCCTGCTGAGCAGGGAGCCCGATGCGGGACTCGATCCCGGGACTCCAGGATCATGACCTGAGCCGAAGGCAGTTGCTTAACCAACTGAGCCACCCAGGCGCCCTCACAATTTTTAATTATATTTTTTATTTAATTGTTAATATACCTCCCCCACTATATTTTATGGGGCATCTTGTTAATTATAGTCATTGCATGGAGTCCAGTAAATATTTGTTAAATTAACTGAGTGAACGAAGGAATGAGTTCCTTCTTTGCACAAAGCTGTCTAGCTACCATCCTTTGTATCACACACTTAAGAGCCAAAGTGTGCTAATAGCAAAGGGAAGGTAAATGTGACCTGTTAAGCACCTACTATGTACTCCATATAATTTAAAGTATAAATATAGTGTCTTACATTTTAAGATATGAAGAAATCAATGAAGACAGTTTAAGTATTTAAGAATATAAAATATATAGCTAAAAACTACATAGATTATCCCATTTTAAAAAGATTTCTTATTAGTAAAAAAGCATTCAGTCTCTCCATGGGAATAATTACATGCCTATTAATGATGTGAGATCTTCTTAGGGAAGTTCATTAAATTCTACATCCAGAGACAACCAAAGCTGTCAAACAGAATTACTACAAATTTATTATGATTTTAACCATTTTAAATGAATGAACAGGTTAGCACTGAAAGAAATAAAGTGTTAGAATGTTTCATATCCTGATTAGAATACTGATTACATGAATATATAGTACATTTTCCAAAGTTCATCAAACTGATCATTTAAAATCTGTGCATTTTAGCTTATGTGAATTGTACCTCAATTTTATTTTATTTTATTTTATTTTATTTTTTTTAAGATTTTATTTATTTATTTGACAGAGAGAGACGGCGAGAGAGGGAACACAAGCAGGGGGAGTGGGAGAGGGAGAAGCAGGCTTCCCGCGGAGCAGGGAGCCCGATGTGGGACTCGATCCCAGGACCCTGGGATCATGACCTGAGCCGAAGGCAGACGCTTAACGACTGAGCCACCCAGGTGCCCCTGTACCTCAATTTTAAAAGAGCATATTGGAGAATAAAATGATTGGGGTGAGAACCCCTTTCCCACTGGCCTCAAGCTTCCTTATGGAGAAATTTCCACTATAGTACACTTCTGGTCACTTCCGCCTCCTCCCTTGGCAATTGCCCACCACCATCTCCATTCTCTCTCTAGGAATGGAGTAATGTATCTGACTAATAAATTGAGAAAGAAGAACTGGCTATGCATAACTCAGTCCCTTCTGGGTTCCTGATCTTTTAGAAGGGCAAGAACTTCCTGTTCTTCCATACCTTTGGCTGTCCAGCTACACATCTTGTCCAGTGACAAGATTAGCAAATGTATCTAATTCAGCCATAAAGTATTAGCAGTTCCTTTGTGACTATATAAATAAGCCCTTTCCTTCACCAATTTTAAAGCAGTTATTTTGAATTCCATCAGAGAACTCATCTGCTTAGGTCTCCAGTGATTCTGAACTTGGATAAGGAACAGAGGGTACTATTTCTAGACTCCCTCAAACCATGACAGTACATCTCAGCAGTGAATTCTTACCATTAAGACATTGAAACTGTTCTAATGGAAAATTTCTCAGCTTCTGGTTGGTGGTGGGGGGCAGTAAGTCAAGAATGATAATTTTCACGGGAGGTTCTACTACTAAGAAGTGTTAATAACCAAAATAAATTTTTTTCTTAAAAGAATAATTTCTTTCCTATATGACAGCAGATGGTCTAGCTTGTCTTGTGAAAGAAAATATACCATTTTCAAAGAGTTAAGCAAAGTTGACTTTGTCATTAATTCTGCATCTCCTACTTCTAACCACTTTATCGCTCTTAAAACCACAACCTAACCAATTCTTCTTAAACTCTATCAAAATTACTCTGGCAAAGATCTTAAATGATATCTTGACAAATCCAATGGATTTGTCTCAATCCTCTTATTCAGTATCTTTGCAGCAATAGACTCTTTCTTTTTTGGTACACTTTCTACTGATTTCATAACACCAGTCTCTGAACATTTGTTCTCGGTCTTCTTCTTCTCTCTCTACCCCTTCAATGTTAGTGTGACCTTGGTTTTACCTTTTCTGTATTTTTCATTTTGCTAGTTTTATAGTCTTAAGTTCATAAAACTCTTTTTAGCTTATTTCTACTGTTAGATGGGAAATTCTTGTAGAACAGTAACTTCTAACTGCCCTCTATAGTGGAAACTTACCAAATCCTGAAAATCTACCTTACTGAGTTACTTGCATGTTTTATTGTAAATTATGGTACAAATTGCCATGATTAATATTTTTATTAAGATGGGCTACACTAAAAACAATGACATTTCACTATAAGTTTTTTTCTAATTATTTCAGAAATCAGATAAAAACTTTATGAGCAGTCCCTATTTATTCATTCTTAAATGGCATTAAAGTCTATTTTAGTTTGAACCAGAAACACTGTAGTCTAACTTGTCACATTTGATTAGAGGGTCAAGAGTCTGACAGATGATCTTTACAACTACAATATTAAGCCATCATGGATAAAAGCAGGATTAGTTTGTAAAATTTTATTTCACACAATGCCCCAAACCTTTTCACTTAGAGTTCAAGAATTATTTTACTGTTTTATAGCTATCAAATATAGCTTTAGCATATAACATGATATAATTACTAATAAGTTAATACACTGGCTTTTTTAAAAATTAGATAGTGATTTATACTGAGATCCAGGCTTAATTCTTTGTCCCAGCAATGACCAAGAAAAATATGAGGGTGATTTCTTTTCCTCAACAGTCCCCTAATAGATTTAAAATACTATACCAAATAGTGGTCAATACCCAAAATATAAGCCAATTTAGAAAACAATATAGATACATCAACAAAGCTAGATGGCATTTGTCAAAGAATTTTTTATTTTTTTTTTAAAGATTTTATTTATTTGACAGACAGAGACAGTGAGAGAGGGAACACAAGAAGGGGGAGTGGGAGAGGGAGAAGCAGGCCTCCGGCGGAGCAGGGAGCCTGACGCGGGGCTCGATCCCAGGACCCTGGGATCATGACCTGAGCCAAAGGCAGACTCCTAATGACTGAGCTACCCAGGTGCCCCGCATTTGTCAAAGAATTTAAAGAAACCTAAGAATTATACTAGAATGATGTTGGTGAAAATGTACAGTCTGTCATTACAAACAGCTTCTGTGTGAAGAACTGTTGGAGAGGCACTGGGGTGGCTCAGGCGGTTAAGTGGCCAACTCTTAATTTTGGCTCAGGTCATGATCTCAGGGTTGTGAGATCAGCCCTGAATCGGGCTCTGTGCTGGGTGTGGAGCCTGCTTAAGATTCTCTCTCTCCCTCTCCCTCTGTGCCCCCACCCCAGCTCAAGCACATGCACCCACTCTCTCTTAAGAAAAAAAAAAAACTGTTGGAATGATCTCTATACACAAGAGTTCCAGAAGATGCTGTAAAGTGGAAACTATATACTTTCAAACTTCACTTCTGTACAGGTAAGCTAATTGAGTCCATAACAGAAGAGAAACTCTCTAAACATAAAAATAACAACTTGAAATGTATTCGCTCTGCTCCAGCTTCTTATACCTAGCATGTGCCTGCAAACCAACTTGAGTTCTCACAGTATCAATATTCTATCACCAGGATTCTTACAGAACAACGTTGTTTTATCAGTTTATTATCCTGTATTTCCCAATTTTCTCAGTCCCCATTTATCTCTGGGCTCTCATACTCCATTTAGTCCCTTAAATTAGTACATTGATCTGGGACTTAACTACTTTCGCTGGGACTTTCTACTTCTCCAGGATAATACTTAAGTGTCTGCCTACAATGTTTTGGCTCCTGACACTTAAAAAGATATCATGCCTCCAAGCTCTGCCCTAGACTCTAGGATATGCCTAACAGGGAAAGAAGACCAGACAAGGCGCAGATAACATAAACTGAATAAGATGAAATTCTGCTAAATGTAGGAGAATGTTTAAAGGCTAAATAGGACAGATAAAGAGAAGTGTTTGGGCTTGTTTACAAGTAGTCCTGAGCGAGACTCTTCACCAGAACATAAAGCTGTGACTAATTGAACATAAAGATGGAGAAAGAAGTAAAGACCCTGTTTCACAATGCTTTGTAAGAACAGAGAACTAGATTAAAGACTGACATAAAAGACTTGCATAAATGGAACTTTCTTCAGCTGGAGATCTATAAAGAAGTATTTCATTAAGATTGTTGCAAAGCACATAGTTCCACTTAGTAACCTAGTAAGTAACAAGAAAGAGATAGTATACATGAAATTTATAAATTTTTAGGCAATGCCAACTTTTCTGGATAATAAAATGCCAAACAGAAAAAATGGTATCTACACAAGTCATTGTAAATGTGACAGGTGAGTTTAACATAAGTATATATTAAAAAGCTAAAAAAAAAAATGATACAGTTTGAACTATTATTTATGAACCCACAAAATAAATATTTTCCCAGGATACTGCTACAGAAAACAAAAAGAAAACTGAGAGGATAAAACAAAAGAGAATTTAGATAAAAATTAAACAGAAAGTATGACAATACCCTTACTTAAAGCTATGATGCACCATAAATTTGAAAGAAATAAAATTAAAGCAACAGGATGAAGAGACATTAAGTCAGCTATCAACTTATTTGTCTCCTAGGTTGAAATTCACCCTCACTGCCTGATCTATAAAAATGAATCTGGGCCCTTTAAGTATTTTTCCTTTGCCAAATGGCAGGATACAAGATTTGTCTATAGAGGACAATGGATAGCATTGCAGAGGAGGGTGCTCTCCTTTTGGCTCAGGTTTCCTAAATTTTCTCCAGTGCCACATGTCCGCAGGCCGTAGCTTTCGCCGTATATTTTCTCCAGCTCTCGGCTCAGGCAGCAGGACTATGTACAAGAGCCCCGGATGACTCAAGTCTGCATCACAGCCCAGGTCACTCTTCCTGCACCTGGGGGTACACGTACATGCCGGACACCTGTGGGACTGGACGTTCAGAGCCACTCTGGCTCAAATTATACAAAGAAGTATGCTGGGTTCCCATAGAAAGGGGCCTCTCTAGCCCAGTTTCTGCAGTGGAGCCCCAACTTCATGTCCAACTGTTGCAGACCCACTCATCAACCTCAGCTTGCTTGCTCTCCAAAGAGTTGCTGCTCCTGCAGGTCTGGTGACTGTGGACCACCTCTGGCCTGGGCAACCCAGTGAACTTAACTACCTCTTAAAGAGAACCCACCTTCTGAGGAAGTCTGTCCTTCCTTGGATACGCTCCCATAGCCCTAGATTACCCTTCAGATTTGCTATCTACCTTTAAAGTTACTCTCCTATTATTGCTTAATAATTTCTATATTAAATGTCTCCTGTTTAAATTACTGTGTAATGGAAGATCATTCTCTTTGGGTTACTTGACATTCCTGTACTATTAGGGCCTTCTGAGCAAGGGAAATTGATAAGCTATAATAAAGATAAGTCTCCCTTCCTGGAGACATTCTAGAATCATAAAAAATTCCCCTTTTCTTCCCAGAGATTTGCTTTTAGCTTATATTTAGGGCAATAGCCCTAGAGATACTTCTTCCTTTCCCTGGAAATGATTTAATTCCAGAGTAAAGATAGGATGTGTGTGTGTGTGTGTCTTGGATGACAGATGTGCCAGTAACCCTACAGAAGTTCTAATGTCATAATTTTAGGCTGCTTCTCCTGTGGTGCAAACCTGCTACATGTGCCAGGTAATCGGTACTAAAATGCTCCATGAGGGACACCTGGGTGGTTCAGTCAGTTAAGCGTCCTACTCTTGATTTTGGCTCAGGTCCTGATCTCAGGGTTATAAGATCAAGCCCTGAGTTGGGCTCCATGCTAGGCAGGGAGTCTGCTTAAGATTCTCTCTCCCTCCCCGTCTCCCTCTGCTCGCACACTCTCTCTAAAAAAAATAACAAAAATAATAACAATAATAATAAAATGCTCTATGAATAATAAGGTATGTTGTATGATCTATATACCTCGTGTTTCCTGTCAGAATATCTATATGTACTTATTAATTTAACATTATGTGGTTTGTCTTCTGATTGGACCTAGACTGATACAGATATATAAATAGCCTTTTTAGAAAAATGAGAAATTATGCGAGAAAAGACTAAGAATATTATCTTTCAGTGAAAAATATAATCTATCAGATCATGAATATTATGGATCAGGTGAATAATACATTAAGAAGATAACCTCAAGCTTCTATTTGTTCAATATGAACTATGTGCCTACCAAGTACGAAACATTGCACTAAGTGCTAACGAATATGAATACAACACAGTTTTCACAGCATAGATAACATTTTTTTTAGTTTTAACTTTATTTTGATGAGAATTACCTTCATATATCCCAGTTCACTCCCAGAAGCAATCAATGTTAACATTTTCTTGCATATTCTTCTAGAAGCACTGTGTATATATATGCAGTTTTTTATATTTATAAACACACACATACAAACTTTAAAGCATAATCAATCCAAATGTTACTACAATACTGATTACCTTTTCCATGGTAATGATCTTAATAAAAGGTACCATTATTGCAATTATATTATTTTAGAAAATCATAATAATGACTGTATAAGTGAAATCCCTTGGTAAATGTACAACAAAGTATTATTTTATTCAGTGGTAACAAACTTAGAAACCACTGTCTCCCAAAAAGTGATAGGAAAGATACGGATTCAAACTAATTTTGCCAAATATACTAATATGAGGTTATTTTTATAAAATTAACATTAAATTAGTATCAAAGATAACAACTACATTTTAATTTGGAGAGATGAATATAGATATTCCTTTTTCCTATCAGGTTTTATTAGGCTATTGTGTTTTGAAAAAAAAATACACAGATTTTAGTGGTAACTATCCTTATTAAGAGTATTGAATGACATTTTTTATTAGCCAAACAGGTAAAATTTACCATAAAGCAATAGTGAAACTGTTTAAACTGTTTAAACATGCATATTTCTTTTCTGGAAGCAAATATTTCTTTAAGGGAATTAATGTCAAGTAAAAACAAATAAACCATAGGGAAATGCTATTTACTAGATAAAATTCTCTGTTAAGCTATCTTTCATTGAAATGAAAAGAAAAACTCAGTAAACATTTATTCATCAGGTAGTTCCCACTTTGATGAGTTTTAATAGCAATCTGTTTCTTACTGAAACAATGCATCTTTCAGGTTTTATAACTGTTCCAATTATTACGGTTACATAACAAACCACCTCAAACTTAATGGCATAAAGCAAAAGCCATTTTATTGTACTCACAGATTCTGTGAACCAGGAATTCACAAAGGGCACACTGAGGATGGTTTGTCTCTGTTCCACAAAGTTTGGGGCCTCAATGTAAAAGTCTCAAAGGAAAGGGGTGTATCTCCAAGAGTGACTACATAGCAGGGGGTTGGCACCATCTGAATCATCTGATGGTCTGGTGACTGGCCTGAAAGGACTTAAAGGTTATGAATGCCAATCTGACACCTGAGACCTGAGGCCCCTCCACATGGCCTGGCTTCCTCACAGAATGGCAGCTACAGGGTCAGACTTTGCAAGGCTCCAAGCAAACCTGTATTCCCACAAACAAGGTGGAAGCAACACTGTATTTTACGACCAAACCTAGGAAATGACACAGCACTTCTGGAGCATTCTATTGGTTACAAGTGAGTCACAAGCATGCTCATATTCAACAGCAAGAGAATTCCCCAACTCTCAATGGGGAATGGCAAGTTCTTGAAGAATATGTGGGGGGCAAGGGGTATTGTTGTGGCCATCTTTGGAAAACATAATCTGCTATAATAACTTAATATTCACTTTACTGATTTGGTTAAAATAATACAACCAATAGCATTAGATCCTTTCAATGGGTTTACCTCTGAACACAAGATATAGTTTCCCCCAAAATGACCATATGTTCAGCTTTGGAAACAGAAATTAAAATTTATATGGTTATTATTTTATTAATATTTACAACTACCTTATGAAAGAGGTGTTATTATTGTCCATATCTTAGTGGATGAGAAAGTTGAATCTGAAAGCTGAATAGCTTACCCAGAAAGATAAGTGCCAAAGGTCGGATAAATCCAGACATGTGTGTCTTCAATGTCTAGGTTCTTGCCACTGAACAGGCAGTCCACACAGTACCAGGTTAAATGAAATTCATGCAGATTTCATGAAAATCAGAGCTGTGCAAAGCAAGGACTACCTATATCTTGCTTTATAGAGATGCAAACCCTTCAAGAATGAATTTATAACCCAACCATGTTAGATAGTTGTACCAGCTAACAACTGTCTATGTATGTGAATGTATGCGGCAAAAGAAAGAAAAGAGAAGGGAAGGGAAGGGAATCACAATGAAATGTACCAGGGGCAGCCTCTGCCATCGTATCTCAAGGGTAGTACCAATGCTGGATACATACTCTAGCTTTCATTAAATGTTTAAATAGATAAATAAATTCTAAGAAAAATTTTCTAGATCATTTTAAGTAATGAGCACCTGTATATTCCTGAGAAGCTATACTGGTGCTGAAATGGTACATATGATGGTTTCTCTTATTTAAATTCTTAGGGCTCTGTTTTCTCTTTCAAGAATTCAAAATACACCTTTATCTGCTTCTATTAGTCATTTCTTTTATGTTATTATCTTCCAGTTAGAGGTTAAGTTTTTCAAAAGCAGAAACTGTCACTGCTTGCATTATTTGTCACTTTCTGTAATGCATAACATGACAGGCCTATGTTTCTGATCTGACCGATGTTTTATACAAACCATATAAAAACCAAAAATGTGACACAGTGGACAGTTATTCTTTTTTGGAGCTTCACACCACTCTTCTCAAAAATGCATTCTTGTAACTAGAAGGAAATTAAGTTAATCAGCTCATATAAAATTCCTATCTTTATTGTAATTGGTTTTGTTTTTGAAGCCAACTATATTATATAATTTTAAAGATAAACTAATATTTCTATTTCTGTAAAACAAATATTTCAATGTAAGTTTTGTTTCTTTACAATGATCAGTCTCATCTCTTATAATGGAGTTACTTGAGGAATCTTCAAAATGGAATATTTTTCAAAACAACTAAAGGAAATAGTTTTTATTTTTTGACAAATTTCTTGTTAAAAACAATCTTAGATGGTGTGAGCTCACAGTTTTGAAAGCATTTTTTTGTTAAAGTTCAATGATTCCTGGTTGTTGTTTTTCTGACTATAAAAACAAACCCCCCACCCATAAGTTAGGGGAACTTACTAGTTATTTGAAATTATTTTATATAATTTTATGTAATTCTTTTTCACATAATTTAAAATTTAACTTGTTTTAAATACTTTAAAATTATATAATTCTATGTAATTTATTTTATATAATTGTTTTAAATAACTTTATATAATCCTTGTATGTTAGAAAATGCTTTCTAATATATACAAGAAAATAATGTTTTCTAGAAACAATCTAGCAGCCCTATTGCACTTCGATGACTCTTTAAACATGCCATACCATCATTTTCCCTAGAAAGGCACCATCACCACTCCCCCCCCAAAAAAGGGGAAAAAATACAATGATCTGGGTTTGGGAGCTGGTCAGTCTTTATTAAGTAACTGAGTGTGAAGGTTTCCATATTATAA
Source organism: Halichoerus grypus (assembly GCF_964656455.1). Classification (NCBI taxonomy): domain Eukaryota; kingdom Metazoa; phylum Chordata; class Mammalia; order Carnivora; family Phocidae; genus Halichoerus; species Halichoerus grypus. Next base: position 80,174,714 of record NC_135714.1, on the reverse strand, counting down.
TTTGCATTAGTTCTCTATGAAATGGGCTCTTTTCCCCCTTCCATTTTTATTTGAAATCTATTATTTGGTTCTTATTCAATAATGACGATAGTATTTTAAGAATACAGATGAAATGGGGATGTAAAGAGCTTAAGTAACTTGCCAAAGGCTATACTACAGAATTAATTCACGAGAGATTCTATCCTCTATCTCTTTGATTTCTTTTATCATTCTGATCATTACAGATTTGGTTTAATCATGATTGATGAGAATATATATATCACAGGTAGTTAGCTTTGTTCTTGACTACTTATATTACTTAATTTTTGCAGTAATTACTTAATTTTAAAATAAATTTATTAACTTTCAAAAAGTAACGTAAGTTCCATTTTACCATAATTTTGAATATAATTATAGCTTTTGAATTACTAAAGAGTTAATAGAAATCTCAGAGATTGCAAATTCAAATATCTGTAAGAGCCATATGCCACATTAACAAAAGATAAAAATCATACAATCATCTCAAAAGATGCGGAGAAAGCATTTGACAAAATTCAACATCCATTCATGACAAAAACTCTCAACAAAGTGGGGTTAGAGAGAACATAACCACTTGCATTATTTAACATAATATAGCCATGTAGGGGGGCGCCTGAGTGGCTCAGTTGGTTGAGTGACTCTTGATCTCAGTTCAGGTCTTGATCTCACAGTTGTGAGTTCAAGCCCCACACTGGGCTCCACCTACTTAAAAAAAAAAAAAAAAAAGGCCATTTATGAAAACCTACAGTTAACATCATACCCAATGGTAAAAAACTGAGAGCTTTCCCTTTGAAGTTAGGAACAAGACAAGGATCAATACATACTTGCCACATAGTACTGGAAGTCCTAGCCACAGAAACCAGACAAGAAAAAAAGAAACAGCATGCATTTTGGTAATGGAGAAATTAAACTGTCAGTAATCACAGATGATATACTATACGTAAAAAACCTTAAAGATCCAAAAAAGTAATAAAAGTAATAAATGACAATAAATTAAAAAATGAAATTAAAAAATGAATAATAGAAGTAATAAATGAATAGAAGTAACAAATTAATAGTAATAAATGAATAAAAGTAATAGAATAAATAAACAGAATAAATGAGTAAGTTGCAAAACACAAAATTAATACCCAGAAACTGGTAGCATTTCTATACACTAGTAAGGAAGTTGCAGAAAAAGAAATTAAGAAAACAATTTCATTTACAATTGCACCAAAAACAACAAAACACTTAGGAATAAACTTAACCAAGTGAAAGATCTATACTCTGAAACCTATAAAGCACTGATAGAAGAAACTGAAGATGACACAAACAAATGGAAAGATAATCCATGCTCATGGAATGGAAGAATTAATACTGTTAAAATATCCATACTACCCAAAACAATCTAGAGATTCAATGCAATCCCCATCAAAATACCAACAGCATTTTTTATAGAACTAGAACAAATAATCCTAAAATTAGTATGGAACAAAAGACTCTGAATAGCCAAAGTAATCTTGATAAAGAACAAAGCTGGAGGTATCATGATTCCAGATTTCAAGATATACTACAAAGCTGCACTAACCAAAACAGTATTGTACTACCATAAAAATAAGTCAATCAGAGAAAGACATGTATCATATGATCTCACTGACATGAGGAATTCTTAATCTCAGGAAACAAACTGAGGGTTGCTGGAGTGGTGCGGGGTGGGAGGGATGGGCTGGCTGGGTGACAGACACTGGGGAGGGTATGTGCTATGGTGAGCGCTGTGAATTGTGTAAGACTGTTGAATCACAGACCTGTACCTCTGAAACAATACATTATATGTTAAAAAAAAAAAAAAAAAGAAGATAGCAGGAAGGGAAAAATGAAGGGGGGGAAATCAGAGGAGGAGACGAACCATGAGAGACTATGGACTTTGAGAAACAAACTGAGGGTTCCAGAGGGGAGGGGGGTGGGGGGATGGGTTAGCCTGGTGATGGGTATTAAAGAGGGCACGTACTGAATGGAGCACTGGGTGTTATATGCAAACAATGAATCATGGAACACTAAATCAAAAACTAATGATGTAACGTATGGTGATTAACATAACATAATAAAATAAAATAAATAAATAAAAATAGATCAATGGAAAAGAATAGAAAGCCCAGCAATAAACCCACAATATGATCAGTTAATATCATATGTTATATATTATCATATATCATACAGTCAATCTGTGACAAAAAAGGAAAGAACATACAATGAGGAAAAAACAGTCTTTTTAATAATAGTGCTGGGAAAACCGAACAGCTATATTTAAAAGAATGAAACTAGAGCACCTTTCTAACACCATACACAAAAATAAACTCAAAATTGATTAAAGACCTAAATATGAGACCTGAAATCATGAAAGTTCTAGAAGAGCATGAGGAGTAATATCTCTGATATTAACTACAGCAATTTTTTCTAGATATGTCACCTAAGGCAAGGGTAACAAAAGCAAAAATAAACTATTGGGACTACATCAAAATAAAAAGCTTTTACACAGTGAAGGAAACCATCAACAAAACAAAAAGACAACCTACTGAATGGTAGAAGATACTTGTAAATGATATATATGATAAGGGCTTAATATCCAAAATATATAAAGAACTTACACAACTCAACACCAAAAAACAAATAATCCATTTAAAAACTGGGAAGAAGACACAAACACACATTTCTCCAAAGACATACAGATGGCCAACAGACACGTGAAAAGATGCTCAAAATTACTAACCACCAGGGAAATGAAAATCAAAACCACAATGAAATATCACCTTATACCTGTCAGAATGGCTAAAATAAAAATCACAAGAAATAACGAGTGTTGGCGAGGATGCAGAGAAAAAGGAACCCTTGTGCAATACTGGTGGGAATATAAATTGGAACAGCCACTGTGGGAAAACAGTATGGAGGTTCCTCAAAAAATTAAAAATAGAAATACCATAAAATCCAATAATTCCACTACTGGGTATTTACCCAACGAACACAAAAACATTATTTTGAAAAGACAGACGCACCCCTATGTTTATTGCAGTATTTACAATAGTCAAGATATGGAAGCAACCTAAGTGTCCGTGGATAGATGAATGGATAAGGAAGATGTGGTGTGTGTACACACACAGACACACACAGACACACACACACACACACACGAGTATTATGCAGCCATAAAAAAAGAGGACATCTTGCCATTTGCGACCACATGGATGGACCTAGAGGGTATTATGTTAAGTGAATTAAATCAGACTGAGAAAGACAAATACAGTATGATTTCACTCATATGTGAAATCTAAAAAAAACAAAAAAACCCCAAAAAAACCCCAGATAAACAAAAAGCAGACTCAAACCTATTAATACAGAAAACAAAATGATAGTTGCCAGATGAAAGGGGTATGGGAAAAAATGGGTAAAGGGGAGTGGGAGACATAGGCTTCCAGTTATGGGAGGAATAAATCATGGGAATGAAAAGCACAGAATAGGGAATATAGACAATGATATTGTAAATAGCATTGTACGGTGATAGATGGTAGCTACACTTGTGATGAGCAGAGCGTGACATATAAAGAAGCTGAATCACTATGTTGTACACCTGAAACCAACGTAACATTGTGTGTCAATTATACTTAAATAAAAAAACCTAAAGTAGAAAATAAAAATAAACAGATAAATACCTTCAAGAGCCAGAGAGAGTACTGAGTGAAGTTTGTAGGATTTAAGATAATAGGAAGTAGTATGGAACTGGGGACCTCATACCCTACCTAAGAACAATTATCATTAACTGTCACCAATAGGAAGGCAGTCTCAGGGATCCTAAATTTTTAATTTTTCAAGAAAACTTCACAAAATAGATTTCTATCAGAAATTTCCTGATATTTAAATGCTGACAACTAATTCCAATTTCTAAAACTTCCCTAACAAAATCCATCTGCAAAGTATATTTGGCCCGTTGGCCGCTGGTTTGCAAGCCCTATTATAAACATGCCTATGGTCACCAGAGGATAATGCTGTTAAATAAGAAGACTGACCTAAGTCTGTTAGACATGAACAAACAAGTATTACTGAATGCCAACAAGAAATATGAACACTGAGTGACTAAAATTATATTATTGAATGTATTATAGGAGTCCAAGAAGTGAGAGGTGTCCAGAGAAATGAAAACCTCACTGACCTGAGGTTCTGACCAGTGTTCTCTACCCTGGACAGAAAGAGACAGAGCCACGATGTCATTGTTTGAGGCCCTGGATCTTACAATTCCAAAAACCATGAACAATCTTAAGTTCAGTCAACCTTTGAACAATACAGATTTGAACCACACAGGTCCACTTATACATGGATTTTTTTCAATACAGTACAGCACTGTAAATGTATTTTCTCTTCCTTTTGATTTTCTTGATAACATTTTATTTTCTCTAAATTATCTTAAGAATACAATATATAATATATATAACATACAAAATATATGTTAATTGACTGTTCTCAGTAAGGCTTCCAGTCAACAGTCGGCTATTAGTAGTTAAGTTTTCAGGAGAATCAAACATTATATGTGGATTTTTTACTCTGTGGGAGGTACATGCCACTAACTTCCATATTGTTCAAGGGCCAACCGTATCTAGATAAAAATCTAATTTCTGGTGTCTTTAAAAGTGTCAAAATCTGGCTTCCCTGGGCCCACATTCCTACATGGCAAAAATGGTTATAGTTGAGTAGGAAAGCGAAATGATCAGATTCACCTTTTAAATAGAGTACTCTAGCAGCATGTAAAAACTGGTTAAGAGGGGAAATGCTGCGGGAAAGAACATCTGTTACAGAAGAGTGAAATGGCCTCAAGAAGGGGTGATAAAACACTGAACCGGCATGTTTACAGTGGGGAGAAGAGGAGAAGGCTGATTCAAAGAGGTAGAATTGTTAGAATTTAGGGAATCCAATGGATATTAGAAATAGAATGAGTTGATTTCAGGAATGATTGACTGGATGGGTGGTGATACCATTCACCGAGCTAGGGAATTCACAGGCTTTAAAAGTACTGGGTAAAGGTGAGGTAGTATAGCATTACTCTATAGTGGAAATAGGCAAACTATAGCCCATCTCCTGTTTTTGTATAGTCCAAGGGTAAAACAGTTTTACATTTGCAAATGGTTGAATAAAATCAAAAGAGAAATATATTTCATGATGTACAGATTACATGAAATTCAAACTTTAGTGTCCATTAACAAAGTTTCACTGTAACGCAACTCACTCCTTTATTGTTTATACCTGTATTCACATTATGACGGCAGAGTTTACACTGCTGTTTGATGTACTACAAATTACAGTGGCACAGTTATGGCTGTCCATTGTTTCAAGTGCCAAGTCTATTGTCATATCACAACACTTCGTTGTGATCATTAAGTCAAAACAGGAACCATATACTTCAACTGTCGTGCTTTTAAGGCATTATAAGTGGCGTGTGGACTATTTTGTTATTGAATTAGATAGCAAGCCAATGTATCATCCAATGACACAACAGCTATGCTAGAAAAATACTACACCTATTATTACTAGACTAAGCATTCATCATATTCACAGTTCATAGGAAAGTAATTGTCAGAGAAATTAGAAAATATAAAACACAGTAGCTTGTCACAGCCGAATTTCTTTATAAAAATAAAAAATGAAAATGAAGCTACAAACAAAGTAAGTTTCTGAGTGGCTCACTTACTAACCAAACAAGGAAAGTTGTTTACTCATGATGAGCTGAACTGTGTTTTGACTACAACAATTAAAGAAATATTTCAGGGGGCGGGGGGTGTTTGCGAATAGCCTTTCTATGATGATAGCTACTTGAAGAGGTAAGGACACTGGAAGCAATATCAATATTCAACTAAAAAACAAGGCAAATGATTTTGAAAGATTTTCCTTGTTTTTTGATGAGTTGACAAACATCAGTGATACTGTTTAATATTATTTTTGGAAAACTGATGCCAAGCAACTAAAGAATTAGCCTCTATGAAGAGTCTGCATAGAACAACAATAGGCAAGATCATTTTCAAAGTTGAGAACATAAATTAATTCAGTACAACCTGAAGCGGAATCTGCTAAGATGTGTTACAACTGATGGTGATAAAAATGTGACGAATAGAAAAAGGCTTAGCTGAACAAACTTACAAAGTTTGTGAAATGTAAGGTATTTAAAGCCTATGGTTCTTCATTATATTATTCATCAGCAGGCATTCTATGAAGAAAATATTTTAAACTATCATGTATTATTGAACCAGTAGTATCAACTTTATTCACTCTCACTCTCTCAACTTTATGTAAGTGAGATCACAGTACACATCATCAGTTCTGTGTACCTTGATAAGAAGTAGAAGCTGAATACCCTGACTTGCCTCATCACACAACAGTTTGCGAATAGCCTTTCTATGATGATAGCTACTTGAAGAGGTAAGGACACTGGAAGCAATATCAATATTCAACTAAAAAACAAGGCAAATGATTTTGAAAGATTTTCCTTGTTTTTTGATGAGTTGACAAACATCAGTGATACTGTTTAATATTATTTTTGGAAAACTGATGCCAAGCAACTAAAGAATTAGCCTCTATGAAGAGTCTGCATAGAACAACAATAGGCAAGATCATTTTCAAAGTTGAGAACATAAATTAATTCAGTACAACCTGAAGCGGAATCTGCTAAGATGTGTTACAACTGATGGTGATAAAAATGTGACGAATAGAAAAAGGCTTAGCTGAACAAACTTACAAAGTTTGTGAAATGTAAGGTATTTAAAGCCTATGGTTCTTCATTATATTATTCATCAGCAGGCATTCTATGAAGAAAATATTTTAAACTATCATGTATTATTGAACCAGTAGTATCAACTTTATTCACTCTCACTCTCTCAACTTTATGTAAGTGAGATCACAGTACACATCATCAGTTCTGTGTACCTTGATAAGAAGTAGAAGCTGAATACCCTGACTTGCCTCATCACACAACAGTTTAATGGCTTAGCAATCAATGGTAGAATTTTATTGTGATTTTTTAGCTCAAGGTGAGATGAAATTTCTGGGGGAAAAAAAAAGAAATGCCTTTAACCACTATTATCAAACAATGAATGCCTCTGGAAATTAGATTTGCTGCATATTTGATGTTTCCTAGAATTTGACCTGAAAATCAAGGCAAAATAGAGCTTACATGAGACACTTAAACTATGTTAAGTCATTTTGACAACATTGTTGGAAACACAAGTAACCATCAATCTGTTATATACACTTCTTGTGTGGTCAAATGTTAAAATAAGATCTACATGCATATACAAATTTGCAACAGCTATATTTTGCAAGCTCAACCTAAGGTTACAGCAGTGTTTTTCAGACCTCATTTCAAATGCAAAAGAAACTTCTATACATCAAAATCCACTTAACTAAGCAACTGAGGAGCTTCTACCTTTCTTTGGAAGTGGTTAATCTGCAATGTAGTAGCATGCTAAATAGCAAATATCAAGAGAAGAAGAATCTAAAAGAATTTTATAAATTCCTTCCATAGAAATGAATATGCTCATTAATAAAATCATATGCTCATGACCGATAGCAGTATTTAGCAGTACCTATCTGTGTGAAAACATGTTTCAAAGACAAAATCCATTAAATCACATTACAGATCTGCATTAACGAATGAACATCTGGATCAATTCTGATGATAGGGTAACTCTGAATCCCAATTAAGTGAAATGCTATCTGAAAAACAGAATTATAATATTTTCATTAGATCTGTATTGCATTGCAGTAACTTATGTTCACTTAGTGTTGTATTTTGAATTTAGTCAACAAAATATTTGTGGATATTTGTTTTCTCTCATCATATAGTTCTATCTATGTAGTATCTTTGATTTTGCCTCTTGGCCTGCAAAGCCTAAAGTACTTACCATCTGGCCCTTTATGCAAAAAGTCTGCAGACCTATGCTCTATGGCGATGCTACTGAAAGTGCAACATCATCTGCCAATGTCTTGACAATGCAAATTCTCAGCCTACCCAACACCTACAGAATCAAATTTCTGAGGGTGGGCCCAGTAATTTTTTTTTTTTTTAAACAAATGCTACATGATTCTTAAGCAAGCTAGAGTCTGAGAATTGCTACTCTAAAACAGGATTTTAGAGACTCAGTTCTCTCCTGCTGGATAAATTATTCAATTCTTTGAATCAGTAAAATGGGGATAGTGTCACCTACTTCACAGAATTGTTGAAAAGATTAAAATTAACTTTAAAAATACGAAAAAATGTAAAGCTTAACATAACTGACATCAATAATTCTTATTAAATGATAATAAATAGTAATTATTAATTCATTGGTGTAGTAAAACCCCCTTGTACCAGCCCAAGAGACATGATTATTAAATTTTTAGGAATTTTATGAGGCAACTAGTAAAATAGTCGTCACTAAATATTTAAGTTTATAAACCTAAATAAGTTATGTTAAAACAAAGGTATTAATACTCAAAACTCATTACTACTTAATTATTTTACTACATTTTACCATTATCTGTGCTCATAAGGTTATTTACCTATATAGTGGATCTACTATATAATGGTGTGCTGCAGCTCATCTCTTCCCAACTATACATTCACAGGATATCAACCACCACCACAAATCAGGGCTTTTCTGGAGAAGGGCTTTTGGTTAAACATCAACCATCACACCTCTAGTTAATCATTATTAAAAATTGCACAATGAATTTGGTTTTGAATTGAATGAACTTGAATTAATTATGCATGTAGAAATATTTAAAAAATCTCCTAGATAAAAAGATAGCCCATACATATATTATATATGTGCCTACATAGAGCCCATACATTATACATAGTGCCTACATATTATATATATGTAGTAACCTATATTATTAAATATATATGCCTATATATACTATAAACATAGTATATATATGCCTATACATACTATATACATAGTATATGCAAGCATATATATTTAGTGATAATATATACACACATATATAATATGAAGAGACTAATAGCATATAGATAGTTATTGAAGTCATAAATATGGACAAAATTAAGCAAAAACAGCCATTAGAGCAGAGGACAGATATAGAGCTCATATGGAAAAAATTCACTTGTGTACAAAAAGTTAGAAGGACTTTGGAGTTTGTAAGCTACAGCTCAATTTAACCACTTCCATTTATCACTATCCTAATTCCCACTTCTAACTCCTAGAATGGTTCTAGCAACAAAAGTTTTATAAATAAACATACTGAGAGAATGACATTACTGTGCAATTTGAATCCAGCATTCTTAGACAGTATGAGTAATGGTATTTCAGGCCATCTAGTTAGACAAAGCTAATAAGTTGTTTCAAACCCTGAAGTGCTACCTCAAGTAGACGTTACCCTTTGAACACTAAAGAAAAATGAATTATATAAGGATGATTATAGCATACTTAAGACAATAATATTGAGTATATTTCAAAGTTCAGTTTCAAGGAATCATAGAATTTTATAACCAAAATAGACTTCATACCATACTGATATCTTTATTTATTATTGCCCTTCTCTCCACAAGAACTATTTGCCAAGTTAAATGCCTAGGAAAGTATAAATTAAGTGTTACCTGCACATTTGATAATCTAAAATTAACATGAAGTTCTCAAAGGAGTGGATCTTCCCTCTCCATTCCTCCTGATGTTTGAATATTAAAAATTTAGGTAGTTTTTATGGCCACTGCTGGTGCCACCAATAACGCCAGAATTGCCAAGTTCGAATTCAGGTGACCTGGAATCTCTGAAGAGGGAAACCACACTATTTTCCCCCAAAGGCACCTAGAAGCTCCAACGTTCCATTGTGAAAGTTAAAACTCTACAGTTCTCAAAAATGAATTAGGGTTATTATAACTTTCCATATAGTAGTACTAGAGACTTCAGAATATAACTCTTGCAAAGACAGTGAATTTAACTCTTTTCCCATATGGAAAAAAACAGGTATATGGGACATAGATATAATGCCAACATAAGAAAAATTGTTGAACTAGTCAATCTGTCATCTATGATCTTTTAAAATAAATTTTAGTGATTATCACTTTACAAAAAAATTGTATCACTGTAATTCACAAAAAAACAAGTAAAAGTACTATTTTTACATTTATCTGTGAAACCATTCCTGGACTTAAAAATACAAGAGGAAAAAAAAAAAGATTTCTCTATAAAGCTAATACATATTTATAGAGAAAAAACTCCAGGAATTAAGGGTATAAGAGGCATAAATATAACTAGAGAAATCCCAAATTCACAAAGACTAATAGTAAATAAAAAGTGATAAAACCATTCATCAGTAAAGAGTATATTTTATGTAAAATACCATGTAAAATTATAAAACCATTTCTAAGCTCACTCTGTATGACAGTGCAAACATAAAAAGTATACTATACTAAGACATAATGACATAAAAAATGGAATGTCAAAGAAATGTGAAGCACTATGGTGAGATTACAAATTATTGTCAGGCAAGAAAATAGCATGTGTCATTCCATGTGAAGTGCAACGTTTTAAAAATGTTTAAAGAAACCTATGCTTACTTACAGATCTTTAAATAGATCAAGGGATACAGCATGAATACACAGTGAATTCTTAGTTCCACTTACTCATTACTCAGTTAGCCTCTAGAACTGGCCTCCATATCTACTATACCTTTTAAAGCTGCTTTTTAGAAAATATCCTGGGTAATATCCTAATCAAACCACATCAACGCAGATCCTTTTCTCAGTCCTTAGCACTCTGTTCTGAAGCAATGGACATTATTGACCATCCAGTCTTTAATGCCACTAGCCACATGCCAATTCCAGTCTTTCACTCCTACCTAACTTCTCTTTCAGTGTCAAATCATTCCATTCTTCTTCCCTAACAATGGGTCACTCCTCAAGATTCTTACCTTGGACAAATTTTCTTCTCTCTGTTGCCTCTCTGACTCCAACCTAACTTGAAATATCATCTTAGGATATTTCCGGATAACTTCCAGATCTCTATTCAAATCCTCTCTTAAAAGTTAAAATAACTGTTTGTTAAATATTTTTTACCTAGTTTCAGTCAGTCAACAAATGTTTACTGCATGGCTACTATGTACCAGACACTAATATTAAAAATGTATTCAAGGGCGCCTGGGTGGCTCAGTCGTTAAGCATCTGCCTTCAGCTCAGGTCATGATCCCAGGGTCCTGGGATCGAGCCCCGCATCGAGGTCCCTGCTCTGCGGGAAGTCTGCTTTTCCCTTTCCCACTCCCCCTGCTTGTGTTCCCTCTCTCGCTGTGTCTCTCTCTGTCAAATAAATAAATAAAATCTTTTTTAAAAAAATGTATTCAAAACCTAATGAGAGTCCCTGTCATCAATGAGCAGAGAATCTAAATGGCAAACTAAACAGTCCAACTCATCAGGTCCAAAATTGACTATTCATGTTTCCTCTTCCAATGGATTAAATATATATTAATAGTTCCGGATTCTCTCTATTGCCCAGGCGATACTATGTGTCTCCTTTCTCAACTATATTCAATTGGTTGGCAAGTAAATCCTGTTCTTTATTTGCAACATTCTATTCCCATTGCCACAGCCTAGTTCAGGATGGTAAATATTTTCATTCAAACTTCAACCACCACCCTCTGAAGTGTTCTCTATTTTCTCATCTAACCCATCCTTCACTCAATTATCAAATTTTCCTAAACCACAGATGTGATCCATCACTTAACTACATAAAAATGTTTCATAGTCCCTCAATAGACAAGTCAAAGTCCAAAAACTTCTTCAACTTGGCATTTAAGGTCCTCCATTATCTGGTCTTTACCTATACTTTTTCCTGTCACCCACCTTAACTTACCTTTTGCTCCAGCCAAACATGGCTTTTTAATCATATCCTGAAACTCCTTGAGTGTTCTCTATCTCTATATCGTCATTTGTGCCATTTCTCTCCTGCCAACCCCCATCCTGATTAACAGTCTCCATTCATTTCTACCTTTCAGAAGCTTAACCAACCTTTGGTTCAAGTAACATCATTCTTCTAAAACCATCTCTCCATGCCCTGAATTTACAATACATGTAAAGGTCTTTTATGTCACTTATACTTTATTTCTGTTATAGCTATCTGTGTATGTATCATATCATTCCTATTACGGTTATATGCAACTTGAAGTATGAATGTCTTATTCATCTCTGTCCTCCCACAATACGTTGTACATGGTTGATATTCAATAAATACTAAGTATATTGAATTTATAATAAAATATATATTATAACCATGGCCCATAAGACTATATAGGAAGTTTTCTTCACTTTCTTACAGAGAAAAATCACTGCCACATGAATAATTTTTAAAATCACCTTATTTATTTCTTGGAGAGACCTTAAAAAGTGATTTTTTTCCTACCATCTTCAGGGTACCCCTTATGTATATATTAATTGTTATAATTTCCTTGGCTCAGAATATGAAACTGCTTTCCAAGGTTTCAATTTTACGTTATTGCATGTACCTAGTGATCACACACTAAACCACCTTACCAAGGAAGACAGCAGTGCAGAAGGAAATGGTCTGCCTGGAGGCTATCCCAAAACCATACCTCTGAGACAACCCAGCTTTCTTTCTTTCTTTTTTTTTAAGCAAGAAGAGTACTCATAGTATAATTATACTTCTCTGTTCCCAATTCCTCCAACCTCCATAATATCTACCAACCTGAATGTTCAGAGGCCATACTTACAGGTTCATAAATTGAAAATAATAGATAGGTTTTTAAGTTCAACAGTGAATTCACAAAGATTTATTGAATATCTACTATGTGGAAAGCATTGTGGGGTACACAAAAATTAATAAGACATAATTTACATCTTCTGGAACTCATGACTAAGTGCACAACACACACACATAAACCACTCCATTATAAGGCAGATTATGTAAGTGCTAAAAAGCCTCCAACAAGGTACAGAGTGCTATGAGGAGACTTCTTTAATTAAAGAGTATCTTAGAAGCTTCAAATGAGAGATGGGTTTCTACCTGACCATTGTTTGAAATCAAGCAATAACATTCAAGATTTTGAAGATCAATCATTTTTAAATAAATTTAAGTATTTTTATTCATAAGTATTGCAACAGGACTGAATTTTTTTCTACTGAAAAGATTCTGACTCAACATGTAAGTTAAAATTTTATTTAAATGGATTTTTTAGCTCACCTTGAAACATGGATAAATGTATTTTACAGGCCAAACTTGTGCCCTATAATTAAGGAGAAAATTTTTGTATGTTCAAGGAAAATTCACAACGTGTCCAGTAATCTGAATTAATATTTATTTAAAATTCTACTCCTAGAGAAAAGCTAGGTAAATATGGGTCACCCAATTTTATATAAATTTGTTCAGCATACCAATAGTACATTAAAAGGGAAAAAAAAACTGAACTGAAAATAAAATTCAGGGCCATAGATTCATTTTTCATTCATACCACCTCCTCCTGCAACACTAGCCTCTTCCCAATATATGGCCAAAGGTCTGAAACAGAGCTTGGAGCATCTGCTTTTCCAGTAAGCTCCATCGACACCATTTCTAGATTTAGATACTTCCTTGAGGATTCTGAGTTGTCATGACTGAACTCTAGACGTGTTGAGCACTGTATTGACAGATGAAAGAACCACATTCATTTTAGGCTTAAAATAACTTGCACGGAAGGGGTGGGAAAAGTCCGAGTTGACAGATGCCAATGGAGCAAATTTTAAAAAGAGGAAATTATGATAGGAGTGGAAGCAAACTTGTTACATGTAGAAGTATGGTATTCCAAATTGCTACTATTAAAAAAATTCGTCTTTTAATTACAGAACTCATCAGACGTTTTTGTAATTACTGAACTTAAGCAATACATTATGAAAAAAAAATTTAAGGTAAATCATATGTAGTTTTAGAAAATACATTTGCTTTTAAATATCTCACCCCAAACAATTTCGTGAGATTAACCATACATACAAAGGAACTAAAATCAGATTATGTAGATTTAGGCAGGGGAAGCTGGGAAAGAATAACTAACATGTAAGTTCGGTAACACGTTACAGGGTGCGTTTCCTCCTACAGTAGACAGGCGAAGGAACCAAAAAAATGGGTTGAGCACAGGAATATTGCACATTGTAGTCAGCCAACACTAACTCAACAGCTAGCGGTTCTATCCATCCTTCCTCACGTTCCTCGTGGCCTCTGACAAGTCATCCTTTCAACCTATGAGGCTGTCCGTTCTCCCCCATCAAAAATAATTTCCATGCAGGTTGTACAATCGCCCTGACAAACTACTTGCTCGCACTTCCCCGCCTCGGGATGAACAGTCCCCAAGATGGGGAAAGGTCGCCCTGACACGGAAGTTACACGAAGTGGTCTGTCTCGCGGTCCGACCGAGCCTCCACACCAGCAGACGCCGGGGAAAGGAAGAGGGTGGCCTCCGGAGAAACGGGGATGGAGCAGAGGATGCTAGCCCGCGAGGCAGCCTCCGCGGTGCCCGGGCACCGGCTCGGGCAGGAAGAATGGAGGAGGGGAGGCGCGGCAGCGAGGTGCCCGAGAGCCGGGCGGCGGTCCGACCCCACCCCGCGCTCGGGACCCTCCCAGCCCGGGGACCGGCGTGCGTTCCGCGTGCGCCGCCTCTCCCCGGAGGAAGAGCCACTGTGTTACACCCGTGCCTTTGAGAAATCCGGCAACTTTGCGCGAGAAATGCTTCCCACCCTGCAACACGCCGAGAAAGAGAAAAATGTCAGGCGATGACGGGGGAGGAAGGATGACTTACCCATGTTTCTCCCAGAGGGTGAGGAGCCTGCAGGGCGAGGCGAAGGTCTCCGGTGCGGGCGGCGCGGCGCTGTGTCCTCCCTCTACCTCTGTCTCTCCCGCAGCCAGGGAGGGACCCGCGGGGGGCGGCCGCCGGGGAGGAGCAGCTGCTGCTGCTGCTGCTGCTGCTGCAGGCGGCGCGGCCGCGGCGGGGACGAGCGGCGGGGGGCGGGGCGGGGCGGGGCGGGGCGGGCGGGCGCAGCCTGCGGCGGGCGCGGCTCCCAGCGGGCTGGCGGCGGAGACGCCGAGCGGGCCTGAGGAGCGCCTGCCCCGACTCGCGGCCCTGGAGGGCCCCGCCCTCTCCACCGAGCATGCTCAGTGCCGCCACCCGCCCCCCCCGCCGCCGCCTCCCGAGGCAAGTGAATCTGAGCGTGCGAGTGGGCGTGTTTGCGGACCAGCTGCAGCCGCTGCGGAGCAGCTTGATGGCGACCGCCTGAGGTGCGGTGGGTGGGCCCGGAGAAGGCAGAGCGCGGGGATATTGAGTCCCGAGTGCTACTGTCTGGCTTGCACCGGCTGGCTCTCCGACCCCGCCAGCCCACACCCGGAAAACGGGCCCTTGTTCATTATAGGACAACCCAGCTGCACAGGCGGGAATTTCCCGGAGGGGACGTTGGGCCGCCTCAGACCCGGGAAGGTGGTGGGGAAGCAGAGCCGACATCCTGAAACGAAGCTGGAATGGACGTATGGCGATGAAGCCGGCGCCTCTGGGAGATAGATACCTGAGGACGCCCGTTTTCAAAGCAGCCTATGGGCCCGCTGGGCACAGAGCAGGAAGGTGGTCTCTGGGAGGGCTCTTAATCTTAGCGGGAGCAACAGTGGGACAGTTGGGGTTGTCCTGGCTGTGGCTGGTTTAAAAACAGAGGTCTGGGCAGTCGAGAACAGTGACTGCCCCAGGATTTTCTCAGGGAGTGTGTTCTTCCTCCAGAAGCGCGGCCTTCCAACCCCCCGAGACGCCTGAAAAGCCATTTAACTAGGGTGCCCTCGGGCTCCACCCTACCGGGCTGTGCACAGCTCCACCCCGCTCCCTCTGACGGTGGCGGGAACAAGGTTACCAAGGCAGGAAAATGAAAGTCGGGCTGAGTGAGCGGCGGCCCCGCCCAGCCAGCCGGGCAGAGTTTCCTCGGTCCGCCCGGCCGCGGCCGGTTCCCGGCACCTCCCCAGCTGCGGGGAAAACCTGAGCCGGGGCGCTCTCTGTGGACGGCGCCCTCCCGACTGAGCATGCGCGCAAGGCGGGGGCTGGTTTTCGTTCCTGCCCTGCGGGAGGAGGCTGAAGGAAACCTTGCTCTTCTCCGCGCCCTGTCTTGCCTTGACCCCTCCTAGTTGTGAGGAGTCAGGTCGCTCGCCCCAGACAGCAACGACCGCCCTCCTGCAGGGGCGAGGGCTGCAGTCAGCAGTACAACCTGTGGAAGAGAGATGCTGTATAGCTGAATCGAGGTTGCTCTTCCCTTTCAACTTTTTAAATTCAATGCTGAGAAAAGGCGCTTCCCTCCGTTAAGCGGTGACCCCGCTCTTACGGTCAGATCAGTTACCGTTTGTATGATACTACAAGCATACAGGTCAGAAGTGCCTTGTAATTAGTTAAGCAGAGCAGATTTTATGTGAGTTTTCTAAAAACAAAAATGAAACACGGTGATTAAAAAGAGAGGTTTGGTAAAACAAGAAAATACAATTTAACTACAGACGTCCATGCTATTAGGCCTTTGTGATCCCTAAGACAATCAGGCACATCACTCTTAGGCACTCTTTCCCTTTCTGTGATAGAAGGTGTTTGCCTTAAAATAATCTGACGTGCTAAGTGGGTTTCCTAGGGTTGCTGTAACTAAGTATCACAAGCTGTGTGACTCAGAACAATAGAAATTGTCTCACAGTTCCAGAGGCCAGAAGTCTAAAATTAAAGTGTTGTCAGGACCATGCTCCCTCTGAAGGCACTAAGGAAGGATCTCTTCCAGGCCTCTCCTAGCTTCTGATAGGTCGTTGGCTTGTGGTGGCATAACTCCACAATCTTCATGTGGCATGTCTGTTCAAATGTGGTGTCCTTTTTTATAAGGACGTTGGTCATTAGTAGATTAGGGGCCTAACTACTCTAGTATGACCTCATCTTTAATTATATCTACAATGACCCTATTTCCAAATAAGGTTAAATTCTGAGATACTGGGTGTTAGGTCTTAAACATACGAATTTGCTGGGGACACGACTCAATCCATAAAACACCAATGCAAGTTACACACATACACACACACCCCTACCATGTTCCACATTCATTTTGGAGCTCTCCAGATCACGACTGGGCCTTTGCATTGCTGGTCCTATTTTTTGTCTTTCTCTTTATTTAACATTCATTAATCTCTTCCAGATTCTCAAATTCACTTGCTTCATTTTTCCTGCTTTCTTTTCTCATTACATATTACAATAATTTCTAGGAGCATCTTCTATCTTTCATTTGGATGTACGAATTCAAATTAGCAAAAGCTGCTGAAGCAGCTTTATGACCTCCCACCTGACACTAGTTTAAGTGCTTTTTTTGTTCTGCTTCAATCTACAAACCATTCCCTCAGCACTCCTACCAATTAAAACCACATGGCTGTCTAGGCCTTTGCGTACAGTGAGTCCCAAAGCACTGGTGTATGATGGTAGTGAGACCCAATACTCAATGCTACATGTGGAAGTGGGCCACTGTAACATCTACCCTTTCACACATAGTGCTAGTTGTCCTCACCTAACCTTTTTCTCCTGTTTTAGAAATACGACCTTGTTTCATATCTTTACTTTCTTCCTTCTTTTTATTCAAAAGTTATTTGCATGAGGACTTCCCTAGCCATTTTATCTAAAACTTCAACACTCCCACTTCATATCCTGAATTCCATATTAATTTTTTCCTTAGCACTTATCACTAAAATAATAGATATTTTGCTTATTGGTATTCACCCCCATTTTAATTTAAGCTTCCCAAAGGCAGGGATTTTTGTCTGCCTTATTTGCCATTGTATCCCCAGTGCCCGTACAATTCTAGAACATAGCAAGTGCTCAATAAAAATTTGTTGTATGAATGAAAGTCTTTTCATTCTTTCAAAGTTTTTATCCTGAAAGAGAGAATGATGTTAATATTCTTTTTTATAAACTCTAGCGCCTTACCAAGTAAAATTATTCAATAAATATTTTAAAGATGGTAATGATGACAGCTGCTATTTGTGTTGTCTTCTGTATTAAACTATGAGTCTTCTGCTGAGTGGAGACTGGTCTTTGTACTAATTTATTCACTCAGTCAATAGAGATTGACTGAGTGCCTACTATATTAGGCACTATAATAGGCACTAGTGATAAAAAATAAACTATGGCCCCTGCCCTCAAAAAGCTTACATATTAGAAAAATTGCCTTGAGGATACCTCTAGTCACTGATTACATAAATAGCTAGAAAATATTCTCTGGGTGTCAGAGTTTTCCAGAAATAAATCTACTAGTGTCCATGCTCTGGGTTAGGCAATAGTCAGGATTTCATTAGACCTGCTGCAAAATAAAGGAGGACATTCTGGCACAATGCAGAGGCTTTCAAATTCTATCTAAAAAAATATATTAAGTATCACAAATGTATTTGTATATCAAGTTTTTTTTTCAAAATTGGTTTATGATTAGGCAGATAGCCGTTGGCGGTGGGGGGAGAAAGATAAAAGAAAATGTTTATTAGAAAGGCTCACAATCACTACACTTTGGCAAGGTTTGTAACATAACTTACCTCATTGATACACGTAATCTTAAAGAGGTTAAAAAATGATTTAAGTTCTTTGAAGGAATTGTATGGGAGGGGCAGAGCAAGAGGAAGTCGAAAGAAGAGAATGTTCTTTAAAAGAATAATGGGGAACTGATTGCCTCTTCTTTACCACGGCGACGTTCTGAGTATCATTTAAGGGAACCTCACTGGAGTAGTTAACTGAACGTTGCAGGGATAAAAAATGAGTGGGCAGTGAACAGTCTTCTACCTAAACTCTTTATTTTCAAAATACCTCTGTGAGCTTAGGCCAGTTTAGGTTTGAACAACAGAAATGTCTCAACCCCTGGCCCACTGTAACCCTATCTATCCCCACGTATCTTTTATTTACTTAATATGTTAGCCATTTTCTAAATATGAAATTAAAATTTTCTTTTTTCATAGTCTGTCACCTCAAACTGACTAATATGTACATACTGCAAACAACTATAGCCCTAGATTGTATACATTTTTTAGATGGGACAAAGCCCTACAAGAGCATCTGTTCAGAGCTCAGCACTATGCTAAGTGCTATAAGAGATAACTATAGGTGCATATCGTGTGAAACAAAAATAGGGACCAGTCCATTTTTAAAGGCTCTTCCTATTAGAAAATCTCCTAAATCTGTGAGTGCTGACATATAAAAAATAATTAGTCAAAGATGGCTTCATAAGGAGAGGATATGGATGGATAGAACTTTTGTGGAGAGATGTTGGAAGAAAGGTGTCTATTCCAAGAGAGAGAAACAGCATGAGCTAAGGCATAGATATGTCATATTTGTAAGACCATAAAAACGGGTACATATTGGGGCACAGTTAGAAATAAGATTAGAAATTTAGCATGAGGGACAGATCGTGAGGGGTTGAAAAAGCCAAGCAAAGGAATTTAAACTTGATAAGGTAAGAGATAGGGAGTCATTGAAAGTTTCTGAGAAATGGAATAACATGATGAAAACAGTATACGGGCAGAAAAAGATGTAATAGGTTAAAGAAAGCAATATTTGTTGACAGCATGTGCCATGCTCCCTAGGATTTAGGAACGCAAGTGTGAATGAGACACAGTTTTGGCTTGAGGAATCTGCAAGCAATGGCTAGGGTGAGGTGCGAACAGATTTGGGGAAAGGGAAAAGGTTAAGTAGACAAGATGGATCAAATCTTACAAGGCCTTGATGGCTGAGATGAGGTATTGGATATTATCCTGATGGTAGCAGGGAGTTATTGAAGGGCTTGAAAGTTTAAAGTTTGAAAATATCATAGTTAAATTTATATTTTAATAGTTGCAAAGTGGAAAGTGGCTAAGAATGAGGTTGAGACTGGAGGCTGGGAAACTGTTGTAATACTCTAGGTGTGAGCTGAACTAAAATAGAAGCAGTGGGGATAGAGTAATGGACAGTCTTTTTTTTTTTTAAAGATTTTATTTATTTCTCAGAGAGCGAGAGAGAGAGAGCACAAGCAGAGGGAGTGGCAGGCAGAGGGAGAGGGAGAAGCAGGCTCCCCGCTGAGCAGAGAGCACAAAGCAGGGCTCAATCCCAAGACCCCGGGATCACGACCTGAAATGAAGGCAGATGTGTAACCGACTGAGCCACCCAGGCGCCCCAGTAATGGACAGTCTTGAGAAATATTAAGGAAGTGGTATTGGTTTGGTGACAAATTAGGTATTGTGTAGTTGCTTATTTTAAATAATATAACAGCACTCTTAGTGAGGTATTATCATCTCAGCTCTACAGCTAATGAAACATGTTCAGAGAGGTTAAATAATTTAACTTAGGATCTTAACTAGTAAATAAAGGAAGCAGAATTAAAATCTAAACCTGGGGGCACTTGAGTGGCTCAGTCGTTAAACGTGTGCCTTCTGCTCAGGTCATGGTCCCAGGGTCCTGGAATCGAACGCTGCATCAGGCTCCCTGCTCCACGGGAAGCCTGCTTCTCCTTCTCCCACTCCCCCTGCTTGTGTTCCCTCTCTTGCTGTGTCTCTCTCTGTCAAATAAATAAATAAAATAAAATAAATAATAATAATAAAAAATAAAATAAAATCTAAACCTCTCTGATTCTAATCCTCACTGCAATAATGTGTACATAAATGTGTTGAAGGAAATTACCTTATATTTTGTGTGACTTCATCAAATTAAAAAATAATACTATGTTGTAAAATATCTTTATTTGAAGATTGTCTTTAAAATATTTTTTTGTTCCTGCATCTCTGAAATTTACAAAAAGACAGAATCTCTGCATTACTATAATATTTTATTTGCAAATATTTAACACAGCGACTTTTGATTAGGATATAGGTTCATTTATTCTTGAAATGTTAGCCTATTTTAATTTCAATTGGCTTTGCCATTCTATTGCATTTAAAAGGGGGTTAGAAGCTTGCTATGCATCTAGGATTTGAAATCATGCAAGGATTTGTTATAATTCTATGTTTTTAGACTACTGGATAAGTATCGGTAAATTTTACTTCCTTTCCTTCCTCTAAACTTTGAGTTTAAGTCAGTCCGTAAGAGTTCATTAGCAAGATACCAGCTTAGAGAAAGATGAGGTCTCAGTTTACAGGCTCCTTACCCAGTCTACTCACCTCATTGTATGTTCCACATTTCACAATAATGAGAAAGTTGTGCCAAAGTAAAACAAATGGGTGGCTTCAGAACACCAAGAGAACTGATGGTTGAGTACAATGCCATAGAGGGAAAGAGAGTTCAAGACACAAAAATGTTGAGTCCCATTCTAACTTTAACGACCTCTGTCTGTGCTAGTTAATTTTCTCTTTTGGGGCAGTTCACTTTGTCTCTCACTCTCAATTCTTTGTAAAAACAAATTATATTTGTCAAGGGGAGAAACAATGAACTGCCTTTCAAATTTAAGGAATATTTTTTTCATGGTGCTTGGTTCTGAAAGAGGCATCTAGCTCTACTACCTAAAATTATCTCACTCTCTACCCCACCTACCCACGTACACACGTGGTTACCGACTTGCTTGAGAAATTCTCCAAGTCTTAAAACATTTCATTCCTCTGACCCTGAACTGGCCTAAGGCAAAACTGGGAATAATTAACATTAGTTTTGATGCTCTTGGGATTATTTATGTGTCAGAAACTCTTATGTAGAGGTGCGTGGGTGGCTCAGTCGTTAAGCGTCTGCCTTCGGTTCAGGTCATGATCCCAGGGTGCTGGGATCGAGCCCCACATCGGGCTCCCTGCTCAGCCGTTCCCCCTACTTGTGCACTCTCACTCTCTCTCTCAAATGAATAAACAAAATCTTAAAAAAAAGGAAAGATAAGAAAAAGAAACTCTCATGTAATACTAACCTCTTATACTAACCCTATAAGTTAGGTATTTTACAAATAAGGAAATGGAAAACAAAAACAAAAACAAAAACAAAACAAATAAGGAAATGGAGAAACAAAATATTTTGATTAATTTGTCTAATGTCACATGACCAAGAAAAGGTAGAGCTGGAATTTGAACCAGGTCTGTTTGATTTCAAAGTCCACACCCCTTCCATTTTAGTACACTGCCTCATCTCAACCTGTTTCCTAACCCCTAATCTCACCTCCACTATGACATTGCGTGAGGAAGAAACACCTATATTTTATTTTACCTACTTCTCTACACTAGCAAAGTTACCTGTCTGGTTTAGTTTAGTTTTTTTTTTTTTTTAAGATTTTATTTATTTATTTGACAGAGAAAGAGAGTGCAAGAGCAGGAACACAAGCAGGGGGAGTGGGAGAGAGAGAAGCAGACTTCCCGTGGAGCAGGGAGCCCGATGCGGGGCTCAATTCCAGGACCCTGGGACCATGACCTGAGCCGAAGGCAGACGCTTAACGACTGAGCCACCCAGGTGCCCCTGGTTTAGTTTTTATCTAGGAATAATTTTCTTTTCAGAATTAACAGAAGCTATTCTGAAATAACCTATGCCAAAGGCTTATAATCATACTTTCCTCTTGTGAAACATATATAAGCATTTTGAGAGTAGCCTTTTAAATAAAAATAAATAATACAAAAAGAGGAGTTTTGATTAGATTATCCTTCTTCTTTCATATACTTATGTGTAGCTCAAATCACAGTGATTGACCATTTTCTCTACTCTCAGGATTTTTCCAGATCCTCTCATAGTCTCCATCATTTCCTTTTCAGGGGTCCTCTTTTATCCACTTTAAAATTCACCTAAAGACTTCCTTAAGGAGACATATCCTAATTTAATCTCACCCAACCCTGATTAAGCAATTCTTAGTGTTTATAAAGCTCCTGTAATAAAAAACTGGTTCATGCAGACTTTGGAGTAGAAAAGCTTCATTAACCAGCATATCTATTTACCTACAGTTCACTAATAAATGATTTTTATAACTATGATCCTGAGGGGCCGCAAGATTCTGAACTATTAAAGACTGAATAAAGTTTGCTTAATGTACTTGTATTTCTTTCCTATGCCTGCTGTAACAAATTACCACAAAATTATTGACTTTGAACAACACAGATTTCTTATGTTATAGTTCTGGAGGTCACAAGTCCAAAACAGAGCTCACTGGGCTAAAATCAAGGTGTTGACAGGGCTACATTCCTTTCTGGAGGCTCTAGAGGAGGATCTGTTTCCTCGCCTTTTCCAGCTTCTAGAGGCTGCCCACGTTGCTTGGCTTGTGTGCTCCTTCCAGCCAGCAATCACATCTTCTCCTGCTCTCCTGCCTCTTTCTTTCCCTTGTAAGGACCCTCATGATTATCTCAGGCCCTCTAGGATAATGCAGGATAATCTTCCCATCTCATGATCCTTAATTTAATCACATCTGCAAAGTCCCTTTTGCCATGTAAAATAACATATTCACAGGTTCTAGGGACTTAGATATAGACATCTTGGGGGTGGGGGAGGCATTATTCTACTTACCTGAGTAGTTAATATTAAATTTACTTTGTTATATCAACTGTATGAAAATTAATAAAAACCTATATGTATAGATGATACATATGTGAAATGTATATGTGAGTATACTTGATAATTTATTAATTCTCTAATCATGCTTGGAAAACAGATTTCTAACTTTTAATTATGTATGCATGCTTTAATCATTTCATGGTTTTTTGTCTTTCCCAATCCACCTATCCAGATCCACTTTTTTATGTTTATTTCCCTTCCTAGAACCTAGTAATAGTTCAATATGTATAAGTTCTCAATAAGCATCATTGATTGACTCCTGTGTTCTTGACATAATCATCTCTCTAAGGCATTTGCTCTTTCGAAATCCGATTTTTATGATAAACAAACCAATTCCCAGTTTTCTGGGAACAAAACAATTATAGGAATATGAAAAATTCACATGGAAATCTGTTGGCATTAACACTTTGTAATTATCAGATCAGCAAGCTAGATATTAATTCTAAGTTGCTATTTTCATGTAGTCATTCGTTTATTCAACAAATACTAGCCTACTGTGAGCTAAGATTTGGGGATATAGCAGTTAACAATGAAGACTTGTGGGGTGACTGGGTGGCTCAGTTGGTTAAGCGTCTGCCTTCGGCTCAGGTCATGATCCCAGGGTCCTGGGATTGAGCCCCGCTTTGTGCTCTCTGCTCAGCGGGGAGCCTGCTTCTCCCTCTCCTTCTGTCTGTCCCCCTGCTCGTGCTCTCTGGAGCTCTTGCTTTCAAATAAATAAATAAAATCTTTTAAAAAAACCAATGAATATTTGTTTCCTCATTGAGCACATTTGAGTAAGGAGGACAAACAAGCAACTACATAAACAAAACACAAACATGTGATAAGTACTGTGAGGAAAGGGGATAAGGAGCTGTAACAGACAAAAATGGCAGTGAGGAAGTAACTTGATGTACCATTATGTGGGAAGGCCACTCTACGAACAAGATAATTAATCTGAGACCTGAAGACTAGAAGCAGATATGCAAAAAACCAGTGTAGGAAAAAAACAGATCATGCAAAAAAACAGTGTAGGAAACTTTTCAGGCAGGGTGAGCTGCAAGTGCAAAAATCCCGAGGAGGAAAATTGTGGCTGTGTTTTAGGAAGTGAAAAAAGACCAGAATAATTGAAGCATAATAAGTAGGACAGAGTGGCAAAAAATGAAGTTGCAGAGGTAGTGAAAAGTCAAATAATGCAGAACTGGGGGTTTTAATAGGTGCCAATAAATAAAAGCCCACTGTGTTATCCCAGAATTTAAAACCAAGTGAGGTAGGAGTCCGATTAGATGGAGGTCAAACTAGCAGCTCTGTTACAGATTCAGCTGATGGGGGAGTGGAGCCAAATGGGCTTCCTAGTACTCCTCCTGCCATTGCCCTGGACAAACCAGCAAACCTGTTGTCCCAAACAGAGCTGAACTGCAGGTTTCCCCTCCATGGGCAGGCTACTTACTAAAGGGCAGAGGAGAATCAAGCCATTCTGAAGGACAGAACCCCAGAAATCTCTGGCCACACATTCTCCATTCCCTTTCCCCAAATCACCAGTGAGATAATTCTATGTCTCAGGGGAAGGAAGGCTTACTAAGGATGAGAGTGGAGGGGGCAGTTGCTGAGAGAAAACAGGAATATTTCCATAATTTTCTTCCTTCAGAGAGAAGGTTCTCTCCTTTCTGAATTGTGTGGAGTGGAGGGGAAGGATAAACATCACCCTTACAATCCCATCAGATGGGTCTCATAGGTCATGATACAGAGTTTGAATTTCATTTTAAGGACAATTTACAGTTTGGAAAGATCACCTTGGCTGCTGTGAATAATGAAGAGCCAATGGTGAGAGATCTGTGAGAGATGGTGTGGCTTACGCCAGGCTGTTGTAGTGAAGACGGAGAAAAGCAAAAGGGTTAGAGGTGTAGTGGTAGAAAGGCTGGACTTGTTGATGACTTGGATTCAGGCGAGAGAGTCAAGGAAGAATTAAGTGTAAGTAATTAAGGCTAATTACAGCTGAGATTTCTGGTTCTAAGTGACTGGATCGATGGTGATGTCTTGTATTCAAACGGGGAAAACTGAGAGAGAAATAAGAAGGCAAGAGAATCATATTCATTGGATCTGGCAATGAGAAGACTGTGGGTGATTCTGTAAGAATAATTTTTGTGAATCCTGGGAAGTGAAGCCAGATTGAAAGTTTGAAGAAGAGCTAGTAGGTGATTGCTTGTGTGCATTTTTAAAAGAAGTACTTCTGCAGAGATGAGCAGAGAAATGGCATAATAAGGGGGATATGGGATTTAAAAATATTTTTTGTTTTTACACTGAAGTGGATGCTCTCTCAGTGATGCAACGTAGACAGAATAGTTGGAGGTACAAAACCTTTGGAAAGGCAAGAGGGGATGGGACCCAGAGCTCTCAGTGGGCTGATGGGCCTGAGAGACAGTCACCTGAAGTAAATCTCTGTAACAGAAGTGAAGATACAGATATGGGGGTGGGGAGGGTGGGGGGGTGGTAGATTTGATGTCAGGAAGATGGGGAGTCTCCATCGAATAACTTCTATTTTATTTATGAAGCATGAGGGGCAACATTAGTGGAGGGCTGGGGAAAGGCAGGGGAGATAGATTTGAGGAGAGAAGAGATGGCATAAAGTAGTTGTGTCCAAAATTATGAATGCAAACTGAATGCAGAAATTAAGTAGTATTGCGGGCAGTGTTGAATATCCATATGAGGTTTGTAGTTATCAATGAAAAAATATTTAGTCTGATTGTGTTATTTCTTTCAACATTTCATTGTTTATTGGAGATTCTGATGTGGCCAAAGAACTGTTTCTATGCAGTTAATAGCACGTGTGAGGTAAGAGGATGAGATATTTGGAATATGTATTTCAGAGGTGGTTCGCTTTATAAGTTCTAGAGTATGACCATGGGAGCAGGTGGTGGAGAGGAACACTTTTTTTTTTTTTTTTTTTTAGATTTTATTTATTTATTTGACAGAGAGAGAGACACAGTGAGAGAGGGAACACAAGCAGGGGGAGTGGCAGAGGGAGAAGCAGACTTCCTGCGGAGCAGGGAGCCCCATGCGGGGCTCGATCCCAGGACCCGGGGATCATGACCTGAGCCGAAGGCAGACGCTTAACGACTGAGCCACCCAGGCGTCCTGGAGGAGAGGAACACTTAAGAAGTCAAGGAACTGAGAGGAAGGTTATAGGCTGACTCACTCACATGGATGTTGGAATTACAGAGTACAATGACAAAAGGAGGAATGGAGTGTGAGCCAAGGGGCTAGGTTATCTTTGAGTAAAAGAATGGCCAAGAGATCAGCAGATGGCAGCAGCATGATTTAGGAGGGATACAGACAGATGGCATAAGCTTCAAGAGAGCAGAGGTCTCTGCAGGAGGACAGCGGGGAGCAAGGAGAATACCTACCCAGTTTATTGGCCCTGTCATAGGTGGGGTGTGAGGGGAAAAACAGCTGTCACTTGAGAGGGCTGTACGGTAAAATGTCCTCAACTGGAAAGTGAGTTTTCAGTCGAAAGATGGAAGGGAAAGTTTCTAGAAGATTAAGAATGTAACAGAGGATTTTGTCATCAATGCTTCTTAATAAACCATGCCACAACTCAGTGGCTTACAGTAATAATTTTATTATCTCTTGAGATACCATAGGTTGACTGGGCCCAGCTGGGTGGTTCTTCCAATTCTTATGATGTCAGATAGGGTTGAAGTCACCTGGGATTTGATTTGGCTGAAAAATCCAAGTTGCTTTGTTCACATATCTGGTGCCTTACTGGGGGTGACTGGAAAGCTAGGGACAGCTAGGTCCCCCCACTTCTCTGTAGTCTCAGGGTCTCTCCCTCTCCACCCGAACTTCCCAGCAGTGCTGCTGGACTTCTAAAGTGGCAGCTCAGAGCTCCTAAAAGCACAAACATGGAAGCCGCCAGATCTTCTTGAGGCCAGAACTGGCATAGCCTCATTTCTGCCATACTCTACTGATTAAAGTGAGTCACAGGGCCATCCAGATTCCAGGCAGGAAACTCACAATATTGTCAGTGCCAGGAGATGTGATCCGCTGGGAGCCATCCATGGAGATTAGCTACCATAAGAAGTTTGTTGACCCTGACCCAGGATTTTTAGAGGGCAGAGTGGAAAGATTGAGATGGGACTGGGATTCATTCAGATTAGAAGACTGCAAAGCAGTATGGGAATGGAACAGCAGGTTGTAGTGGATGATAAAGGCATTTGTACTTCCAAAGATGAGTGAGGTAAACAGGAATCTGAGACATCATGGGATTGGCTCTACTAAAGCAGTGATCTCCAGATTTCTTTTTGATTTTGCGCTCCTGATAAAAAATGTTAAACGTTCCTCATACATTATAATCACATAATTATTAATTATATGTATTTAATAATGGTCTACAATAATATGTACTTTATAGAACAAACAAAATAGAAATTAAGAATGATGAGATAAAAGAAGATTAACTAAATAATAGTTTTCATACTATTTCATTCTGTTTATCAATGGTTCAACAACCTCTTTGCCCTTTCTGCTGAGAGCAATTTGGTTGACAATGCATCATCAATTTTAAAAAATCTTGGTTTAATACCTCATGATATAGTGGCTCAGAGGTCTGTTTCTAAGTTCAGTTTATTCCCTGTTGGTTTTAATGGCTATTTTAGTTGAAAGAGCTATCTCACAAAAATAAGTACAGCCAGATGGAAGAAGTGCACCATTAGTTGTGTTTGCTAAATCATGATACTTATTTTTTAATCCCATCCCCAATTATGCAAAGGGTTTCATTGAAATTCAGCTAGCAAACATTTTTCATCCCCAATTATCAGTCAGTTTTTCTTGGAAACTAATCAGAACTTACTGCATTTTTCTATTTTTAAGAAATGGGTTCAAAACCCATCAAAACTACTCATTTGGAAGATTTTTAAAAACCATTTTAAAAACTCTATTTCCACATTCTTAAGTGTACAGATATTAAAAGTTTTACATTTAAATTGTTTTCAGCAACAAAATTACAGAACAATGGAACATTTCCAAGTAACTATTTTCAAAATGCTCTCTGTAGCACAAATGTCTTTTGAACAGCAGTTTCTCCTTCATTATCGAAAATGTCACCTTTACCTTGAAGAAACTGATTAAGAGTATTATTTTGTTTTCAAAAATATCTGACAGTCACTTGTATTCATAGAAAAGGTCAGCAAATTGAGCACACTTGTCAAGTATTTTTATTTATTTTTTAATGTAATTTTATTTATTTATTTATTTTTAAAAGATTCTATTTGAGAGAGAGAGACACAGCGGGAGAGGGAACACAAGCAAGGGGAGTGTGAGAGGGAGAAGCAGGCTTCCCGCGGAGCAGGGAGCCCGATGGGGGGCTCGATGCGGGGCTCCATGCAGGGCTGGATCCCGGGACAATGGGATCATGACCTGAGCCGAAGGCAGACGCTTAATGACTGAGCCACCCAGGTGCCCCTTGTCAAGTTTTTTTAAAGGTAAGTGTTAGTCAGCTTTTAGTTGGACAAAGGCTTCTATGAGAGAACCAGTGAACTGGCTACCGTGTGGTCAAGAGATTTTCATGGTCAGATGTTGTCTTTGACAAAGTATACAAAACCTCCATTATTATTTTAAGGATCTAATCTTATAAAAATGAACCACAGTGACAACGTTCTGTGTAGCACAGCAATTCTGGTACATACAACACATAGCAAACCAGTCAGCTTCTGATCACCTCCAGGACAACCCCTGCTGGGCCTACGTGCTGGTGGGTTTGACTCGTGGAACATTGAGGTCAGCAGTGTTGGTCGGTGCATTAAGTATTAGAAAAGTATAAATACCTTCATACTTTTTAGACACAAAATAAGTATGTGCCAAGTTTGCTATTTTATTCTTGCTCCGCATGGTTTTTTTTGCATACCCCACTTTGGAAACCATGTCCTTTGAGTAGGATGAAGAGGATGGGTGCTTGGTTTTAGCAATACGGTCCTAAGTAAAACAGTAAAACTGACTGGGGTTACTGCTACTTCTGGCAACACTTGGTATAGTAGAGTCTTCATGCCCAAAATGTCTCACTGCAATACAATTCTTTTTTTTTTTTTTTTTAAGATTTTATTTATTTATTTGAGAGAGAGAGCATGGGGGGGGGGAGGGTCAGAGGGAGAAGCAGACTCCCTGCCGAGCAGGGAGCCTGATGTGGGACTCGATCCCGGGACTCCAGGATCATGACCTGAGCCGAAGGCAGTCGCTTAACCAACTGAGCCACCCAGGCGCCCTGCAATACAATTCTTAAGCACCAACTATATGCAGGCAATGGTTGTAACAATGACTTTCACATTGGAAGATGAGAATTGGAGTAAAAGAGAGGATGAAGAGATTGATATTACTAGATTATTTTTCTCACAAAATTCTTTTTTTTCTAGTTTTATTTTTTTTCATTTTTTAAAATTTAAATTCAGTTAATTAACATATAACAGATTATTGGTTTCTGAGGTAGAGGTCAGTGACTCATCAGTGACACCCAGTGCTCATTACATCACGGGCTCTCTCGTTAATGTCCATCACCCAGTTACTCCATCCCCCCATCCCCTCCCCTCCAGCAACCCTCAGTTTGTTTCCTATGATTAAGTCTCTAATGGTTTGTCTCCCTCTCTGATCTCATCTTGTTTTATTTTTTCCTCTCTTCCCCTATGATCTTCTGTTTTGTTTCTTAAATTCCACATATAACTGAGATCATATGATAATTGTCTTTCTCTGATTGACTTATTTCCCTTAGCATAATACCCTCTAGTTCCATCTACATCATTGCAAATGACAAGATTTCATATTTTTTGATGGCTAAGTAGTATTCCATTGTATATATATATATATACCTCATCTTCTTTATCCATTCATCTGTCGATGGACATCTGGGCTCATTCCATAGTTTGGCTATTGTGGACATTGCTGCTATAAACATTGGGGTGCAGGTGCCCCTTCGGATCACTACATTTGTATCTTTGGGGTAAATACCCAGTAGTGCAATTGCTGGATCATACGGTAGGTCTATTTTCAACTTTTTGAGGAACCTCCATACTGGTTTCCAGAGTGGCTGCACCAACTTGCATTCCCACCAATAGTATCACACAAAATTCTTAACCACCAAATCATAGAGAATAAAAACTCTTAGTGTTTGACAAGACCTCTAGGTGACAAAGAGATCTGATCTAACTCCTAGTCTTCAGGTACAAATTATATACATTTATTAATACACTTAATATTTTTTCCATAACTTTTAGCATATATTTTAGAACTGAGGTAAATGAGTTTCAAGGATTTACCAAAGATTACACTTACAGTTGGTGGTGAAGATTAGCTGATTGGTCAGGTTTTCTATCTCAAGTACTTCTCTTAAGAAGCTCTTCAGTTACTAAGATGAGGTATGAAATGCTTAAACAAAACACAAAACTCCCCCTGAAACAAAAAGTACAACAGGATTTGTGCCATCAGGGGAAAGCATGAATGTCCAGATGCTAAAGTCAAGGAACAGAGTATGGTGAGTTTGGAAATGACTGGGGTGTGAATTGCAACAGGAAAAGAATAGGCGAAAGAAGGAAGTCATTGAAAACATTTGTCTTCTTAGAACAAACAAGCATATTGGACCAGTGGCTCACAGAAAAACCCTAGAATTTCTTCAAGCAGTAACAGAGGAAAAGGATATCTTGTTGGTTGTTTGGAGATGATTATAAAATAGGCATTGGATGTAGGAGTCTGGAGCTCAGAAAGAAAGAAGAGCTCATGCTCTGCTTGGCCTCACAACAGAGCCCCTCTCTGCTCTCCCCTAAATATCAGTGGAGATATCCTCTAGACATCTCCTCTTTTCTTCCCTTCTCTCCTCTACACACACTCCCTGAATGTCTCCATTTAGTCCTAGGTCTGTATGTCATCTCTGATCTTGACACTGAGTTCCAGATTTGTGTATCTAGCTACCTACAATGGTATTTCCTCTTGCATGTCTTATAAGCATTTCAAATTTGATATGGCCAAAAAGAAAGTTCAGTAGTCCTTCCATCCCCAGTTTGCTCTTTTTAAAATATTTATCATCTCATTTTTAAAGATTTTATTTATTTATTTATTTATTTATTTATTTATTTGAGAGTGTGCAGAGCGAGAGAGAGAGCATGAGTGGGGGGGGGGGAGTAGGGCAGAGGGAGAGGGAGAAGCAGGATCCCCAGTGAGCAGGGAGCCAGACAAGGGGCTCAATCCCAGGATGCCAGGATCAAGACAAGCTGAAGGCAGACACTTAACCGGCTGAGCCACCCAGGCAACCCTACCAATCTCATTTTGTTAAAACCAAAAACATGGAAGTTTTGGCTGATTCTTTCTTTTCTCCCTCTGTTCCTCCCCTACCCCCACACCCAATCCATCTGATTCTTCCTTCTTTCAAAACACATTTCACATCTGTCCACTTCTGTCTCTGCTACACCAGCCTGGTCCAAGCCACCATCTTTTCATGCCTAGACTTCTTTATGAGCCTCCTACTTTTCCTCTTGCCCCATCACAATTTAATCTCTGCTCAGCAGCTAGAGTCATCATTATAAAACGTAAATCAGATTCGTCACTCCCTTGCTTAAAACCTTTAAAAAAACTTCCTGTCTCACATAGAAGAAGATCCATACTCCTTACCCTGGCTTGCAAGGTGTCATGTG
The DNA here is from genome assembly GCF_964656455.1 of Halichoerus grypus. Lineage (NCBI taxonomy): Eukaryota > Metazoa > Chordata > Mammalia > Carnivora > Phocidae > Halichoerus > Halichoerus grypus. Next base: position 80,142,558 of record NC_135714.1, on the reverse strand, counting down.
ATCTCTCCCATTCATTGCATCTTTGTCATCATTTTGAACTCTCCATTCTCTGTTTCCGGAACATGCCAAGTTCATTCCTCCTCAGAGCCATTGAACTAACTATTCCCTCAGTCAGAAATGCTCTTTCCTCAGATATTTCCATAACTGCTTTCTTTTGTCATTCAGGTCACAGCTCAGATATCTCAGAGTAACTCAAGTTGCCTCACTTCTTTAAAGTACTCAAACAAATCTGAAGTAATCAGTCACTCTATCACATCAATGTTTTTTCTCCATAGCCTTTTTGTTGTCTGATATAATCTTGTTTTATTTATTTGTTTTCTTCCTGTACTAGAATGTAGCAACAATGAGAATAAGGATTTCGTTAATTAGCCCTGTTAAAATAGTGTCTGGCATGATTTTCTTTTAAATACCAATCACATGCTCTAATTTAGTGCGCTGGAAGAGAGATCTTTAAAGACAGAATATCATAAGCCTCATTAAAAGTGTCTCATATCTAATGCTATTTGATGGGAAAAGGGGTCATATCCAACAACAGTTGTTTGGTAGTGGGAAAGAAGTCTAATGGAACAGCTGTTTGCTAAAGAATTTTAATAGCTTTCGATTTCTGATGCAAGGAATGAATAAAGAACCTTAAGGAGCTCTTCTGAGCATGTGCTATGCTGGTGATAGTGATAGGTTTACGTCCTCTCCCCCGCCCCGCCCCCCTTTGAAAGTAGAGCATTTCTATGAAATCTCTTGTGAGTGGAGACGGTGTAATATGATGAAGCAATTACCATTTATTTCGATGTGAACATTTTTTGAGCATTTCCAGACTCCCCAAAATAATCTCTCTTAGGCTTTTCAGATACCTTAGGACATATCTTGCTAACAGATGCACAAAATCAATTGAGATAAAGCACAAATACAGGCACAGTTCAAAGCTATGGCCCCTTGATGCTGAGATGCTGAGTGTAGTTCCGGGGGGGAAAGCGTGGTGGCGCTGCTGGAGGGCTGCTGCCTCCGTAGAGTGTCCCTGCAAAACAAAATGCTGAGCGCTATTTTCACTTTCACCTTTTTTTTATGAAAGCTAAAATCCTCTTCATATTTCTTTTGGTTAACTAAAAACAGGGACTAATGTAGGTCTTTTATAAAACCCAAGTGGAGTAACAAACTTTTTTATTTATTTATTTATTTATTTATTTAACAGAGAGAGCGCACAAGCAGGGGGAGCAGCATAGGGAGAGAAGCAGACTCCCCGATGAGCAGGAAGCCCCATGCAGGGCTCGATCCCAGGACCCTGGGATCATGACCCCAGCCGAAGGCAGCCACCTAACCGACTGAGCCACCCAAGCGCCCCAACCCAAACTTTTGAAAAGCCAGGGATACCAGTACATAGGAGATAAAACCATGGAAGGGAGTCAATTCATTTGTGAGGCTGATTATACTACAAGGGATTAGGAGAATAGAATACAGAGATAGTATTAAAATAGAAATTAAAGGACAAATACAGGTTAGAGACTTCTAAACTTAAAATCAATCATATAAAGAGATCAGTTACTATAAAATGTGATTCATGCTTTCAAGAAAATTTACAAAATAAAGGTGGCAGCAAACAGATAGTTGGATGGAATTCAAGGCCTGCTTCAACTCACCTCATGTATTCCTTCAGGCCAGGCCACTCAGTTTCAGCCCTTAAATAAATCCAACTGTAGAGTATCGCTTAAAAAATAGACTTCCTCAAGATTTAATGAGAAAACAAAGGAAGGAGTCATACAGCAAAACAACTCAAAACTCTGCTCTTTCGGCAAAGTTTCTCTTTCTGATAATTGCCTTATTCTTTCTTCAGGATCTCCTCAATCCTCTTTTTACCCTTCCCTCTTCTTCAGCCAGCTTGCATAGGGTTCGTAGCAAACCAAAATGGAATTGTCAGCCAAACTATGACCACCTATTTTTTTTCTCAAGTGCTTAGGAGAGTCTGTGAAGGAGTGTAGGTGGGAAGAATGGCTCAACTCTTACACCGCATATATTTGGAAAATGGAAAATAATCCAATGTTATCAGATTTGAGTTTTATGATGGGATTTAGGTGGAAATAAATCTGAGAAGGCAGCTCAGGGCGTGATCAACCTTGAATGCCACTCCAAAGCTTTTGCTTTGTGGGCTAATGGGGAATCTTGAAGGTTTTTCAACAGAGATGTTTCGTGATCAGATTCGTATTATAGTTAAGTCTGGAAACAATGTGAGTGATCAGTTAGAGAAATAGTCAACTGAAAATAACAACCTTGTAATAACTTTTAAAGTTGTAATAACTTTTGAAGTTAAAGTTATTCAATGACAAGAATATAAAATTGAATAATAAAAACAATATGAAGGAGACAATTTCTAAATACCTTTTAAATTCAAGAATCTTTAGAATTCGAAGTTCGGTTAGATGTAGATGGTTGAGAGTGTTCCCTTGTTTCTAGCTTAGGCAACCAGTAGGAGAGCAATGCGTTAAACTGAGTCAGGGAAAGTAAACAATGAAGAGCTGCGCTATTTTTGTGTGTATGTTATGATTTGTTTTTGTGGGTAGAGATAATGATTTAGATGTCAACCCAGACAAGTGTGAGTAGGAAAGCAACACGCCCACACGCAGATACACATTTGGAAATGCAGGTGTGAGGTTTAAAGGAAAGGTCAAAGCGAGAGGGAACTAGCTGTACAGAATGATGATGAAAGCTATGGAGGCAGATAAATGATGCACGAACCAAGTGTGAGCTGGAAGAAAATGATGCTAAGAAATGTACATAAGCAAGTATTACATTTAAGATATTTGTGCAAAAAGGGGCCCCTGGGTGGCTCAGTCGGTTAAGCGTCTGCCTTCGGCTCAGGTCATGCTCCCAAGGTCCTGGGATCGAGCCCTGCATCAGGCTCCCTGCTCAGTGAGGGGCCTGCGTCTCCCTCTCCCTCTGCCCCTCCCCCCACCCTGCTCACACTGGTACTCTCTCAAATAATAAATAAATAAAATTAAAAAAATATATATTTGTGCAGAAATAAGAGCAGAGAAACAGATTGACCAAGAGTTGTCAGGAGAAGGATTATTGATAAAAAGGAGACCATTGTTTCTCTATAAGTGAGAACAATGTGAGAACCTAGGAAAAAGAATTAGGTGAGTTGACAAGTGGACATGGAATTCTGATATACCATAGGTTTTTATTTTTTTTTATTGTTTTTTTTTACTCTTTTCTTGTAATGTTATGTTAATCACCACACATTACATCATTAGTTTTTGATGTAGTGTTCCATGATTCATTGTTTGCGTATAACACCCAGTGCTCCATGCAGAAATACCATAGGTTTTTAATCACAAATTTTAATTAGAACAAAATGTTCACCGTTGTGAGCCCTAACTATAAAGAAGGGGTGGGTGGGGAGGGGAGGGAGTGAGGGAGAAACTTTAGTTCTGACAGTAGGATAGACAGAATCTCCATTCTCAAGGCCCCTTTGTACAAGTCCAGAAATCGAAATTAGACCTCTCTGCTTTCTCCATATATTCTTGATCAGGGGTCAGCAAAATGTTTACCATCAGTAAGGATCCAGATAGTAAATATTTTAGGCTCTTTGTGGGCCACGTTATCTCCATCTCAATGACTCAATTTCGCTATTATAGAGCAAAAGCAGCTGTAGACAATATATTTTAAAAAGGGCACCTCTGTGTTCTAATAAAATTTTATTTACAAAAACAGATGAGAGGCTGGATTTGGTCCACAGGCTAAAGGTTTCTGAGCCCTACTCCCAGTCGTTCCATGTCCATGAGATCGATATCTGGTAGCTTGAGGCAAGTTTGATCTTGGTATAACTATTATCTAACTATAAATCTCCTGTGGAGCTGGTTTGCTTTTGTATAGATAAAAATCACTTTCATCTTCAGATTTTGATCTAGATGTGGTAATCAGTCTGTGATCTTTGAAGATCCAAAAAAATGAGATGGTATTGTTAAACCAGGAAGGTACTTTTGGTTTTGTTGAGGTAAAGATCTCTATGATTAACTGAATAGCTATAGGCCTTTTGATATGCCTTGGGATCTTGACAACTTCATGCAGTTTTTGTAGCTCCTTCATTTTCTTTTTACTCTCTAATTGATCAAGCAACCTATGTTAACAAATAGACCAATCCCATTGATATGTTTGCATTACTTTACAATTTGCTTACATGCCATTATTAATCACTATAATTACAATGGGCTCAGAACACTCAAAATGAATTACTGTTATTTTTTCACTATTCAACTAAAATTTCCTGTGTACTTTATTCAATTAAGCTCTCTCCTTTAGTTGTATTTAAAAATACAATATGCATTTATTCATTCATTGAAATCTCATTGAATGCCATGTGTCAAGAAGAATGCAATGTGTTGGAAATACAAAGATTATGCTGCTCAATCTCTGCCCTCGAAATACTCTGTCAAGAGATAAGAGCCTCAAGGAGGGAGTGGTCACAGTGTTGAATACAGCAGAAAGATCAAACTTGAGCAGAGATTCCATTGGGTTTAGCAGTAAGAAAGTCATAGGTGGCCCCAGAGGGCAGTTTCAGTAGAATTTTAGTGGAAGTGGGCATACTCTTAGGTTCTCCAAACTCTCACCTATGCCACGATGCCCAGATTCCCAACACCACCACCCAAGGGCACGGTCTTTTTTTCTCAACAGAGTTAATATGATGAACTCTTCCTTTACTTTCCAGGTAGATTGGATCTCAGAGCTGTATCAGTTGAGGTTTTCAGCTGTAAGCAATAAGACCAGTTCTGCTAGGCATCAGCAGAAAAGGATTATAGTAAAGAATATTGGATCTCTCTCAGAATCTCTGGAAAGAAAGGCGAAACAATCTTGGAAGCTACATAAATAGGAACTAAGTTGGAAGTCTGAAGCCAAGCTAGTCCTATAAAGACACCACTGCCCAGATACTGCATCTTTTTTTTCCCTAAGACTTATTATTTTATTTTATTTTATTTATTTTTAAATTTTATGTATTTATTTATTTGACAGAGAGAGAGAGAGTACGAGCACAAGCAGGGGGAGCAGCAGGCAGAGGGAGAAGCAGACTCCCCACTGAGCAGGGAGCCCGATGCAGGGCTCTATCCCAGGACCCTGGGATCATGACTTGAGCTGAAGGCAGACCTTTAACCGACTGAGCCACCCAGGTGCCCCAAGACTTAATTTTTTTAGAGACGTTTCAGGTTTATAACAAAATTGGGAGGAAGGTTCAGAGATTTCTCATATTCCTTTTCCCCTCACATACATAGCCCCCCATTATCAAATCGCTCACCAGAATGATATATTTTTTACCAAATATGAACCTTTGTGTCACATCAAAATCACCCAAAGTCCATAGTTTAACTTAAGTTTCACTCTTGGTGTTGTAAATTCTGTGGGTTTGGACAAATGTATAATATGTAATGTATAATGAACATATATTCATCATTATAAAATCAGAGTATTTTCATTACCCTAAAAATTTTCTGTGCTCTGCTTATTCACCTCTGCCTCCTCTGACTTGTAGTGCTCACTGACTTTTTTATTGTCTCCATATTTTTGCCTTTTTGAAAAAGTCATATAATTGTAATCATACAGTATGTAACCTTATCAGATTGTTTTCTTTTACTTAGGAATATGCATTTAAGATTCCTCCATGTTTTTTCATAGTTAGATAGCTCATTTTTTTTTAGTGCTGAATACTGAAGGACATCTTTGTTGCTTCCAAAATTTGGCAATTATAAATAAAGCTGCTATAAACACCTGTGTGTAGATTTTTGTGTGGTCATAAGTTTTTAACTTCTTTGGGTAGAAACCAAAAAGCACAATGGCTGGGTCATTAGGTAAGAATATGTATAGCTTTGTAAGAAGTTGCCAAACTTCCAAAAGTCTTCCAAAGAGCGGTACCATTTTGCATTCCCACCAGCAATGTATGAAAGTTCCTGTTGCTTCACATCCTCTCCAACATTTGGTGGTGTCACTGTTTTAGATTTTGGCCATTCTAATAGGTGTGTAATAGTATCTCATTATTGTTTTAATTTGCAATTCTTTAATAACATATGATGTGGTTCATCTTTTTATATGCATCTTTCTGATCTGTATACCTTCTTTGGTGAGATGTCTGTTCAAGTCTTTTGCCCATGTTTTAATTAGGTCTTTTGTTTTCTTATTGTTTAGTTTTAAGAGTTCTTTGTATATTTTCAATAACAAACCTTTCTCAGATGTGTCTTTTACAAATATTTTCTCCCAGTCTGTGGTTTGTCTTATTCTCTTGAATTTTTCTTTTTCAATTTGATTTTTTCAAATATTATATTGCTAAAATAACTTTCTTTGGCTAGTATTTGCATAAGATAGATTTTATCTTTTAAATATTTTTTAAGCTGTTGTGTGTGGTCTTTAATGGATTGTTAGTGGCATAGAGCAAACATTTCGTACAAACTGATAATCTCAATTATTAATATTTCTGGTGTGTCTGCACTTATTTTTACTAACTTAGTTTATATTTTATGCCTATTATTCCTTTTTGAGATTGCTTAAAAAATTTTTTTTTCTGGCTTCTCTTGATCCAAAAGTTTTCTATTCTCCACTTTTCATCTGCTGAGTCATTTATTGCTGATTATATATTTTGTCTTTTAGCTGTAATCCTTAGTTTTTTAGCATAATATTTAACTACAGATTTTTCTTACAGATTTTACATTATTTGGTGTTTCCATCCTTCTCCAAACACAAAAATGATCTTAGCATGCTTCAATTATCCATTATTATCCTCTTCAGTCTTACAATTGCTTGATTTTTTAAAATACAAAAGTAGTGAATTTTCTTATACAGTACTGATTAATTTATTTTCATTAATTTTTAATACACCATTAAAAAAAATCTCATACATCCCTGCTGGTTTTATTTTAGTTACTGCTGAAAGACATTTTTTATTAGTTCTTTTAGTGAGAATCCATAAGTAGTAATCTCTCTTAGCCTTTGTATATCTGAAAATGTAATTATTTTGCCTCATTCTTGAATGATAGTTTGACTGGATATAAAATATCAGGTTTGTAAATTTTTTCCCTCAGTACTTTAAAGCTATTACTTTATTGCCTTCAGTTGCCTTTTATTTCTTCAGGAGAGGCCTGCTATGGGTTAAAATGTGTTCCTTTTCTCTTTCTGGTAGCTTTTAATATTGTTTATTCTTTTTTAAAAATTCAGGTTTATTGAGGCGTATTGTACATACAGTGAAATTCACTCTTTTCATGTGTATAACTCAATAATATAGAACATTGCCATCAACCCCCAAATTCTTTCATGCCCCTTGTTATTCAACCCCTCCCACATCTCCAATCTCTGACAGTGATCTCATTACTATCTATGGATTTCTCTTTTCCAGAATGTTACATAAATGGGATGATATAGGATTTTATGTTTGATTTCTATTTTATTACAATATTTGGAGATTTATTCATGTTGTTGTATGTATTATACTCTGTGTGTTTTTATTGCTAAGTTGCATTCCACTGTATGGATGTTCCACAATTGATTTATCCACTCACCATCCACCAGTTGATGAATTTTTTAGTTGTTTCAGTTTGGGGGCTATTATAAATAGATCTTCTATAAACATTCTCTTACAGAAATTTGTGTAGATGTATGCTTTTATTTCTCTTAGGACAATATTTAGGAATGTGATTTCTGGTTCATACAGACATGTTTGTTTTATTTTGTAAGAAATAGCAAAGATATTTTTGAAAGTGGTTGTCCAATTTTACATTCCTACCAAAAATATAGGAGAGTTCTAGTTACTCCTTGTACTTTAGCCACACTAGTAGTGTGTAGATGTATCTCATATTTTTAATCTTTATTATTTTTTTAAAAGATTTTATTTATTTATTTGACAGAGAGAGACACAGTGAGAGAGGGAACACAAGCAGGGGGAGTGGGAGAGGGAGAAGCAGGCTTCCCCTGGAGAAGGGAGCCCGATGAGGGGCTTGATCCCAGCACCCTGGTATCATAACCTGAGCCAAAGGTAGACGCTTAATGCCTGAGCCACCCAGGAGCCCTTTTAATATTTATTCTTAATGTTGTATATATTCATTAGGATATGCCTGGGTATGAATTAAGTTTCATTTTTTTACATGGTGTTTAGCGTGTTCTTGATCTGAGGACTGTCTGTCTTGAGTTTGGAAATTTCTCAGGTATTTTTTCAAGAATTGTTTCTCTACCATTCCCTTCACTGTTAGAATACTTATTAGACAAAGAGTAAAGCTTCTCAGTCTCTTACTTGATCTCTCTTTTTAGATAAATATCAACCCTTAACTCCACTATTTATTTTCTTTTTAAATAAATCTCTTTATTTCTAATTTCTACTTTTTGTGTGAATTTCTCAATGTTATCTTTAAGTTTGCTAATTCTCTTTTTTGTATCCATTATATCCTATATTGAGTTTTATTTCATTGATTTAATTTTAAAAATCCCAATAACTTCATTTTTAATTTCTGCAAGTTCTATGGTTCTCTTTTTCTTTTATTTTTGTCTTCTTTGTTCAAATATCTTTTTCTTTTTTTAAAGAAAACTATGTCTTCTTTATATCAATGAACTTGCTAAACATTTAAGTATCTTTGTTAAACTATTCTCTAAAATTAATTTCATCTGGGATGGATTCCTCTGTTGATTTTATTGCTGTTGTTCTTAGATACACACACACACACACACACACACACACAAATATATGTATTTTGAAATTTTACTTTGCATTTCTATCTCGCTCTCTCTACTTCTGTGCTCACCCCTGCTTGTCTGGTGGTTGTGTGGTTGCCTCTGCCTAGATCCCTAGGCCAAAAAGTTTTATAATAGAGTTTGGAGTTCTTAGCATGTGTTGATTTAGCAATACTGCAGATCTATTCATCAAGCTGCCTAATCGCTTGCTTTTTTTTCACAAAGAGCTGTGCCTGTTGTTCTCTCTGCTTAGGCCTGAAGCTCCACATATACTATGACAAAAGCAGCAGATACAACAGTGTTTTTTCATTTCCTTTTAGAAGGTGAGTTCCACTCCAGGCCCTCGCTTTGATCAGTGGATATGGTTTCAGTTCTCCATCTTGCATAGAATATTTTTTGTCCTTGTTAGCCTTCAGTAACAAAATCCTAGCCACTAATGCTTACTTTTGGGTTTAGAGTCTAGCAGAACTTCTGGCATTTCTCTTCTATTTCTCATCCATGGAGACTTATCTCATGTTTGAGTTTGACTACGTCTTTTTGGTTTTCTCTCTTAATGTTTTTATGTATTATTGATTCATTTTTAGTGCTACGTGGGTACATACAAGCCTAAACTTACAGTGTCATCTTAACTGTAAATCTCTCAACACTCTTTTAAAGCCTAGTACTTCATGCTTGCTCTGCACACGAAAAATGCATGATGAGAAAGCACACTTAGAAAGATTCTCTCTGCTTACGTGACACTTTTCACTGATATGAGAAGTTGTTCTGTCCAACCTGTATGTGGAAAGAAAATCATACATTGAGCAGAAAGATAAGGTTGCATAATTTTCTCAAAAGTTTCTTAGTTTCTCAAAAGTAAAATTTTTATTTTATGGCATCATTATTATGGCCATTCATTTGTGTGGCTCTAGAAATTCTAAAAATGTCATGTACATCCATAAAAAATTATACTCTAAAGTTAAAATAATTGATCGTCCAATCCTTAGGGTAATCTACCATAAATCTCCCTAGTACTGTTGGACTGCATAGTAGTTAGCTCCTATTTTTATTCATTTTATTTATAAACCTTTCAATTATTTGTGCTATATTTTTAAGTTCTAGTTTTTTTCCTCTTTTTTAATTTTTTTTTATTTGTGAATATAAGAAGTTTAGCTCGTGGGCCTAAAAATAAGGAGCCCTTTATATTAACCAAAATGTGCCAATAATTAGAAAATTAATGTCACTTTAATTCTATATTTCCTTGCTAGTAAAATACGACATATTAGTTTTTATTACTGCTCTAACAAATTACCACAAACATACTGCTTAAAACAATATGAATTTATTATCTTACAGTTCTGGAGGTCTAAGTCCAAAATGGGTCTCATTGGACTAAAATCTAGCATTGCTGTATTCCTTCTGGAGGCTCTGGAGGACATTTCCTTGTCTTTTCCATCCTCTAGAAGCTGCCTGCATTATTTGTGTAGTATGGGAGCATAGTATCTTCAAATCTCTCTCTGACTCTCCCTCTTGTACTTATAAGCATCCTCATGATTACACTGGGTCCACCTAGATAATGCAGGATAATTTCCACATCACAGGTTCATCTGATTAGCAGCCTTAATTCCATCTGCAACCTTAATTCCTCTTTACTATGTAACCTAATTTATTCACAGGTTCTGGGGATTAGGATGTGGCCATCTTTGGGGAATCATTTTGCCTACCACAGAAAGTATTATCATTTCAAGTCAGAAGGAAAAATAAATTAGAGGATATTGAAGTAAGTGGGCTTCTTGGAAAATCAGAAATAGGGCTATTGACTTTACTCTTAATGTAATCAAAATAGCTAAATCAAAGGCTTAAGTTTTATTAAACAAAATCACAAATGTATAAGAAAAAAATGAGTGACTGAGGTAGACATTTTAAAGAATATCATGAAAATTAGAAGTCACTAAATGAACAAATCTAAAGTTAATGTATAAGCATGTATTTGGAAAAATTATCTTAAATATAGTAAACAGTAGTAGAAAATAACTAGAAAAGATTTTGTGACACATTTGCTAAACAATTGTTCAGTCTCTAATATAAAAAGAGCCCTTAAATCAATGGGAAAAGGGCAACTGGCCCAAGAGAAAAATAGAAGTGGCAAACACATAGGAGAATCAAAGGAAATATGAATGGATAGATACCAAACATATAATTTTTTTCTTATACTTTGAATATGTTTGATTTTATAATTCAGAAACAAATTTTTTTAAAGATTTTATTTACTTATTTGAGAGAGAGAGAGAGAGAGAATGAGTGTAGGGTAGGGCAGAGGGAGAAAGAGAGAGAGAGAAGCAGACTCCCTGCTGAGCAGGAAGCCTTAGGCATGGGGCTTGATCCCAGGACCTAGAGATCATGACCTGAGCCAAAGGTAGACGCTTGACCGACTGAGGCACCCAAGCCCCCAGAAACAAATTTTTAATGTAGGTTTTATACTAGGTAACTTGTAAGAGTCCTTCCTGTTCTATCAAGGATCCTAAATTTTGTAAGTGTTCTGTGAGATTGCTACTTGTATCAGAGCAAAATGATAGTATATAAGTACTGAATAATGCATAAGAAGCTTAACTACAAAAATGATCAGAAGTTTTTATATCTTGCCAAACTTACAGAACTATTTTTTTCCATTGGATACATTAAAATATAAAAACAAATATCCCAGTGATTACTTTCCACTAGTAATTCAGAAGATAGCCTCATTATCATATATTAACATTTTAAACTGTAAACCAAGATTACAGTGAGGATTTTTTTATACTTTTAGAAAATTACTTAAAATTAAAAATTAAGTTTTTTTTCCGCATGTTAGCTAGTCACTGAGAACATTACCACAATGGTTTGTTTGGTAGGTATTCAATAATTAAAATTTGGTGAAATATTTTTTAATTAAGTTCTCTCTACCTTATTTGCAATTTGCTTTGTTTTTTATGCAGTGGCAAAATGCAAATGTTTCCATGGGAACTTTCATATTCATAGTCATAAAAATATTCTCAAATCCTATGGGATTTATTAGTAACATCAAATTTGTCTTAATTTTATCAAGTTTGTGTGGCCAGTGGGAGCTATTTAAATAATTGCATGCTTTTGGGGGGGAGTTTATCGTTTTATTACTTTTACCAAGTCAAATGCTCTCATAAAAGTAATGTCTTTTTTTTTTTTTTTCAAGCCAAGATAGACAAAATAATTATAGCTTTCAGGTTTCAGATAAGGGATATATTCTTGAAGGTAATTACTACAGTTTCAAAACAGAGACTGATCTAAAATGATAATGCAAGATAATTTTACTTTCATGATCCTGTATTGCTCTTTTAGCATTAACATTTTGGTTTAAATTCTTGAACATAATTCATTTGATATGCTTGTTTTGTAGATGTTTTTTTCCCTGGAGGATTTTTCAGAATATTGCATCAGCCTGTGTTTCCCAGTTCTCACATCTGAATTTGAAAAGAGGCTCCCAAAGAGATTATAGCTAAGTGAGACCTCATTATTTATACATACTTAGTTTGAATATATGCCCTAGGATTTGAATCTATTTATCATCATCTCTTTTCTGACCCCAATTATCAAGATAGTTCAATATTTTCCACAGTCATCATTTTTAGTAACTGAAAGAGAAATAATATATTTTTAAAGGCACACCTGTCACTATCAGAAATGCAACTGATTCTATCTTCATTGAAACTGTAATTAGAAAAATAGTGACTTGTGCTTCTCTGTGTAATCACATATACACTGTGTTACATTTCTTGAAAATAGTTGGAGTATTTTAGTACACAATTTTTCACAATTTTCTAATTAGACATCAGCACAAGTGAATTACTCTTCTGTAGATGTTGCGTAGATCCTGTCTGCTTTACAAACAGATGTCTGTGTCTATTGTCTTCAAATTGTCAATGATAATAGTAAAATAGCATATTACAGATGCAAAACTTCCTCTTTGCCTTTTGAAACACCCCTATTTAACTAATTAAGATTCCATAAACTTTCTAATCACCTAGGTTTTCTCAATGGATCTAACATGTGTCGGGAGGATGGTCAGGGCTTTATGAATTCGTGATCTTTTAGATCTGAGATATTTTAAAAATACAGATGTTAAAATTTTTATTTTCACTGTAGCCTGGCTTATCATATTTTAGACTTGTTCTATTAAAAAAAAGTGTGTGTGTGTGTGTGTGTGTGTGTGTGTGTTAACTATGGTTTAGGTCTAGAGGCAAAATTCAGAAGTTCATACAAATACTGATTTTCCAAACTGTGAGTTACATGGTAGTAGTGACTTATTTATTAAAATTACATTTAAAGCAGCATTGCAGTCAGAACTACAAAATGGAAAATCTTTCACATTTACTCTGGCCAGTTCAATATCGAATGATTTGAAGATAGATGTTTAAATGTCAATGGGTCAGATTTTAAGGATAAGAAACTTATTTCATCTACAGTTTTATAGCTTACCAAACTCCACTTTATGTAACACCTGCCCCTTTTATTCTGATAATAACTAAAACTTTCTCTCACTTGAGAAATTGCTGCACCAGTTTTTCTTCACAAGGTGGTAGTGAGGAGGAATTCTCTTGGGACCAAGTCTCTTTTAGGGCATGGGGAGTGTCAGGTAATCTTACCGTTCCCATGGGCTGCCACAGACACAAGAAACCTGGCTGAGGACCTGCTGATTTTGCTGGAACTGCTCTGCACTTTTGTTAGATTGGCTTTTTCCTTACTAGTCTCCTAAAGATTGTTGGTCTGAGACAATTTTTGAAAGAACCAGCTTTCTTGTAGGCTGCCATATGAATCAGGAAAGTAGAGGTGGAGTTTTACGGAGGGAGTGGGAGAAGTGACACTGAGAGGCAGGTAGACATTTAGGTTTACCTGACAATTCTCTGGCATAGTGTCACAGGTATGAAGGTCCAGCTCCATGGATGTATACGACACTTCAAAAAGGTCAGTTGCTGTCACAACTGCACCAAGAGTTAGAGGCATTTGGTAAGAAAAAGTCTGTATAGGGAAAAATGATTTGTTCTTTTCCCAATGAGTTCACTTTGCATCAGTGAAAGATGTAACAGCCCTGTTCTCACTTGGAAGCCATGATAGATAATAAGGTTGCAGGCCTGTCTCAGACACCACAAAAAGACAATGGCTGGGGAAATTGAACAATAGGTCATCTCAATGATTCTCAACCAGTGTCATATCCTAGCAATGCAGAGCAACGTAGGGAAGCATGGCTGAGAAACTGGTGGGCATAAGAGTTCCTGGAGCCTCTCAAGCAGTGGCCATCTTCTTACTGCCCAGACCAATTAGGTCAACTTTTCATTGGATGCCAAAGTCTTTATTGCATTTACCACAACTGCACTAAAATTATAATTAGATAAAATATGTGTATAATCATTGGTTGAAATGTCTTTCTCTCTCATTAAATGGTAAATTCCTTGAGGGTAGAGAGTATGATTGTCTTACTGCTACAAACCCAGTGACAGGCAAATAGTTGATAGTCAATATATTCTTGTGGAACAAATTAATGGTAAAATGGGTAGAAGGAAAACTACCCTGCAGCTTCTCAAGTCTTTTTCATAAGATGGAATATAACTTATCTTCTACCCCCTTGTTCTTCAAATCTGCTCTTCTTATATTCATTAATACAGTGAATGACATTATCACTTCTCCCAAATTAGAAAGCTTAGAGCCATCCCTTATTCCTCTTTCTTCCCCAATCTATGTATAATTGACCTTCTAGTTTTTTCATTTTGTTTACATTGTGTCTAGATTTTGATTCTCCTCCCTTCATAATGCCATGATCTTGATCTAGGCTTTTATTATCTAGTATCTGAAATATTGCAATGGCCACTTAATGGAACTCTAAGCCACTGATTTCTACTCATTTCAATCTATACTATGCCATTGGTGGTATCTTCCAAAACACTGGTGTGTGAATACCTTTCTGCTTCTAATTTTTCATTGGCTCTCTATTAATTAAAAAATAATCTTGTGTCACTTAAAGAGAGGTCCACAATGGGAGTGGACCTCCCTAAGAATATTTGCAAATTCGTGGGTGCATTTTTGGTTGTCATGTGATTGGGATTACTATTGACCTTTATTGGGCAGGGGTCAGGGAAGCTAAATGTCCTGCAATGCATGGACAGTCTTACTTAATGAAAAATTATTTCATATCTTGCACAATTTTTAAATGTCTCCAGAGAAATTCATGTAAGTGGAAAGCCTGTTTAAGCATCTAAACAGCAGTTTTATAGGAATGAAAGTATTGTGTAAATCAAGGGAAGTATGTACTTAGTTTTGTTCAGAACTTTACAAAAGTTGTTTGTCATTTTGGAGAATCGTGTTATCGATGGCGGATGCTGTTTGGGTATTTGGGTTGCCAAAAACGCATCCACATTTCTGGCTGTCACATTTATGGTGAATCTATAGATAGATGCAAGCTGCTGACTACTTCATGTTTTCTAGTGTAGTTGTGCCTGAGCCTTGACATACTGAAATACATATTATTTTATTCTAAATTCCTTTTCTTTCTCTTGTATATATGACATTAAAATATTATATTGATTTTGTTGGAACCACGTATAGATCAATTTTATTATCCATGAGTTTCATTCAGGAGAGTGACAAGAACAAATATTTGTTTATAGTAAGAATAATTTGGTTTAAAATCATATGTGAAGCAAGATCTCAGATTTATTCACACTATGCTCAGGTGATCAAAGAAAATGGTATTTCTTTATTTTCTTTAGGGCTGATTTGATAAGCCTTCACTTACTGTGTAGTGGGTAAAAGAAAATCTAAATTTAATCTTAACCTGTAAATGTAATCCAGCAAAATAATTTTAAACATCCCTTTGGATAAAATGTGTAGTGTTTTATAGGATGCTTAGTCTCTCAGATTTCTTCTCCCTCCACCATTACTCTCTGAGAGGATCTGGGCTGGGAAGAAAGGGTGGTGCAGCTCACAGGACCTTGTAGTGGTAAGAGGAGTTCCTTGCTCCCTATCTAGATGATCTCATCCTGTCCATTGGCTTTTAATACTATCTATATGCTACAGATAATCTGTAGACTGACCCTTCGTCTCCAACTCCATATTGTCCTGCTCTGAAAGTTCAGATGTATAGCCATCTCCCAACTTCATATCTCCACTTGGATGTCTACCTGGCATCTCAAATTTAACATTGCCAGGACAAGACTCTTGATTCTACCTCTCCCCGAATTCACTCATCTCCCACCAAATCCTCCCATGTCAGTAATGGCCATTGTACCCCAGTTGCTCAAACCAATAGCCTCCATTCCTCTCTTTGCCTCACATCCTAGTCAGATTCATCAGCAAGGCTTACTGGCTCTACTTCCAAAATATATACCAAATCCAACACTGTTTACTATCTCTGCTGTTATAACTACGCTTTTGTCATTTCTCACTTGAAATACTAAAACTGGTTCTTGACCAGTTGCCCTGTTTTTACTTTTGTCCCTTATAGTCCACCCTTCATACAACACCCAGAATGATCTTTCTAATAGGTAAATCAGATCATGTCACTCCTCTTCATGCAACCCTTCAATGATTCCCCATTGTAATCAGAATAAAATCCAAACTCTGTACCATGGCCTGCAAGGTTCTGTATCTTCTCCCTCTGCCTCCCTCTCTGATTTCATCTTCTGCCACTGTCCTCATTCGCAGTGCTCTAGCTTACTTCAGATCCTCCCCAGATCTGTATGTGCTGTCTCCTTCTCACCATTTAGGGTTCAAGTCAAATATCTCTTCTTCAGAAAGTTCTGCCTGTCTTTTTTATCTCTGTATTCCCACATCAAACCATCTAGCTATTAAAAAAATATATGTTACTTGGGCTAACCTCTATGGTGAAAAGGGTGAATGAGTATTCTCCTTGGACTGGTGAGCATTGAGGTGCAACTTTTGGGAGGATGGGATTGCATCCACTACTGAAGCCTGGTCATTTGCTCTGGGCCTTTAAGTTTTCTCACAGAGTGTCCTTTCTGTGGTCCCAGGCTAGGCTGGTTTACTGGTACTCTCAGCACTTTCAGGTTCCCTCTCAAAAGCATTCAGGATATTTTGAGGTTGCTGTAGGACATGCATAAGCCATGAGCAGCCAGGAGATATGCCTCAGTTTATTTATGTGGCCATCATCTATCCCCACCTCCATATCATGGTTCCTATGCTGTGTTGTTGGACATTGCATTGAGTAAAGGGTGGGGTTCATCTAGGCCTGTGGCCTCCCCGACACTGCTCCTCAGGAGTGAGTCCCTAGATCTAATGCCCTTGGTCTTTATAATTTCTGTTTCAATGTTTCTAAATGATTTTCCTTCTCATGTTCCACCCTCCACCTGCAATCCCTCTGCTGTCTCAAAGCAGGAACTGGGAGGAACGAGGAAACACGCTCCTGGTTTCACTCTTCCTGTCTCGTCTTTCTGTATAATGCACAAGACTCTTCCCACTTAACCTTCCTGTCTGGATTGCCTTTCCCTGACACAAACTGTATAGGCTAGCTTTTGAAATTTTGGGGAGAGAGATCAAGGAATTTAGTAAGTCCTTTTTTCTCTCTTATAAAACCTGACTCTTTCAATTACTACCTTCCTAAAGAAGTCAAAAAAGTCTGCTTTGAGGCTTAAACCTAATCAAAGGCCACTTTATCTTATGTTATCTCCCAAATTATGGTATGATAAGCCTCAAGGCTTGACTTTGGAGGTGCAAGCATGCAAAGGAATATGCTTTAATGGAGACATTAAAATACATTGATTTAGTATTTGTAAAATATTATCCCTATTGAGGTTTCTAGAGGGAAAGAGAGTGGGGAGATGGGTTAGCCTGGTGATGGGTATGAATGAGAGCATGTATTGCATGGAGCACTGGGTATTATACACAAACAATGAATCATGGAACACTACATCAAAAACTAATGGTGTAATGTATGGTGATTAACATAACATAATAACATTTTTAAAAATGTAAAAAAAAAACAGGTAAATTCTCAATGACAAATTAAAAAAAAATATTATCCCTACTACATGGACAAAGCACATCATAACCTGATCTCAATCTGCTTTATGATCTTATCCTTGTTTCCTGCTATGTTACATCCGTTACACAAACCCTATTCTTTAGACACAATAATTGTCTTTACATTTTCTGAACACAATACAACTCATGAATTGGCATAGCCATTTATTTTGTCTAGAGCATCCTTCTCCAACTTATTCTCTGCCTGGCAAAGTCTTTCTTATCCTTCCAGATTTAGCTCAAATGCCATCTCCCAGGGAAGCCTTTTCTGACCAACTTATCTTCTATAATGTCATAGCAATATGTAAATATCACCACTGTGGCATGCATCACATTATAATTATTTCTTTATCACTACTTTGTTTAGCACTTCAATAGCAGGGGCAGAGTTTTACTCATCTTTTTATCATCAGCCCCTATAATTCTGACTAAACATATTTCTTCTGTTCTTATTTAATTCAGACAGGAGGCCAAATTTAGTCTTACATAGGAAAAGTTTACTGAATTCCTACAATGATGTAATTCTTCCTTTAATTTGCCACATAAGAATGTGAAAGCAACAATGAATAAGTAAGAAGATAGTTTTATAAATCTAATATCTTTTCTCACATTGCCTCTTTCCTATTTTTATGCAAATGATAAAGATTTCATGTTCAGAAAAAAACTGTGATGAATTTTTAAAAACCCACAATTTTATACAAACTTCAAAAAGAATTGCAAACTGATATTTTAAAAAATCCCACATATTCTATTCAATGTTAATAAACAATTAGAATGTTTTGGAAAAAATAAAGTATTCCAATTGGGCTTCATTGGATGAATATGCTGAACTAGAGAAAGAAAGATCAAGATAGCAACGAATTGTACAATTTAAACATCAATTGACAAAATAAAAGGTTTTTGTTACAGGAAAAGAAAAGTCAGATAAGAAGCCTGTGGAATTATGTCCTATCTTCTTTCCTTCATTTCCTTCTTTCATAGTGAACAAAAGCAGAACGTGTCTATCACAAGTAGGGAAAGGTATGCGTGTAAAAGTCAGCACTCAAGGGAAGGC
This sequence comes from Halichoerus grypus, assembly GCF_964656455.1. Lineage (NCBI taxonomy): Eukaryota > Metazoa > Chordata > Mammalia > Carnivora > Phocidae > Halichoerus > Halichoerus grypus. The sequence continues at coordinate 80,123,792 of NC_135714.1, read as the reverse complement.
TGTGCTCTCAAGAATTTAAAGCTGGAGCTTGGAGATGGTGCCTTTTCTTTAATGCCTTGTGTTGTTGTATTCAATCAAAACATTTTTGCTTTAACCCACTCCCAATGTAGCCTTGTGGCTATTTCTTTTCTTACTTGAACTTTAGAATCAGAACAGATTGCTTTTTTACCTTTGCATAACTCAGCAACTGTAAAAATGCAACATTTTCTTTAAAAGATGTTAGCACATGCCTGGGACATGTTTAGGTTTTTACCTAGGTCTCTGTAGTGGGTTAAACAGTGTTTCCCCCAAATTCATGTCCACCCAGAACCTCAGAATGTAACCTTATTCAGAGATAGGATCTTTGCAGGTGTAATTAATTAAGGCTCTTGAGATCAGGTCATATTAAAGTAGAGTAGGCCCTAAATCCAATGAGAGGTGTCCTAATAAGAAGAGATGAAAACACACAGATATATGGACAAAGCCAAGTGAAGACGGAAGCAGAGATTGGAAAGAAGCAGGACTACAAACCGAGGAACAGCAAGGATTGCCGGGGGTCACCAGAAGATTGGACAGGAAAACAAGGATCCTTCCCTAGAGCCTTCAGAGGGAGCACTACCCTATCCACTCCTTGATTTCAGTCTTCTGACCTCCAAAATAGTGAATGAAAAAATTACTGTTGTTTTAAGCCAGCAAGTTTGTGGTGATTTTTTTTTTTTTTTAACAGCAGCTCTAGAAAACTAATTGTATAGTAGATAATTCTTAGTCCCCACATTATCTAAGAAAGCAGGGAGACCAGGGATTTGGAGGGGAGAAGAGTCCTTCCTTCTGTGAACTCTCCTATTATGATTGGCAACAATGTAGTCCTCTTCTTTCTCTTCATCCAATTGGTAGCCAATCTATGGATGACTGTTGCCTTGTTGCCTTGGGAATTAAGGAATTGCAAAGCATCTCTGAAACCATTCTGAACTAGATAGTATCTGAGAACTGAGTAAACAGGTTTCCTCAAGTTTTGCTCAACTGCTTCCAAAGATTGTAGATGCTATAGTCACAGCCTCTGGCAGGGTAGCTTGTGCACTGCACACACCACCCTCCCCCCCCGGGTAGTATTCATCTTAACGTCAGTGTGCAGAAGAATCCAACAGTGCACAATGTGAGCACACATATATGGCTATTGTGATTCATAAAATACAATTTCATCTAAAAGCATTATGTGACTTAATGGCACTTGTTTGTTATTATGTTTCTCTCTGTCATTGGATTTATTTATTTTTAAAGATTTTATTTATTTATTTGACAGAGAGACACAGCGAGAGAGGGAACACAAGCAGGGGGAGTGGGAGAGGGAGAAGCAGGCTTCCTGCTGAGCAGGGAGCCCAATGCGGGGCTCGATCCCAGGATCCTGGGATCATGACCTGAGCCGAAGGCTTGACGCTTAACCAACTGAGCCGCCCAGGCGCCCCTGTCATTGGATTTATTTAGCTATCTATTTATTTATTTTAAAGGTTTTATTTTTAAGTAATCTCTTTACCCAACATGGGGCTCTCACAATCCTGAGATCGAGAGTTGCATGCTCTACCGCCTGAGCCTGCCAGGCACCTCTGTCATTGGATTTTTAAATTATAACTAGTACCCTGTAAGCGGCTATGATTTTCTTCAGATGTCCTTACATAAAAAATATTTAACTCTGCTGCATTAATAAGCCTGAGAGTCGCTTTTATCCTTCCCTCTCATTTGTTCCCTATACCAATTAGTCCCAAAGCTCTACCCATTTCTTCTTCACAATATTTCTTAAATACTATCTGCCTCTGCAGAAGAACTACTTCACTCTAGGTGGTCAGGACCTCTGACCAGAACAGATTCCTATATCATGCTGTTCCCTATCTCTTTTGACTCCTGTTAATTTGTTGCAGATTAATCTTTGCAAAGATAATTTTTATTATGTCAAAACCCTGATCAGGAAATTTCAGACTTCCTTTTACTTGTAGAATGAAATCCAAGTTAGCCAGCCTTTCATCCAAACCTCTGTTTACTTATTCTATCTGATCTCTTTTCTCACCACTTCCTATCTTTCTTCTTTTCAAGTTGGTACACTGACTTTAACAATACGATTAAATAGCTGCAGCGAAATTTCGATTTCTCTTTATTGCTTCCCTCTTCCATATTTTGGCCTGTCACCACTTCAAAGGAAGTTCTAGAAGGAGAATAAACATGAGGCATATAGAGGAAAAAGATCTGGGTCAAGATTATGTTTTTGCTTTTGTTTTGAGCTTTAGAGACCCCGTTTTATAAAGGTACCTGAAAAGAAAAAACTAAATGTAATATAATAATTGTAAGTAATTGTTCTTTGTCAGAGCTGAGAATACAGTATAACTATTCAATAAGTAAAAATTGATGAGTTACCTGTTTATTAGTCATCATCAGTTGTTATTATATATGATCATAAAATATACATGTTACAAAGCATGTAATTAAAATTAGTTTTCAAGAAACTTTCCATCCATATTGCAAATGCATGTATCTTAAATTTAAGAACCTATATTTAAAACATTAAAAAATTTTAATTTCTCATATAATCCTATTTTTGAAAGACTTATACAACATTATTATCAGTTCCCAATAATTATTATGATGGCAGGCAAAATTTCAGTTTTTTCTTTTTACATCTCAGGTAAAATAGATATTCACATAGCAGTCCTTTTGAGGCTGATTGAATATAAAGTTCTGTTGATTATATCTCATACTTTATATATACATACTCATACATATACTCATACATACTCATACTTTATACATTAGTAGTGAGGTTTATTATATATGAAATATTATTCAAACCAGATATCATTCATTACTCAATATGTTAAACTTAAAACATACAAAGTTGATAAAATAGGGAACTAACACATTATTTGAAGTTAAAAAATTTTCCCAAGGAATATACCTTGTGGTAGTTGCCCATCTGTGTAGGTCCATAAGCACATTTTAAAAGCATCGGAGATGGGAGAATTTTATGTAGAATGTGGACGTACTCTGACAAAATAGAAATTCCTAAAGTTTTGTAATGGAAGGAAATAAAGAAAGGGTGGATCACCAAGGAGGGCAGGCACTGCTAAGATCTGTCCAGATGTCCAAAACCTGAACGCAAAAAGAACCGATCACTAGGTGCGATGATAATCCGGAGCGCTATGATCTGACAGTGGCCAGCAAACCACAGTAACGATCACCACAGCAATCTTTTCTTTCCCGAAAGCTTTTCACTCAGGCAATTGGAGAATGTGTTTTCCATGGTAATATCCCCATACTGTAATTAAAATATCAAATAAGATTTCATCAAATTAGCTTTTCAGACAGTTTTAAAGAATCTCAGCTGTCCTTAAAGAGTAAGGTACTGGAATAATCATTTTAATACTGTCTTAATATAATTACTGGAGAAACAATCACTGTTTTTGGCTTCAATAAGCCACATTATTAATCAGGACTGCAATAGCACTACTGGCATTGGCAGAGTAGAAAAAGAAGCATATGCTATTTACACTGGTTCTTAATATCTGCGCTTTTCCCCCTTCAGTGTTTATCCACTTGGAGCTGAAGAAAGTATAAAGGCCAGATGGGAATCTGACAGTTATTTCGCTGGAAGAAGTCAACAAATCAGGAAGTTTTTATCTAGAAAACTCTGTTCAGAAATAGATGTTAGAGACAAGGCAAAAATAAATAAATAAATAAATAAAGGTTAGAAAAAGCACGAAATAGGTTTGGACATAAAAAAAATTGACAGGTACACCTATGTACATTGTTTGATTCCCAGTGAAAATGTTAGGAATGCCATCATTGATTATTGGCTACATGTTAACAACTCAGGGTAACCTGTCATAGTAGCAGAGATGAAAATAATTCAACCTGCATATGAGAGGTGGGAGTAATGGCCAGAAAGTGCTGCTTAAGAATGATGAGAGGAAACCAACCATGGGGTGAGGTGGGTAACAGACAGATAAGAAGTACTCCCTTGCAAAGTACATATGGCCCCAAGGCAATCTGAAACAATATTCCTATGTATTCTCTGGCCTGTGTGGCACCAAAAATGGGCCCGTTGAAGGCCAGTAAGAAAACAATCACCCAATTTTCTCTACTATTTTGTAATGGGTATGTTTGTATATGGTATGAGTATATCTGAGCAAGGTACGCATCTCTTCACATAGCCCTAAACCATGTACAATTCATTATAACCTATGATTTTATAATAAAAACATGACAACAGCAACCAGTTTTTATCTTTACCTTGGATACAATATAGTTATTAAGCATCTTAATGAAGTCCATTTCTATTAAATATCACTATTTTTTTGCAATCACTTTTCCTAAGTGATAACATTGCTTGGACTCGGAAGTTTATGAAACTTTGGTCTGATCCACTTTCGTGGAAGACCAGTTGGTGCCAGTTAAGCAAGCAGTTACAGGTTAAATCACATGAGGTGGAGTGGTAGGAGGAATGGAAGCCAGACCAGATGCAAATGGAGGCAAAGAATTGAGCATAAAACCCAGGAAAACCAAATTTGTTATTATTTCCAAGAGGTAATCCTAGACCAGGAATGGGAGACAGGCCCAGAAGACAGGAGTTCAAGGGCAGTGGTAGAGACTGCTCTGGAGTGGCACTAGTATTCTAGAAGATTTTATTCTTTTATTTAAATTTAAATTATTATTGATATTATTGAAAATACGAACTAGATAAAAACTTAAATGAGTACTTGGAGGTATAAAATGAAATATAAAATTTCCTACTCCACCCACTTCTGGTTCTACTCTCCAGAGATAATCATTGTTAACATTTCCCCATGTATCTCTCCAAGAATATTTTCTATCCATATACTAGTTCATCAGATTTCTACTTTTAGAAGTATTATTATGTTTACTATGAAATTATATTAAAATATAAATGTAAGGAATGTAATACCTTATAAAAGCAGAGTCCCCCAATATAAATTTACAAAATAAAGTTCTAAAAATCAAGCATGCAAGCAGAAGGAACCATTCATTTGTTATCATCTTGTATTATGTTTAATGAAAAGTATAGGGAGCAAATCAGTTAATTAGAACCAGATATAAAGAAAATGAACATCTTTAAAGCAAAATAAATATGCTTTTTAAATTCTTTTAAATAACAATGGAATTATGCTATAAGCTGCTTTTGTATTTAGCTTTATTTTTTTTAACAATATTTTGAAGATCTTTCCGTATCAGCCTATATAGATTTACCTTAAACTTTTTGACTGCTGCACAGCTTCTATTATATGAATTTGCTGTAATTTATATAACCAGTCCAATGCTAGTGAACACTGAGCAAAATGCTGAATTCTTAGTATTTCAAACAATGCTGCACGAAATAATTTTATATGTTTTTGCACATTTGTGAAGTACATCTATAAGTTAAATTTCTTTTTAATGCAGTTACTGCATCAATTTTAAAATTTAATAGGTATTGACAAATTGTCCTCCAAAGAAGTTGTACCAATTTACATCCATTAAAAGCAGAGGCATTTGCCTGTTTCTGTAAAGATTCAGCATCACTGGATGTTTCAACTTTTTAATCTACACTAATATCCTAGGTGAAAAAAAAATGGTACATTAATTTTTTGAAGTCCTTTGAATTAATTACAACTGAAGTTGATTATTTTTTCATAAGATTCTTAGCTATTTTTGCTCCTCTTTTTCTGTTAACGTAAGATAGATCGTATCAGTCTTCTCTCAAAACTCTCCTGTGGTTTTCCATTTTATCCAAAGTAAAATTTGAAGTTCTTTCCAGGCTCTGCACTACCCTAAAAGATCTGGCTCTTGGCTTCCTCTGACCTCATCTATCAATCCCTCTCTCTTTCACTCTGCCCCAGCTACTATGGCTTTCTCACTATTCCTCACCCATGCCAGGCATGCTTATGTTTCAGAGTTTTGGCTCTTGCTGTTCCCTCTGCTTGGAATCCTCCTTCCTCTGTAGCAGGATGGCTCACTCACTTTAAGTTGCTGCTCAAGTGTCATCTTTTCAGTGTTTACCTTACCACCCTACTGAAAGCAACACATACCTCCCTCCATTCTGTTTCTGCCCACCCATCTTTATTTTCCTTTATAACACTCTATGTGGCATATTATATGTCTTAGTGGCTGTCAACAGGGGGAGGGGCATTTGACAATGTCTAGAAACAATTTTGATTTGCCTGAGGAGGAGGAGCTGCTAGTACTGGCGTCTGGTGGGTAGAGGCCAGAGATGTTAAACCATCCTACAATGTACAGAACGGCCCCCAATATAAAGAACTATTCAGTTCAAAATACCAATAGTGCAGAGGTTAAGAAACTCTGGTGTGCATTTTTATTGGTTTATGTCTGTTAATCCTCTACTAGCAGGATGATATTTAAAATATTTAACAACTGGAAAGGGTATGGGCACTAACCAATCAGATTGGGCAAAAGTCATAATAGCAACTAGTATGGTTATACAAAAGTTTACCGTTTGATTATTAGCCCTGCCTACCAGTATTAAGAGTCATGAAGGAGACTTTGTTTTGTGCCTGCATCATTTATTTGTTAAAGAAAATATTTTAAATTTATTTGCAAGTCTATATCCTATGTCAATTTTTGTCTATTTGGTTGCTCTTTTCTTATTGATTAGCAACTGTTATTTGTATGTTAAGGAAATTAGAACTTTATTGTCATTTGTTGCAAATAGTTTTTTCTCCAGTTGGTTGGTTATGTTTTATCTTCACTTACAGTATTTATTTTTGTCTTGTAGGAGCTCTTAGCTTTTGTCTAGTCATATGTATGAATCTACTATCTTAATGACTTCTGGATTTTCAATCTTCCTATAAAAAGTCTCTTACTCTAAGATCATAAAAAAAGTCTCACCTTTTCTTTTAGTTCTTTTATGTTTTTGTTTTCACAATTAAATATTTACATATCTGGAATTTATTGTGAGATCTTTATTAAACAACTGCCAGCCCAGTTGTTCCAACATCATTTATTGAATAATCCCTTTCCCCCTCAGTGATTCAGAAAGATATATTTACTATGCAGTAAATTCCTATATATTTGGGGATTTCTTTCTTTTTTTAAAATATTTTATTTATTTATTTGACAGAGAGAGACAGTGAGAGAGGGAACACAAGCAGGGGGAGTGTGAAAGGGAGAAGCAGATTTCCCCCCGCCCCCCAAGCAGGGAGTCAGCTGTGGGGCTCCATCCCAGGACCCTGGGATCATGACCTGAGCCGAAGGCAGATGCTTAACAACTGAGCCACCCAGGCACCCCTGGGAGTTTATTTCTGAATTCTCTTTTGTTTCACAGATTTGTCTGTTTTTTGGCTAGTAATAACATTCTTTAATATTGAAGATTTACATATATTGACATCTGGTAGGTATATTTCCTTCCTTCATATTAATCTCCTTTTTCAGAAATATTCTGGCTCTACACTCATACATTTATTTTTATAGGTGAATTCTAGTATTATTTTTGCAAGTCCAAAAAGAAAAAAGAAACCTTTTTGGAATTTCATTTGGGATGACATTGATTTAACCCATTAAACTTTGGAAGAATTTTCATATTTATATTATTGAGTCTTTCTATAAAAGTATATCTCTATTTCCCCAATTTTTTCCCAAGTAGATCTTATATTTTTCTGTTTAAGCCTATTACTAAGTATTTTATTTTTAAAATCTGATTTTATTTCTTTCATTGTTTTCTAACATATTTTTATCCAAAGGTTTATTTCTTTATTGGGTGTTAGCTATATAAGGAATGGAAGTGTGAATCAGGTTTAAAAGTACAGAGTTAAGACAAACAACTTCAATTTCTTGGCTTTATTTGCTCTTGTTTTTGTCTAGGTCTCCTACTTGCCACTTATCCCTTCTAAAACAGAATGGTCTTCTCTTATTATTCAATCAATCCTGTATCTCAGCATCTTTCTCAGTCAGCTCCCTACTGTTCACTTAAACACTTTGAGACTTGTAAAACAGGCTATTATAAGTCTATATATTGTTTCCTTGTTTTTTAAAAATTTCTTAACATTTTAAGTCATGTTGATATTTAAAAAGTAAATTTATCAACTATGTTTTCTTGCTCAGTTATTATGCTCCCATAGAAAAAATAGAACTGTGATTTAAGTTTCACAATATTTGTAGCTTATACCGAAACACACAGAAATAGAGGGAAGCTTCAAAACTCTAAAAGTAAATAAAGCTGGAAACCACAACTGAATTTATCAGATTGACATTTTCATTCTCATATTTGCAGAAACACCAATGTCTGCCTCCTTGTGATCTTCCCACAATAAACCATCCACAATGGTCAGTTCAGCTTTGAGAAAGAAGTGAGAAGAGAGAACCAAAAAGTCTATCAAGTCCTTTAACAGCAGAGGTGTTTTGCTTTTGTAGTTGGTATCTCTACTGATTACTTGTTCTGCACAGTCTCAGGAACACCTATCTGCTGCTATAATGATATCCTTCCTTAGCCAGATCTCTTGGTCTTGTACAGTCATTACCTAGTTAATTTTTGAAATTATATTTGCACCCATTCAGTCATTGATCCATGAAGCTGATAACAATTGCTAGGCCATTACCAGAAGCTACTAGAGTATTTTCATGCACCCCATATGTGCTTGTTTTAGATAGCTAGGCCTTGAATTGGCTGGGTCTTAAGCACAAATCACAGACGGAGAGTTCTACTTCAAAGTCTTTGGTGCTATTTTCCAATGAAAAATCTTGGACTGAACCACTGCAATGTCAGAAAATTTCTAACAATGTTAAACCTCAAAAAGGAAGTTGTTCAGATCTTGATTCATTTTTTTCCCAAATGGCTTCTTCATTAGTATGCAAATTTCCCTATACCTTACACTAAAAGCAAGCTCTGTATACCAAGAAGTCTTGAGGAAAAACATGAGGTTCTGAGACTTGTCCCCAAGAGAATAGGTCCCTGACCATCTTATGTAACTAAGAGCAGAACAGAGATCTTCGAGGGGACTGGCTACAGGTACCTAAACCAAGAAATGCTGCCAGTTTGTCAATCAATGTTCTGAATTCAACCCCAACTGGAACCCTGTTACACATGCAGGCTATCAAAAGCCAAAGCAGGCCAGAAGGAGGTATATGTTTTGGGAGAGAGAAATGTGAAAGTGTGGAGGTAATTGCCTAAAACTTTAGGCACTTTCAGTTTGTCTTTATGGTGTGTGGGTGGATCAGCCAGGTGTAAAAGACTAGAGACAGAAGGGACACTATATAAATGTAATGAGCCTAGTATGCAAGTTGTTAAAACAGTCCACATAAGCTCTGTTATGATTAGAATACAAATGCTACATCTTTTCAACATTAACAGAATTCTATTCTATCCCCACACATTGCTTTAGGCATCTCATTTGCCAACACATTTGGACATCAGATAGGTATAAATTAAAGTATATAATTTATAGTGCATAAAAATCACAGAAATGCTTATTGATTCCTAAATTAGGATAATATATTTTAGCTGGTACAGTCTTTTATCAATAAATCTTAATTGAATTCTCAAGTTAGAGCCTGCAGGGAAAATGTGCTCTAGTTTTCTTTTTATGTTTCCAGAAACACTGAGCCCAAACACTGTGAATGTTCCCTGACTAAATGCAACTGGATCGCTTTGCAACAAAGATGAATCAATTCTCTTAATTTGTTCAAATGAAAATCACTCACATATTCTAGGTCTAAGGTTTTCAACTACTCTGTAAAAGTAATTAGATTTCTTGTAAAATACATTCCAACCAGTAGAATATTACTGAATATTAATCTTCTTTTTTTTCTTCTTTTAAGTACATTCTCAAATTTCAGCACTATTTTCGGTGCAAACATATATTAAGCCTTTTATTTGTGAGATAAACACAAAGATGACTCGATATATTAAAAAGACTATTCCCTTTCGGGAATTTTGCCAACATTTCTGTGGAAAATAATCTATACCAGATACATTAATGGCATAGAAAGTCATGGGAATCATCCCAAAATTTAAAAAATAAAATTCCATGTTTTAGTGCTTTGACTTGAAGAAAACAATGGTTAAGGCACTCACTTTGGAATTTTAGTTTCAAATGTCTCTTTTTATCTGAAATATTCAAATGTGCATTGTTTTCTTGGGATTGGGCTTCCATTAATGTTGTCTGTCTTCCTTGGGTTCCCTCAAAAGCTGACCCTGAAACAAGAGCTTGCGTGCAGATAGTGTATTTGGGAGATAACCCTAAGTGGCAGGCAAATTAAGGAAGCCAAATTACGTGACAATATATTGTTTTGTTTAATTATAACACCAGCCTCTGAAGTAGATATATCAGCCATCACACTTAATTTCAAGCAACTGAAGCTAATTCCCTTTAGCTAATTAAGCAGAGGAGGGAGTTTATTAAAAGGATATTTGTTGGTTTACAGAATTGTTGGAAGGCCTAGAGAACTGGACTTGAACTTAACCTCCTAGAAACAGTTCCAAAAACCGTATGGTACAGTTGGCCCAAAGAGGAAAGCATTGCTTCTCTTGCTGTTATGCAGGGTGTTAGGGTAGGTGCTGCCAATTCCCAACTCCTCCCGCAACCCCCATGCCACTTCTGTGCCAGGAAGTTGATCATCAAATCACTGAGAAACTGCATATGCACTGTTGCTGATACCATCGAAAGAAGCAGCAAAAATGGATTCAGACTGGAGATTCCTTCTTCTTGTTGCTCACTTACTGGTCAAATTCTGGTGTGTGTGAGTCTGATTAGGGCAGCTGAGCCACTGTCATAGCCCCAGGCCTAGCTGCAAGAGAGGCGGGGAGTTTTGTTTTCTGCATTCTACTTTTTGGAAGAAGGGCTTTTAAGACTGGGAATATTCCACTTTGATAAGGATATTTTCAAATATGGTGGGTTGGAAACATGACGGATATCCATGCCCAATATAGTAAGCAGCTTTATTTTACCTGTGAGGAAACTGAAAATCAAGAAATTTCAGTAACTTGTCAAATGTTATATGGCCAAAAAGGGTAGAGTCAAACTATAAATTCAGGTTTGTCAAACTCTAAATTCCATGCCTTTATTCACTACTTTTTTTTGTTTGCTTGTTTGTTTAAATCCAAAACGTATAGACAAGTACACCATCTCACACATAGAATTTTTAAATAAGAACAGTTCTCCTGTTGTTACCAAAGAGTGAAATATGTAGTAGACATCTGTTGTGCTTTGTTTTTTCATTTTTGCCTACCTACCGTCCCTCCTCCCATCTTCTGGTAATAGCAACACTTCTTTTGGGGAGCCATCCCTCTCCAAATTCCTATGAACCTAATGGGACCATGGTTACAGCATTTTCATTCAATCCCTCAGGAGGAGTGGGCATGAAAATTAGGCTGGCCAATCCTTGACATCCCTTCGGCCATGATGATTAACTTAGGGATGGACATGTTGCCTAAGCTGGGCCAATAAGAGTTCTTCCTAGGACTTTTCTGCTAGAATTGGTGAACAAGATACCCTCTGTGGTTGGCTGAATAATGACCTTCCAAAGATGTTGACATTTAAAAACCTCCAGAACCTGTGAATATGTTATATAGTAAAAGAGACTTTGAATATACGATTAAGCTAATATTTTGAGATGAGCAGATTATTCTGGATTATCTGAATATTTCATTTTGGGTGGGCCTGATGTAATCACAGGAATCCTAATAAGAGGGAGGCAGGAGAACAGAGTGAGTATAAAGCAAAATGACCATGGAGGCAGAGAGTAGAGTGTTGTGGCCACAAACAAGGAATGTTGGCAGCTTCTTTTTTTTTTTTTTTTAAAGATTTTATTTATTTATTTGAGAGAGAGAATGAGAGACAGAGAGCAGGAGAGGGAAGAAGATCAGAGGGAGAAGCAGACCCCTAGCCGAGCAGGGAGCCCGATGCGGGACTCAATCCCGGGACTCCAGGATCATGACCTGAGCTGAACGCAGTCGCTTAACCAACTGAGCCACCCAGGCGCCCAGGGAATGTTGGCAGCTTCTAAAAGCTGGAGGAGGCAAGCCCATTTGTGGGTTCTCCAGAGAAACAGAAAAAAAGTATAAAGAGATTTATTATAAGGAATTGGTTCATGTGGTTACGGAGGCTGAGAAGCCTCAAGATCTTTAGTTAGCAAGCTAGGGAGACCTAGGAGAGCAGATGGTAAAGTTCTAGTTTGAATCTGAGTCTGAAGGCAGATGACTGATGTCTCATCTCCAAGATAAGCAGAGAGAGCAAATGCTTCCTTACTTTGTATTTTTTGTTCTATCCAGATCTTCAAGGATTGGATGAGGCCCACCCATAATCTACTTTACTCAGCCTACAGATTCAAATGTTTGTCTCACCCCAGAACACCCTCATAGACATACCCAGAATAATATTTAAACCTAATATCTGGATACCATTTGGCCCAGCCAAGTTGACACATAAAATTAACCATCACAGCAGGGAAGAGATTCTTTCCTGGAACTTCTGGAGAGAATGATTCCTGCCCACACCTTGATTTTAGCCCTGCAAGACTTATTTTGGACTTCTGACTTTCAGAACTTTAAGAGAATAAATTTATCTTGTTTTACGCCATTAAGGTTGTGGAAATTTGTTAAAGCAGCAACAAGAAAACCAATACAAGTATTTTCCCAGAGAGATGAGAGAAGTAGAGGAAGAGACACACAGAGATCAATGAAGATGATAGTGAAGAAGGTTGTGATGATGCAGTTGAAACCCTTGATTTGGGGTGCCTGGGTGGCTCAGTTGATTAAGCAACTGCCTTTGACTCAGGTCATGATCCTGGAGTCCCAAGATCGAGTCCCACATTGGGCTCCCTGCTCAGCAGGGAGCTCTCAACTCTGACTTCCCCCATCTCATGTGCTCTTTCTCTCATTCTCTCTCTCTCAAATAAATAAATAAAATCTTAAAAAAAAAAGAAACCCTTGATTTGTTTGTGTCTAACCCAGCACCATCCCTGTGCATTGCAGTTACTTGGCCTACACATTTGTTTTGAGTACCAGGTAATTTGTATTGTGTTTCTGCTACTTAAAACTGAAAGAGTCTTAAGAATACAATGTAGTTACCTCACTTTTTAAAATTTCTAATTTGTAAAATATAAGGAAAATGAGAGTATAGAGTAAACAAGTGTTTTCTCTGCCATGCACCCAGGTAAAGTGGATTTCATTAAGAAAGAAGAATGTTTTCTGAACACATTAGGGCACACTAAGCACATTCAGGTGGAGACAGTATTGGAGGCAAAAAAAAAAAAAAATGTTCACAAACATCTCTGAAGGCAAAAGAAAGTAAAGTCAATGCTTCAGTAAATGCTGAATATAAATTTGCTTATTATCTTTGAATAAATAGCAAGCATTAACTTTTCAATCATTAAAATTTGTTGATTTCAAGAGTGAAGCTGTCATCTTGGCCAGATACAAATTTTGTTCTTGGTTTAGGAGAATTAATTCCACAGAAGTATTCTGGTCATGTGAAATTTTAACAGAAGCAGTATCTAGATCTTTTGACAGAATGATTGATTGAGTCCTAACACCCGATAAATATAGCATATACTTTTACATGAGTCAGTAACACTTTCCTCTAGTTTGGAAGGCATATATTATTATTACCTCCATTACATGTTTAAAGGCAGCTAAAACAAGGAATGTGACCATTCATGTGCTTCAACAAAAAGATGGTCATTCCATGAGAATGAACTTCTATGGGAAGTTCATCTTTATTTTCATTTTAGGGAGTGACATAGGGACATAGGGAAAAAGGAAATATTCAAAGTTGAATTAGTTTTGGTAATCAAAGAGGTGAGAAACATTGCAATGAGAGTCCCCTGGCATTTAGATATGGGTAAAAGATGTTTTAAGATTGAATCCAACCGTGGTTTCAATGTTCATACCAATTTTACCTCTGTGTAATTTAATTGGTCTGAAGTTATACATCTTTTCATATTCATGTGTAGTTTATTATATACCTGACACTGTGCTAAGCACTTTACACACATTATTTCATTTCATTGTCATAGCAACCCAATGGAATAGGTACTGCTATTATTTCCACTTTATCAACAAGAAAACCGAGGCTTTGAGAAACTGAGCATCTTTCCTAATGTCACACAACTAGTAAGTGGAAAAGTCAGGATACAGATTTGGCCATCAGATTTTACAACCTGTGATCTTCAGAGCCTATTCTCTAAACCAGTAATGCCAGATCAACTCCAGCTTGAATTTACACATGCTACCTTTATTTCATTTATATCCTTCTGATGTTTGTACCTTTTTCCAGATTCATAAATTTTTATGGAAATATGTAACAGTTTTCCTATGGACCTACTAAAATGTTAGTCCTGTTAATTTAGAACTATACAAGAAAAGATTATAGAGGAAATAACATTGGGAAGACAAGATTTTTCACAGAATAATTGAAAAAAAAAGGATTGATGCTTCTTTGCTTGGATGACTGAACTGTTTTTGTATCTAATTAACTGATACTGATTCTAAATGGTTATTTATTTACCTCCTTTATCTTAAATATCTGGGTTTTCCAGGGTTATGTCTTTTCTTAAAAAAAGATTTTATTTATTTATTTGAAAGAGAGAGAGGGTGTGTGTGAGTACAGCGGGGGAAGGGAGTGGGGCAGAGGGAGAGGGACAAGCAGACTCCCCATTGAGCAGGGAGCCTGACATGGGACTTGATCCCAGGACCCTGAGGTCATGACCTGAGCCAAAGGCAAATGCTTAACCGACTGAGCCACCCAGGCACCACTCCAGGGTTATGTCTTAAGCCTTGTTCACTTATTCTGCATGTAGAACTCTATCTGCATAATTGCATCTGACCTAATAATTTTAACCACCACTTATATTCAGATAATTTACACATTTATATCAATAGCCCAAACCTCTTTTCCCATATCCAGTTGCTTAGTGGTTATCTCTGTTTAACAGTTCCAAAAACACCTTAAACATAATCAAAGCAAAATTTATTATCTCTTCCTCTTTACCACATCCCTTTCCAATGTGACCCCCTTAATCCAGTCTTATTTTGTGTGGCCTGCTCCGTTAGTGGCACTACTATCCATCATCTAAGCATCCTTAATTCTCTTCTTGTCTCTTTATCTTTTTTACACATCTGATCACTAAATTCTAGTAATTTTACCTTTTCAATATACCTTTTGTTTGTCTCTTTGTCTTTATTTCAAATAAAAGAAAGTTCAGTACTTCAGATTTTTATTATCTTCCTGCTAATCTTTCTTCTCTGTTTTTTTCTTCTCCCACAGACACACTCCACAAAGACAGATCTAGAGGATTTTTAATTCTGTCTAGATTACCCTCCTGCCAACAACAGCGTTAACAGAACTGAATAAAATTTTAAAAATGGGTTTGAAGCAACTAGGAAATAGAAACCTTGAGCCAAGATTTTGGAGAAAAGGTATATAAATTGAGATGATCCCAACAGTCTGTGCTCTTTGTCCCTTCCAGGCATGTTCTAATTGTGATTGGTGTAGAATGAGGGGATTAGAAATCAAATAGGAAGCGGTGGCCACGGAGTTGATTAACTGCCCAGGGATTTCATCAGTCTCATGATGCTGGGGAGATAAAATTTTGAGTTCAGAGACCATTAAAGGAAAGAGGACCTGGTAAACACTCAAGACTTTCAGTTGAGACCCATAATAGATACATCCTAGAAATAGTGCAAATAAAAAGGTATAAAGCTATCATAAAGACTGAAGGTCAGCCCCAGAGTGAGTTCAGGTGATTTATCCCTATTCTATCTGCTAAAAAAAAAAAAGGAAATCTCTGGAGAAAGAAAGCATCATCCAGACCTTCAAGTTATCACTATAAATTTTCATACACAATGTCCAGCATGTCCAATATTTTGTGGAAGATTATAGATATTCTAGGACATGACCACAACATGAGTGAAAAAAAAAAAGAGATGAAAGAAAGAAACCCATAGAGATCCATATATTGTATTTATTGCACATGAAATTTAAAATAACTCAATATAGTCAAGATAAAAGATGAAAAGATAAAAAATTTCAACAGAAATTTTGACCAATATTTTGAAAATCATAGAACTGAAAATTATGGTAACTCAAATAAAAACTTAATGAGCTTAAGAGCAGATTAGACATGACTGAAGAAAGGACTGATAAACTAGAAAAAAAGATTAGAAAACATTATCCAGATTGATTGAAAAAAAGAGACAGGAAATGCAAAAAAAGAGCAGAAGAGAATTTGGGGGCATGATGACATATTCTAATGTACATGTAATTTCAGCTCTGGAAGGAGAGGAGACAGAATGAGCGAAGTAATATTTGAAGAGATGATGACCCAATTTTCTAAAAATTATGAAATACATCAAGTCACACAATCTGAAAAGTTTATGAACTCCAAGCAGGATAATTAAAAGAGAACCATATGCAGGCAAATTATTAGTCAAACTGCTAAAAGTGATTACAAAGAGAATATCTTATAAGCAGCCGGAAGCAAAAAAAACTTCTCTTTAAAGAAGTTAACAGGGACGCCTGGGTGGCTCAGATGGTTAAGCGTCTGCCTTCAGCTCAGGTCATGATTCCAGGGTCCTGGGATCGAACCCCACATCGGGCTCCTGGCTCAGTGGGGAGCCTTCTTCTCCCTCTCCCTCTGCCTCTCCCCCTACTCATGCTTTCTCTCTCTGTGTATATCTGTGTCTCAAATGAATAAAATCTTTAAAAAAAATTAAAGAGGTAACAATGAGGGACACCTGGGTGGCTCAGTCCATTAAGCATCTGACTTCAGTTCAGGTCATGATCCCAGGGTCCTGGGATCGAGTCCCACATCTGGCTCCTTGCTTAGCAGGGAGACTGCTTCTCCCTCTGCCGGCCGCTCCCCCTGCTTGTGTGCTGTCTCTCTCTTTCTGGCAAATAAATAAATAATATGGTTGATCTTTTTTAAAAAAATAAAAAAGTAACAATGAGACTTTTCAACAGAAATGATGGAAATAACAAACAATAGAATAGTTTCTGTAATCATATGAAAGCAAATGCCTTATAATTACAAAAAAAAAATTCCTTCAAAAGTTATAATACTTTAAGATGGATCGTAGACCTAAGTGTGAAAGTTAAATGATAACACTTCTAGACTAAATAATAAGAAACTGTCTTGGAGGAGTCCAAGATGGCAGAGGAGTAGGAGACCTTAGTTTTGTCTGGTCTCAGGAATTCAGCTAGGTAGCTATCAAATCATTCTGAACACCTGCAAACTCAACCAAAGATCTAAGAAAAGAATAGCTGCAACTCTACAAATAAAAAAGCGACCATTCTCTGCAACGTAGGAGGTGCAGAGAAGTGAATCTGAGGCGATATATGGGAAGATAAGCCGCAGGGAGAGAGAGCCTCTGTAAGCCAGCACTGGAAATTGATATAGCAGCAGAGCACAAAATCAGAATGTTTAGAAGTCTGCTCTGGTGAGAAACATCTCTGCCTAAAATGTGCTCAGGTGGCTAAGTGGGGGCAGATCCCTAGCAGGGACAGTGTGGTCTCAGGATCCTTGGGGTCATAGGAAGACCAGGGGTGCCTGACTGCGGCAGAGCTCCCAGGCATAAGAGCAGGGAAGCCAGCTGTAATCAGAGAGCCTAGGAGTGGGCCTCAGCTCGGTGTCGCCATAAACCATGAACCCTACACAGTTAGGGGACTGCTCTCTGAGCAAGGGCTCAGCAAGCAGCCGAACTGAAGCGAGACCTCCCTTCTAGTTGTGGGTGTGGGTGGTGTGGTTGTGCACTGTAGGAGTCTGTAGAGTTTGGAGACTTGAAGTGGGGGTGTGTGCCTGAGATAGAAATGCTTGGTCACAGGCTGGGTGAGCATGGAGTGCCGCCAGAGACCAGAGTCTGGGAGACAGGAGTGATAGACTGCTTTTACCTGAGGGCGCACTGAGCTCTGGGGCTGGAGATTGGGAGGCTGCCATTTTCATTCTCATCCTCTAAAGCTGCATGGGAGACCTTCAGGGAACAAAAACCACATAGAGCAATCCTGAGCAGATTACTTAGCCTGGCCCCCGGGCAGGGGTGGTGCAGTTCTGCCCAGGGCAAAGACACTTGAGAATCAACACAACAGGCCCCTCCCCCAGAAGATCAGCAAGAACGTCCAGCCAAGACCAAGTTTACCGATCACTGAGAACTGCAAAACTCCAGCAGTAGGGGAATATAGCATTTATAATTCATGGTTTTTTTCCCCCATGATTCTTTAGTCTTTCAATTTTAATTTTTTTCTCTTTTCTTTTTCAACCAATTTCTTATTTTATCAACTCTTTTTTTTAAAAATATTTTTTAATTTTTGTTTTTATAGTTACATTCTATCCTTCTGTTGTATTTAATTTTATTTTTGTATATATATGTTTTTCTTTCTTAACAATTTTGGGATATAGTTTCTTCTAACAAACAGACCAAAATACACCAAGCATATAGTGTATTGCTGTGTTCTGTCCACCTATCTGATTATATTCCTTCTTTTTTTTGTCTTTTAATTTCTCTTTAAAGAAGTTAACAGGGACGCCTGGGTGGCTTCCAGGACAAACAAAAACTAAAGGAATGTGCAAGCACGAAACCAGCCCTACAAGAAATATTGAAAGGGGTCCTCTAAGCAAAGAGAGAGCCTAAAAGTAACATAGACCAGAAAGGAACACAGACTATATACAGTAACAGTCACCTTACAGGCAATACAGTGGTACTAAATTCGTATCTTTCAATAGTTACCCTGAATGTAAATGGGCTAAATGCCCCAATCAAAAGACACAGGCTATCAGATTGGATAAAAAAACAAAACCTGTTGATATGCTGTCTACAAGAGACTCATTTTAGACCCAAAGACACCTCCAGATTTAAAGTGAGGGGGTGGAAAACAATTTATCATCCCAATGGACATCAAAAGAAAGCTGGAGTAGCAATCCTTATATCAGACAAATTAGATCTTAAACCAAAGATTGTAATAAGTGTTGAGGAAGGACACCATATCACACTTCAAGTGTCTATCCAACAAGAAGATCTAACAATTGTAAATATTTATGCCCCTAACATGGGAGCAGCCAATTATATAAGCCAATCAATAACAAAATTAAAGAAACACATTGATAATACAATAATAGGAGGGGACTTTAAAACCACACTCACTGTAATGGACAGATCATCTAAGCAGAAGATCAACAAGGAAACAAGGGCTTTGAATGACACAGTGGACCAGGTGGACTTCACAGATAAATTCAGAACATTCCATCCTAAAGCAACAGAATACACATTCTTCTTGAGTGCACATGGAACATTCTCCAGAATAGATCACATACTGGGTCACAAATCAGGTCTCAACCGATACCAAAATATGGGGATCATTCCCTGCATATTTTTGGACCACAGTGCTTTGAAACTAGAACTCAATCACAGAAGGAAATTTGGAAATAACTCAAATACATGGAGGCTAAAGAGCATCCTACTAAAGAATGAATGGATCAACCAGGAAATCGAAGAATTTTAAAAATTCATGGAAACAAAGGAAAATGAAAACACAACTGTGCAAAAACTTTGGGATGCAGCAAAAGTGGTCCTAGGAGGGACGTATATAGCAATACAAGCCTCTCTCAAGAAACAAGAAATGTCTCAAATACACAACCTACACTTACACCTAAATGAGCTGGAGAAAGGACAGCAAATAAAACCTAAACCCAGCAGGAGAAGAGAAATAATAAAGATTAGAGCAGAAATCAGTGAAATAGAAACCAAAAGAACAGTAGAGCAGCTCAACAAAACTAGAAGCTGGTTCTTTGAAAGAATTAGTAAGATTGATAAACCCAGGGTCAGACTTATCAAAAAGAAAAGAGAAAGGACCTAAATAAATAAAATCATGAATGAAAGAGGAGAGATCAAATCAACACTGGAGAAATAAAAACAATTATAAGAACATATTATGAGCAACTACATGCCAACAATTAAGCAATCTGGTAGAAATGGATGTGTTCCTGGAAACTTATAAACTACTGAAACTGAAATAGGAAGAAATAGAAAACCTGAACAGACCCATAACCATCAAGGAAATTGAAGCAGTAATAAAAAATCTCCTAATGAACAAGAGTCCAGGGCCAGATGGCTTCCCAGGGGAATTCTACCAAACATTTAAAGAAGAATTAATACCTATTCTTCTGAAGCTGTTTCAAGAAATAGAAAGGTAAAGAAATCTTCCAAACTCGTTCTATGAGGCCTTCATTGCCTTGATCCCAAAACCAGACAAAGACCCCACCACAAAGAAGAATTACAGGCCAATATCCCTGATAAAAATGGATACAAAAATTCTCACCAAGATACTAGCCAATAGGATCCAATAGTACATTAAAAGGATTATTCACCAAGTGGGACTTATTCCTGGGCTGCAAGGGTGGTTCAACATCTGCAAATCAATCAAAGTGATACACTACATTGATAAAAGAAAGAACAAGAACCATATGATCCTCTCAATAGATGCAGAAAAAGCATTTGACAAAGTACAGCATTCTTTCTTAATTAAAACTCTTCACAATGTAGGGATAGAGGGAACATACCTCAATATCATAAAAACCATATACAAAAAGTCCACAGAAAATACCATTCTCAATGAGGAAAAACTGAGAGCTTTTCCCCTAAGGTCAGGAAAACAGAGATGTTCACTATCACCACTGCTGTTCAACATAGTACTAGAAGTCCTACCTTCACCAATCAGACAAAAATAAATAAATAAAAATAAAAGGCATCTGAATTGGCAAAGAAGTCAAACTTTCACTCTTCGAAGATGACATGAAACAATATGTGGAAAACCCAAAAGACTCCACCCCAAAATTACCAGAACCCATACAGGAATTCAGCAAAGTGGCAGGATATAAAATCAATGCACAGAAATCACTTGCATTTCTATACACAAAGAGTGAGACTGAAGAAAGAGAGATTAAGGAGTAGATCCCATTTACAATTGCACCCAAAACCATAAGATACCTAGGAATAAACCTAACCAAAGAGGCAAAAGATCTGTACTCAGAAAACTATAGAACACTCATGAAAGAAATTGAGGAAGACACAAAGAAATGGAAAAATGTTCCATGCTCATGGATTGGAAGAACAAATATTGTTAAAATAGCTACCTAGAGCAATCTACACATTCAATGCAATCCCTATCAAAATACCATCAACTTTCTTCACAGAGCTGGAACAAATAATCCTAAAATTTGAATGGAACCAGAAACGACACTGAATAGTTAAAGGAATGTTGGAAAAGAAAACCAAAGCTGGTGGCATCAAAATCCTGGACTTCAAGCTCTATTAAAAAGCTGTAATCATCAAGACAGTATGGTACTGGCACCAAAACAGACACATGGATCAATGGAATAGAATAGAGAACTCAGAAATGGACCCTCAACTCTATGGTCAACTAATCTTCCGCAAAGCAGGAAAGAATATCCAATAGAAAAAAGACAGTCTCTTCAACAAATGTTGGGAAAATTGGACAGCCACATGCAGAAGAATGAAGCTGGACCATTTCCTTACACCATACACAAAAATAGACTCAAAATGTATGAAAGACCTCAATGTGAGACAGGAATCCATCAAAATCCTTGAGGAGAACACAAGCAGCAACCCCTGACCTTGGCCACAGCAACTTCTTGCTAGACACGTCTCCAAAGGCAAGGGAAACAAAAGCAAAAATGAATTATTGGGACTTCATCAAGATAAAAAGCTTTTGCACAGCAAAGGAAACATTCGACAAAACCAAAAGACAACTGACAGAATGGGAGAAGGTATTTGCAAATGACTTATCAGATAAAGGGCTAATATCTAAAATCTATAAAGAACTAATCAAACTCAACACCCAAAGAACAAATAACCTAATGAAGAAATGGGCAGAAGACATGAACAGACATTTCTCCAAAGAAGACAAATGGCCAACAGACACATGAAAAAATGCTCAACATCACTCGGCATCATCTAAATACAAATCAAAACCTCAATGAGATACTGCCTCACACCAGTCAGAATGGCTAAAATTAACAAGTCAGGAAATGACAGATATTGGCAAGGATGTGGAGAAAGGGGAACCCTCTTACATGGTGGGAATGCAAGCTGGTGCAGCCATTCTGGAAAACAGTATGGACGTTCCTCAAAAAGTTGAAAATAGAACTACCCTATGACCCAGCAATTGCACTGCTAGGTATTTACCCCAAAGATACAAAAGTAGTGATCTGAAGGGGCACCTGCACCCCAATGTTTATAACAGCAATGTCCACAATAGCCAAACTATGGAAAGAACCCAGATGTTCATCAACAGATGAATGGATAAAGAAGATGTGGTTTTGATATACAATGGAATACTACTCTGCCATCAAAAAAATGAAATCTTGCCATTTGCAAGGATGTGGATAGAACTTGAGGATATTATGCTAAGTGAAATAAGTCAATCAGAGAAAGACAATTACCATATGATCTCACTCATATGTGGAAATTAAGAAACAACACAAAGGATCATAGGGGAAGAGAGGGAAAAATAAAATAAGATGAAATCAGAGAGGGAGACATAATATAAGAGACTCTTAATCATAGGAAACAAACTGAGGATTGCTGGAGGGGAGTGGGTGACTTGGTGATTGACGTTAAGGAAGGCAGTGGGTATTATATAAGACTAATGAATCACTGACCTCTACCTCCGAAACTAAAAATACATTATATGTTAATTAATTGAATTTAAGTTTAAAAATAACAAAAAAAGAAAAACTGTTTTATGTTTATGGGGTAAGCAATTATTTTTAAAATCTGTCATAATAACCATAATAGAGAACAAAATTGGACTTTACTAAAAGTAAAAAGTTACATTCATCGAAAGACACCATTAAGGGGTGAAAAGGGAAGCCAAAGATCAGAATATATTCATGAGCTCAAAGACTGTTATCCTCCAGAAAGTCTAAGAATAAAAAGATGAACTATAGCAGGGGTTTAGTGAAGATGTGGAGAAATGAACTTTCACAGTGTTAATTGCTGATGGGATTGTTGATTGGTACAGCCACTCCGGAAATTTGTTTGACAGTATCTATGAAACAGTCTTACATATAACTCAGCAATTTCATTCCTGTATAGTGAGTACTTATGTTCACCAAATATGTGTACATGAATGGTTACAGCGGCTTTATTCATAATCTCAATCATGTGAAAACAACCCAAATGTACATCAATATAATAATGGATAAATTAACTGTGGTATAGTCATGCAATGGCATATCATTCATAAAATTGCTACATGCATCAAAATAGATGAATCTCAGAAACACAATAATGCGCAACAGAAGCCAGGCACAAAACAGAACATATTGTATAAGTCCATTTATATATGAAGATCAAAAGCAGGCAAAGCTAATTTATGGTTATAAAGGTGAGGATAATATTACCTTTGGGGAAAATTGATTAGGAGAGGCATAATGGAACCTCCTAGAGTGGTGGAAATGCTTCTAGAGTGTTTGATCTAGGTTGTGGTTATATGAGTGTATACATCTATAAAAATTCTTTTACCTGAAATGAAAGGCATTTTCAGAAAAAAAAATTGAAGGAATTAATCAATAGTAGGTGTGCACTCAAATAATAAAAAAGGGACTGCTTCAGTCAGAAAGAAATGATCCCAGATAGAAGCATGGAAATGCAGGAGGCAGTATATAGCAATGGAAAGTGTCAAATGTGGGTTAATATTAACTGTATAAAACAATAATAGTAATGTCAAATGGCTTAATATCTAGAATTAAAATACTTGACAGCTATAACACAAAAGGAGAGAAAGAGCAATTAATAGTGTGAAAGTATTCTAAAGTCACAAAAAGGTAGGATAAGAGGACCCTAAGCTCACCTCCTTCCATGGATACAGCTAGATAATATTCATCTCTTTGAAATACCCAGAAAATGGCCTGAAGACTGGCAGAACAAACTCCACCACTAAAGGTAGAGAAGAGGCCACATTGAAGAGGGTAGGAAGTTTAGAGATTTGGTGGGGAGTGAAACCATGGCCATCTGTGGTGGGTGGGGGTGAAGTTGCTATGGGCATGGTGAAAGGCAAGAAATAGACTATCACATCAGGGAGCCTGCATGGGGAAGACAAATCCTCAGAACATTCAGCTTTGAAAAGTAGAGGGGCTGAATTTTTTGAGTTCTTACAATCAGTGAGACTTAAAGCTTGGAATTTTAAAAATCAGAGAGTTCAGTTCTGAGAGAATCTGGAGCACAATAGGAAGCAGAGTCCCTGCCCTCAAAGAGAGAGCACAATGAACAGCCCACAGAGTTACAGCATAAAAGTGGCCATTTGAAAAACTCCTAGGGCACATGGGAGGGAGAATTATTTACACACTTCAGGGTATATCCCAGAAAGGGCAGTATTCCCAGAAGCACTCTCCAGGAACAAAGGAGTTGGCAGGTGCCATCTCCCTCCTCTGCCCCCCAGCATAAACACATGGCCACCAGTGGGAACCAGCACACATTCTCTACCAAACTTGCTTACACAAAGCCCTACCCTCCTGTGCTTTGGTGGATCCACTCTTCCCAGTCATATTTGCCTCAGTTTGGGGACTGTGGATCTCCACCCCCAGTAGACTGATGCAAACCTTCCCAATAACGCATCTCCCATCTCCTGACCAGCACGTTTTGTGGAGTCTCGGTCCCAGTGGGTGGTGGCAGCTCTCAATTCACAAACACACCAGTGCCCACCTTGTTAAAACTGTGCCCGACCCTGACCAGGGACCAAGCACTCCCTACAATGAGCAAAGAGAGCCTCTGTGGACAATGGGACTGATGGAAAAGTGGTCAGGACACAACAGCTGAGCACACACAACACACATAGGAGACATCCCTGAAGTGCCAGATACTGGTTAACAGGGGACACTGCACTGCAGGGCACTCCAGGAACTTTTCTTCATGAGGCCATTACTTTTAAGAGCAGGAGACATAACTAACCTCCCTAACATATAGAAATAGACACAGAGAAGCAGACAAAATGAGGAGATAGAGGAATATATTCCAAATCACAGAACAGGACAAAACCACAGCAAGAGACCTAAGTGAAACAGATATAAGTAATAAGTCTGATAGAGAATTTAAAGTAATGATCATAAAGACACTCACTGGTCTTGAGAAAACAGTGGAAGACAACAGTGAAACCATTAACAAAGAGATAGAAAACATAAAAAAAGAACAAATCAGAGTGAGAACAAAATAAATGAAATTAAAAATAATTAATGAAATAAATAGCAGGCTAGAGGAAGCAGAAGAATGAAATAGCAACTTGGAGAACAGAGTAATGGAAAGTAATTAAGCTGAGCAAGTGAGAGAAAAAAATTGTGCAAAATGAGAATAGACTGAGGAAACTCAGTCACTCCATCGAGTGTAATAACATTCACATTATAGGGATCCCAGAAGAAGAGAGAGAAAAGGGGGCAGAAAATGTATTTGAAGACATAATATCTGAAAAGTTCCCAAATCTGGGGGGGTAGGGGGAAGGAAACAGATATCCAGATTGAGGAAGCACAGAGATTCCCCTCCCAAAATCAACCAAGGAGGTCCACACCAAGGCACATAGTAATTAAAATGGCAAAAAGTAGTGATAAAGGGGCGCCTGGGTGGCTCAGTCATTAAGCGTCTGCCTTTGGCTCAGGTCATGGTCCCAGGGTCCTGGGATCGAGCCCTGCATTGGCCTCCCTGCTCAGTGGGGAGTCTGTTTCTCCCTTTGCCCTCCCCCTGCTTGTGTTCCCTCTCTCGCTGTGTCTCTCTCTGTCAAATAAATAAATAAAATCTTAAAAAAAAAAAAGTAGTGATAAAGAGAGAATCTTAAAAAGCAGCAAGAGAAAAGAAGACAGTTACATATGAGGGAAATTCCATAAGGCTATCAGCAGTTTTTCAGCAGAAACATGGCAGGCCAGAAGAAAGTGGCATGATATAGTCAAAGCACTGAAAGGAAAAAATTCTGCAGCCAAGAATACTCTATCCAGCAAGGTTATCATTCAGAATAGAAAGAGAGATAAAGAGTTTCCCAGACCAATAAAAGCTGAAGGAGTTCATGACCATGAAACCAGCCCTACAAGAAATGTTAAAGGGAACTCTGAGTGGAAAGGAAAGATCATAAGTAAGAGTAAGAAAAATAGAAAGTACAAAAGCAGTAAAAATAAGTATATCTGTAAAAATCAGTCAAGGGACTCACAAAATAAAAGGATGTAAAGTATGCCTAAAACGTGTGGGGGAGTGGAGTGAAAAATGGACTCAAACTTTAGTGGCTGTCAACTTAATATAGACTGCTATACACAGAAGATGTTAGATACAAACTTAATGGTAACAAAAAAAATCAAAAACTAGTAATAGTTTTTGCAAAAAATATGCAAAAAACAAAGAGAAAGGAATCCAAGTATATCACTAAAGAAATCCAGCAAACCATGAGAGAAGAGAGCAAAAGGAGAAATAATCATGGAAAAACAACCACAAAATAGGTAACAGAATGACAATAAATATATATCCATAATTACTTTGAATGTAAATGGATTAAACATTCCCATCAAAAGACATAGGTTGATGGAATAGATAAGAAAACAATACTAGTGGCACATGGGTGGCTAGTTGGTTAAGTGTCTGCCTTTGGCTCAGGTCATGATCTCAGGGTCCTGAGATTGAGCCCTGCTTCAGGCTCCCTGCTCAGTGGGGAGTCTGCTTCTCCCTCTCCCTCTGCTCCTCCCCCCAGCTCGTATCCTCTCTCTCTCTCAAATAAATAAATAAATAAATAAATAATCTTTAAAACAAACAAACGAACAACAAACAAAGAACAATACTTGTCTATATGCTGCCTAAAAGAGACTCACTGCAGACCTAAAGATACCTGCAGGTTGAAAGTGAGGGTATGGAGAAGCATTTATCATGCAAATGGATGTCAAAAGAAAGCCAGGGTAGCAATACTTATATTGGACAAAATAGACTAAGACAAAGACTGTAATAAAAAACAAAGAAGGATATATATAATAATAAAGGGGACAATCCAACAGGAAGATGTAACACTTGTAAATATGCACTCAACATGGGAGAACTTGAATACATAAAACAGTTAATAACAAACTTAAAGGAACTAATCAGTATTAATACAATTATAGTAGGGGACTTTAATACCCCACTTACATTGATGGACAGATCATCCAAACAGAAAATCAGCAAAGAAACAGTGATTTTGAATGATACACTAGACCAGATAGATCTAACACATAAATTCGAGTATTCCATCCTAAAAGAGCAGAATAGACATTTTTTTCATGCATGCATGGAACATCCTCCAGAATAGATCACATATTAAGCTATAAAATCTTAACAAATTCAAAAAGATTGAAAATCACAAGATGCATTTTTTTTTTTTTTACCACAACACTATGAAATTAGAAATCAATCACAAGAAAAAAAATCTGGAAAGACCACAAATTCATGGAGGTTAAAAACATGCTACTAAACAATGAATGGGTCAACCATGAAATCAAAGAAGAAATAAAAAATTACATGGAGAAAAATGAAAACACAATAGTACAAATCTTTGGAATGCAGCAAATGCTGTTTTAAGAGGAAATTATAGCAATAGAGGCCTACCTCAAGAAGCAAGAAAAATCTCAAATAAACTACCTAACCTTACATCTAAAGGAGCTACAAAAACAAAACAAAACAAAACAAAACAAAACAAACAAACAAAACCCCCAAACAGCAGAAGGATGAAAATAATAAAGATTAGAGCAGAAATAAATGATATAGAAACTTAAAAAAATAATAAAACAGATCAATGACACGAGGAGCTGATTTTTTGAAAAGATCAACAAAATTGATAAGCCTCTAGTCAGACTCATTAAAAAAAAAAGATGGAAAGAATGCAAATAAACAAAATCACAAATGACAGAGGAGAAATAACAACTGACACTACAAAAATACAAAGGATTGTAAGAGAATATTATGAAAAATTATCTGCCAACAAATTGGACAACCTAGAAGAGATGGGTAAATTCCCAGGAATATATAACCAACCAAAACCAAGGAATGAAGAAATACAAAGCTTGAACAGACTGATTACCAGCAATGAAATTGAGTCAGATATCAAAAAACTCCCAACAAACAAAAATACAGGACCAGATGGGTTCACAGGCAAATCCTACCAAACATTTAAGGAAGAGTTAATATGTATTCTTCCCAAGCTTTTCCAAAAATAAAAGAGGAAGGAAAACTCCCAAATTCATTCTATGAGGCCAAAATTACCTTAAAAAAATAACAGATAAAGACACCCCCAAAAAAGAGAACCACAGGCCAATATCTCTAATGAACATAGATGCAAAAATCCTCAATAAAATATTAGCAAACTGAATCCAACAATACATTCAAAAAATCATTTACTATGATCAAGTGGGATTTATTCCTGGGATGCAAGGTGGCTCAATATTCACAAGTTAATCAACATGATACATCACATCAATAAAAGAAAGGATAAAAAGCATATGATCATTTCAATAGATGCAGAAAAGTACAAAATACAACATCCATTCATGATAAGAACTCTCAACAAAGTAGGTTTAGAGAGAACATACCTCAACATAATAAAGCCTTTATATGAAAACCCACAGTTAACAGCATACTCAATGAGGAAAAACTGAGGGCTTTTCCTCTAAGGTGAGGAACAAGACAAGGATGTACACTCTCACCACTTATATTCAACATAGTACTGGAAGTCCTAGTCCTAGCCATGGCAATCAGACAACAAAAAGAAATAAAAGGCATCCAAATTGGTAAGGAAGAAGTAAAACTCTATTTGCAGATGACATGATACTATATATAGAAAAATTAAAAATAGAACTACCATATGATCCAGTAATCTCATTACTAGGTATTTACCCAAAAAATTTGAAAACACCAATTCAAAGAGATATATGCACCCCTATATTTATTGCAGCATTATTTACAATAGTCAAGATGTGGGGGAAGCCCAAGGGTCCATCAGTAGATGAATGGATGAAGAAGATGTGATGTATACACACACTGGAATAGTATTCAACCATAAAAAAGAGTAAAATTGCCTTTTGTAACAACACGGATGGATCTATAGAGTATAATGCTAAGTGAAATAAGCCATTCAGAGAAAGACAAATATATTACTTTACACATATGAGGAATTTAAGAATAAAACAGCAAACAAAGGGAAAAAAAAAAGAAACAAACAAAAAAACAGACTCTTAACTATAGAGAATGAACTGATGGTTACCAGAGAAGAGGTTGGTGGGGGATGGGTGAAATAGCTGAAGGGGATTAAGAATACACTTAATCATGATGAGCACTGAGTAATATAGAGAACTGCTGAATCACTATTGCACACTTGAAACTAGTATCACACTGTATGTTAACACTGGAATTAAAATTTTCTAAAAAGTGTTCTAAAGTCCTTGCATTGTCTGGTAAATTGTAAAAGTATTAATTTATAATAGACTCTAATAAGTGAAGGATGTATGTCATAATCTCCAGAGTAGTGTTGTCCAGTGTAAGGAAATATAATGCAAGCCACAAATGAGGACCACATCAGTAATAATTTCTAGCGGTTATATTTTTAAAAATTGAAAAGGAATATGTGAAATTAATTTTAATAATATATTTTCTAACCTAACATATCTAAGATATTATAAATCAATATAAAAATTATTAATGAAGGTTTTAATCATATTAAGTCTTTAAAATCCTGTGAATATTTTACCCTTACAGCACATCTCAATTTTGACTACATTTCACATGCTCACATGTGGTTACAAGCTAACATACTGGACAGCCCTGATCTACAGCAATGGTTGTCATGAGGAAAGATTTTGTCCCACGGGGGATATCTGACAATGTTGGAAAATTTTTGATTGTCATGATTGTAAGAGGTCAGTGGTATTTTTGGTATCTAGTGGGTAGAAGTTATGCGTGCTGCTAAACGTCCTGTAATATACACAAGAACAGCACCCCACCTACCGCATAAGGAATTATTCAATCCAAATTTTTGTCATAACTTGCTTACAGGACCCTGCTCTAGAGTAACTCCTAAAGTAAGAGTTAAAGAATGTGTACTAATAAGCTAATAGTGGGAAGAAGGAGAATGAGCAGTAAAAATCTGACTAACTCCAAAGAGTAAAAGAAAAAAGGATGGGACAACTAGAAAGCAAATAGTTTTATTAGTAAAATTACATTAAATATAAATGGATTAATATTCTAAATAAAAACTATTGTCAGATGGGGGAAATTTCCTATCTATATGTTCAAAGGAAACATCATAAATATAAGGATGCAGAAAAGTTAAAATGGTTAAAAATTCTAGACTATGCAAACTCTAACCAAAGTAAAACTGGTATTGCTATACTAATATCAAAACAGTTTTAATGCAAGACGTGGTATTAGAAGCAAAGAGAGATGTTTCTTGATATAAGAATCTTCCATGAGAGTGATGGAAGTGATTGATTTAAAATGCCAGACAACCACATTAACTCACTGATACAAATCTTTCAATGTCTCCCCAGTGACCTTGGATAAAGCTCAAACTACAATTATGGCAGATAAGATCTTCCATTAATCACCTGCTTTATCATTGACATCTTATGTTATTTCTTTCCTCAAAATTCACATTCAGGAGTGTTGAAAAGCATGCAATTCCTCAAAACGACCTTACTGTTTTATACCTTCTGTGCTTTTGTTTATATTAGTCCCTCTGCCTGGAATGATTTTCTTCATGGAAATCTTCCAAAAAAGTTTTCTATTTATCTTTTAAAGATGTATTCTGTTATATTCTATCTAAAGCTTTTCTGACCAACCTCTACATATAATCCTTCCCTCCTCTGTGCCTCATAAACACTTAAAAAAAAAAATCAGTTCTTATACTCTTCTGTCTTTTCTGATAACCAGCAGGAAGATACTAGGCATTTGTTAACTTTTACTGGACTTAATTTATTTGTGTTGGTAAATGCAGTAGCCTTGCAGAGATAATACTATAAAATTGTCTAAATTTTTTACCAATGTAGTTTGCTAATTAATACAGTCCTTTTAGATTCAGCTAAGATAACTTATAAATTGTTTATATAATGATTTCACCTAATATTTTTAAAAATAAAAATCCACTATTCTCTTGTCACTTTATTAATTTCATAAATATGAATGGAGTCATGTGAGCAGTTAATACAAGTGGTTATATCAGTAAAATATCTGAGAAAGAGTATCTATTTTTATTGCTCTTCTGTTACAGATTGCTTGATTCTTTTTCATAATGTTGTTAGTCTTTAGACTGACCTAGACAAATTGTAATCAGTACATGAGTTAACTTGAAAATTTTGCATTTTATATATTTATAAAAAGTATGAATCCACACTCTTCTGAGAATTTGAGTAGAATTTTCAGAAATTATTCAATGCAGCACTATCAGCCAAGGTGATATCATGAGGAAAAATTACAATGACAAGTTTGTAATTTTTGCATGCTATTCAAAAATGTGTTCAGCTGATTCTATGGTTCTTTTTGCTAGATTCAGAAATTAAAATAACCAGGCTAATATCTTAGATGAATTGATTTGTAACCAGGCTAATGATGTTTTCATAATTTTAAAATTGAGGCATTTTAGATCTGTGTTTTAGTAGACTATTTAAGGCTGAAAACTTTGGGTCAAACTGCCTGTGTCAAAATGTAAGCTTTGCCATATCCTAGCTGTATAATCTTGGACAATTTCCTTAAGTTCCCTAAGCTGCAGTTTTTTTCATCTGTAAAATGCAATAGTAACACTACATACTTCATGAGTTATTTTGAGGTTTAAATGACTTAATATAGATAAGACATTTAGCATGGTTCCTATTACCTACTACATGCCCAGTGGAAATGAGCAAATATAAATGATACAGCTAAGTAAAATCAATAAATCATATAGTTAACTAAAAGGGCTATTTTATATTATCTACCATGTATCTAAGCACTAACAAATAAAAGTTACCATTTGGTGACAACTGTGCTAAATATTTTGTATACATTATTTCATTTAAGTTTATAATAACTTTGACAGTTGACTATAATGTCTTTATTTTATGGATAAGTTAACTAAGATTCAAAGAGTATATAACCAAAGTTATATACTCAGTAAGAGTATTTTGTTTTTAACTTAATATTTTATTTTATTTGTCATGCAAAGTAACTTTATTTGCAGCAAATAAGGAGATCACAGGGAATAACTTCCAAAGCCATGACTCCCCAAGAGGTCAATTAAGACTATTTTGACATGATCATTTGAAGCAGACATGTTAATGTCAGGGATATTTTGGTACGGCCTATAAAATAAAATCTTCAAACTTTCTATTTTCCCCTTCAAAATGAATATACTTTCCTTGTGCTTTTTTCCAATTAAAAAAATAATGTTGAAAATAATTCCGGCAATACAAAAAGGTATAGGACTCATCCATAATTTTACCACTCAAAAGTAGCCACTGTTAAAATATTTTGTGGTCAAAATAGAAGATTTTGGCTGAAAAATATCCGTTCTCCCCTATTTCTTTTTTTTTTTTTAAAGATTTTATTTATTTATTTGACAGAGAGAGACACAACGAGAGAGGGAACACAAGCAGGGAGAGTGGGAGAGGGAGAAGCAGGCTTCCTGCCGAGCAGAGAGCCCGATGCGGGGCTCCATCCCAGGACCCTGGGATCATGACCTGAGTGAAGACAGATACTTAACGACTGAGCCACCCAGGCGCCCCCGTTCTCCCCTATTTCTTAATAACAGACCAAAATTTTTGTTTGGATCAAGTGAAAATACTCATTTCCCTTGAGAGTTGTGGACCTGTGAACCAGTTCCAGCCAAGAAGATACAAGCAGAAATCACTTGGTAGATACTGTATGAAAGGTGGCCAACTGCCTGGTAATCATCTTCTGTCTTTTCCCTTTTTCTCTTTTTCCTGCATGGGGTGCAAACATGCTAGGAGTACAACAAACATTTTATGGTCAAAAGAAAGAAAGTTGCATGCAGTCGGGCAGAATGAAGCTTGAGTCCTTGGTGACATCATGAAGCCATTTTAACAGTTTTTGAGACTGCCTATTTGGGAAATTCTTGTTGTAAGAAAAAAACAAAAAACAACCTGGGGCACCTGGGTGGCACCAGTTGGTTGAGCATCCAACTCTTGGTTTTGGCTCAGTTCATGATCTCAGGGTTGTGAGGTTGAGCACCGCATTAGGGAGTTTGCTGGGGATTCTCTCTCTCCTTCCCTCTGCTCCTCCTGCTCATTCTTTCTCTCTCTCAAATAAATAAATAAACAAATATTTAAAAAAGAAAAAAACCTTTTTGGTAATCCATTTTAATCTTGTTTCTGTTACATTCAGCTAAATGCAACATTAAGTGATACACTATCATTCTGGAAATTTTTTCCTATTCAATTACATTAAATTTTAAAAGGTAACCTTATTAATTTGCAGATGACATGATACTATATATAGAAAACCCTAAAGACTCCACCAAAAACTACTAGAACAGATAAATGAATTCATTAAAATCACAGGATACAAAATCAATATACAGAAATCCATAGGATTTCTATACACTAATAATAAAGCTGCAAAAAGAGAAATTATGAAAACAATTGCATTTAACTGAACCAAAAATAGTAACATAACCAAAACTTAACCAAAGAGGTGAAACACCTGTTATAAAACACTGATGAAAGAAATTGAAGACAACACAAATGAATGGAAAGCTATTCCATACTCATGAATTAGAAGAACAAATATAAATAAATAAAATGTCTATACTACCCAAAGCAACCTACTCATTTAATGCAATCCCTATCAAAATATCAATGGCATTTTTCACGGAGCTGGAACAAACAAACTTAGAATTTTTATGGAACCACAAAAGACCCCAAGTAGTCAAAGCAATCTTGAAAAAGAAAAACAGGGGCTCTTGGTTGGCTCTGTCAGTTAAGTGTTCAACTCTTGGTTTCAGCCCAGGTCATGATCTCAGGGTCGGGAGATCAAGCCCCTAGTCAGGCTCCATGCTCAGTGGGGAGTCTTCTTGAAGATTCTCTCCCTCTGCCCTTCCCCCCCACTGTCTCTCTCTCTCAAATAAATAAATAAATCTAAAAAAGAAAAAGGAAAAGAAAAACAAAAGTGGTGGTATGACAATTCCAGACTTCAAGTTATATTACAAAGCTGTAGTAATCAAAACATAAGGTACTGGCCAAAAAAAAAAAAAAAAAAAAGACACATAGATCATTGGAGCAGAATACAAAGCCCAGGAATAAACACACAATTATAAGGTTAATTGATCTTTGACAAAAGAGGCAAGACTATCCAATGGGAAAGAGTCTCTTCAACAAATGGTGTTGGGAAAACTGGACATCTACATGCAAAAGAATGAAACTGGACCACTTTCTTACACCATACACAAAAATAAACTCAAAATTGATTAAAGACCTACATATGTGACCTGAAACTATAAGAATCCTGGAAGACAACATGATGCATTTCTCTGACATCAGCCATAGAACATTTTTCTACATATGTCTCCTGAAGCAAGGGAAACAAAAGCAAAATAAACTACCGGGATCACATCAAAATAAGAACTTCTGCACAGCAAGGGAAACAACCAACAAAACTAAAAGACAACCTACTGAATGGGAGAAGATATTTGCAAATGACATATCTGATTAGGAGTTAGTATCCAAAATATTTAAAGAACTTAGACAACTCAACACCAAAAATACAAATAATTCAATTAAAAAATGAGCATAAGACATGAACAGACATTTCTCCAAAGAAGACAACAGACACATGAAAAGATGCTCAACATCACTCATCATCAGGAAAATGCAAATCAAAACCACAATAAGATACCACCTCACACCTGTCAAAATGGATAAAATAAAAAACTCAAGAAACAAGTGTTGGCGAGAATGTGGAGAAAAAGGAACCTTCATGCACTATTGGTAGGAATGCAAACTGGTGCAGCCACTGTGGAAAACAATATGGAGTTTCCTCAAAAAGTTAAAAACAGAACTACCAGATGATCCAGTAATCCCTAAATACTGGGTATTTACAAATAATAATTTGAAGGGATATATGCACCCCTATGTTTATTGCCGCATTATTTACAATAATCAAGATATGGAAGCAGCCCGAGTGTCCACCAATATATGAATGAATAAAGAAGTGCTGTACATATACAATGGAATATTACTTAGCCATAAAAAAGAATGAAATCTTGACATTCGCAACAACATAGATGGATCTAGAGAGTATGATAGTAAGTGAAGTAAGTCAATCAGAGAAATACAAATACCATATGATTTCACTCATATGTGGAATTTAAGAAACAAAACAAGTGATCAAATAAAAAAGAGACAAACAAAAAAAGTCTTAAATATAGAGAACAAACTAGTAGTTACCAAAGGGGAGATGGGTGGGGAAATGGGTGAAATAGGTGATGGGGATTAGGGAGGGCACTTGTTGTGACCAGCACTGGTAACATACGGAAGTGTTCAAGGGGATTAAGGGTATAATAACCATGATGAGCACTGGGTAATGTATAGAACTGTTGAATCATTGTATTGTAGACTTGAAATTAATATACACTGTATGTTAATTATGCTGGAATTAAAATTTTAAAAAAGGTAACCTTATTGTAATTTTATATATATAATTATATATATAATTGTATATATAATTTTTCTATAATGCTTATTATAGAAAGGTAATTTTATTATAATGATAAAAGGTAACCTTATTATTTATTATAAATTTATAATAAAGTATTTATTTAGCTATATATCATGTAGGGAGACATTATGTCTTCTAATGCTTTGTTAACAAAATTCCAATTTTGTTTAGACAGCATTATACCCAGTCGCTGACATAAACCTTGAATGGTGTATATGTTTATTATGTTATGAATTCCCTTTTGCCAGTAATTTGTGTAGAAATGACAGTGTGAAGTAATTCTGGCCAATGAGACCTCAGAAGAAGTCTATTGTAGACATCTGGGAAAGATTTACCATCCTGAAAAGACACAGGTGAGAAGAAGATTTTTTTTTCTTCTGTTACAATTTCTTCTGTTGAGATTCTTTTGTATGAAGACATAATGTTTACAGCTACAGCAACAATCTTGCTAAAATAAGGGGAGATATCCTTGGCACTTTGATGATGATAATGCAGAGAATCTCTGACACTGACCAGGTTTTCCTATAACATAAACAATAAACGTCTTTATGCTATTGTTTTATTGTAAGCAAAAGCATTCTTAAATGTCACATTTATTCAACAAATATTTATTATGCATATGTCAGCCACTACTTTATGCACTGAGAACAAAACAGATTTTTTTGCCTTCATAGAGCTGAGTTTCAAAGGGCCATATTAAATAAATAAATAAATAATATGGCAAGTAAGTTATATTGTATATTAAAAAGTAATAAGCATTATGGAGAACTTTATATGTCTTTTTGTTTAGTTGTGCTCATACATTTATAACAACAATATATGTGTAATTTTGCTTTAAATAAAACTCATTTTATTTCTCTTCTGTATTATAGAGAGGGCACTATATAGCCTTTTTGGGTCAAAATTATTTGTTGGTTGGTTATGCCACCAAATAATTACATTTGAGATGGTATAGTGGTTGTTTCAAAGTATTTGTTCCTAAGAGTGTTGAGTCTGATAGGCATAAAAACTACTGGTTTGAAGGAATGTTTTTCTTGTCTCCATCAAGAGTTCTTAATAGTATTCATAGTGTCAATTTTCAAGCTAGGATTACCCTATCACAGATGTAAGACTTCTTAAGAAATTTCCAATCTATTTGGGGAAGTAAAAGGAATACATGGAACATTAGAGAACAGTCAGGCACTCGTGATGAGATACTGACCAATACTTTCTTTGGTTTTGTTTTAAATACGTGGGCAGATGACCATGCAATATGAACAACAAATGTTGACTACCAAGATTTCAGAACTAAGCATCACAAGCACATAGAATTTGCAAAAGGTTTCAGTCCAAGACAGTGACACTTCATCTCCAGACACACTGAATCTACTGCTCCACACAGAGCAATTCCCTCTGGAAGAAATCCATAAATTGGCTGAGTGACTCCTACACATTGGGTGAAGAAGAAAATACCCATATGGAAATGGATAGGAAAGGCTGAGACATATCCTTGCTATTAACCTCACCTGTAATAGCAGCATACAATCAGGAGGGAACTCACAACTCCCAGCTTCTCCCTGGGGAGTGAAGGGTTTTGACCCAACATCTAGTGCCCCAACTTTTAAAACTTCCATCTGGGTTACCATCCCCCAAAATACCTCACTCTGAAAGCTAGTGGGGCTGGTATCCATGCTACCTATGGGACTATAGCAAACAAAGAAACAGTTCTTGGCTTCCTCACAAGGACTCTCTCTGGCTATCCACCTAGGGTTCAGTGCAGAGGAGCAGACAGAAATAGCTATCTCCCAGTCTTTCCCTGTCCCTGAAAGAGGCCCTTTTTGTATACTTTAAAAGCTGTTGTCTGAGGGTCAGGCTTCTAATTTAGCATATATCTAGGGGTGACTGTGATTCTCTCCTGAGAGCAGGGAGGCCTAAGGGTACTATCACTACATTCTCCCTTGTCCTGTTCTATGTGATTGGTGTCTACCTGGAAGAAGTTTGTGCACACATGTGGTACCCTGGCTTTTGAGGATGCCACCCAGGGGACACATCCCTTGATCACCTGGCTCTGGTGGCTGGTGGGACTTATATTAGTGGATCCCTATAGGACTGTAGCAATCAAAGAAAAAGTTCTTAACTGGCTATCCTCCCAGGGCTGCACAGAGAGAGTAGACAAAAATATCCATCTCCCAGTTTTTCCCAAAAAGAGGCCTATTTGGATACTTTAAAGGATGCTGCCTGAGGGTTCGGCTTCCAAACAGCCAGTGTCTAGGTCCTGACTGAGGTCCTCCACTGTGGGACAACAACAGATCTTGGCACAAACCTTAGCTACTGGGAGTCATTAAGAACAAAGATGACTTGTACAATCACAACAGTTTGAGAGACAACCAAGAGTTCAGGCTGAGCTGAACAAATATGTTCATCATTTATGGGAGAATACTCCATGAACACTGGGAGAGGTGGCTGTTTTATGTAATCCACAGAAGCCAATGCAGAGTCAAGGGAAAAAAAAAAAAAAAAAGGAATATGTTCCAAACAAAAAAACAAGATAAAACTCCAGAAACAGTTCTTAATGAAATGGACATGAGACTACTATCAACAATTGTATCTCAACAAATTGGATAACCTAGAAGGAATGGATAAATTCCTAGGAACATGCAGCCTACAAGGACCAAATCATGAAGAAATAGAAAATCTGAATGGACCAATTACCAGTAAAGAGACTGAATCAGTAATCAAACACCTTCCAAAAAA
This sequence comes from Halichoerus grypus, assembly GCF_964656455.1. NCBI lineage: Eukaryota > Metazoa > Chordata > Mammalia > Carnivora > Phocidae > Halichoerus > Halichoerus grypus. The sequence goes on along the minus strand of NC_135714.1, from coordinate 80,085,382 downwards.
GAAAAGCCCAGGACCAGATGGCTTCACTGATGGTTCTACAAACACTGAAAGAAGAATTAATATCAGTCTTTCTCAAACTCTTCCAAAAAAACATAAGAGGAGGAAACACTTCCTAGCTCATTTTATGAGGCCAGCATTACCCTGATACAAAAACCAGACAAGAATAGCACAAGAAAGGAAAATTACAGGCCAATATCCTCCTTGAGGGGTGGGGAAAGTAGATGAAGGTGGTCAAAAGGTACAAACTTCCAGTTATAAGATGAATATAACATAAATCCTGGGGAGGTAATATACAGCATGGTGACTATAGTTAGCAATATTGTAATGTGTATTTGAAAGTTGAAAAAATGATTTATAACCATGTGTGGTGATGGATGGTAACTAAACTATTTTTGTGATCATTTTACAATAATGTTGAGCCTTGAACAATGTGGTCTCCCAAACCTTGCATAGTCAAAAATCTGCAGATAAATTTTGACTCCCCCCAAACTTAACTACTAATAGCTTACTTTTGACCAGAAGCCTTACTGATAACATAAACAGTTGATTAACACATATTTTATATAAGCATTATATACTGTATTCTTATAATAAAGTAAGCTAGAAAAAAGAAAATGTCATTAGGAAAATCATAAGAAAGAGAAAATACATTTACAGCACTGTACTGTCATTTGTTGAAAAAATATCTGCGTATAAGTGGACTCCTGTAGTTCAAATTCATGTTGTTCAAGGGTCAACTGTATATACATATATCGAATCACTATATTGTATACCTTAAACTTATACAGTATTATGTGTTAATTATGTCTCAATAAAACTGGAAAAAATTTGCAAAGTAAATTTGAATCATAATTAGTAATAATGCATAATTGTTATTGTCCTGAATGATAATTAGGAATCTGCCCTAAACAATTCTTTTAATGAGTATGGTTATATTACTGTTACAGAGCCAAACTATTTTCCCTTTTTAAAAATTAATTTTCTGAATTTTTGTAATAAAAATGATAAATGTTAAAATCTATTCTGATCCCATAGCAGTTTAAATTTTATCACACTCACGTTGACTGACTTGCACATATAAAAACCCAAGATCCTGGATTCCAACTTCACAGATTTACGGGATTAAATGGTTCAAGTTCATGTTGTTGAAGATGAATTGTATCCCTCAAACTTCTTTCCCTAATATCCAGTCAAGACTCAGGGCAGACAAGACCTCTTACCTATTTCCCCTGACCTGATTACAAGAAGAAAAGAAGCAGGGTGAACAAAGTAGATGATAGGAAAGTTCTGAGAAATAATGCATTCAGGATTTTCATTCATTCCCTCATTCACAAATATTTGGGTCCCATTCTTCACACTAGTGTTCCAGCTTTTGGATAGCATGTCTGTTCTCTCTTTCCTTAAGGGCTTGCTTGAGAATACAAGATAGCACAGATGGGGCTCTGAAGCAGTGGATATATGCCCAGAGTTGGGAAATAAATCTTACTCAGCTTTTCACATAATGCAGGAGCTAGCTACTGTTTTTAGCTGCCAAGTACACCAGTCAGATTACTGGCCAAGTCCCATCATACCTTCTTCTAGTGGCAAAGCTTCTATCTCTAGGCATGTGGCTAAAACCAGGTCAGTCAGAATACTTCTCCTTCTGGTGAGATAAGTCATATGATCTGAGTCACAATTTTACATCAGGATTGTTCTAGATGGAGATAGCACAGAAAGCCTTGCTTTAGAGTTAAAAGTTTGTGAAAACATATGCCAGTGGCCCTGATTCTTGTCTTGCGGAGAATGCCTGTTTGCTGTAGGAGATAATGAAACCACTGGCGAGATAGCAGAGTTAGAGATGCAGAGAGAGAGAGGGGAGAGACAGAGAGAGACAGAGAAAGAGACAGAAAGAGAGAGAGAGAGACAGAGCAAGACCAGGAAGCACTGAATGTTGTTTCCAGGTCTGAGGTTCTAAAAGCTGACATTCCTCGTGGTGTTAGCTGATGAAAGATTCTGGGCAAAGGAGGCTGTCTCAACTCTGTATCACATTTCACCATCTGGAGCTGAAAGCAGCACTGTTCCTGCCCAGGGCTCAGAATATGTCTTACATAAACAGTTCCTTCAACCTCTGGCCCCCAGGTCCTTATCTTCTACCAATAGTGTCCTCAACTCACGTATCTCAAGAAAAGCAACTCTTTTCAGGTATAAAGGAGTCTTAATCTCAGGGGAGACAGTCACTCAAGGGAATCAAATCTGGAAATTCAACTCTTGTCCACCAAGTGAATAATCTTTTACATAATTAAACAAAACCCTTCTTCTTCTTTTTTTAACTGTAGTCTTTGCTGTATATTTAAATAACAAAAAAATTCAAGAGGTTTAATCAGAACAAAGGGGTTGTTTATCCCAAATATGTTATCATGTTTTTGTGAAACAAAAAACTATTGGCAGCTTTGAAATGACAGTTTTTTTCAGCTCCTAGTCTTCTAAACCAAGGTGTCAAGATTCAGCCAGAGTTCTAGCTCAAGTTGCCCTGTGCCTTTCTTCTTCCTGGCAATCTGTCCAAGAAACTTTTCACAGCTTATGCCCTACAAATTAGAATTTAATCCAGAGGGATGGATCGTAGTGCAGGTGACTTTATTTTCCATTTTACTTCAGATATCACTGTAATGTTCTTGGGCACATTATGCCCATCTGAGTAGGGTTGTTCTGTGAATAGTTAGAAATGTAGAACTGAAATAAAGTGAAATGCCAAGGAAGGAAATATAAATTTAGGAGAAACTACAGTGGAGGTTCTTATTTGAATTACTCTGCAGGTGGTGGGTTCAGAGTGCTGTGGCATATTCTTGGGGGCTGGAACAGAAGCCTTCAAAAGAGACCAGATTAAAGTGTAATGTAGTTTAGAACATAATGTAGTCCTACCTACTACCTATTTGGGTGTAGTGCCTCCACCTTGTTGCCAAATAGCTGCAATCTTGATCAGTTCCTTTCAGCTTAAATTTTCACACTAGCCCTCTCCTCAGTCTTGAAGTTTTTGTCATTTGAGTAGGTTCCTGACTGGGCCCCACTCCTCTTTCTGCTTTTGCTATTCATATTAATAGCATCTTCCCCCACCTCCTTTTTTAAAAAATTTAAATTCAATTAATTAACATACAGTGTATTATTAGTTTCAGAGGTAGAGTTTAGTGATTCATCAGTTGCATGTAACACCCAGTGCTCATTACATCACATGCCCTCCTTAATTCCCATCACACAGTTACCCCATCCCCCTACCCACCTCCCTTCCTGCAACCCTCAGTTTGTTTCCTATAGTTAAGAGTCTCTTATCATTTTTCACCCTCTCTGATTTTGTCTTATTTTATTTTTCCCTCCCTTCCCTAGCTATGATGCTCTGTTTTGTTTTTTAAGTTCCACATATGGGTGAAATTATATGATAATTGTCTTTCTCTGATTGACTTATTTCACTTAGCATAATACCCTCTAGTTCCAACCACATCATTGTAAATGGTAAGATTTCATTTTTTGATCACTGAGTAATATTCCATTGTGTGTGTGTGTGTGTGTGTGTGTGTATCTCACATCTTCTCTATCCATTATTAATAGCATCAAAGGAATTTTGACCTATATATGACATGAGATATGACACAAGACAGATTTGGTATTATTTTCATTCTTATGAGAAAAAGGGATGGGCATTTAAAAGAAAGACCCACAATAACCACAAGTGGGATTGTGTTAGAAAATCTGAGCTGCAACAAGGGTCAGATTTCAACTGGCCTCATTCTTCCTTCAGCATCACCCTGATGTTCAACAAGAGGCTAGAAGCAGACACTGGGAAAGATTCAGGGTTGGGAGAGATACCATAGGTCCACTGCATGGTTAGGAAAATCTAGGGTATTGAACTTCTGATAGGGATGGCTATATTAAATATTGTCATCTTAGAAACTTGGTGTGTCAGATATTATAGAATGATTGGCTCACGTAACACCCATTCCACCCACCTCCCTGTCTTTTTCTTATCTGACTCTATTACAGCAGCTGTAAAACCTAAAAACTCAAAATTCCACAGCCTCTATTGACACTAAAGTGGCCACATGACTTTGTTCTGGCCCGTGAAGTATAAGCATATGTGATCTGGTATCACTACTTCTCCTCTCTTTTTTTGGTCTGCTTTGTGGTTTTGAGGCTTGGAGGCACTGATACCATTTGGTACCATGAGGCAATAAGTAAGATGATAACATGGTAAGGATGGTAGACCAAGAAGGTAGAAAGAGCCTCGGGGTCCAATGGCTTTGTTGAACCACAGCACCAGCCTGGAACTGCCTCTCCCAGCACCTGTGTCAGGTGAGACAATAAACCTCCATTCCTTTAAGCCAGAGCTTCCCATCCTTTTCTATGTCTTGGCACACAAGGAAATGATAATATCCATATGTTACATGAAGGTAGATGGACAAAGCTACTTAGAACAGGAAACAATCTTTCACATCTTAAGTGCCCACTCCAAAGATTAAATGATCACTATTTCAGCTTACTTTTAAATATTTACAGCTCTCAAAGAATTCTGATTCAAGCCACTTTTAGTTGCACTTTCTGTTCCCTAAAGATGAACATGTCCGAGACACACTGGAGTTTGAAGAGAGTCTTGGGAGGCAAGGAGGTTCTTTTTGACAAACAGAATGGTTAGGTAACTGAAAGTCATGATGAAGGTAAAAAGCAAGTTAACCTCTATAACGTGAAAATGGAAATGTGACATGCAAAAAATAAATTCTGTTACAAGAGAGGCATTTCTGATTTGAAGAATCTGAGGGTTCTCAGATTTTTGTGATGAGAAGATCAGAATAAAGTTTCTTTAAGTGCCTGGCTGATGGGATGGAGATGGGAGGTCTACAGAGTCAAGGAAAAAAAGAAATATGGACTAAAGGAACTGAGTTGTTAAATTACCTTAGGATGTAGAGGAGATTGGTGTAGAGAGAAGGATGGATTGTTCTAGGCTGAAGGTGTTGAAGAAGGAAGAGGTCTCTGCTGGATGAGAGCTGTGATGCTGTAAGGTAGGGAAAGGGGATTTAGTCTGAGGATATACATTTCAAGTGATGAGATTGGAAGGGAATTGCTTACTCTATTGTCTAGAAGTAGGATTGGGAATCTAGGAGAATACCAGTTCTCTCAGCCTTGCTGATTCCCCCACACCTCCCCTCTTGACATTTTCCTGCTCTTCTTCTAGGCACTTTAGGTCCGATTGCAGCAATACAATAAAATTTATAGATGAGATTTTTTTCCCAGACTCAGGAAAGGATTCCTGATGACAAAGATTGTTTTCCTTGACCAAACTCTACTCAGGGTCTTTGGAATTCTTTTTCAACTAGGCCTGACTTTTGGACTTCAGTGACTCTCTCAGCATCATCCAGTTTTAGGGAGAACCTTGATAAGTCAGTTTTACTAGAATCACCTATCTTCCATATCTGATCACCCTCAATATCTAATAGGGTTCCTCATCCGCCACCATCCCCCCAGGTGATGTCTGATCTTCCTGGCCTGCCTTCAGCAAGAATCCTATAAGGTCAGTTTAGCCAGAATCCCATCCTACTCCCTCTTACCCCTAATGTTTCCTCTTAGTAATGAGCCCCACCCTCCCCCTTGGCTATAAATTCTCAGTTGCCCATGCTATATTGGGAGTTGAGTCCAATCTCTCTCCCCTACTGCAAGACCCATTGCATTGTCCCTATACTACTGCAATGGTCCACTTTGAATGAGGTCTGCCTTACTATCTTAAACAAGTGTCATGAATAATTTTTTTAACAATTTGAATAATATTTTTTCTCTAACATTGATTAGTAGTTAACAACAATTAAATACTAATAATAGTAATAGATAATATAGGTTTTACAGATAATACATTGTTGAACACATATGAGATTTCTGACACCATTTAAAATGCTATACAGATTTTAAATCAAATGTAATTCTCATAAAAATCCAGTGAACTTTCTGTTAAGGCAGCATGGAGCATTAAGATTTGGTGTGTAAAAGACAAAGTGCACCAACAGATGATTGCATATGGATAATTCTATTAGAGATAAAATTTATTAATGAGGAATGTCTCAAAGAAAAAGGAGGGACCTGGGGTTTTATAGCTGCAGGTAAACAAGTAAGTCATCTGCAATATGGGAGATATGAGGAAGAATGAAGACATCTTGGATGATGTGAGGCCAGGGTATGTTTTGAGGGACAGTTATCTTCAGGAACAAAAATGGGTACAAGGATTTCTTACCCATTGCTGCTCAAAACACAGCCTCAGGTAAGAGTTCAATACTATCAGGTGAGGGAAGAATGAGAGAAGCATGTGAATGTAACAAATAATTTAATGACAACTTTCAAACTCTATGCCCCTAATTCAAACACTTTAACATGAATTAAAGGCAAAGCCTGTTATTCTACATGTTATCTAAAATTATCTACTGTTAAATTTAAGGGGAATGGAAAACTTAGGATCATCCTCAGTGCTATATTTTAAGAGAAGCCAATATATGATAGATAATTGGGAGGTGATCATTTGTGATACAAAACGATTATTTAAAGTTTTAATAAACTTCCCAGTGATCTATTTTTGGGAATAGTGATAACAGTGAGAGGCCACCCAAGAACTTAACAATAAGAAAAGTAAGATTGCCCCCTGGGAAAACTACTAGGGCATTTTTCAAAAAAATAGGAATAATGTCTGTCTAGGTCATAGATTATTCACAGAACATCAGAAAGTGCTTGGCATAGAATAGGTATTCAAATATTTGCTTAAATTAGTGACTTTGTAGTAATAAACCTGGAGACTGTATAGAACTATAGGATGAAAGAGTTTGGGAATGCCTCCAATTCTAGTAAAAATAACCTAGGTGTGGGGCACCTGGGTGGCTCAGTCGGTTAAGCTTCTGTCTTTGGCTCAGGTCTTGGGATGAACCCCATGTCTGGCTCCCTGCTCAGTAGGGAGTCTGCTTCTCCCTCTCCCTCTGCTCCTCCCCCTGTTGCTCGTGCTCTCTCTCTCTCTCTCTCTCAAATAATAAAAATCTTAAAAATAACCTAGGTGCAATCTCGAGAAGCAAGTCTGGAATGTGATTAAAGTTTAATAAGTAAGACCCTAAGTAGTGGTATTATATCCTTTTTTTTAAATCTTATTTAGAGAGATGATGTAAATGAAGGGGCTCAGAACATGCCTTCCCAAAATATGCTGACTTGGCATATTAACTATTTTGAGGTAAAGATACTTGAAAAACAATAGGTGCAAGTGGCACTATGACCTCCACTTTTCTTTCTGAAAACAGGAGAGAAAAATCCCATGTGAAAGATGCCCTTTCCTGCACCTGGAGGAAAATAATTCTTACCACCAGAGACAGGGTGGGAAAGGCTGAGAAGAATCTGTACAAACAAATCTTGTTAAAATAACCCTCATTTTCCCTTAGTTTCCCCATATATTTTAGATACTTTTCCACATAGTGATGTACACTTTGTTTAACCTAGTATGTAAGCACTTAGGCCTAACAGCTTTTAGGGTTTTAATTTTCCAGTGAAGACTAACTACCATGTACATATGAAAATAAAATCTGTATGCTTTTCTTCTGTTAACTTGTCTTCTCTCAGTTTATGTCAGGTCCCGTTGGAGACCCTAAGAGGGTGGAGAAAAAGTTTTGCCTCCCCTTCATAAATAGAGAAGTAAGTTCTTTTTGGAGTACAGAATATGGAATCCCGAAATGAAAAGGCGCTAATATCCATATGAAGCACTGTCCAGGCAGAGAATGCTCCTACTGATGAAAATGGCTGGGGAGGTAAGAGCTCCAAGTTTTTAAACCTGATTCCTTTAACTATTTGAATTGTACAACTCAGGTCCCTATTCTAATTCCATGCTTACGAGGCAAACATAGTAATTCTAATTTGGCTTCCTGTGGCTGTCAGAGGAACAAATCTTAGACTTAAGTAAGTTTTTTATTATGTGTACTAACCGTGGCAAAATTGAACTGCAACTGCACATTTAGCAATTTCTTTACAGATACTGTACATTATTACCTATTCCACCTTGGAAACTGAGAAGCTGAGAAACACAGGCAATAATATGGTTAGAATTATATTTTAAATAGATTTCTCAGGCTGCCGTGTGGAGACTGGACTTAAGAAATGCAAGACTAGGATCAGTTAGTCTTGTCAGGCAGACAAGTTAAAAGGGAGCTATTGAGATTGTCCAGGTAGGAAATAATGAAGACCTGAATTAGGAGGTTATAGAGATGTGGAACCAAAATAGGAAATATTTCTTTGCAAAGTTACTGGTACTGGGTATTATTTTCTAAATCTGCTCATTTAATAGGTGAGCAAAATTATTTCATTGTTGATTGGATTTCAATGACTTTCATTACTAATGAAGATGAAAATTTATCACTGGATTAATTTTTTGTTTATTGTTTAATTTTTTAAAATTTAATTTTTCTTTCATAAAAAGTTTTAGACCTAAAATGTACAAGAGATTCAAACTACCTAGAATTAAACAACAGTGGTAATAGGGACATTTAAACATACAAAGCCAAATAGTACCAATTGAAATGCAAAGCAATCCTATTTTACTTTAATGTAATGCATTAATTTTGGTCTGACCTTCAGTTTTAATGTACACAAAGTTGCCTAGGAGACAGAATTTACTGACTCAACATAGACCAAAAGATTTGCATTGTAAAAAGAGTCCAAAAATTAATTCTAAGAAATGGAGTAAGTACACCCAGAATTCAATCCGTTCCAAGGCTTAGGAAAGTAATTTTTTTTAATGAGGCTAGAACAATTCATAAGCAAATTCCATTGAAGTATTTTCCTCTCTCCCTGATGTTTATTTATTGTAAAATAAACACGATAATAACAACAAATGACTTTTGTTAAAAGAAAGTGAAATCATACACAATCCCATCACCATAGCACATGTTTAATTTTAGTTTTTTTATTCTTTAGTTTTTATATCTATGTGGTTACTATGAGTTTGATGCCTCTGTAGTGTTTGGGAATTCCCTCAAATGAATTTTTCTGTTAAATGCCTTTATTCTAGAGAAGCTACTGGGTTTTATACAGCAATAACTAGACATAACTATTATTAGTATCTAATAGCTATTAGTACTATTGCAGTGGTGTATAGAACAATTTCTTTTCATGAACCATAAATTCTTACAACCATAACTCAAATTTGAAAGATGTGCAAAAAGCATTTAAAAATCACTTAATACATTATTTTGACTTTAGTCATTTCTTTTCTTCTGTTGTTCTCAAATGAATACTTGCTAATATAGAAGTAATACATAAGTACTGTAGCACTGTGAAAAGGATTCTAGATTCAGAACTGGGCTTTTATCTTGGCCCTGTAACTTATAAGTCACACATTTAATATCAATCTTTTTGCACTTTACTTTTCTCTTCTGTAAATAAAAACCTTACCTGATTCTTCTAAAGATTATATGGTGCGAAGTCATAGATTATACACTCTGTGACTGTTAATTCTCATCCTACAAATTATTTTGAAATATAATGCTCCCTCATTCTGGATTATGAGTTGACTTTATGGGTGTGGTCAAAAAGATCAATGCAGAAAACCTGCTTATTTGAGCTTTCCTGAGCACATGTGAGGGTGTCCTTTGATTGATGGTTATAAACAATATCTGAAACACCTTTACCTTTTTAACCCCAGCACTGCCTCCAGCTCTTAAGATAGCTTTATTAACTACAAGTTCTGAAAAACAAAACAAAACAAAAAACTTAAGCCTTATAACAAGCAATGAAAAATTTATGAAGTTACAAAACTTCTTTAAAACTATGAGTAATTGTAGGGGCACCTACACTGTAGGTGGCTCAGTCGTTAAGCATCTGCCTTCAGCTCAGGTCATGATCCCAGGGTCCTGGGAGTGAGCCCTGAGTTGGGCTCCCTGCTCCGCGGGAAACCTGCTTCTCTCTCTCCCACCCCCCCTGCTTGTGTTCCCTCTCTCACTGTGTCTCTCTCTGTCAAAGAAATAAATAAAATCTTAAAAAAAACCCAAAACTATGAGTAATTGTATCAAAAGTTTTAACCAGAGAAATTAGGCAAGAAAAAGTAATAAAAGGAATCCAAATTTAAAAAGAAGAAATAAAATTATCTCTGTTTGTGGATGATATGATCTTACATGTAGAAAACTAAAGATTCCATGAAAAAACTGTTAGAACTAATAAATTCAACAAGGTATCAGGATATAATATCAACACACAAAAATAAGCTGCATTTCTATACATTGACAATGAATAATCTGAAAAGGAAATTATGAAAAACAATTCCATTTATTTTTATTTATTTTTATTTTTTTAAATATTTTATTTATTTATTTGACAGAGAGAGACACAGTGAGAGAGGGAACACAAGCAGGGGGAGTGGGAGAGGGAGAAGCAGCCTCTCCACCGAGCAGGGAGCCTGATGTAGGGCTCAATCCCAGGACCCTGGGATCATGACCTGAGCCGAAGGCAGATGCTTAACAACTGAGCCATCCAAGTGCCCCAAAACAATTCCATTTATAAGAACATCAAAAAGAAGAAAATATTTAGGAATTAACTGAGAATATGAAAGATTTGTACAATAACAACTATAAAACATTGCTGAAAGAAATTAAAGAAACATAAATAAATGGAAACACATCCCATGTTCATGTATTGGAGAACTTATATTGTTAAGATGTCAATACCACCCAAAGAAATCTATAGATTCAATGCAATCCCTATCAAAACCCCAGCAATATTTTTTGCAGAAATAGAAAAGCCAATCCTAAAATTCATATGGAATCTCAAGGGACCCCAAGTAGCCAAAACAATCTTGAAAAAGGAGAACAAAGGGGCACCTGGTTGGTTCAGTGGGTTAAGCATCTGACTCTTGGTATCAGCTCAGGTTGTGATCTCAGGGTCATGAGACCAAGCCCCACGTCAGGCTCCATGCTCAGCACAGTCTGTTTGAGATTCTCTCTCCCTCTCCCTCTGCCCCTCCTGCTCATGCTCTCTCTCTCTCTCTCTCAAATAACAAATATTTAAAAAAAAAAGAAAAAGGAGAACGAAGCTAGAGGACTCACATTTCTTGATTTCAAAACTTATTATAAAGCAACAGTAATCCAAGCAGTGTAGTACTGGCATAAAGACAGACATAAATATCAATGAAATAGAATAGAAAGCCCAGAAATAAAACCTGTAAAATTGAAAACTAAAAAACTCTTAGAAGAAAACATAGGGCAAAAGCTTCACAGTATTGGATTTGGCAGTGATAAAATCACATGAGACAAAAGAAAAAATAGACAAATTGAACTTCATAAAATGTTTAAAAATTGTGCATCAAAAGGCAATATTAATAGAACAAAAAGGAATAGGAGAAAATATTTAGAAATTGGTATATCTGATAAGGGATTAATATCCAGACCACATAGAGAACTCCTAGAACTCAGTAATAACAAACCAAACAACCTAATTAAAAAATGAGCAAAGAATTGAATAGACATCTCTCCAAGAAAGATTACAAATGGACAATAAGCATATGAAAAGGTGCTCAACATCTCCAATCATTAGGGAAATGCAAATCAAAACTACAATGAGATTGCATCTCAAATCCGCTATTATGGCTGTTAAAATTTGAAGAAACTGGGGCGTTCCTGGTTGGCTCAGTTGTTTAAGCATCTGGCTCTTAATCTCAGCTCAGGTCTTGATCTCAGAGTTGTGAGTTCAAGCCCCACATTGGACTCCACACTGGGCATGGAGCCTACTTTAAACAAACAAACAAAAAAAGATTTGAAGAAATTGGAACCCTGGTGCATTATTGGCAGAAGTGTAAAATGGGACAACTGCTGTGGAAACAGTATGATGGTCCTCAAAGAGTTAAAAATAGAATTCCTGTATGATCTAGCAATTTTGCTTCTTGGAATATACCCAAAAGAATTAGAAGCAGAATCTCGATGACATAGTTGTATACCTATGTTCATGGCAGCATTATTCATAATAGCTACAATGTGGAAGCAATCCATGTGTCCATCAACTGATGAATGGATAAGCAAAATGTGATATAATATACAATTAAATATTATTCAACCTTAAAAAGGAAGGAAATTCTGACACATGCTACAACATGGATTAACCTTGAGGACATTATGCTAAATAAAATAAGCCAGTCACAAGAAGGCAATAATATATGATTTTACTTACATGAGGTACTTAGAGTAGCCAAAACCATAGATTCAGAAAGTAAAATGGTGATCTCTGGGAGCTAATGGAAGGAGCAAATGGAGAGTTATTTTTCAATGGTCAGATTGACAAGATGAAAAGAGTTCTAGAGATAGATAGTGGTGATGGTTGGGCAACATTATGAATGTATCTAATAGCACTGAACTGTACACTTAAAAATGATTAATATGATAAATTTTATGTTATATGTATTTTACCACAATAAAAACAAATTGAAAAAATGTTGAGTAATAATTATCCGTAAATTTTCTCCAAGTCTTTTCATTTGTGTCAATCCTTTATAGTTTTCTAGTACCATGCTTTGCCTAATGTACTGGGTATGACCTGAAGAACCCTGTAGGTGTGTTCTTTGCTGCCCATCTCATGGAGGGAAAGAGTAAAGAACATCCAACTCTATTTGCAAAACTAGGTTCTGGCAGCTTGAGATGGATTCTGGTTCCCACCATTGCAAGAACCAGTAGAATTCCTGGTCCCTTATAGATACTGAGGGGTACCCAAATATGCCACCATAAAATATACCTCTTTGGCATATGGATTATTTTGAAGTAAAGGCCATTGAAAACTAGCAGATGCAGAAAAAGCCCTAAAAATAGGACACACGTTTTCTTGTTTTAAAGAAAATTACCTTTATAAAGGAAATTTTCTATTTTCTTTTTTTTTTTTAAGTTTTTGTTCATTTTTTTGACAGAGAGAGATTGAGAGCCCAAGCAGGGGGGAGCAGCAGGCAGAGGGAGAAGGAGAAGCAGGCTCCCTGCTGAGCAAGGAGCCCGACACAGGACTCGATCCCAAGACCCTGGGATCATGACCTGAGCTGAAGGCAGACGCTTAACCTGTTGAGCCACCCAGGGCCCCCCTTTTTAAAGTTTTTATTTTAATTCCAGTTGGTTAACATACAGTGTTATATAAAGGAAATTTTCATTTCTAGAGATATCAAGTTTCTCCTACCATTAAGAGGAAGACCTTTAACAATTGATCAATCCAGAAGGCACCAATTAAATCTGCATAACAAATCTCACCAAACAATCCTTATTTACCATACTTTTCTTAGTCACTTTCACATAACTTGACACCCCTTCTCAAAAACCCCAAACCCCTTTTTCTTTGTTGGTATTTAAACTCAGTTCCAACCAATCATTTGGGTTATTCATCACTGAGTACTCCCATGTGTATGTGCACAGTGCACATGTTAATAACCTCCTGTTTGTTTTTCTCTTATTAATCTGTCTTTGGCCAGTCTAATTTATAGGACCACAGCTGAAGAAACTAAGATGAGTAGAAGAAAAGATTTTCCCTCACCTACAACATCTTCCTTTTCTTTCTGCGCACAAACCATGGATGAGTCTCTTCTCAATTTGTGTTGAATTCATGCTGGCCTTATATCTGTGTCACTTTATTTATTTATTTTTTTTCTTTTTGATAAAGCTTAAGTCTAAGAGCATCTTAAGTTGACTGTCTGGTCCTAACATTCCTTTCTGTTTTCTTTGATTTGCCTGAGAAATATCCACTAGCCAGGGATGTATATGTAAGTTTTTCTTTCAGGTAGAGTTTAACTATTTAATGAATTATTCTAAACTAGTATGTGGGTCTTTTCTCATTAATGGCCATATAGCTATAATAGCAGCAGGTTCTAACACATTTGAAATGTTTACTTCTTTTAAAGTCTCCAACTTAATTTTCATTTTTGGTCTGAAAGGTACCTGAAGTTCTTAGCTCAACTGTCTGTCAGAGGCAGGTAATAGTATAAGTTTAAGGAGTCTCTGCCCATTGCCTTTTTGACTTATTCCTTTCCAATGGAAAGTCAAAAATCTATTATTAGGTGACAATTGATTCAGGTATGAATCACCAATGGTTACTAAAACTATCCCATTGATAAAGAATAGAATGTCTACATGGTCTCAAAGTATCTAATAACAAATTACTAATTAATTACAAAAGGAAAACTAATGATTTTATAGTGGAGAAACTTGGCAAACATCACCTTAACTGAGCAATCAAAGTTAACATCACCAATAGTGGGAAAAGTCAACATCATATGCCTTGTGATGTGAAATGCTGATAAAAACACAATATCACATTTATAGTATTCCTGTCAAAAATACGTAACCTAAATCTAATCATCAGATGAATCTAAAGTGGGGACATTTAACTGGCCTGTACTCTTCAAAAAATATCAATATAATGAAGACTAATGAATCATTTTAGATTAAAGGAGATAAAAGGAACATAAACACTAAATATAAAGTGTGACCCAGACTGGATCCTGCATCAGATTTTTTTTTTTTTTTTTTGGCAATAAATGAAATAAGAACAACTGGTAAAATTAAAATTTAAATAATAATATTGTTCAATGTTAAATTTCCTGATTTTAAAAAACATTTGTTTATTTATTTGAGAGAGAGAGAAAGAGACCATGGAGGGGAGGGGCAGAGGAAGAGGGAGAGAGTCAGAGTTAAGCTCTGACTCTGCCCTGAGCATGGAGTCTGATGCAGGGCTCAATCTCATGACCCTGAGATCATGACCTGAGCCAAAACTAAGAGTCTGACCCTTAACTGATTGCACCACCCAGGCGCCCCTAAATTTCCTGATTTTGATCATTTTATTATGGTTATGTGAGCGAATTACCTTGTTAGGAAATATATACTGAAGCATTTAGGGGTAAAGAGGCATGATGTCTGCAACTTTTTTCAAATAGTTCAGAAAAATTGTAATATATATATATTCTTTTGAAGACTATATGGTTTCTTTTGCAACTATCCAACTCTGCTGTTGTAGCTGGAAAGCATTCATCAATAATATGAAAATGAATGAGAGTCGCTGTTACAATAAAACTTTATTTATAAAAACAGGCAGTGGACTGGGTATGGCCTGGGGGCTGTAGTTCATCTATCTGCCCTAGACTGGCATGTTCTTGACACTAAGGATTGTGTGTTCTTATGTCTCTGCTTCTCCAGTGCCCAAAACAAGACCTAGCATTCAGGAGGTCCTCAACAAATATTTGGTAAATGAAGATTGTCCTGTCCTACCTTTTTGCTGGGTCTTTGATTTCACAGGTCATATAACTTTGACCTAATCATTTGCTACTTCTTTCCATGGCCTCAAGATCTCAGCTTTAGCAATAATGACATGAGCTGTGCCTACTTTGTGAGCCTGCTGTGGAAATCAGAAGTAAGAGCTTTTTTTGGTTGTTGCTTTTTAAAGTAATCTCTACATCCAATGTGGGTCTCAAGCTTAGGAACCTGAGATCAAGAGTTGCATGCTCTACTCACTGAGCCAGCCAGGTACCCCCAGAAGTAAGAGCTTTGATACTATTCCATATGAAGGCCAAGTTGACAGAAATTCCCATGGAGATCTTGGGAAAAGAGTATATTCTTCCTATTTGCTGATAAACCTGTTGGAGTTTAATTGTAATCCTGCTCTAGAGCAAGTGATGTTGAGAGTTTTTTGTTTGTTTGTTTTAATTACGATCTTACTATGAGTCCTTGACCAGAAAGAACTTGGTAACTTGGTTGAGAAAACAAAACACTTGGAAATGAAAAAATTATGGAACAGAAGCAAATTCTTCCATATACCTGACAACATTTATTTCATTCCTCCCTGCCTCAGTGCTCAGATATCATTGATCAATTAGAAGTAATCTCCTTTTCCTCTTAATTCCCATGGTACTCCATCAACAGGCTGAATTATAATAATTATTGTGCATATATTTTCTCTATTTGTTTTCCCACCAGGAATAGCCCTGCCAGCAGGACAAACATATTCATCCCTGTATTTGGGTGACTTTGCCTGGATGATGCCCTTTTTCTTTACTTCTATACCCAATCAGTACTTCCTTTCCTTTTTTATGGATACATTCTTTCATTAGCCATGCTAATATATTCAATAAGGTACATCAAATCTTGCAGACTTGACAAGAGTTCTGTCTTTCAGGTGACTTTGCCTATAAATGGAATATATGTAAGTACAGAGTTTCATTCTTTGAGGACAATCTTATTTACCCAATATCCAAATTCTTTAGAGACCACCCCCCGTAGCACTCTGTACTGACATTTGCAGAAAGTAAATTAATGTTTTACTTATAGCTGCATTGAGGTTGGTATCATATTCTGGACATCAATATTCTGATTGTGTAAGATGGTGTTTAGGAAATCTCTTGAGCATTGTTCCTCCTTGTAATTATTTCACTTGAGTTTAGGTACCCCGCTGTTGTATTATTTCCATGTGCCTTCATTTGCATATTTCCATTGTGATAAACATCTGCATTCATCCTTATTTCCTTCCCTCCTGTCTCAGGAGATGAAGTGTCCCCCCCAACTGTTCAACTCACAGCAATCTGGCTTCTGCTATCCCCTACCTTCTTCTCCCCATGCCTGAGATTATCTTTACTGAAATAAATAATGCATTAAAAATGTCAAATTCAGCGGATCCATTTCATTCTTTATCTTACTGAATCTCTCTTACTTACTTCTGATTGTTGGACAAACAGTTCTCAAAGCTCTATCCTCTATGCTCTTGGCTTTCCTGACATTATTTATTTTGATTTTAATCACATATGCCTAAACAATTTTATTATTTTCCTTCACAGGATCCTCTTTTGCCTACAGGTCTTTAATCTTGGTTGTTTCTGAGGGTTCTTCCTATCTTCAGGCATTGTTTTTCTCTTTTTGTCTTCTTATGTTGGGTGGCCATTAACATGGTTTTAATTATCTCTCATATGCTGACTTTCAAATCTCTATCTCAATCCTGATCTTTCCTTTCATATTTAGATAACTAACTAGTTACAAATTCCTGAGTATTGGCTATGTTTTGGTATTTCACAACATGATAATAAAGCATCACTTTTGTTGACCAAACTTTAAATTACTCAACAATATGTATAGATATTAGGTATAAATTTTTCATGTCATTACAGAAATATCTTCCATATAATCTTTTTTTTTTTTTAAAGATTTTTTTGATTTATTTGAGAGAGAGAGAGAGCAAGCACAAGCAGGGGGAGAGGCAGAGGAGAGAGAAAGGGAGAAGCAGACTCTCTGCTAAGCAGGGAGCCCGATGCGGGACTTGATCCCAGGACCCCAGGATCATGACCTGAGCTGAAGGCAGACGATTAACCGACTGAGCCACCCAGGTGCCCCATATAATCTTCTTTTGAATGTTTTTTATTTCATTAGATAGATGGATTAAAAAGGGGAGAAAGTTAAATACTTTCTTAAATGTATGAGAAATTAAGTAAGTATGCAACTACAGCTGGATATATGTTAAGTTTCTCATTTCAATGTCCTAACACTGGGTCTCTAGATGTAACTGGACGAGTTTTATATTAATAAGTCTATCAGAATATTTTATCTGTAACAAACACCCTCCCTCAAACTGGCTTAAACAACAAAGAAATTATCTCGCATATCAGTTATTCTAGAGGTAGGGTGGGCTCCAAGTTTAGTCTCTTCAGTAGCTTGAGGACCTAGGTTTACTCCATTTTCTAATATGCTTATGTCTATACATTATTACCAGGTAAGTTTATCCTGTGACAGTAAGGGTGATTTAGTTTTAGGAATTTCAACAAAATAATTCTATACATCCACAAGTCAGTTCTAGCCATTAGGTCCAGACATAGGAACATTCAAAAAAAGAAGAGACATCATTTTGTCCTATGGCTCTTTCATAGAAGTACTACTTCCTCAGAATCATTAGCAGACTATATTTTACAACCCTTTGGCCACTGGATTAGTTTTCTATTGCTGTCATAACAAATTACCACAAACTTAGTAGCTTATAAGCAACACTCATTTATTATCTCATAGTTCTGTAGGACAGAAGTCTGGGTAGACTCTACTGGGCTCTCTGTTTAGAACCTCACAAGGCTGACGTCCAGTTGTAGGCTGGGCTGGGCTTCTTTCTGGAGGATTTGAGGAAAAAATTCACTGTCAAGCTCATTCAGATTGCTCACAAAATCCAGTTCCCTGTGGTTATAAGATTGAGGTCCTCATTTCCTTGCTCACTATTAGCTAGGGGTTGATCTGAGCAATTTGGGGCTGTCTGCATTCCTTATCAAGTGGTTCCCTTCAATCCTTCTCGTGCTTTGAATCTCTCTTTCTTTTTTGCCATCAGCTGAAGAAACCTTTCCACTTTTTAGGGCTTGTATGATTAGATTTTAGGCCTACCTGGAATAATTTATCTTGAGACCAACTGTGCCAAATAACAGAACATAAGCATGAGAGTGACATCTCTTTGTATTCATAGGCTTCAGGGATTAGGGTAAGGCATCTTTAAGGGCCCATTTTAGAATTATGCCTATAGTAGCCACAGTTGGGTCACATGCCCTTTTCTGAACTAATCATCACCAAGGGGAATGAATTACCATAATTTGCTCAGATAGTTTTCTGGGGTGGAATGGATACGTTGGGGAATAAACCACAATGTACTCCACTATGTACTCACATTATAATGCTACTCTTGAGAACTACCAAATGGGCTTATATATTCTCTCTACAATATACATATTTTTCTTACAAAGAACAGTATATCCTGTTAGTACTCTATTTTTCTCCTTATTTATCCTAATGCATAGTACACATTGGTTAGGATATCAGTTAAACTATGATATTTATCCTAATATCATAGTACACATTGGTTAGGATATCAGGGGAGGAGAAAAAAAGAGTTTTTGAAGTGAAGCCTAGCATTTCAGAACAAAAAGAACAGAGTCTGTCTTTCCTATCCTATCATAGTAAACTATTTTTAAAAAAGATAGTTCATTAACCTGTTGGGCTGATGGATAGCAACAGTGTTATGGGTACATATTTGGAATTTCTTTCAGGTCTTTATGTAAAACATGTAGTAGAATTTGGCAGATATAGTGCTGATATTTGTTAGGCCTTTATAAGTAAATAACCTTTGATGTCTGGGAAAAACTTTCTGTAAGAAATCACTGTCCACTTAGCATTACTGTTGATGAGCTATTTATGGAATCATTAACTTTCAAGGATCTCCAGTATTGCTTTGAGAGCTCCTCTGTAGTAATTATCCAACTTCTTGTTTTCTCATTCCCTCAGCCCATCCACCACACTGCTCTGCTTAGTTTGTTGAAATGTAAGGACAAACTGGCTATATTTACTCTGTTAATGCACAGTATAGCCTAGGAGAATCTAGCTAACAATGTAGATGTCATTTTCCCTACCTCCCTTTTCATATGTGATCCTCCAGAGGCTGTTTCCTTTGCCCATGATGATGACTTTCCTCTAAAGAGGAAAACTTCTCATTAGGCAAGAGTAAGTAGAGACATTTCCCTATTAGAGTCCTTACGTAAGGATTTACCACAGTTGATTGTACCATTTGGCAGAGGTATTCACTATGTAATTAGGCAAGACTTCTCCAAGAGCCTGAGCCAGGGTTGGGAGATGGTCCAAGTGAGGTATACATTCTGCTTATTTGACTGATGTGCTGTCTTGTATGTCAAGATACAGCTCAAGAGCTGATAAACTTTGTGAAATATAAATAATTTTAGGAAATGAAGTGATAGTGAAAACATAGTTAGACCTGGGACTTTTGTTATAAATATGGTACTTTTAGCAAATAAAAGGTCAACTGGCTGCTAAATTAGGTAAGCCTTAGTCATTTTTTACTGTTTCTGGATGAATTTGTTCATTTTTAAGTATGAGGAAGCAAGGGTCCTAACTGGATATAATTAGCTTAAGGCAAGCAGTGAAGTAAGAAAAGTTCACTAGCACCCGATTTTAAGTATTCAATGTCAGTGAAATCATTAGTCTACTTTATTATAGTGTTTTATTATATATTAATAATACTATAAAAATGTACATTTGATAGACATTAATGTTTAACATACATAGTTTTTTTTTTTTTTTTTTAAAGATTTATTTATTTATTTGAGAGAGCGAGAATGAGAGAGAGTACATGAGAGGGGGGAGGGTCAGAGGGAGAAGCAGACTCCCCGCTGAGCAGGGAGCCTGATGTGGGACTCGATCCCGGGACTCCAGGATCATGACCTGAGCCGAAGGCAGTTGCTTAACCAACTGAGCCACCCAGGCGCCCTAACATACATAGTTTTTGATGTATTTCACTATAGAGAGATGAATATTTTCTCTGGGTTACTTGAATTATTCATCCAATGCTGGAATTCTGGTCCTGTGTTCATAAATAAGGCCATAAAACATGGTATATTGGAAACATTATATTGTCAGGAACTTTTCTCTTTATTGTTATATAGGTTTCCTGTTAAATTATTTAGATGTAACTATTTATAAAGCTAAATTATTTTATTTGTGAATTAATTAGAGGATGAATGACTATTAGCATAAATTGGTGAAATTGTGCCATCTAGTGCCTTTATTGAAAAAACCTTGTTCTTTTTAAAATTTATTTTTCAGTTTCCAGAATCTTAAATATACAGACTAAAAATGAGTCTAGAAATCTATTTTTCCAACCCCTAAATATTAGAGATAAAAAGTATGAGTATAAAAATTAAAATAAAGTCAGGACACATGTTACTGGAACAGTGCGTTCCACGCACAGGAAAGAATTCTAGTGAATCCCTAGGAAGTGGTGTGGTCATTCCAAGCATTTCCTCAGATTTGTTTACTGCATCTAGTATAACATTCTCTGTGGACTGTATGTATTAGTGGAGAGTAGGAATAAGAAAAGACAGCACAAATAAGGAGATTCTTGGTGGTTGGTGGCGAAAGAAACAATCTTGAAGATTGGGGCTTAAAGATTCTTCTCCCCTTCCTTACCTTTCCCTTGTCTGATATATTGCCACCTCAGGCCCTATCCCGAGAACTGGGGGAAGGCAGAGTTGTGTGTTTGTGCGCTGGTGCGTGTTTTGATAAGAGGAGAAAAGAGGTGTCATCAGTTGTGTTAGAATAAACAGGGGGAAAGGTGAGGGAGAAGGGAGAAAAAATGAAAGATTATATTTTAGTGTCCTGGTAGCTGAAATTAATTGACAGAAAGCTTTGGAGTCACATTTATTTGGGTTTGGGTTTGTATGAGTTTGGAATTACCTGATTACTTTTAGAGACTTAATTTTCACATGTTAAAAAAAGGTAGGGGTAGAAGCAAAGAAAGGTAAATTCAGGAACCTTATAAAATAGCTGTAGAGAAACAATGACATAATGACTATCAATTCCTTTCAACTACAAATATGTTAGGAAAAATTTCTTGAACTACCCACCTGTACACGTGGGACATATGCAGATCACTTGTGTTGGTTACTATGCCTGTTCAATTAGGCTAAAGATTTCTTTTATCTAGTAACCTTCACTTAACTATTGATCATGTACCATCTCGTGACTTCTATTATTTTCTTGACATTTTTTGGTATCTTGAATTGCCACTTTATTAATGTTTTTAGGACTTGCATCAACAACTGTATCTATATCTATATCTATGTATCTACAAAAATGTGTTGCATACCTCTCAATATCTTGTTCATAATAGGGAATTAATAAATACTTGTTTCCTTATTTACTGGGCTTGAATAGAATTTTCCTTCACCCGGGTAAAGACATGTTGTCAACAAATCTTTTATATTACAACCATGAGAAGAAAGTATATTTCATCAAACACATTTGAGATTTCACAAGCGCTCACGTAATTTAAGATCATTACCTTACTTTTTATTTGTCGTTGTGGTGAAAAAAAAACACATAAAATTTACCATCTTAACTATTTTTTTAAGTGTACAGCTCAGTAGTGTTAAGTATATTCATGTTGTTGTGCAAAGGATCTCCAGAACTTTTTCATCTTTCCAAACAGATCTCTATATCCATAAACAACTCCCCATCTCCTCCTCCACCAGCCCCTGGCAGCCACCATTCTTTTTTGTTTCTATAAATTTGACTACTTCAGATACCTCATAAAAATGGCATCATATAGTGTTTGTTTTTTTGTGATTGGCTTATTTCACTTAGCATAATGTCTTCCAGTATCATCCATGTTATAGCACGTGACAGGACTTCCTTCCTTTTTAAGGCTGAGTAATATTCAGCCTTAAAAGGTAATTATTTTTAAAGTACTGAGATTTTAGTCAGAAGATTTACTTAATGAATGAGAGCGGCAAATCAATTTAACATGGTCTGCATATATAAAGAAGAATATAGCTACATAAGTAAAACACTATACAGTGCTAAGATAGAATTCTAACAATGGAGAATCTTCTAAAACTATAAAAAGCTCCTTTGGGACCATTATGCAAGACAGCAGGTTTTTTAAAATGCCATGTAAATATATTCTTAAATTTTTTATTAACAATTTATAAGTTAAGCCATGTGAGATTTTGACCTCAATACCATGTAGTTTCCATTTTTAACGTACTGATTTTAAATGATGAGATGTGTCAAAATTTACTGATTTCTAATCTTTAAAATGCACACACCATAGTTTAAAAAGACTTCATTTAGTCTTTTTTTTAGTCTTTTACTTTCTTAGAAGAAAAAGTTAAATACTTTACTTACAAGTTAAATACTTTAGAAGAAAAAGTTAAATATCTTACCATTTCATTCACACTATTTAAAACAAAAGTACTGCATTTGGTATTATTTGCCTTATTTTCACACCATAAAAGATATTATCAGTAAACTGTTAACTGGAACTATCCATTCTAGGAGGACTCAGGGTAACCCACCATAAGGACAGGGAGAGCAACCTAAGGATCAGGGGACAGCATCGGCCTCTATCTCAAACCCAATTTTCGGAGTATCAGAAGAATGAATAGTTGCCACCACTTTCCGGCAGATGATTTATTTTGCAGATTGATTTTGGTCAAGGTTAGTAATAGAAACATGTTATCTGTCCCTTCCTGAAAAACTCCTCCAGGTGGAAACTTCATTTAACCCATTTTTACATAATTTCCTTCATGACTCTACATTTTTGCAGGAAAACCTCTCCACCTGCCTCTCCACGTCTTCTCCCATGATGGACCTCACTAAACCACATACGGTTCTGCCTCCAGTCACTGTTTACCTCATCTGGCATTGGATTTTTCTCATCACTGTCATGTGAATCAGGTGGGATGATACATATTTCCCAAAGGAACCCAAGTATGCATGTGTGTTGCAACCTTTACTGCAAACACTACCTGATTTACCTCTTAACATGCTCTTGCTTTACCTCATTCATGCCATTAAAATACAAACATTTCACGGCTCTGCCTGCTTTCTTTCCCTGTTTTGTCTCTCTCAACCGAAGTTTCATACATTAAATTTTATCAAATAATCCTAAAGCATTTCCCTCATTTTATAAACAATAAATGTGATCATTATCTATTCCTTCCTCACTCTTCTCCTCCTTCACCCACATTTTCTCCCCATTGTAGGTAATCTATTAATGCCCAAACACGCATCCTTTCATATTTTCTCCATGCTTATATAATCATATACATAAATATATATGCACATGTACATTTAATATGTAAAGAGGGGTTTTTGGGCGGGGGGTAATTCTTGGTTTTAGAAAAATGGTGTCTCGTATATTTTCTTAAATATTGTTCTTCTCAACAATACCTCATGGAAATCATGCCAAGTAACTGGAATGACTTTAATTCAATCTTTAAAATGTCTGCATAATATTTCATGGTGACATGATTTAGTTATTCCCCTTATTAATAGGCATTTCATTTATTTTTTGTTTTTGACATTTTATACAGTACAAAAATAAATTTGTTTAAATATATGGATATAAGTATGCATGTATATATCATTTTATGATAGAGTATTTATTATTTAAAAGATTTTATTTATTTATTTGACAGAGAGAAAGTACAAGCAGGGGGAGCTGCAGGGAGCGGGAGAAGCAGGCTCCCGCTGAGCAGAGAGCCCGACGTGGGGCTCCATCCTAGAACCCTGGGATCATGACCTGAGCTGAAGGCAGACGCTTAACCACCTGAGCCACCCAGGTGCCCTATGATAGAATATTTAATTTTTATGGGATATCTATGGCATATTCACAGATAGCTTTACAAAAAGTGCTAATTCACATTTCCACCATCCATTATGAAATTATATTTTCTTGTATCCTCTCAGAAGATAGGTTTTATTGGTCTTTTACATTTTTGCCATTCTTGTGACTAAAAAGTGATATTTCACTTCACTCTGATATGCCTTTCCTCACATTTCCTTTGAAATTTTGATATTTTCATATAATGACTATCTTTTCTCTTAGTTTCTGTCTCTAGGGGTTAAGCTGTTCCTTGCCTATAAATATGATTTTTTTAGATTTCTACGCAGGAATTTGTTTCATTTTTTACATTTACATCTTAAAACATCTGGAAATTATTTTTTTAAATGTGCATTATAGGGATAAATTTTATTTTCTTATAAAATAGGTAGTCCGGGGCACCTGGGTGGCTCAGTCATTAAGTGTCTGCCTTCGGCTCAGGTCATGATCCCAGGATCCTGGGATTGAGCCCCGCATCAGGCTCCCTACTCCGCGGGAAGCCTGCTTCTCCCTCTCCCACTCGCCCTGCTTGTGTCCCCTCTCTTGCTGTGTCTCTCTCTGTCAAATAAATAAATAAAATCTTAAAAAAAAAAAAATGGGTAGTCAGTTGTGTTAGCAGAATTTATTAAAGAGTTCATCTCTCACTTAAAATATATTTGTCTTATATTAAATGTCTACATATACTGGGAAAATTTTCTGGAAGTTTTCTTTAGTTCTCTTGATCTATTTGTTTCTAGGCCAATCGTACACTAATTTAATTATAGTAGTTTATAGCTACTATATCTTCTAATATTTGGTAATGGGAGTTATTCCTCACCATTCTCCTTCTATTATTCTCCATTCAGCCACATTTATTATATAAAAAAATCAACTCAGATTCTAATTAAAATTGTGTAAGATTAAATAATAATTTTGGGAGAATTGATATTTTTATGATTTTTTTTCCCATTTAACTTCAGTGTCTTTCTGTTTGTTTATATCTTCTTTATTTAGGTTTTATGCTTTTTCTATTGCATAATTCTATGTATATGATTTTTGTCATTATTGTAAATGAAACTGTTTTCAATTTCTGTTTTAGTTACTTGTTAGGATAGATAAAAAATTATTGGTTTTTATATATTTCACTTGAACCTGGCCACTTCACTTATTGCTCTTATTAATTCTAGGGTAAATTTAATACATTTTCCCATGCTATCTTGTTATCTGATCACATCAGAGGCAAAAAAAGGTATTTTTCTGTCTTGTTTTCCAATTCAATACCACTTATTTTTTTATTTTATTGTATTCATTATTAAATAATAATTATGATAGAAGCATTTATTTTTTAATTTTAATTGAAATAGCTCTAGTGTTTTGCTGTTGAGGATAGTATTTTCTGTTTCTAATTTCTAAGAATACTGTTAAGTATTCTTTATTATATTCAAATAGTATCCTTCAATTTCCATTACATGTACAATTTTTTTTAGGAACTGCTCTTTGATTTTGTCAAGTGCCTTTTCTGCATCTATTAATATGAACATATATTAATTTTGCTGATAATTTGTTAATGTGAAGAATTATGTTTCTGAAATTGAATCATCCATGCAGTCATAGAATTTACCTATTTGGTCTTAGTGTATTATCTTTTAAAAACATTGCTAGATTCTATTTGCTATCATTTCATTAAAATTTTTGCATATAGATTTATTATAGAGCTTAACTATTTGGTAGAATTTGGTAGAATCTTGAGCAACTTTTGGTATTAAAGTTATGCTGGTTTCATGAAGGAAAATGAGAGGATTCTATCTTTATAATATGGAATATTTGAAATAATATTGTAATTATCTTTTTTCAGGTTATATAAGACTTAGCTATGATTTTCAACTGGTATTCATGCCTGTTTTTATTTTCTTTTTAAGATTTATTTTAGAGAAAGAAAGAGCATGCACTCACACGCATGAGTAGGCGGAGGGGCAGAGGTAGAGGGTGAGGAGAGATTGGGGGTAGGGCAGAGGGAGAGGGAGAGGTGAGAGAGAATCTCAAGCTGACTCCCCACTGAGCAAGGAGCCCTATGTGGGGTTGGATCCCACGACCATGAGATCGTGACCTGAGCCAAAACCAAGAGCAGGGCGCTCAACCGACTGATCCACCCAGGCACACCTCATGCCTGTTTTTAAATAAACTTTTATTTATTTATTTATTTATTTATTTATTTATTTATTTATTTATTATTTATTTTGTTTTTGTTTTTAAAGATTTTATTTATTTGACAGAGAGAAACACAGTGAGAGAGGGAACACAAGCGGGGGAGTGGGAGAGGGAGAAGTAGGCTTCCCACTGAGCAGGGAGCCCGATGCGGGGCTCAATCCCAGGACCCTGGGATTATGACCTCAGCCGAAGGCAGACGCCCAATGACTGAGCCACCCAGGCGCCCTTAAACTTTTTATTTTTGAACAGTTTTAGATTTCCAGAAAAAGTGTGAAGTACAGAGATATCCTCTCTATATCCCACACCCAATTTCCCTTATTGACATCTTTCATTTGCATGATATATTTGCTATAATAATGAGCCAATATTGAAATATTGGTACGTACCAATCCACACTTTATTTGGATTTCTTTTTTTTTACATTTTTAAAAAAAAATTTATTATGTTAATCACCATACATTACATCATTAGTTTTTGATGTAGTGTTCCATGATTCATTGTTTGCATATAACACCCAATGCTCCATTCAGTATGTGCCCCCTTTAATACCCATCACCAGGCTAACCCATCCCCACACCCCCTCCCCTCTTTAATTTTTACCTAGGATCCCTTATCTATTCCAGGATCTCATCTAGGATACTACATTGCACTTAGTTGTTGTGTCTCCTTAGGCTCCTTTTAGCTGTGACAGTTTCTCAGACTTTCCTTTTTTTGATGACAATGACAGTTTCGAGGAGTACTGGTCAGGGAATTTTGTAGAATTTCCCTCAATTGGCATTTGTCTGTTTTCCTCATAATGAGACCGTGGTTATGAGTTTTGGGGGAAGATCATAAGGGTACAGTGCTATTTTCAGCATGTCATATCAAAGGTACATACTGTCAACATAACTTATCACTGTTGATGTTAATTTTGACCTCCTGGCTGTGGTGGCATTCGTTGTTTTTTTCCACTGTAGTTATTATATTTTCTTTGTTTCAAGACTTTCTGGGGCACCTGGGTGGCTCAGTTGGTTAAGCGACTGTCTTTGGCTCAGGTCATGATCTTGGAGGCCCAGGATGGAGTCCCACATAGGGCTCCCTGTTCGGTGGGGGGCCTGCTTCTCCTTCTGACCCTCCCCCCTCTCATGGTCTCTCTCTTTCTCCTTCTCTCTTTCAAATAAAAAAATCTTAAAAAAAAATATAAAAAAAAGACTTACCTTGTTATCCTTGTTTCTTTTTCCTTTGTTCTTCTTTAAGAGAAGTTGGTGTGTTAAGTTCAACATTTAAGGAATATTCCCTCTCCTTTAGGGAGGGAGTATCTACATAAAATACTTGGCATTTCGTGATAGCTTTGTATTTTAAAATTTGTTAAGGTTTCTTTGTGGTCAGATAGAAGATTTTGTATATCAAGTCTAATGATTTTTTTTTAAGATTTTATTTATTTGACAGAGAGACAGTGAGAGCGGGAACACAATCAGGGGGAGTGGGAGAGGGAGAAGCAGGCTTCCTGCTGAGCAGGGAGCCTGATGCGGGGCTCGATCCCAGGACCCTGGGATCATGACCCGTACCCCGAAGGCAGACGCCCAATGACTGAGCCACCCAGGCGCCCCTCAAGTCTAATGATTTTATTTTTCACCACTTATTTTTCATCTATCCAATTCTGAAAGAGGTGCGTTGACATGTCCACTATTATTGTATTTTGATCAAGTTCTCCTTGCATTTCTAAGAGCTTTTGCTTTATGTAACAGCTGTAATATCTGATGCATATGGTTTTGCTACTGTTGTATTATCTTCATAAACTTCTCCCCCCAGTTTTATTGAGATAAAATTGACATGCAGCACTGTGTAAGTTTAAAGTGTACAGTATACATAAACTTGGTTTTTATCACTAGCTGGTATCTTAGTCTTGTTTGGTACTTTTAACCTTAAATCTCCCATAGTTGGTTATCTTACTTCAATACAGTCTGAATTTCCCTGGTATCTTTTCCCTATTCCTTTATTGTCAGTGTGTTTTAGTGATTCTTGTAAATAGTAGCATCTATTTGAGATTTTTATTTATTTTTAATTAATTTTTAAAAAAGATTTTGTTTATTTGACAGAGACACAGCAAGAGAGGGAACACAAGCAGGGGGAGTGGGAGAGGGAGAAGCAGGTTTCCTGCTGAGCAGGGAGCCCGATGTGGGGCTCGATCCCAGGACCTTGGGACCATGACATGAGCCAAAGGCAGACACTTACTGACTGAGACACCCAGGCGCCCCTATTTGAGATTTTTAAAGAAATCAGTCTGATTATCTCTATCTTTAATGGGATAATTTAATGCTTTACACTCAGTGCAATGATCTTATGCTTGATTTTCTTTCATTTAACTTAATTTTTACTATTTATGTTACATTGTTTTTTTTTCTTTCATGCATTTATGCTGGCTTGATTTTGTGATTACTCATTCCATTTTTTTTTTTTTTTGTAATGTGGAAGTTCTATTATAAGATTTTCATTCTATTATTGGTTACCTCTCCTTTCCTGTGCCCCAAATCCGACACATTTCTTCACTATTACTTGAAAATAAGATAGTCATTTTTCTTACTAAAACATTCTATTTTTCTCTTGGTCACTCTCCAAGGTAAGATGAAGCCTCTAGAATATTTTCATTTTCTTTATTCTTTTCTTCTCTTTCTCATCAGCCATGACCCCCACGACAATTTGTGTTACCTCTTCCTCTAGATCCCCCAATTCCTAGTTTTTTCTATATAATTTGTCAGACTGCAAATTAGTTTTTCATCAGCTATGTCATCTTAGTTCCTAGAGTCCTTACTTAGAATATATACAAACAGTTGTATTTGGTCAGTCTGCTGTTGTGTATCAATATTTAAATATAATTATATTTACCGAAAATGTTCATTGACCGACACTATTTCCTCTCTTCTTTATTGTGTAAAGAAAACACATTACCTTGAGGCTTTTCATATAATTTTATATAGATAATTTCTTTTTTGGTTATAGCCATTTCATGAGTCTCTTCATTTGCTGTATATGAATAATAAATAGTACTTTCTAAAATCTCACATATCCACACGTCTTACTTATGCTCTGACACATGAACAAAATTATTATTGGGCATAGGCTCCTTTGGTTTCTATCCACTTTTTCCCCTTAGTAATCTGAGTACATTTTTCCTTTGTCTACGATGTTACAGTGTTGAAAATGAGAATTCTAATTTCATTCTGATCCTTTCCCTTTTTTTTTTTTTAGATTTTTTTTATTTATTTGACAGAGAGAGACATAGCAAGAGAGGGAACACAAGCAGGAGGAGTGGGAGAGGGAGAAGCAGGCTTCCCGCGGAGCAGGGAGCCCGATGTGGGGCTCGATCCCAGGACCTTGGGATCATGACCTGAGCCGAAGGCAGACGCTTAACGACTGAGCCACCCAGGCACCTCCTGATCCTTTCGCTTTTTATAGGTAACTTATTCTGTCTCTTCCATAAGAATTTTTCAGCTATGTCCAGATGTATGTCATTTCTCATTAATACCAACTCAATCTTTGTCCTTTTAATCTGAAGACTCAGGTCTTATTCTGAGTATTCTTTTTCCTTTTTTTTTTTAACCTCCTCGCATGCCCCAATTATCTTTTCTGCTTTTAGAATGCCTATTATTAAAAAAAAAAAAGAAAGAAAAAAAGAATGCCTATTCTTTTTTGCATATTCATTCTTCTGGATCTATCTTCCAGGTCTCTTATCTGTTCCTCTAGATTTCTGTGTTTTTATATTTTTTTGTTCTCTGTTTTGACATATTTCTTCCATTTGGTCTCTCAAGCTCATTTGGGTCTCGATAATGACTAACCTTTCTTTCAATTAATCTATGTAACTGTTCAGCTGGGAAATCATATATTCAGCTTCAGAATCTCTTTCCTGTGCTATACTTAACCTTCTCAAGTGCTCTTATTATTTTACTAGCTGTTATGTCTCTGCTAGCACAGATCTTCCTGTCTCTGAATATCATCTTAGATGATTACATAAATGTATTAAATCTATTATATATCTAATTTTTCGATGTATTATATCTTTATTTGTTAGCTTACTGGGGTCAGGTGGCACCCCACTGGCACCTTCAGTGATAGAAATCTTGAAAGTGGTGGAAGATGATGCCTATCTCATTGGAAGGAAGCCCTCATCCTATTTTCCCTACTGGAGCATTCATAGAACCCAAGCCTTTACCTGTACCTGGCTGCCCAGAGACCTCAGAAATGGTTTTACTTAGGAGAGTGTAAGATATATTAAAGTTGGTAGTTGAGGGGAAAGAGGTCACATTTAAGTTATTATATTCCTAGATTCCCTAAGACTCATTCTTTCAATTAACTTATTAAAAACCACATTTCACTAAAATTTCTGGAAATTTGATTTAATTTAATAAACATTTATTGAGCATCTTTTTACATATGTAAGAATCATAATGACAGTTCAGTGGGGTAAATGGATATCATCAGCTGATTCTCTATCCATTTTTCTCATATCTTTTTAAAAAAGATTTATTTTTTAAGAGTGTTTTTTAGTTTTACAACAAAATTGAAATGAAGGTACAGAGATTTTCCATATGCCCCCTTCCCCCACACATGCATAACCTCTCCAATTATTAACACCATTCACCAGAATGGTACTTTTTTTTTTTTTAAACTGAGGATGAATCTACATTGACACATTATAATTACCCAAAGTCCATAGTTTACATTAGGGTTCACTCTTGGTGTTGCATTTACTATGGATTTGGACAAAGGTATAATGATATAGCCATCATTATAATATTATAGAGAGTATTTTCACTGTGCTAAAATCCTGTGCTCCACCTGTTCATCTCTTCTCCCTACTCCACAACTGGTAATAGCTGATCTTTTGTCTCCATAGTTTGCCTTTTCCAGACTCATACAGTATGTAGCCTTTTCAGAATGGGCCCTTCCACTTAGTAATATGCATTTAAGTTTCTTTTATGTTTTTAATGATAGCTCATGTCTTTTTAGTGCTGAATAACATTTCATTGCCTGGATGTACTGCAATATATCCATTCACCTACTGAAAGATGTCTTGCTTGCTTCCAAGATTTGACAATTAAGAATAAAGCTGCTATAGGCTCTCCACCCAGAGACTTCTGCTCTGTTGCACCACCCATGGTGCTACCTGGGAGAGTCATGGCCTCTTTCCATTTGGTCCTCATCCAACTTCAGGTTTCTTCCATCAAATTACATAACCTCAGTCAAGCTTGGGGCCTTGTCTGGGAGGCAGCAACAGAAGGAGCCAAAATAGTTTCTCTACCAGAATGCTTTAATTCTCCATTTGGCATGAAATATTTTCCTGAATATGCAGAGAAAATTCCTGGTGAATCCACACAGAAGCTTTCTGAAGTAGCAAAGGAGTGCAGCATATATCTCATTGGAGATTCCATTCTTGAAGAGGATGCTGGGAGATTATGCTGTGTTTAGGCCTGATGGAACTTTACGAGTAGAGCACAGAAAGCTCCATCTGTTTGACAATGATGTTCCTGGGAAAATTACACTTCAAGAATCTAAAACATTGAGTCCTGGTGATAGTTTTTCCACATTTGATACTCCTTACTGCAGAGTGGGCCAGGGCATCTGCTATGACATTGCTTTGTAGAGCTTGCACACATCTACGTACAGAGGGGCTGGCAGCTGTTGGTATATCCCGGAGCTTTTTTTTTTTTTTTTTTTTTAGATTTTGTTTATTTGTCAGAGAGAGAGAGAGAGCACAAGCAGGGGGAGCAGCAGGCACAAGGAGTGCGATGTGGGGCTCGATCCCAGGACCCTGGGATCATGACCTGAGCCAAAGGCAGACGCTTAACTGACTGTTGCCACCCAGGCGCCCCTATCCCGGAGCTTTTAATTTTACTTCTGGATCAGCCCATTGGGAGTTGCTTCAATGAGGCTGGGCTGTTTAGATAATCATGTGTATGTAGCCATGGCATCTCCTGCACAGGATAATAAAGCCTCCTATGTCGCCTGGGAACACAACACTCGCAACTTCTTGGTGGAGGCTGGGGAGGCCCTTGCCAAAGCTGGCACCGAAGAAACAATCGTGTATTCAGATACAGACCTGAAGAAGTTGGCTGAAATATGCCAGCAAATCCCCATTTTTTAGCCAGAAATGATCAGACCTATATGCAGTGGAGGTAAGAATGCTCTAAGGTTTAGGTTTCTAACATGTCATGAAACAGGATGATATGTTTCTGCAGTGTAATCACTCCCTGCTGAATTCTTTAAAAGCGTTTTAAAATTTTTTTTAAATTTCAGCCTTTTCCCTTCCTGGGAACTCTCTACTGAGATGATGGAGCATCAGCACATCGTATCTTTCACATCACATTAAATAGTTAAAAAGGACCACCTGTCACCACCCCCCCCAAAAAAGAATAAAGCTGCTATAAACCTCAGTGTGTAGGTTTTTACATGGACATTAATTTTCAACTCCTTTGGGGAAGTACCAAGGAGCATGATTGATGGATTGTATGATAAGGAGTATGTTTAATTTTGTAAGAAACTGCCAAACTGTCTTTCAAGGTGCTGTACCATTTTGCATTCTCACAAGCAATGGTCCTATTGCTCTTCATCCTTGTCAGCATTTGGTATTGTCAGTACTCTGGATTTTGGCCATTCTAATAGGTGTGTAGTGATATAATGGTTAATTTTTGTGCCAACTTGACAGGCCCAGAGAATGTTCAGAAAGCTGGTAAAACATTATTTCTGGGTTTGTCTGTGGTGTGTTTCTAGAAGACATTAGCATTTGATTCAGTAGACTGAGTGAAGAAGATCTGTCCTCATCAATGTGGGCAGGCATCATCCAATCCATAGGGGGAATGAATGGAACAAAAGAGCAAAGGAAGGGTAAATTTTCTCTCTTCTTGAGCTGGGATAGCCATTTTCTCCTGCCCTTGGACATCTGAACCCCTTATTCATGGGCCTTCAGACTCTGGGACTTAACAGCAGTGGCCCCCAATTCTCAGGCCTTTAACCTTGGACTGGGAGTTATACCATTGACTTCCCTGGTTCTCAGGCCTTTGGACTTGGACTGAATTATATCATCAGATTTCTTGGTTCTCCAACTTGCAGATGGCAGATTGTAGGACTTCTCAGCCTCCATAACTGCATGAGCCAATTCCTGTAATAATTCTCATATATGTATCTCATTGGCTTTGTTTCTCTGGAGAACCCAACATAAGTAGTATCTTATTGTTTTAATTTGCATTTCCCTGATGACATGTGATGTCAAACACCTTGCCATATGCTTATTTGCCATCTGCATATCTTCTTTGATGAGGTATTCGGGTCTCTTGTCCCTTTTTAAATTGGGTTGTTTGTTTTCTTACTGTTGAGTTTTAAGAGTCTTTGCAAATTTTGAATAATAGTGCTTTATCAGATGTGTCTTTCACAAATATTTTCTCCTAGTCTGTGGCTTATCTTCTACTTCTCTTGATCCAGTATGTTTTCACTTAGACATATGATCTTATATGTCTTCATATTAATAACTGGTACTTTAGTATAGATGTGCTTACTAGTATGGATATGCTTAATATACTCTAACAAGTGGAAAGCTCTGTGATTCTTGGTACTACCTCTGGAAAGCTGGCTCCTTTAATTACCAAACTTTTCCTCTTGGTCTCCTTCTATCTGACAGAACAATACTTTTTTTTTTTAAGATTTTTATTTATTCACTTGAGAGCGAGAGAGTACAAGCAGGGGGAGTGGCAGAGGGAGAGGGAGAAGCAGGCTCCCCACTGAGCAAGGAGCCCGATGTGGGGCTTGATCCCAGGACCCTGGGATCATGACCTGACCTGAAGGCAGATGCTTAACTGACTGAGCCACCCAGGAGATCCTAGGAACAATACTTTTTTTTTTTAAATTTTTTAATTATTTATTTTTGTCAGAGAGAGAGAGCACAAGCAGGGGGAGCAGCAGGCAGAGGGAGGGAGAGAAGCAGGCCCCCCTGCTGAGCAGAGAGCCCGATGTGGGGCTCATTCCCAGGACCCCAGGATCATGACCTGAGCAGAAGGCAGACACTTAACTGACTGAGCCACCCAGGTATCCCAGAACAATACTTTTTTAAAAAAAGATTTTATTTTTAAGTAATCTCTACACCCAACATGGGGCTCAAACCCATAACCATGAGATCAAGAACTGCATGCTCCAACGACAGCCAGCCAGGTGCCTCTAGAACAATACTTTTTAAAAAAGCAACAAAAACTATCAGCAAATGCGGATGTTTGTGAAAACCTTTAGGAGATGAATAATTACTATAAGCATGGTTCATTTTTTTTTTCTCAAGGAGAAGCCAGTACTCCTTTGTTATTTCATAAATTTACAAATTTTTTAAATTAAATTTACAAAATTCTCATTAAATTTAAAGTACTAACCTGGTATCAAAAGTAATATTGCTTTGCTGGTGTTTCATTTTATATTTTACTATCCTTTTAAAAAATTCAAAAAACATTAAAAATGTACTCTTTAAAATGTGCTATCTAAATGCTGTAATTAAAAAATGATGTTTCCTAGAGTTTAACATTCATAGATAATAAGTGAAGGAACGGCATTTCCAGGCAGAGATAAAGTCTTGAACAAAAGCACAGAAATGAAAAGGGCAAGGTTTGTGTTAACATTATGTAACGTGTGTGATTGGGGAGTGCTGGAAGATACAGAAATGGAAAGGTAGATTGGCTTGTTTGAAACACCCAATGCCAAACTTACACAGTAGCAATAGAAGATTTCTTAGCATGGAGAGTGACATTTTCAAAACTGTACTTAGGAAGATTAACCTAACTGTAGTGTGTGGGATAACTTGTAACAGACAAGTTATTAAGGGATTCCAGTTGAGATGTTAGAATACACCAAATCAGTAGGGTTGAGGGCATCAACAAAATGACAGTGAGAATGCGGTGAGGGGTGGATTTCAGAAAGATCACAGGTGGAAACAGTGGAACTGGCAGCTGTTTGGATGTGGGAGCACAAAGAGTGGAAGTAGTCTAAGAGGTTTTAAGCCTTATGTATGGAAAGATATTGCTCTTCTAAACAGAAATAGGAGATTAGGAGTACGATCAGGCCTTCCAGAGAAAAAATGAATTAAAGTTTGAGAATATTTAATTTGAAGTGATGGTGGATCACTTATATTTAAATGTTGAGCAGACACTTGGAAATGCCTGAATCTCAAAGAGGATACATGGTTTGAGAATGAATGATTACCAAGGGAGAAAGAGCGAAGATGGGACAGAAAGAAAAATGAGAGAAAAAAACAAAAATTAGAGGAGACAGTAGATGCTGTTAAGGGACAGTATAATGAGAACCTGGAAAGTACAGTACCTTGGACACCAAGGGAGGGAAAGGTTTCCCAAAAGGGCTATTGTGGAAAAAACTGAGAAGTGTTTCTCTTTACATGGACTCCCTTCTCTTTAGTGATAGAACCTGATACCCAGAGATAGGCTATGTTTCCCAGCCTCTTTTTCCTTTTTTTCCCCCAGCCTCTTTTATAGCTATATGTGCCTGTTGACGTAGTTTGGAACAATGAAATATAAGCACATATTTTCTATGTGTTACTTCTGTGAAGTCTCCTTGAAAGGGAGGAGGGCATACTTTTATTTTACCTTCCTGCTGCTTATAACGGTTGGAACTCTAGCAGATAATTTTTAGACCATGAGCTCAGCTCAGACTGGGAGGCATATATCAGGATATGGAGCAGCATAATAGAGCATCCTGGTTTCCTGCCATCAAGGAGTCACCATATCACCCCTGAAAGACTACCTCCAGTCTTCCTTTTTTAGATGAATTAACTAACATATAGCCAATCTCAAATAAGAACTGAGGAAAAAATTATTGGGTGTGAAAGTAGGGCATAGTTGGGAATATGTCCCTTATAATGTCCCTTATAATATGAGAACAGGTCTAGAGGGGTCCTGGTGACTCAGTCGGTTAAGTGTCCGACTCTTGATATCAGCTCAGGTCTCAAGTTCAGGGTCATGAGTTCAAGCCCCACATTGGAGCATACTTAAAAAAAAAAAAAAAAGAAGAAGAAGAAAACAGGTCTAGAGTCAAACTGACTAGCTTGAAATCCAGCTCTGTTATTCATTAACTATGTGATATTGGGTGAGAAATTTAATGGCTTTCAGCATACTAATAAAGATATTAATAGAACCTACCTCATGAGTTATATGAGAAATGATTTAGATTATTCATATAAGGTGCTTCACACAGTGCTAGCATATAATAGGCGCTCAATGAATGTAAGTGAAAAAAATCAAGTGGTCACTGATAGCATCGTATAATTTTTAAAACACATTTCATGAAATTCTGATATTTCAGAATCATATTAAGTCTGCAGTTTAGAGAAACAAATTTATATTAAACAAAATACTGAACATAAAATATATTTTGTAAGCTTCGAATGATTATATAAGTATTTTTACCATTTTAACTTGAATGCATATCACTTTACAACGTGACCACTAATAACACTGACAAAGTACATTCTGTTGTATAATACATACCAAGTGATGTATTACTATTATTTGATTTTTATTTTTACAAAAAGCAAAACAATGGAAACCAAATCATAATGGGCTGAAGAAATTAGTTTTCAAAACCAATTGTTTTATAATATTTATAAGGTATTTAAAGCTATTGAAGGCAGAATTCCCACATCTCATGCAATACTGCAGATATCACCTGCTATCTACTTAATCCTCAGAATGTTATAAGGAAAAATTGGTGACTATGGAGTTCTTCACTGTAGCTAACATATTTGATAAAGAATCAATCTGATTTATTCAAACTTCATTTTAAAGTTTATTCTAGTGGTAGCCAACATGGAGGAATGGAAAGAACCCAAATTTTGTAGTCAAATAAATCTTAGCTCAAACATAGGTTCCATTTTTTACTAATACCATGGAAATAGTTGTATAAGGTGGTTAATCAGCATTAAGATTATTTAGGAACTGAGAAATGCTGAACCAAATTCTTTATTTTGTCTTTATATGTAATTATAATTCTGTGTTAATGTATTTTTTTCTGCAGCATATTCATTCTAAACTATTCAGGAAATACTATAATGAGAGATAATGAAAAAGATTTACTGCTCTCATTTAAAAAGATTTTCCAATTCTGAAATATGGTGTATCATTCTTGTTATTGAATCATAAGAAGGAAATAATAGCTGGGAAAGGTGGAAAGAACAGCCACAGTGACCAAGGAAATAAAGGAAGGATTTTCACACTAAAAACTTTTTAAAGAAAGACTCTGTGTTAAGAATGGAGATTGTTAGAGACTCCAAGTATTAAAAAATTATGAAGATTGTAGAGGTTGTACCTTTATTTAGATACAGAGGTGTGTTATTTAGATAGGATCTGGTCGCAAGACCCAGCAACATTAGAGTTCTGCCATTCATCAGCTACCCTTCTGTGAGGTCCTTGAGAAAAGAACATGCACTGAGGAGGCAGGCAAGATAGAAAAACACTGTATTTGTAGCTGGTACAAAGGTATGAAGGTCACAAAGTCCTGCTTAGAGATCTGCAAATAAGCTAGGATAGACCCTATGAAGAACTCCTTCCGTCTAAATTAGGGTAGGCTCACTGGCCAAAAATAAAATCAAGACAAAAAGCAGATAAACTCTGCTTTATCACTTCCATTACCAATCTCAAACCCAAATCTATCCAAGGAAAGAGTAATCAAGGCCACAACAGACATGAACAGCCAGAAGGAGGTTGTCAGTCCACACCAGTGTCTACTACAAAGATGGCCTAGACCTGAATTTGCTTTCTGGGTTTCTATTCTTGTTCAGGTCAAGGGAAAATGAAGTCCTTAAGGAATGTCCACCAACAGAAAGCTAATTTACAGCACCACTGGATCATCCTCCAAAGCATACAGATTTTTCTCTTTTTGCCTCTGTGACTCTTTTCATACTGTATCATAAAATCTAGTTTTTAATCTGGTTTAGTTTAATCTAGTTTAAATCTGGTTCTAGATCTCAATGGGTATCTGTTGAAGCTTGGGAAAATAAAGTTTAAATAACTTTGAGAAAACTATGAGGCTTTCTGCAAGCATGCAAGGAGAAATGAAGTCAACGAGAAAGGATTACGGATCAGCATCTAGTTTCTTAGTAGGAAGAGGTGGGTTCCAAAGTCCTGCAGTAGTTTTTTTATTTTATACATCTCTCTTGTCACCTCATATTATGGCTAATACACATCTCTTTCCCCATTCCATAAAGAATGCCCGAGGCTGAACTTTGTTGTATCTTTGTATCCCCATAGCCTAGCAGCAGTCTATAGTATATGCCCATATATACATATATATATAATTTGCCAATATGTGTTTTTTAAGTAAATAATTATTCAGCTAGCTACTGAGTAGGAAAAAGAAAAAGGCACTACAGATATATCCTTTAGAAGCAGATAGCTTTGTATGGAGAGCATTCTAACCTATGTGGAACAATTGTCACAATAAATGACCCACAGAATTGGGTATCAAATCATATTCTATAGAATATAAATACTATAAAAATTTGTAGTAGATACAAGTTAAAGTACTGTAGCTCATTTGGGGGTGAGGTATGGTCAAGGCAGTATTTATTTAAGTCTTTAAGGGTGATTAGAATGTGGAAGGGATTCTTGCTGAAAAAAACTGCCAGAGACCACTTTAAGGTGGATTCTGACATAGACTCCTTAAGACCTTTGCACAAGCCAGGTTCCTTCGGCCTAAGGTTAAGAGACCCATTGGTTCTGGGGGGTGGACTGGGCTTTCTCAAGCCCTTGCTTATAAACAGAATGAGGAGTCAATGTTGCCGTTGCGTGGCATGAGACAACAAACACAGCTTTCTGTTACCTGCCCTTTGCATTGCTTCGGTTGGTGAGCTTTTCCTCTCCTTCCTCGGGTTCCCTGTTTCTTGTCACCACCACTTCCTGAGATTCTCTTCGTAGTTTGGATTATCTGTCCGATAGAGTCAGAGGTGTTTTCCTTTGAGGGTGCGAATGTAGTTGCAGTAGGAGTGGGTGCTGAGCTTGCAGAACCTAGGCTCTGCTTGGAGAGAATGGTTTTTTCTTTCACAGTTTTTGCTAGTGTCTTCCCTACCGCTCTAACTGGTTTATAGCGGAAAGGGATCATGGTCAAGTGAGCTCTAACTCCTTCTAACGTGTTTTCTAGAGCTCTTCCAACGAGCACAAGACTTAAAGCTGTTGGCGCCGCAAGAGGAACTCCCAGATTCCCGCGGCTCTTCTGTTCAGTACGCGGTGAGCGTACGGCGGAAGGAGGCGGGACGTCCGCAGCCCCGTGCGCAAGTTCGGAGAGCTTGGCCAGGGAGGAGCACTTCGACCCCTCCCTCCTAGAGACTTCCGGGGCGGAGAGAAATGGGAGGAGGGAAGACCGGAAGTACAGGGACTGGCGCCTACTTTTTAATCTCCTTTCTCGGCGAAGCACTTCACTCTCATCTGTTGAACAGATAAATGGTTGTGCGGGATATCTTATCCCTGGTCGCGCTCCCTTGCACTTCACCACCGGGCTATAAATTGACCTAGGGAAAATCTGACCCCAATGAGCAGGTGGGAGATAGCCTCTATGGTAGTTCGTCCATTTATTCAAATTCTGCTCGACCTTCTTCAGACTGTCGTCAGCTTCCTTTTGCTCCACACCTTTAGTCACCTTGTTTTTACCCTTTTACAGCTGCGGTTCCTCCCGCCCTGTCCCACCCTCCCACAATTATGTATGATCGAGCTCCCCGCTTGCTCAGATTGGTTGAAGGTGGCAGCACTGAGGAGCATGTGGGTCCTGGAACTTACCAGGTACCTTTCCTGAAGGAGCAGGCAACAGGTAAGAGGTAGGGAAAGGCAAGCCTTCTGTGACAGGCACCTCACTTTCAGCCAAGCCCGCTTCTGTGTACTTGTTAAACATAATGCTACCACTTCATAAGTGTAACAAAACATAAAATAGGCAGGGAAAATACTCTCCTAATTTTACAGGTGATAAATGGTAAAATCATTTGTCGCATTTCACAAGGTCAGTAAGCGTATGGCTAGGACTTTTGATGCTACAATGGTTATCTCCATCCTACTTTCAATTGTACAGGTTAAATCTCGGATTTTGATTTCCTGGCTCTGATGACTATATGAGTCCCAAATCCTGTGTTATTTCTTACCGTCTGCTGTTTCTTTGTAATCCTGTCTGCTTCACTCACACACCTTTGCTACCATTAACCAGAGACACTTCATTTACTAACGTGTAACTTTTATATTTCTAGTTTGCAGTATGATTTAAAGATAGTCCTGTGTATTTTTTGATAGATGCTTCCTAACTGGTCATATCCATCTTCTTTTTGAACATACTAATGAGAGCCCACATTTGGGGAGGGAGGGGGGGAAGCTATACTTAAAGAGATGGAGTGGGAATGGATAATTTAAATAATTACTTGCAATAATTATTTTCTCTCATTTGCAGTTAGTGACTTAGGGGAAGCATTTAACAAATACTTATAATTTGCTTTCTGCTTTTTCTAATTTGATGATTTTGTGGAGCTTACTACCATCCAAATTATAGTTTTTCCCTTGTTAATCTGCATTTCCCCTATTGTTACACTCTATTTTTAAACAAATGCCATTACTGTGTTTACATGACTGATGACATTAGGATATTAGGTTGATTTAAGTTTCTTTGGGTGGAGTGCAGATTTGTCATTGTTTTAATTTTTGAATTTTACTGCTTTTCAGCATCTGATATCAATATCAGTGTTCTTGGAGCCTATGTCTGTATTTAATACAATTGAGTTGTTAGAGACATTAACCTCCCTAACAATGTATTAACCACCAGCCACCACCCAAAATACTTATACCTGTGATGCTTTTCAATCCTTATTTTATTTTGACACAGCTGAACACTGTCTTTAGAAATATTTCTTCCCCTGGCATCTATAACATCATCATTGTTTCCTGGTTCTTTTTCCTGTTATTGTCTTGAAACAGTGCCTGATGCATGGTTAGGACCTAATCATTAACATTTGTTAAACGTTGAATAAGGCAATCATTTTTCTCCTCGACAATCAATCCTTAATTGTCTTCATTGTCAGGTGATTATTTTTCTAAAGCTCTTTTAAATGTTTATATAGTGTATTTTCTGTCCTTTGCTGGTTTCTTTTCTAGTGCACTTTCTTGTTCAAATCCATGGCTTTAACTACTATCCCTATTCTGATTCTGATTCATCCCAGAAGAAAGTCTTTAGAGATATAGGTGATTTATATCTCTAAGATGAACTTTCTCCTGATCTTAGGGCCTTCTTATTGCCATTACTTTTTTGAACATCTTTATCTGGGTAGTCTCTGACATCTGAAACTCCCAAGTGTCTGAGTTCATCATTTCCCCCATCATTACTAGCCCCTTTGAAAAATTCCCTATCAGTCAATTATAAATTTTAAACTTTGGAATTATTCTAGACTTCTTCTCTGACTGACCACGCTCATTGATCATTAAAATCTATTGATTCTATCTTCTCATTGTCTCTTAAATTAGTTCCCTTTCTTCATGTAACTTCCCTTGACTGTTCAGGGCTCATTATTTCTATTCTGAATTAAACCAATAAAATATTGCTGTTTTCCTCTATTTCAGTTTTCAACTTCTCTCTTATAGCTAAAATGATCTTCCTACGATATAATTATGTTATTTGTTTAAAAAAAAATCCTTTTAACATTAAGGTTAAAATCTGAACTACTTAGCATAGTGAATAAGATTCTTCATGGTCTGATCCCTTACCTGGCCTCCCACATTCTCTCTCACCTATACCCAACACTTAGCCCCACATACATATCAGCAGTTTCAACTTTGCATTTTCTAGAAGTTCATGCTCACTCACCTCCATGCTTTTGTAGCTGCTGATACTTTGCCTGGTATGCTCTTCCTTCCTCATCTGGCTGAGTCCTACTTACTCTTTTAGACTCAGGAAAAGTGAAATTGTTCTTTGACTCTACTATTTCTCAAGTCTTTCTTTGACTTCTTAACGACACTTTTGTAGCACTTTGATACTATATCTTAATTATCTGTTAACTTATCTGGCTGCCACACTAAATGTGATTCTCTTAGAGGCAATAGCCATGATCTTTACTGCTGTTCTCAGTTTTTAGCTCAATACCATAATGCTTAGATGCTTAATTTAAAAAAAAAATAACAAATGGTAATTCTTGGAATAAAATTTTTAAAAAGTCTAATGAGCTACACATAGAATTAAAAACTCACTTCATGACTTATGTGAACTCTGCTTAGAGAGCAGTAAGTGGGGTGTTGCAAGGCCCTTCTTTTACTGTTTTATAGAATTTTGCCTTGATGAACTGTGAAAGAAACTAGGAAATTCTATGCTTGGCCACTCAAAGCAGCTGTATCCTGTTGAGCCCTGTTTTAGCAATACTCAGTGACAACATGCTGATAATTAATAGAAGGTACAAGTATCATTTCTTTACTGGATAATTTAAAAGTAGCTATTATCTCTTTCCTAGGTTCATTCTATTTTACCCCTCTTTAAGATCAGCAAACACTGGTCTGTGCAGAAATATACACAGTTATTTCAATTAAAGGTCAGGTAGATTTTATAGAGTATGATGTAGGGAGAATAGATGTTGGGACTTTATATAACTTGTTACCTTGAACCACAGAAGAGCAGAGGACCTTAGAGTCTTAGATCTTCAAGAGAAAGATGCAAATACTCATTATTCCCAACTTTTCTCTTTCCTAATTACCACTCTCGTACTACTGTAGCCTGCTTGGTCAATCCTCCAGTGTATTATTTTCACATTTTCCTCAGGAAATTCTTTTCACCCCAGTCTGCAAACTTCATTGCCTCAGCCTTCAGCCATTTAATCAGAGAGACTCTTTTCAACCCAAGATTTGCAGCCTAAAAAGAACAGGACTGAGCTGCTCTGATTTCATGAGTAGGAGAGAGAATGGATATTCCAATTCCAGATTATTGAGAACTATTCCTGACTTTCTCACATTTATCTAAGAAGGAAGGATATTTTTTCTCATCAAAGCAAATTTTCTCCAGAGACAACTAGCCTAGTAAAATATAAAAACAGTATGTTTAGTAATGTGACTTTTCCTGGCATATTGTGCTAAGGAGAATTTAATTGCTTTTTGAACTTGATTTACATAATAAATGGCACCCTACATCAGCTGTATATTGGTTATCTATATTGGTTCTGTAACAGTTATCTAAGCTGGGTAACACCAGCTCCTAAATATACTCTCTCCCAGATTTCTTCTTTGATGGAGGAGTGGTTAGCTTT
Organism: Halichoerus grypus; assembly: GCF_964656455.1. Taxonomy (NCBI): domain Eukaryota; kingdom Metazoa; phylum Chordata; class Mammalia; order Carnivora; family Phocidae; genus Halichoerus; species Halichoerus grypus. The sequence continues at coordinate 80,041,755 of NC_135714.1, read as the reverse complement.
ACCTGCCACAGAAACATGAGCAGTCCATGGTCTTGCACTTGTGCCTATGAGCTTATGCCACCAATAATGATTTATCTTATTAGCCAGTCAGAATTTAGGGAGACAATCTCAGGAAATGCAATCTGTCTTTAAGTTTAAATAAACTATATATATGTGATTGCTGTATATGTTGATGTCCCTGAAGATGAGTATGTTTCAAAGGTCTAGTTATTGCTTTTATCTGAAGAATGACCTTTTTGTTTTGTGGCAGTAGCTGTGGCTATAGAACTTGCCCTTTAATCACATGCTGCCCACCTTCTTTCTCAGAATGGACTATCTTTTATTGCTTCATGCCAGTTTGATTTATCTTCTGCTGTTGGTGCCTCAAACTCAATATTTCCCAAACTGAACTTCTTTCTTTCTTTTCAAATATTTCCTTCTCCTGTATTCTTAATTTCTTCTTTCTACCTGACAGTTTGATTTATCATTCATAGTTGGCACTTCATATGCCAATATATCCATATGTCCCAAACCAAACCTTTTATCTCATACTCCACTAACCCTAATTCCCCAGAACCTTCTTCTCCTATATTTTATACCTTAATTATTGGCAGCACTGTTTGTAGTATAATTATTTATTTTTCTGGCTTTCCCACTATTGGAGGCCAGAGTTTTAGCTTATTCGTTATTATACCCTCACTGCCTCTCTCCACACACAATAAAGCATTCACTATTGTTGAATGAATGACTAAAGCTGTAGTTTAGAATATCACCTATGAATTCTATATTTATTTACTAATATGCAGGGCACTATGATAGGGTGGCCAAACATCTTGATTTATATGGGAATGTCCTGGTTTTAGCACTAAAAGTTCTATGTCCTGAGCATGCTAGGACAGTTTGCCACTCTAAATGTAAACATTATGTATACAGTTATGAATAAAACAGACCAGTCCTTCTTTCATGGAGCTAATCAGTATAAACACTTTAATTTTCTTGTGGTTTTACTTGAGGTCAGTATTTCATATAAACTTTTAGCCTATTGGGGGGCCTGGGTGGCTCAGTTGTTAAGCGTCTGCCTTTGGCTCAGGTCATGATCCCAGGGTCCTGGGATCGAGCCCCGTATCGGGCTCCCTGCTCAGTGGGAAAGCCTGCTTCTCCCTCTCCCACTCCCCCTGTTTGTGTTCCCTTTCTTGCTGTGTCTCTCTCTGTTAAATAAATAAATAAAATCTTTAAAAAAACCCCCAAACTTTTAGCTTATTGATGAAAGATTCTATATAATTAATTTTGGAAAGCTTCAATGAAGATTTTGTGAGTACTGGCTTTCTTGGATACATGGGGCTATTGTGTGTGTTTTTTTTTTCTTTTCCATTTTTCTATGAATTTCAGTATTTTGCAATTAATTTCACACTTGTTTAGGTAGATTCAGTTAGAATCTCTGCCATGGTGTTAGGACATCTGCCTAAGAACTAGTCTGAACTTAGCTTTCTTAGTTTTCATATTTATCTCACATTACCTCATATTGTATGAACCTAAATTAAAAAACTCAAAAAACTTTTACTTGTAAGATTAAACACTTCATGTAGAAAATTGCATAAAAATTATGGCATCAAAAGTAAATACTCAAGAAATGTAACATTGCCCAATTTCCCTTTCAATTATACCTTTTTTCCTCTCCCCTACAGGTAAGCACTGTAATGATTTTTATGGCAATTATTTCTTTGCTGATCTTTATGGATTATTAAATCCTGTTGATGAAATGACCCCTTTATCATAATGCAATGTCTCTCTTATCTCTAGTATTCGTTGTTCAAGATCTGCTTTGTCTGATTTTAATGTAGTCACTTCAGCTTCCTTTGATTCATGGATGCACGGTATATCTTTTCCATCCTTTTATTTTTAACTTCTAGGTCTTTAGGGGCGCCTGGGTGGCTCAGTCATTAAGCGTCTGCCTTCGGCTCAGGTCATGATCCCAGAGTCCTGGGATTGAGCCCTGCATTGGGCTCCCTGCTTGGTGGGAAGCCTGCTTCTCCCTCTCCCACTCCCCCTGCTTGTGTTCCCTCTCTTGCTGTCTCTCTCTGTCAAATAAATAAATAAAATCTTTAAAAAAAACCACACAAAAAAAACACTTCTATGTCTTTATGTGTGATGAGGGTTTTCTGTCTACAGCATAAAGTTAGGTCGTACTTTTTTATCCAAATTGACATCCTCTGCCTTTTATATTGGGGTGTTTAGAACTTTTCTATTTACTTTAATTATCAATATTGTTGTGTTTAAATTTACTCTCTTGATATTTGTTTTCTATTTATCTCATCTCTTCTTTGTTTCTCTTTTCTCTTATCCCTACCTTTGTTGAATGAGTTTAGTTGTTTTTTTATTTTTTTAAATGATTTTGTTTTTACCTCTACTATTGCTTTACTAGCTATACTTCTTTATTTTTTAGTGGTTGTTCTGGGGTTTACAATATACATCTCTAACCTATCACAGTCTACCTTCAAATAATATTGTACCACTACTTCACATATAGTATATGAACCTTACAAGAGTGTGCTTCCATTTCTCCCATCTCATCTTTTGTGCTATTGTGGTCAGATACTCTACTTCTATATATGCTATAATGTCACAATAATTTGAAATTATTTTTGCTTTAAATAGTTATTTTTCAAGAGATTAAGAATTGAGAAAAAATATCTGTTATTAACTCACATAAAATTTGTCATTAACTCTATCAGTGTATTTTTTTTAAAGTTTTTATTTAGGTAATTTCGATACCCACTGTGGGGCTTGAACTCATGACCCCGGATCAAAAGTCGCATGCCCTTCTGACTGAGCCAGCCAGGTGCCCCATACCAGTGTACTTTTCATTTCAGAAGTTTGATTCGGTATTTTTATATCTTCCCTTTATCTCCTCATCATGTTCATTTTTCTTCTACCTTGTTGAACATATGGAGAATATTTATAATAGATATTTTAGTGTTCTTTTTTAAAAAAAAATTTATTTTTATTTAAATTTAATTAACATATAATGTATTATTGGTTTCAGAGGTAGAGGTCAGTGATTCATCAGTCTTATATAATACCCAGGGCTCATTACATAACATGCCCTCCTTAATGTCCATCACCCAGTTATCTCATCCCCCCACCTTTCTCTCCTCCAGCAACCCTGTTTGTTTCCTATGCTTAAGAGTCTCTTATGGTTTGTCTCCCTCTCTGATTTCATCTTATTTTATTTTTCCCTCTCTTCTCCTATGATCCTCTTTTTGTTTCTTAAATTCCACATATCAGTGAGATCATATGATAATTGTCTTTCTCTGATTGACTTATTTCCCTTAGCATAATGCCTTCTAGTTCCATCCATGTTGTTGCACATGGCAAGATTTCATTTTTTTTTTTTTTTTTTTTTTTTGATGGCTGGGTAGTATTCCATTGTATATAGATACTACATCTTCTTTATCCATTCATCTGTCAATGAACATCTGGGCTCTTTCCATAGTTTAGCTATTGTGGACATTGCTGCTATAAACATTGGAATGTAGGTGCCCCTTCCAATCACTACATTTGTATCTTTGGGGTAAATACCCAGTAGTGGAATTGCTGGGGACCCTCCATACTGTTTTCCAGAGTGGCTGCACCAGCTTGCATTCCCACCAACAGTGCAGGACGGTTCCCCTTTCTCCGCCCCCTCGCCAATATCTGTCATTTCCTGACTTGTTAATTTTAGCCATTCTGACTGGTGTGAGGTGGTCTCATTGTGGTTTTGATTTGTAGTTCCCTGATGCCGAGTGATGTTGAGCACTTTTTCATGTGTCTGTTGGCCATTTTGGATGTCCCTTTGGAAAAGTGTCTGTTCATGTCTTCTGCCCATTTCTTGATTGGATTATTGTTCTTTGGGTGTTGAGTTTGATAAGTTCTTTATAGATTTTAGATAATAGCCCTTTATCTGTTATGTCATTTGCAGATATTTTCTCCTATTCTGTTAGTTGTCTTTTGGTTTTGTTGAATGTTTCCTTTGCTGTGCAAAAGCTTTTTATCTTGATGAAGTCCCAGTAGTTCATTTTTGCCTGTTTCCCCAGCCTTTGGAGATGTGCCTAGCAAGAAGTTGCTGTGGCCAAGGTCGAAGAGGTTGCTTGCTGCCTGTGTTCTCCTCAAGGATTTTGATGGATTCCTGTCTCACATTGAGGTCTTTCATACATTTTGAGTCTATTTTTGTGTCTGGTGTAAGGAAATGGTCCAGTTTCATTCTTCTGCATGTGGCTGTCCAATTTTCCCAACAACATTTGTTGAAGAGACTGTCTTTTTTCTATTGGATATTCTTTCCTGCTTTGCGGAAGATTAGTTGACCATAGAGTTGAGGGTCCATTTCTGGGCTCTCTATTCTGTTCCATTGATCTATGTGTCTGTTTTTATGCCAGTACCATACTGTCTTGATAATTATAGCTTTGTAATAGAGCTTGAAGTCCGGGATTTTGATGCCACCAGCTTTGGTTTTCTTTTTCAACATTCCTTTGGCTATTCAGGGTCTTTTCTGGTTCCATACAAATTTTAGGATGATTTGTTCCAGCTCTGTGAAAAAAGTTGATGATATTTTGATAGGGATTGCATTGAATGTGTGGATTGCTCCAGGCAGCATAGACATTTTAACAATATTTGTTTTTCCAACCCATGAGCATGGAATGTCTTTCCATTTCTTTGTGTCATTTTCAATTTTCTTCGTCGGTGTTTTATAGTCTTTGAAGTACAAGTCTTTCATTGCTTTCATTAAGTTTATTCCTAGGTATCTTATTATTTTTGATGTAGTTGCAAGCAGGATTGTTTTCTTGATTTCTCTGTCTGCTGCTTCATTATTGGTGTATAGAAATGCAATAGATTTCTATAGATTGATTTTGTATCCTGCAACTTGACTGAATATCATTTATCAGTTCTAGCAGTTTTTTGGTGGAGTTTTTAGGATTTTCTATACATTGTATCAAATCATCTGCAAATAGTGAAAGTTTTACTTCTTCCTTACCAATTTGGATGCCTTTTATTTCTTTGTATTGTCTGATTGCTGTGGCTAAGATTACAGTATATGTTGAATAAAAGTGGTGAGAGTGCACATCCTGTCTTGTTCCTGACCTTAGGGGGAAAGATCTCAGTTTGTCCCCATTAAGGATGATTTTAGCTGTGAGTTTTTCATATATGGCCTCTACTATACTGAAGTATGTTCCCTCTAAATCTACTTTGTTGAGGGCTTTTATTACGAATGCATATTGTACTTTGTCAAATGCTTTTTTCTGCGTCTGTTGAAATGATCATATGGTTCTTATCCTTTCTCTTATTGGTATGATGTATCACGTTGATTAGTTTGTGAATACTGAACCATCCTTGTAACCTAGGAATAAATCCCACTTGTTCATGGTGAATGATTTTTTAAAATATATTGTTGGATTCAGTTTGCTAGTGTTTTAAGGATTTTTACATCTATTTTCATCAGAGATATTGGCCTGTAGTTCTCTTTTTTTGTGGTGTCTTTATCTGATTTTGATATCAGGGTAATGCTGGCTTTATAGAATGAATTTGGAAGTTTTCCTATTGGAATAGTTTGAGAACAATAGGTATTAATTCTTCTTAAATGTTTGGTAGAATTCCCCTGTGAAGCCATCTGGTCTTGGACTTTTGTTTGTTTGGAGTTTTTGAATACCGACTCAATTTCTTTACTGGTTATCGGTCTGCTCAAATTTTCTATTTCTTTCTGTTTCAGTTTTTGTATTTATATGTTTCTAGGAATTTATCCATTTCTTCTAGGTTGTCTAATTTGTTGGCATATAGTTTTTCATAATATTCTCTTATAATTTTTTTTTATTTCTGTGATGTTGGTTGTTATTTCTCCTAATTTGTGATTTTTTTTTTGAGTCCTTTCTCTTTTTTTTCTTGTTAAGTCTGGCTAGAAGTTTATCAATTTTATTGATTTTTTTTTTTTCTCAAAGAACCAGCTCCTGGTTTTCATTGACCTGTTCTATTGTTTTATTCATTTCTATATCATTTATTTCTGCTCTAATCTTTATTATTTCCTTCCTTTTGTTGGGTTTGGCTTTGTTTGTTCTTTTTCTAGCTCCTTTAGGTGTAAGGTTAGGTTATTTATTTGAGATTTTTCTTGCTTCTTGAGGTAAGCCTGTGTTGCTGTAAATTTCCTTCTTAGAACCACTTTTGCTGCATCCCAAAGACTTTGGACTATTTTGTTTTCATTTTCATGTAATTTTTGATTTCTTCTCTCATTTCTTGGTGGATCCATTCATTGTTTAATAGCATGTTATTTAACCTCCCTGTATTTGTGCTATTTCTAGATTTTTTTCTTATGGGTAATTTCTAATTTCATAGCATTGTGGTCAGAAAAAATGCATAGTATGACTTCAGTTTTTTTTTAAAAATATGCTGAGATTTGTTTTGTGGCCTCATATGTGATCTATTCTGGAAAATGTTCCATGTGCACTTAAAAGAAATGTGTATTCTGCTGTTTTAGGATGGAATGTTCTGAATATATCTGTTAAATCCATCTGGTCCAGTGTGTCATTCAAGTCACTGTTTCCTTGTTGATTTTCTTTTTGGATGATTTGCCCATCAATGTAAGTGTGGTGTTAAAGTCCCCTACTATTACTGTGTTACTATCCATTATTTCCTTTATGCTTGTTATGAACTGTTTTATGTATCTGGGTGCTCCCATGTTGGGTGCATACAGATTTACAATTGTTATATTTTCTTGTTGGATGGTCCCTTTTATTATTATATAGTGTCGTTCTTGACACTATATATATATATTATCTGACACTATATATATATATTATATATATGACACTATATTATATATAATCAAGAGATAATTCTTGATTTCAGTTGCATTTTAATAAATGTGGTCTTCAAAAGAAACACATTATTTCCTGTTTTAAAAATACTATCTTTTATTATTAGCCCAGATTAGCAAGATTTTAAACTATACTAATTATTGCCATATATTCTCACAGTAGTGTACATTTTCCTTTAGTGTATAAGATTCTCACAAATTTTGCATCCTCACTTTCATTCTTTTATTACCTGTTGAAGATAGTGGCTCTATTCTCTCCCATATCTTCTGTGATATCTGTGGTGCTTAAAGTATATTCATTTTCTTGATACAGTTCTTGATATTTTTTATCAGTCTTTCAGAAGACTAAGTCTGTCTACTAATTTTTTTTTTAAAGTTTTTATTTATTTAATCATGAGAGACAGAGAGAGAGAGGCCGAGGCAGAGGGAAAAGCAGGCTCCTCACTGAGTAGGGAGCCCAATGCGGGACTCAATCCCAGGACCCCGGGATCATGACCTGAGTTGAAGGCAGACGCTTAGCCATCTGAGCCACCCAGGCACCCTGTCTACTAAGTTTATTAACTTTGTCTAATTTTATGATAATTTGTTCCAAAGAAATTTGTATCTTAGATTTGTAAACCTTTGTTTGGGGTCAGGCAATTAAGAAATATTTACTGAGTACCAACTAGTACCAAAGCAAAGAGACATTATTAATTACTTGCTGTAAGCTCACTTTAAATTATTTCAATCTAAGTTGTCTCTACAACTTTATATATGCTATTCTCTATAAATAATAGATGTTGTTCCAAAATGTAAAACCCTGGGCTTCTGAGGATGAAAATACTTTATTAGCTAAACTTAATTGTTGTTTTCATTTCAACCAAATATTCTTAGAAGAAAAAAAAAGGCTTTTGTTTTTTATTTCTTTAAGTATTTTTTCTGTTGTTTAGGAATTCCAGTTCTGTAAGTTCTTTTACTTAATATATATTAATAAATGTTCTGCTGTTACATCAGATTTTTAAAATTCCAATTTTTAAAAAAGGAACAACTTCTGTGGCTAGCCATTAGTTCTGATAATATAGTCTCCACAGTTGAGGTTACTAAATGATTTTATATATTTTGAATGCTTTTTCTCTGAAATCACTGGGACCCTATCTTATCTATCTTATATGATTTTACTTTTATAGGTGGCTATGCACCATTCCTTTCTTTGGCTGCCAGAGAAAGTACTTTTACTGTTGCCTCTAACACTGAGAAAGCTGTTCCAGGGCCAGGACACTATAATGTTTCAGAAGCACAGGTAAATTTATAATAGTTTTTATAATTGTTGGAGTTAATAAGAATCATACTTTCTTCCTCTCCTAGACTAATATGTCATTTGTCATATTTCATTTTCCCTTCATATCCTCTTTTTTCTCCTTTTAATCTATATTTTGTTATTAGAATATGAGAAAATAAAAGTGTTTATTGTTGATTGCCTGGTTGGATTTTCTCCGTTATTCTACGTATTCTATAAGACAAAAACGTTACATGCTTCATGGTTCTTGAGATTCTTGAATGGGAGAATAGGACTATTGAATGAATTACGGTGCATGAAAGTTGTGCAAATGATCAAGATATGTAGATGGAGGATGGCAATAGAGTGAAAATTAGTTTTTTTGCCATATTCTTAAGGTATGGCTACTCTCATTGTCTCATCTGGCTCCTATACAGTCTTGAGAGTCTATGACCAGAATATCTTTGATGATCCATTCATGTTCAGAAACAGTGGATGTAACTCCAATATCTTCATAATCATGAATATCATCTTTCACTCTTTTCACATTAATTTTGCATTCATACATAATGACTCCTAACTGAACCTAGCAAATTTTTATTTCCTCTGTTGGAGGCCCAGGGGTATTCATTGATGCCTTAATTGTTGCATTAGACTTTCTGAGTTGGTAATAGCAACCATTCTATCAGTTAGGAGTTTTTGCTTGGAAGCAATAAAATAGATTTTTAAGACAGATACTAGATTTACAATAATATTTATAGGAAAAGTATTTGGGTGGCTTATGGATTTGAAGCATTAATTGTATATTTAAGTCTTAAGGAAGGGCAGGACTAAGACAATTCCAGATATTTCAGTAGTAAGAACTGCAATCAGAACTGCCATTAGATAACTTAATTCTATAACTCCCTTACATTTTTTTATGTGTGACTCCATTTAGGATTAAAATTCCTAGTAGGAAGAATCTGATTGGTCCATTCATTCCTGGGATAGGGAATCCTGTGTTTGGAAACTTCTGTAAAACCACAAAGTATAAGGGAGGTTTGATTGCCCCAATGGTGGTGAATATGCATGCTGTTATGGGCAGATAATAGACAGGATGCTGGACAGATAAAAAACAGTAGATTTCCATTACATTTTAACCCTTGACTGCCCAGTTCTCTTCTCTCTCATGTGCACTACATTTACACATAATTCTTCTTCCCACATATACAATTTAAAAAATGCAATTATTTTATGTATAATTTTCAAGTATAACTTCCCTGAAGGAACCAAACTACTGCATTCAGAGATGATATTACAGTGTCACTACCAAATGGATCTTTAGATTAAGGCCGTTTCTGCTTTTGTTTTTTCACATCCCTGTTCCATTATTCTGCAGCCTGTAGATTAAATGGTAAGTAAATATAACACGAGATATTATAAAGAAGTGGTTAGTAGTATGGGCTCCTGAAGTAGACTACCTACATTTGAAATCTGTCTCTGCCACTTAACTAATTCAGACAGATTTCAAATGTAGGTAGACTTAATCTTAACTACTTAATCTCTTTGGGCTTTAGTTTCCTCATTTGTTAAATAGGCATACTAAGTTTGTAGGCTTTTTCTAAGCGTTAAATACATTAGTAAGCATTTTAGAATAGTGCTTGATTATAGGTAGCATCCAATAACTTTTATGCATTATTAGTGTTGCCATTTTACAATAGAAGAGGGAAAGAAAGAGAGGGGAAATGAAAGCAAGTGATGTAAGAAGCAAGGAAATGCAGAGGAGGCCCTGTTAGTTTTTGTAACTGCTCTGAAGCTATAGGTAGTTTAAGACTTTTTCATTACTCATTCTGTGTTCCTTGTCTCTCTCTCTCTCATTTATTTATTTATTTATTTATTTATTTATTTATAACTAGGGTTTTTTATTTCAAATAGAAGAGCACATTACAATTGAGAATATAAATGAAAATAAGAGAAAATAAATCTGTTAATCATTCTTCATTACTGCTGATACTGGATTATTCAGATTCAACAGGAATTTATAGATCTACCATATCCCTATCTCTTTAAAGGGACTTTATCTGGTGGAGTTTTCAACCTGATGTGGTGACCAGAATCTTTAGTTCTAAGGAGTCTGAGCTCTTCATTCGTAGGCTTCCTTCTCAAACCTTTAAATAAACTTGCCCTTACCATTTTCACTGGGCATTATAGTTCAAGGAAGCTCTGCAGGGTGTTTCGGTGTTCCATCCCACCGTGATGCTTGTGGCTATCCTTAGTCCTATTTTTCAGTCCTGGTCAGGGTTAATCACCTCAGCCAATATACTCCTTATTTTGCTTTCTAGCACACAGAGCCTGGGATGGCCAGTTGATGGTCTCAGCTTCCAACTCAGTGGAACGTTTATGGCTCTTCCCTGGGTTCTTAAAACTTCCAGCATACTAGTGCCTAGAGGGCAAAAAGCAAAAAATAGCAATGGGTCATTAGATGTCATCATTGGAAGTGTCACTCCTGCTTCCATGCCGTGGCCAGCATATTATGGGCATATGGGCTTGCTAGCTCCACCAGTAGTTTTTTTAATACTGTAACTCCACTATTCCAAGAGGGGAATGCAATAAAATACACAAGAGGTAGATTTCAAACTTGCTAAGTATGACAAATATCAGGATGTTGGAATATTATAATAATATTGATTTTAGTCAATTCCACATGTAAAATAACATGAAATGCAACTTAGACCTGATTTTATTATATCCCCATTTGGGTACATTTCTTGGATTTCAAGAATAAGGAATTAGGAAATGTACTTTTTTAATGTAATGGACGATCTAAGAAAAAGAGTTCTTAGTATTCTCTATTTTTCTTCTTAAAACCATAAGCCAATGCCAGGAGAAGACTGATTTCCTTGGTTTGAAAAATGACTGTACCTTATTTACTCAATTGCTGTTGACTTTTTTGGGTTGTTTTAGGCTAAATTCTTTTTTTTTTTAAGATTTTATTTATGTATTTGACAGAGGGAGACACAGCGAGAGAGGGAACACAAGCAGGGGGAGTGGACGAGAGAGAAGCAGGCTTCCCGCTGAGCAGGGAGCCCGATGTGGGGCTCCATCCTAGGACCCTGGGATCATGACCTGAGCCGAAGGCAGATGCCTAACGACTGAGCCACCCAGGCGCCCCTAGGCTAAATTCTTGTAGAACTTTTAGAATTTCAAGAAGTTTGAATTTATCACACTGTTTAAAAAATAAAGTCCATTATTATTTTATTTTTATTAATTTTTTTGTTTTTTTAAATTTAATTTTATTATGTTATGTAGTCACTGTACAAACATATTTCCTAATCCAGCCATTTAAAATAATAATGGATATATTTGTAATGTGACATAGTTAGCATACTAATTCTGTAAATAATTAATATGCTGGATAATTAAAGGGATAATCTTATTGGAAATTAATGGAAGTATTTAACAATTTATTTTTATACCTTTTTTTGGAAGCATAGATTGAAATGTTCCTTTCTATTAGCAATTGCTTAGGAAATATTACCTGGAGACTTCAAATGAAATTTGAAAAGACTGAAAATGTGGTTGTAGTTGTGAGGGCCTGCCTCCACTGTGTATGTAATACTTGAAGCTCTTATAAAATCAAAACATTTGGGAGTTGAAACTGTGTGCCCCAATTTAGTCTTCTCTATTTCTCTGTTTCTGTTATGGTTATCTCACTTTGTTTATGGTTGTCACCACTACTGCAATGTTGGGAGTGAGGATGGGAGTATTCTTTTTGCCTTTCCAGCTCTTGCCCAGTTATGGGCAAATTCACTTTTTCCTTTGTCTCCTCTAGCATATATGAAGCATGCTAATTTTTTTCAAAAGGAAGTTTTCTTAGAAAACAACATAAGGGAAATTAAGAAAATAGAAGAAGAATGAAGTTTACAAAATGCAAGTTTATAATTCTCTGATAGATAATTAGCTTATTTTTAAAAATTTTATTTATTTGAGATAGAGATAGTGAGAGAGAGAGCATGAGCAGGGAGGAGAGGGAGAAGCAGACTCCCTGCAGAGCAGGGAGCCCGATGTGGGGCTCGATCCCAGGACTCCAGGATCACGACTTGAGCCGAAGGCAGATGCCCAACCGACTGAGCCACTCAGGCACCCTAGATAATTAGCTTATTAAGTCACATACCTTATTTTGTTCATATCCTTTTTCCTAGAATGAATCCCCCTCTAAAGGGCCAGTTCAAATTTAATTTATGTTTTCTGGTTCTAATTCTCTTCTAGTTTGTGACCTGTCTCTGCTTGGGTGATAACATCTTGTTCCTTGCTATATAAGATTTAGATGTGGAGAGCTCCTCCCTGGTTCCAGATAGTTTCTTTCATATTTCTCACTAATGTCCAAATTAGGTTTTATTTTTGATCTGAGTGATACATTTCACTAGAGCTGTATGATGGGATATCATACCTGATGCAGTGCATGGCCTCACCCTTCAGATGAGACTCTGCATTCTGTATTGTTGGGAGGTTGCTGGCAATATTCATCAAATAACCACAGCATATAGACAAAAACACAGGACTCAAGAAGTAGGAAGGCTGTTTTCTCACAGGTTTTATATAAAATGTATAGTTACCTCATAATATAATTTTTGGGTCCTTTATCTGACACATTGTATTGTAGTTCCTTTTATAACCTCTTGTAAAATCAGTAGAATTGGTAATTATGAAATATGAATAATTGGAAAAGTCCTGGTTAATTTCTAATTTTACCTGGTTAAAAAATCAGATTAATTTTACTATCTTCTGTTGAAGTTCAATATAAATTCAAATTGCAGTGTGAAATGTAAGATCTTAGAGACTATAAGAATAGCTTTTAAAGAATCAGGATTTGAGGAGATATTCTCTTTTCACATGATTTTACTTTTTATCTAACTTGTAATGTTAATATTTTTGCAAAATCATTAAATTTTGTTATAGATCCAAACTCTTTAAACAGGAATTATGGTCTTATTTAAACAGTTATGAAATAGTGGATTGGCTACCTAAGAATATAATTTTGACTCATTTTTTAAAAGAAGATCTCTTTTGTGTATTTCTTAAAAGCTGAAAGCAGCTGAATAAGATGCAAAGTAGAGATAGGCTCGGTTAATAGTGATCATGAACATCTGACATGTATATACCATGGGAAAAGTTCTGTTGGTAAATCAGTAACTTAAAAAATAATCTTATCTGGGGGCACCTGGGTTAAGCATCTGCTTTCAGCTCAGGTCATGATCCTGGAGACCGGAGTCCTGGGACTGAGCCCTAGGTTGGGCTCCCTGCTCAGTGGGGAGTCTGCTTCTCCCTCTCCCTCCCCCTGCTCCTTTTTTTTCTCTCTCTCTCTCTCAAATAAAAAAAAATGTTAAAAAAAAAAAAACTTATCTGATCTATCAAATGCCAACCATTATTACTATGAATCATCTTTGAAATGATTACACTATGACTGTTAATTGAAACTAATAAGATGGAATTTTATCTGAATTCACTGGCTATTACCCTGTTGATAATTTTCTGATTCCAGAGAATCCAGATATGTGGCATGGAGAGCTATGGGAGATTCCTCCCAGTCCGTTCTCTGCATTAAACAATGTTTAAAATTAATCTGAGCATAAAACCAAGCTGTTAAAAAAATGAAGAATAAGCCAACCAACCAAATAAAAACCCATGCTGTTGCCAGTAAGCCTGCATAAGCATCCCTGGAAATGGCCAAAAAATAGTTCATGGGAATAATTAATCCTAAGCAAGCTTGGAAGGTTTGCTTTTTCCTTGCAGTGTGAGTACCAGTATTTCTAGCTCATTTCAGAGGTACATATTCTCTTGAGGCCTGTAAGTGTATACTCTTTATTCTTGCTCTACAACTGGGGATTCCATTGTTTTGATTCCTGTTTTAAAACTGAGTTTTGCATTCTCTTAGAGTGTCCTAAGTACAGTAAGTTTTAGTCTGAGTTCAGAGTTAAAACTGATGACTATAATTGTCGTCCTCTCTTATTATCCCTTTATTAGAATGATGTCTTCAGTTAAGAGCCTTAACTTTCTCAGGTTGGGTTTTAAAACTTTCTTCATATTAATATATAATACTTACCAAATATGTATTAATTATAAAGTGCTTCTTTTAATTATTTCATATTTTTTCTCTCCAATTTAGTATAATATAAAAGGAGGTCATAGTCTACAAAACCGGGAGAAGCGTTTTAAGAAGTTTGTTTCAGATAGTCCAGGACCAGCAAGCTATGATCAGTTTTATCCTGGAACATTAGATATCATGAATAGAAAAGCACTACAGGTTAAAGAGCATCTTCAATCAGTACGTTGGTATTTTAATTATGCTTCTGACGTTTCTTTTAGTTAAAATAGAAAAGGTTTAATGTTTTATGTGGTAAGTACATTAAAAAAACTTTACTATAAAAATTAGGTGTATTAGTATCCATATTGTAGTTTATAATTAAATGAATATTCGATGTGTATGAACTAGTTTTTTATTGTATTAACAACTGAAATCACTTTTGCTTTTAATAAATCTACAATCACTTCCAATTTCTATGGTGAACAGAAAGGAAAGGAGATTTTAAAAACCACCTGAGTGGTCTACCTATATATAGAGAGAAAACTCTGATAAGTACTGTTAATAATACAGTGAAATTTAAAACATGATTACTGAAATAAAAATTTTAAAATTTAGATGAGAGAGAGATATATAGATTGCTACTAATGCAAGATGAAATATGATAGGTGCCAAATGAATAACGATGTAATTAAATGCCATAGGAATTTTTTAATTAAATTAAATTTTTTTTTAGAGAGAGCGGGGTGGGGGATAAGGGAGAGGGAGAATCTCAAGCAGGCTCCATGCCCAGCACAGAGCCCGAGGCAGGGCTCCATCCCATGACCCCAAGATCATGACTTGAGCCGAAATCAAGAGTTGGATGCTGAAGAGACTGAGCCACCCAAGCGCCCCAATGCCATAAGAATTTAAAGGAAGACTACTGTATCATGGCAAAGTATACTTTGTAGAGGATTTATAGAGGAGGTTGGCCTTGAAGAGTAGGGTTGGAATATGCATTCCAGGCATGGAGAACTACATGAGTGAAGATAGAGAAGGAGGGTCCATGGAAGACAATGAGAAGATTATATTGACCCCAGTAAAAAATTTGTGTAGGAGACTAGCAGATGACATGTTTGGAAAGGTACATTTATGTTATATAATGAATGATTTTTATACCAAGGGCCTAGCCCTTTGAAATAAATAATCTGGAAGATTTTGGTCACAGTTTATTTAGAGTGGTTCTCTTCTTTTTCCATAACTCCTTCACATAGCTCATATTAATTACATTTTAATCAGCTTTGTTTAGGGGACATATTTTAGAGCTAAGTACTCAGTTGAATAATGTCAGTACAATGACAATGAAGTTAAGGTTTATAAGCGCATTTAAATATCAGCTATTTTGTGCATGGGGATAAAGTAAATGTTCATTTATTTATGCAAGGATTTATCAGACATTTTTTTTAGAAGGAAACACTTGTTTTATTAGACATTAATCTTTTGCATTTTCTTAATGACACTGTGTGATATTTTCTTCTGAAAAGTAGTAAGTTATTGTTTTTTTTAAGACCTGTGAATGTTTTTTAATGGACACGTTAGGAATTTCTTCCTCCCCTTCTTCCCCTCCCCTCCCCTCCCCTCATCCTCCCCTCATCCATCCATCCATCCTACCTTCCTTCCTTCCTTCCTTCCTTCCTTCCAGTTATAAAGTAAGTCATGGAGAGGAAAAGTACAGCATAGGGAATATAGTCAGTAAATTTGTATAACTTTGTATGGTGACAGATGGTAACTGCACTTGTTGTGGTGAGCATTGTGTAATGTATAGAATTGTCCCTTTACTATGTTGTGCATTTGAAACTAATATCAGACATTTTTTCAGAGACACTTTATACTAGACATAATGCTAGGCACTGACAATACATAGAAAACAAATCACTGCTTCCCAGGATCTATAATTTTAATAGGGAAATTATGTAATTCAGTACAAAATAGTTGACGCAATGCTATTTTAATAAACATATATCATAATAAAATGTCTACTAGTAGCCCAAAGTAGAGAGTTTTTGGAGGGAATAGTGATATCACAATCAAACTGGATCTTAAAGAAGGATTCACTAAGTAGTTAAAAAGAATGGGAAAAAACACTCCAGGCAAAGAAAACCATGTGAATAAAGACATTGAGGTATTTAATGTCATTGTATGTTTGGGGAAGAACAGAGTTCTTTAGAATATTTGGAGTATAGGATCTAAGGGAGGGTAGTAGGAATAGAGGGTGGAGAAGGAGGTAGGGACATATGTTGGAAAGTCTTGACATCATACAAATAATTTTTGAAAGTAGTGGGAGAAGCTATTCAGTACTTCCTGTTTTAATTTGGTAATCACTATAATAAGTATCACTGAAACTACTTAATAGTGGTCTCTAATGATAAAAAAATAAAATTCTGCCAGTGATAGTATGTTTATAACATAATTGTCTATTGGGCATGCGTGCACTAAACTATAGCATTTATTTATTTATTCAGAAACAACAGAGGATCAATATATTCTTAAGTAATTTTCCAGATAACTAAATCGTTTAAATGCCAGTATTTCATTTGCTAAATTTTGTACTAGTATTTCTACTATATGTTACTTCTTCTTGTTTTTATTTAAATTATAAAATATTTTATGCTAAAGGAAATTTTGAAAAAATGATAATCTCCCTAAAACTTCTGACTATAGCTTGGATAATTCTGTTAATTTTTGCATAGCTTTTAAAAGTTCATTATTAAATTGTGTATATATTACTATATATACTTATGTATAATTTCATATATCTTACTTATAGTCATAAATTCTATTTTATATTTCCATTTAGTATTATGTCATAGACATTTTTCTTGCTATCTAGTCAGCAATATTAGGATATTTATGTAGGGCACCAGTAATATGGAGATAAATCAGGAGCTGATTTAGCTGAAGGAATGAAGCCAGGAAATGTTACAGAAAAATATAAAGTTCATTTTTGCCTGGGAAATATTATGATAGCATAGCACAAGTAACCACTTTGAACTGGTGATTGATGATGTGACTATAGGAGTGAATGCCTGCTTTTAGCATCGGTAATACTTATTTATTAAGCAAAATAAATAACTGAGCCAAGTGAGAGAGACTCTTTTCCTCTTAAGGTGGTTTTAATAGTAATACTGTATGTTATCTTAATTTATATGATTAGGTGAGACTTGAATTTACTCCTTTAAATTACTTTTATAGAATAAACATTTTTGGTTTATATTATGAAAGTCATTGAGTCAGTATTTATAATTGCCTTTTAGTAAATTTTAATATTTCGTTTTTTATTCCTTTTCTTGTCTCCAAGTAAATGATATAAAATGTTTTCTTATAGAAAATTTCAAGGGCGCCACCTACAGTTTACAGAAGTGTTGATGTTCCTTCAATTCCTTCTTGTGGATGGTCATATGGTTATGATATTAATGAGGATGGCAGTATTATAAAACATTCTCCACCTGCTAGTGACAGTACACTAGGTCCGGCATACTATAAACCTCAATTTGTAAGTATATTGTATTTTCTGTTGACAGTTGGAAGATTGTTTATGATTATGGGTGTTTTAATTAATGTAATACCAACTGCAGTGATAAATAGACCCCCAAATCTCAGTGGCTTAATACAACAGAAGTTCTTTTTTTCCTCATTCATATGGGTATTCCTTGTTGATAAGAGACTTTCCTCTGTGTAGAGATCCAGGGACACAGGCGTAGTCCATTCATGTTACTATCATCATCGAAGGGCTTCAATTCATCTGTATCCAGCTGGCAAAGGGGAAAGAGGATGGAGGACTGCTAGTGGGAGGATTTTGTGGCCAAATCTGGGTGTTAAAGCTTAATCACCTAGACACATGTAAGGGCCGAGGACGCTGGGAAATATTGTCTAACTACATCTAGGATGAAGAGGAAAAAGGTTTCACTCACTAGAAGTCTCTGCTACAATGTATAATCCTATGCAATACATAGATATTCTTTCCCTGAATTTGGAAGGGAAAAGAACATTTTTTAATAAAGGAATTTGAATCTGATAATGTAAGCATTATTTATTTCACAAATGTTTATTAAAAAAGATAAGGAACTTCTCTTTAGTTAAAATATCAAACATATTATAGCAGATCCATCTCATGCAGCTTTTGGGGTTCAAACCTGGCCAAAACTGAGCCAAAATTTCATCCAGCCAATTGAAATATATGAATTATCCATGAATATGGATGATTTGTCTGGTTTTACTTAATTACAAGACTGAAGTACATAGTGCTTTGAACTTATATTTTTATACTTTTATGAGATCTGGAAGAAGTAATCCCCATGAGGAAAATGGCCAAAATTAAGCATGGACTTAAGGAGAGGCTGAAGAGAGACGAACCTTGGGCAGAGAATAGGTATTCTCAGATTTGGCTTGACCTTCACTCTCAATACCCTATAAATTTTTGTTTGTACATGTCTCCATCTTTGGGCTTAGGCCCAAATATCTTTAGAAACCATTTGGTTTGTGGCTATACTAGGGCATTTTGAGGTCTTAGATCCTTTGAATTGTTAAAAGTTTTAAAAAATATATATCTACTGTAATTTATATAATTATACATAGAATAGTACAAACATAATAACAGATACCCATGAATGTAAACTGGTGCAGCCACTGTGGGGGTGCCTGGGTGGCTCAGTCAGTTAAGCGTCTGCCTTTGGCTCAGGTCATGATCCCAGGGTCCTGGGATCGAGTCCCACATTGGACTCCCTGCTTAGTGGGGAGTCCGCTTCTCCCTCTGCCTCTCTCCCGGCTTGTGCTCTCTCTCTTGCTTGCTTGCTCACTCTCTCTCTCAAATA
Organism: Halichoerus grypus; assembly: GCF_964656455.1. Classification (NCBI taxonomy): domain Eukaryota; kingdom Metazoa; phylum Chordata; class Mammalia; order Carnivora; family Phocidae; genus Halichoerus; species Halichoerus grypus. The sequence goes on along the minus strand of NC_135714.1, from coordinate 80,022,772 downwards.
AATAAATAAAATATTAACAACAACACAACAAAAAACTGGTGCAGGCACTGTGGAAAAGAGTATGGAGGCTCCCCATAAAGTTAAAAATAGAACCACCCTGTGATCCAGTAATTGCAGTACTGGGTATTTGCCCAAAAGTTACAAAACACTAATTCAAAGGACTACATGTACCCTTATGTTTATAGCAGCATTATTTACAGTAGCCAAATTATGGAAGCAGCCCAAGTGTCCTTTGATAGATGAATGGATAAAGAAGATGTGATATATATATGCACATATATATGCATATATAAATATGCAATAGAATATTACTCAGCTATAAAAAAGAATGAAATCTTGCCATTTATGACCATATGGATGGATCTAGAGAGTATAATGCTAAGCAAAATAAGTCAGAAAAAGACAAATACCATATGATTTCACTCATATGTAGGAATTTAAGAAACAAAAAATGAGCAAAGGAAAAAATAAGAGAAAGGAAGATAAACCAAGAAACAGACTCTTAAGTGTAGAGAACAAACCGGTGGTTACCAGAGGGGAGGTCAATGGGGGGATGGGTGAAATAGGCAATGGAGCGAACTTGTCATGATGAGCACTGGGTGATGTATGGAATTGTTGAATCACTGTATTGTACACCTGAAACTCTTAACACTGTATGTTACCTGTACTGGAATTAAAATTAAAAAAACAAACAAACAGATATCCACAGACCTACCATCACATATAACACAGTAAAAATTTGTCACACTTGAATTAGCTGTGTTTTAAAATATATTATTAAAATTGTTACCTTACCAAGTTTCCCTCCTTCCGTTCTTTTCCCTTTGCCAAAGTAAACACTAAATCTTTATTACATACATGAATAACAATATATATTGTGGTATGATTTTAAAAATTTTAAGTAAATGGTATCATCTGGTATGTAGGTTGCTTGCTATTTCACTTAATGTTATATTTTCTAGATTTAACCATATAGTTATATTAGATCTAATTCATTCATTGTTCCCGGTTAGTACTTTTCTTTTTTTAAAATAATTTTAAATTTTGAAATAATTTCAGACTGGTAGAAAAGTTACAAGAATAATACAAAGACTTCCCATATAACTCAGTCAGAATCTGCAGTTAGCATTTTATCACATTTACTTTATCATTTTTTCTTCCTATGTATTTTTATATCATTATTTTTATTAAGGAATTCGAGAGCATATTTCAGACATGATGACCCTTTACCCTTAAATATTTAAATATAAATTTCCTAGAGAATAACACATTCTCTTTTACCATAATGCAATTATCAAAATCAGGAAATTTTTACTGACATAATACTAATATCTAATCTACAGATATTTAAAAAATGCTAATGATCTCAATGATATCTTAAAAAAATTTTTTGTTCTGGAGTGAATCTGGTATTACATTTTACAATTACTTGTCATGTCCCTTCAGATTCCTTTAATTTGGGACACCTGGGTGGCTCAGTCAGTTAAGTGTCTGCCTTTGGCTCAGGTCATGATCCCAGGGTCCTGGAATCGAGCCCCACAATGGGCTCCCTGCTCAGGAGGGAGCCTGCTTCTCCCTCTGCCACTCCCCCTGCTTGTGCTCACTCTCTCTCTCTCTGTCATAAAATCTTAAAAAAAAAAAGATTCCCTTAATTTGGAACGGTTCTTCAGTCTTTCTTTTTCTTTTGTAACCTTGACTTTTTGAAGAGTATAGCCTAGTTACTTTGTAGAGTATTTCTTAATTTTGGGTTTGTGTATATTTTATCATGATTAGAGTAAGTTTATATTTTTTGGCAGGAATACTCCAGAAATGATATGTCCTTCTCAGTGCATCACATAAAGAGGCACAGGATATCTGCTTATCTCATGATTGGTGATGTTAACTTGAGGTGGTGTCTTCCAGTTTTATCTACTGTAAAATTACTGTTTTTAAAAAATTTATAAATATTTTGTGGGAGTTACTTTAAGAATAAGTAGATATTCATTAAACTTCATTAAACTTACTAGTTTAATATCCTTTCATGATGCCTGATTCAATTTTACTGTGATGTTTATCAAGTGGTGGTTTTATGACTCCATCTTTCCTTTAACATTTATTTGTTGGCACTTTAAAGAAGAGCTTTCTTTATCTTTCTTCCCATTTATATCAGCATGGATTCATGAATTCCTCTTTTACTCAAAAAGTTATCATTTATTACTCATTATGTATTCTGAAGTTTAAATTACCTCAGATTTGATCCTTGGGAGTCCTTTTAAGCTGCGTCTAGTGTCTTTTTGACATGTCCTCATCAATCTTTGAGCATTTCTTTACCTTCTGGCACAGTAAGATGTTCCAGGCTCACCAAATTTTTTTTCCCTGTCCCAGCCTTGGAAGCAGACATTTCTTTAAGGAGCCCTACTTCCATTTAATGGAGAATGGTATTTCAAAACAAGATCAGTATACTACGTACATGCATTGCTACTGGGGTGTCATTGCTTCAGGCTATCAATGGACAGAATTAGAAATCCATACTTATTTCTTATCTATCTGTCTATTAAAAACTTTGAGTTTATGCTGATACCTGATTTTGATAATTATGTTGTGGTTATAAAAGAGAATATCTTGTTCTTAAGAAATTCCAATCCAGTACCACAGGTTTGTTCTAGTCTTTCCTTTTCCATGAGAAACTTATTATTCCATTATTCTCAATATATTTACTTAACTTGCTTAGTCCTGTAAAACATGGAAAGGAATTTCATTGCTAATCCAGCCCTACAAAAACCAGACTTGACAAAGTACAAAGCTCTTACCTATAGGTGGTCTTGAGGTTCTACACTGGAAGTGTAGGCTAAGGTAGACTTATAAACTGCCTACTTGAACATTGAAGGTGTGCCCTAATAAATGCACAGAGCACCTCTGCAAAGGCTGGAGACTTATTAGTTCAAGGCATTTAAGGAAATGCCTTGTCCAACGTTTGTACAACCATTACCTGACCACTTAGCAAACCAGGCTATGACTTCAGTAGACACATATGACAAAGAATACAGAATCTAGAGATAGTCCAGGAAAATCACTAACAAAACAAGCACCAACAAACCCTTAGGTGGTGGGGGGAGATTCTTATTTTCACATCTGCCACATTATATTATCTAAAATGTGTAATTTTCAACAAAAAAAAAATTATGAGAAATGTAAAGAACAAAAAAATGTGGCCCATATATAGGAAAAGCAACCAATAGAAACTGTTCTTGAAGAAGCCAGTATGTTGGACTTATTAGACAAAGTTGTTAAATCAGCTATTTTAAATATATTCAAAGAAGTAAAGGAAGCTATGTCTAAAGAACTAAAGAAAAATATAAGAACAGTGTCTCACCAAATAGAATGTATCAATAAAAAAGTTAGAAATTATAGAAAGAAATCAAATAGAAATTCTGGAATTGAAAAGTAGTTATGGTCTTGAAAATTTACTAGAGGGATTCAGTAATGGATTTGAACTGGCAGAAGAAAGA